>NC_141550.1:41815000-42415500 GCF_021556685.1 Rattus norvegicus
CGTGGTCCGATAGTTCCTAGGAGAAGTTGCTTCCTGCTTCTCAAGATTGTTCTCTAAGATTTATGGTCAGCTAGTTTCTGGGAGAAGGCTGTTGAGCCGGCCAATGTAATTACCCATTCTATAGCCATAGGAGAGGCTTCTTGGAACATACAATTCTGGGGCCTAACCTGTTTTTTTTCCTTCTGCTCTAAACTTTGTGTCTAGGAGGGCAACTTTAAAACTTTTACCTTTCAATACAAGTTGCTAATTTTAGTATAATTTTATTAATAAATGTTAAACATGCTAATTCCTTGGTGACTTATGTGTTTTGTGTCTTGTTAAAGAACTCTCCTTAGGAATGATGTGAGAAAGACAGAATATGCCTGGCAAGCTAACTGCTAAGTACTGTTCCCACCACACGTGAGAGGAAAGCAAACGGAGGTATCAAGAATGGTAAAGCAAAGAAGGCTAAGCCATAGAGGAGATCTGAGCCGCTGTCTGCTAATCGCCAAAAAGAAAGGCCACCAGGCCAAAAAAAGGGGGGAGGTGGGGAGTTGTCCCTGAAAAGCTATCCAGAGGAAGAGGGAGGAAGAGCAAAGCAAATGCTGGAACAATCCTGTAAAACGACCCTGGGGATGCCAAGTAAACTGGTGTATGCAGTTACTGACCCTGCTGTATATTTTCTTTGAAGATTTATTTATTGTATGTATGTGGGTATACTGCCGCTGTCTTTAGAAGGGGGGCATCGGATCCCATTACAGATGGTTGTGAGCCGCCATGTGGTTGCTGGGAATTGAACTCAGGCATCTGGTAGATCAGTCAGTGCTCCTTACCGATGAGCCATTTCTCCAGCCCCCCATAAAATAACTAATTTTTAAAATCAAATTTTTTCTTAAATTGTAGAATTTTATTTCTTTTTGAAGTTACATCATTTGTACATAAGGACACCTGATTTAGGAGTGTGTGTGTGTGGGGGGGGGGGTAGCCACTGAGTGTATCTCAGAAGATGAAATGTCAGAAATGGGATTTTTCTGTCTGAATTTTTTATGATTGCTGGCTCCTAAGAAAGGTTCTAAGATATTCATTCATACTTTAGGAACTTCGGCAGAGAATCATTACAGAACGGGAGCAAAACTTCACAGGCATGACTGCCTCAAGGAACAATAATTGGATTTTCTAGGATATTATAAAGCTGCCATTCAAGACAAAAGCTTCCTGCTTTCCTTTTGCCAATCATTCTGTGGAGAATCGTTGTGCTAGTTCATTCCCCTGTCTGTGTTGCTCTTGAAAGCTCTTATATGGTTTGTGAGACACATTCACTTCTGTGACTTACTCTTCACAGCAGCAACAAACTCTTTGTTGACGTCTACAGTGAAGTTTTGGAGAAAGGAGCTTGGAAAGTTTGACACAGAGTTGCCCAGAGCCCCCACATCCTACGTGAATGTCTGTGTTTGAAAAGTGGAAAGCTAAATATGTGTGCTTGTTGAAGGTGGAGGGGATATTTTATACCCAGAATTCAAAGAGAATCTCTACTGCCCTGCAAGTTTAGAGTTTTGCTTTTTCATGCTTACCTTTGGTCTACCCTGAACTGAGTTTTATGAAAAGATGGAGATAGAAATTCCATTGAAGCTGCCCACGTTAAGAGTAAACAGTCATAGCACCATTTACTGAAGAATCCACCTCACTCCCCAGCCTGTGGTCCTAGCTCTTTCCTGGTCCAGGTTCTGTGTGAGTGTGGGCCTCTGATTGTTCCCATCTTCTTAGTGGTCCATTTGCCTAACCTTGTGGCACTATTCTCTAATGACCACGGCAATAAAAATGGTGGTTAAAATACAAAACAAAATGCCTCTGCCTTTTGTCATAGTGCTAGCCAATCTCACTACTAGCTTTTTCTTCCTCGTAAATGTTGGCAGTTCCCGTCATTTGTTCTTCCGTAACAGTTTTAGAATAAGACATGTTGGAATTTTTATTGTATCTGTATTGAGTTTATTGGTTAATTTGGTATGATATATCCTTTTTTATAATGATGAATCTTCCAGTCTGTGAACATGAAATAGTTCTTTATTTGTGTAAACACTTTGAATGTCTTTCCATACAATTTTATAATTTTTTCTGTGAGTATCTGTGAATAATATTTCCAGAGACTTTTTATTATTTAATGCTGTTCTACTTGGTATATTTCTAGTTACTGTGTCCTAGTGGGTGGGGCTGCTGGTTGCTTCTGTCTTGAAGCAGGAAGGGTGTTTGGAGGTCATTAGGAGCCATTGAGGAAGCCTGTGGAGGATGGGGTGTTCTGAAAGGAGGAATGTAACTTATTGGGGTCACAATAACTGTGTCAGAATGAGAAAAGGTCAGGAAGACAAACACAAAGACAAACACATGAAGTGTTTCCCCTTGTCCAGGGACAGTAACTCAGAATCAGGCAAAACACTGGATTCTCATCATAATTCATTCAGATACCAAAATACTCAAAGTAGAAATAAAACAGGCTGTTATTTATAAATTTACAGACAAGATGAAGTTCTGAGATAGTCAAAATCCTGAACAGACTAATTTAAAATTCCCACTTCGGAAATATTACTTTTTAAAACGTTTTATTTATAATTGACACATTACTGTACATATTTGTACAGGGGAAGGTTTTAATATGTATATACAATGCCTAGTAATATGATTGGTATTGTTACCTCAGGTGTCTGTTGCTTATGTTAGTGTTTAAAATTTTTTCTACCTGCTTCTTTGAAATATTAGATTAATTGCCAAGCCTAGTTATCTGTGCTGTAGAACACTGAAGGCATTCCTCCCAGTTCCTGCTTCAGGAATATGGTCTTTGTATATTCATACATGCATATATGAAGTCACACACTGTGGCAAACAATACTGTCTAACGCCTCCATCCTTCAGAGTTTCTGCTTCATGACTGCCTTGCCTTTCTCTTCATCATAACCCCCTGGAATCAAAGTCACTCCAGTTTTATGCTGGAAAGGACAATTGTTGAATTTACAGAATACTGTAACCACCTGAATTTAATAGCTTCACAATGGTAACTTGCAAGTTTCCTAATTTACTCAGAGACAGCAAAAATGAGATTTGTGGAGTTGTGGTGGTACATACTTTTGAACGCAGGACCCAGGATGAAAGTGCTCCATGATTGTCTCGGGGAAAACCAGATTGTGTCTGGCAATCATGTTAGCTGTCCATCATCTTACATGCAAGAGGTCATGTGATATGCATTCTTATTTTTTTGTAATCAGATTGCCAATAAAAACTTTATGTATAGTAAAAATGTTTCATTAACTTATGTTAATTATGTGCTACAATGCTTCATAATGACATTTTAACCATGTACATGATGTAGTTTGATAAATCAGGCCCCTCCCTTACCCTCTCACCACTCCACTCATGATAAAGCCACGTATCTCTGTAATGCTGTGTGCCTAGTCAATCATGAAGATGCCCATGGTGGCGATAGAAGCTGTGTTGGCCAGATCCATGGGAACATAGAGATCAACTAGAGTTCAGCCCATTCCTGTACACACTTAGACATGGCCCCTAAAATACCACAGAGCACATAGTTCAGTTCAAATCAGGGAGGTGAGTCTGGAACTTGTGAAGAGACAGGCTTGGGAAAGTTTTCCAGAGGAAGGCATGCAATCTTCAAGAGTAATTCTTGGACATTGGGAGCTTTGATTTCATGCTAAAACTACACAGCAGGCCCAAGGGCTTTTCCTTCAGCAGAGACAGGAGTTAATAGTTTGTTTCATAGTGCAGTGGAGATGCTATCTTGGAGAGGATTTTACACATGCAAAAGTGAAGAAATCCATGATTGTACTCTGGTTTCTGCAGGCTTCTCTTTATCTTACCTTTGCAATGATTAAGCTGAAATCAGAAGAAACATAAGACTCAGTAGGTGGCGGGCCTTGGGTATGCAGCTCTGTGAAGGAGCTTGTCTTATCTGTGCAGGCTTGAGGGCAGGTGGGACAATGATCCGATCCATTCCTTAGGGTTTTTTGTTTTGTTTTTTTTAATATACAAAGGTCTGTGGGAAATCCATAGTCCTAGGCAAAGCCAGTTCTACCAAACAAAACAAAAACAAAAAACCAAGCCCACAAACCTAACAAAAAACAAAAACCCAAGCAAAACAAAACAAAAAACCCAAAAACCAAAAACCAAACAAACAAACCAAAAAACCCACTCATATGGAATTTCAGATTTTATCCAGTTGGCTTTGAAGGCTTTAGGAAATATGATATTTGGGTTTCACAGAATCTTCGTGAATGGCTCTTGAATGGTTGAATTCAGAGGGAGGCAGCAGAAGTGGAGATTTCCTAAACAGTAAAATAGAGTGCTTTATTCTGGTCATCAAGTCAGAACTGTTTAGGGTGCTGTGGAACAGCTGCCCACTTTAGATGAAGACAGAATGATAAAATACACTTTAAGAGCACTGGCTGCTCTTACAGAGGATAATGGATCATTTCCCAGCATCCACATGGTGATCACAACTGTCTATAGCTCCAACTCCAGGGAACTCATGCCCTCTTCTGATGACCTAGGGTAGAAGCCACAGGCCTATCTAGCAAGATCCTGGTCTGGAGGTATCTGTTACATTGTGAGTTAGAGGCCAGCCTCCTTTACATGGGACCCTGTTTCAAAGAATGCAACCCAGGGTCAGTGAGATGACTCAGTGGGCAAACATTAGTAGCCAAGACTGGCGACCTAAGTTTCACCCTCAGGTCCAGTATGGCAGAAGGGAAGAACAAGAAACAGTTCGTTAACAGAATATCAGCATTTGTACTTTGGTTCCTGAGCCCCAATCCAATGGGTATGACTGCCCATTGCTCTGGAGACACCGCGTTCTAAGTCTGTTTGCTTTGTTCATTCTTGAAAATAATCTGAGATAAAGGGAAGTCAATTTGTCAAGAGCAAAACATAAATGAAGACATGAACGCCACAGAAAACTGTCTCCCAGCAATGAATTGTTTGCAGTAGTTGAGTTTTCTGTGTTTGAAAAAAAACACAGGCTAGTAAACACACAGATTTAGAAATCAAGAGGATGGTGAAAATAGGTAATATATCTATTTGTTTAATCCATTGCCACTAGTATATAAACTGTCGTCCTCGGGGAGTTTAGGATGATGAGCATTATGCTTTATGACAGCTATATCCCTCATATATGTGTGTGTTCGTGTGTGTGTGTGTGTGTGTGTGTGTGTGTGTGTGTGTGTGTGTAGGGCAGTGTATATATTTATTGTACTCAAGCAACACCCACAGTCTATTCCCAGATCAATATCAATATTCCACATTTGGGCCCAAGTAAAACCACTTTCAAAAATAACTGTATCTGTTGCTGGAGCTTGTAAGGGAGCAACTAAATTGCTTTCAGCTACAAAATGGGAACGTGAAACGAGGGGCGGGAGCAACTGTCCATTTAATATTGCTTGGCTTTAGCTGCTTTTGAAAAAAATTCAAAAGACAGAAGCTTTAAATAAGAGTTCCCAAGGCTTGCATCTTTTTTCTTGTTGGATTTCTAGGTGTTTCTTTAGGACAGGTAGTGAAGTGACTATCCAGTGGCTAGATAGGTCTCTATTTGAAGAGCCGGTGACTACTCTCTTTCTTACCATTTCAGAATTTTGTTTTGTAAAGAAATACAAAAACATTCTAAAAATTCCAGTTTTAGAAAAAAAAAAGTGATTTCAAAAACTGGGGAGAATCTCAAGGATTATATTATATCAGCTGGGGATGTAGCTCAGTGGTAGAGCGCATGCTTCGCATGTATGAGGTCCCGGGTTCGATCCCCGGCATCTCCAGTTCCTTTTTGCTCCAGAAAAATTGATTTTAGATTTTAAAATGTCAATCATTATGTATTATGTCCTTCACCGCATTTGTTCTATACAGTATTTTTGTTTTAACTACGGCTAATAGAGCCACATATTCGTAGGAAGTGACCTAGGATTGCTTCAAGATGTTTTAATACCACTTTGTCTGAAATAAATTCATCTGAGAGCATAGAAAAGCACACCCCTTGAATGACGAGAGAATCGAAGCGTTCTGGGAAAAGGTTCATTTTCAAGAATGAATGCTTATTTGTGGTGTATCGCCGGTCTTTTAGGGCAGAAATATATTGTCTTGAAAACGCAGAAACACGGACAAAATGTCTTTAATTCCGTGTGTCATAGAGCTTTTAAAAAAGTCAGTATATAGTGAGAAAAGGGGAAAAGTCTAGTTCATTAACGGCAGATTCTGGTTCCAATTTCTAAGGGAACCAGAAAAAGAATGATCAATAGGATTATTATGGTTATTTTGTACGCCGTCTCGCATGCCTGGCCGGTTAGCTCAGTTGGTTAGAGCGTGGTGCTAATAACGCCAAGGTCGCGGGTTCGATCCCCGTACGGGCCAAGTTTCTCTTTTTGTGTCGGTCGTTGTCTCGCCAACTTGTGAAAATTGAATAAAATTTCAGCTTGTCCAAGCCCTATTGATAGGTGACAACTCGTGAAACTTACATTTTATGTTTTGCAAACAGTCCGTCTCCTTACGCCAAATTATAAGAGACTCATTTTCCCTAAACAGAGGACTCAATAGCTTCATATCAGTGCAGACACCTTGTGAGTTGGTTCTGAATACATTAGAGGAAAAAAAAATCTGTTTTTTTTTTTTTTTTTTTTTTTTGAGTACATACACCCTGTTCTTGGAATGGTTTGTGAACAGAGTATCCCACTACTGTCATACAAGGTTAGTGTGAGCGAACACTATCCAGAGTGTCTCTGTTGAAGAGAGTTTGTGGCAGGAATTCAGGAATTCCACGCCTCTAGAGAGAAGCTTCTTTTTTCTTTCCTTTACCTTTGATTTCTCCGGTAAGAAAAGGCTGAGAAGTCCTTTTAGTGATCTTACTACCTTCTACGTTCCCTCGACGACTGGTTCTTTTCTTGTTTATTCATGAACTCCTGGTTGTATATCTAGGCGAGTGCATTTTTCACCTGTCGTTTTAACGGCTAAGGGAAAATTCCCCGATCAAGTCCTCAGGTCCAAGTGAAGGCGGGTTCTCCTTCAGCCTCCCAAGGATATCTGTGGCTCAGTTTCGGAGTTGCTCAGAAACTGAGCCTTTACGGTTGCGGTTCCAGACACCGATTAAGTAAATCTGAGAAAAAAAGTTTATTTTCTTTGTTTTCTGTATTTTTAATAAACTGTTATTACAAGGGTGGGTCAAGAGGTGTTTATATGGTCCTTAGAGATTTACGGAAGAAACTTTTTTTTTTTTTTTTAAATTTGAAGTCTTTATTGAACCAATTGCATGTTAGGTTACAAAGGTATTTCACTTTTCCAAAATGCTGTTTCTCTTTGTAGACCAATCTGGCCACAAAAGGCTACCTGGCTAAGTATTAGCCAGAAACTTCTAAATCCCAGTGTGATCTTCTTGTGGCATTTTTCCAACAAATAATGCAGACCAAATCACAAGATGGCCACCTCACTGGTCACATGGTCCTTAGGTTAATGAGCAGAGGCTGACAGGCTGTCTCCTCACTCTTCCAAGAACCGCCCAAGTGCACACTGCAGAAGGAAAGTTTGTTGTGAATACCACAGGACAGAAGGACAGACAGCTCATAACTCCAGTGGAAAAACATATAGGAGAGCTGAGTGGCAACAGCAGGCACTGTGATAACCTGGGCTGTCAAAATCTCTCCGTTACTCTGGCATGCAGTTGGAGATCCCATGGCTATGAGCAGCCACAGCCCTTGGAAACATGCTTCGGAAGAAACTTTAACAGAATCAAATGCCCTGGCTTAAAGGACCGAAAGACCAAACAAACTCCAAATTAAAGACAATATAAATTATATTTATTAAACATCTACCAAATATTAAAAAGAGTTTGTTAAATGATTAAGAAAGTGAAGAGGTAAACTCTCTATCTGGCTCGTTGGTCTAGGGGTATGATTCTCGCTTAGGGTGCGAGAGGTCCCGGGTTCAAATCCCGGACGAGCCCAAATTTTAATCGTGTTTCTCATCTACGTTTCTTTTTAGCAAGTAAGCGTTCTTTTTGTGCACTTGATTTGGGTTTGCAATTTGAATTACAAACAATTAATTCTAATTAAAACTAGTCATTTTCAAATTTGACTTTCATTTTTTTCCTTCAGTCTCTAGACCAGCGAGTTCTGCGCCAAGAGGGTACTAAATTCTGCAAAAGATTTACATGCATATGATGCGACATAGATGCTCGCTGTAGTGCCGTAATTAGAATTGATTTTTTTTTTAAGTTACGAGCTCTAATGCTGTAATGATAAAAGGTCGAATTGTTACCAAACCACCTGCACCCAATGCGGGGTTTGAACCCACAACCCTGAGATTAAGAGTCTCATACTAAGGCCCTGGGTTCGGTCCCCAGCTCCGGAAAAAAAAAAAAAAAAAAAAAAAGTCTCATACTCTACTGCCAGGAACACAAGTGACTCTGTTCTATAATACACAAATAGGTATTATGTCCCCTACAACACTGCCCTCCAAAATCGTTATAAAACATGATTTTAGATTTTATTTTGTTGTTCATATTAATTTTCTGGGTGAGGTGAGAAAAGACGAAACTCTAATAACAAAAGTTTAGCTGGAAATTATTACACTGTGCTCTACATTTTCCTGCTTTTCCTATCCTCATCCACTGGTGTCCATATTTCTTTCCCTTTTTTTTCTCTCTTTTCGTTTCTCTTTCTATTTTCGTCTTTCTTCTTCCTCCCTTCCCTTCCCTTTTCCTCTTTCTTTTCTCCTCGTCCTCTCTCTCTTCTTGATAAATCACAAAATGTTTCCTGGTTCACTTTTGACTTTTTCAGAACTCGCGACAAATAATGTTGCTATCACTAATCAATTATCCAGGGCTCTTCCTTTCTGTGACCAACTGAGGCTTTACAGACCTGAAGGGACAATAATGCAGACAAGCTCTACGAGGAGGCTTCTGTTGTCAGGTAGAGATTGCCTGGTAGACTTTAATTCTCATTAAGATGAGACTGTCGACTTCATAAATTTGTGGCAAGAAATATAACTATGTGGCCTAGTTGCATTTTTTCAATTGTTTTCAAAATTGGAAAAACCAAATTCATACCCAAAGTATGTAATCAAAGCAAAGGGGATTAGGTGGTAACAACTGCATCATTGTGAAGACCTGAGACCTCTCAGCACATTATTAGTTATCTGCCAGGAGGCAATGGAGATTGCATTTAACAACTCCCCCACCCCCAGTGTAGTCATCCTCCCTGCCCTCTCCACGCCTTTCTCTTTCCTTAACCTAAGAACCTGGATGCAGTTAATCCATAGAACAAAACGAATTCATAGCTACCTATTCAAAAATGGCAGCTAGCTCCTCAGGTCTGGTAAAGAAAATCGTGTATTGTAAAATATCAGGAATGGGCTCCCTAGATTTGGTGATGTTGAAACTGGGAACCAAAGATCAACAGTGGATTTAACTTAATTTATAGCTTTTAAGTTTAACTTAAGGCTTTTAACATGGACACCATTATATGGTTAGTAAATGTTATTGAATTGACTTTAAAAAATCTTATGTGAGCTTTTCTAGTAACAGATCATCTGCAGGCAGTTTACACATTTTTTGATGAGACCAATTACAATGAGCAATTTAGCCAGTTCAGGGGCAGCGTGTGATCTGTGCAGGCACATGCATACTTTAGAAAGCCTTGGCAACTTAAGAGACACAAAAAGGATACAAAGGTGCAGGGGCTTAGAGCTATTTGAGGAACAGACTGGTTCTTAGACGAAGGAAACAGGAAGTCAAGAGTTATCTGAGCAGGAAGTAGAGGGGACCACAGAAAGGAATATCAAGAAGGTCCTCAGCCATTTTGGATCACAGTTCAAGAGAGTCTCCATGCGGGATGTAATTGGGCTGGGTGCGACCTCTTGGACAGTCTTCTGGATTGAGGTGCACAAAACACACACTATCTGCTCCATGGGATGGATTTCCATTCAAGTTGCCACACAGGACTCTCATGGAGAACAGGGCTATTGCTCAGGGGCCTGCTTTCTTCTTCAAGTGGTAGCAGTGAGGTCACCCTTCGATTTATGACTTTGGTGAATAATGGAAGCTTAGAAGAAGAAGTTGGATTCTTTCAAGAATTTATTTATTATTTTTGGCAAGTTCTTATTTTAGATTAAACAACAATCATGGAATTGAGCTTGTGAGAGTGTATTTAGACAAAATGGACAATATTAAATACATCTGTAATAAGCTAAAATAAGATAACCCAATCAATCAGCTGGGGTTGGGAAAGAGCTAGAACGTTACATTTAATTTACTCCAATATTTCTTGAAGATTTTAAGAGGTTAGTGCTCAGTTAAGTGACCAATAGCATGCTTTTTTATTCTTGTCCAGGCAAACAAACAAACCAAACCAACCAACCAAACAAACAAAAAACCCCAAACAAAACAAAACAAAACAACAACAAAACCCCAACAAAGTCCCACAAAACACTGAACAATAGCAGAGAACTCTTTCATTATATCACAGGGGAGTGAACACTGCTCGTCCACTAGTAGTCTAGTTCTGGGTGGGGGATTGTTTGCCTATGTGTATGACTCCAATGTAGTATAACAACACGATAATCTTTAGTGGAATCTGGAGAAGAATAAAACCAATTTCTGATGTCAGATGTGTCTGTCATGAATAAGGAAAAACAAGAGCTTCTCATAATCTCAAGGAAGCTGGAAGAAATCCTAAGACTATCAAATTAATATGCATTTGAATCCTACTTGAACCCAGCTAGGAGACTGCTAATTTAAAAATATATTAACTTCATCTTGATAGTCATTTTTAAATTAAGAGTTAATGTGGGGGCGGGGCGGGGGAGAGTTAATGTGGTCTCCTTGTTAATCAACAAAGACCAATGTCAATTAAAGGACATTTTAGTATGTTTCTCCTTCCGTAGTCTTATTTTTATCTTATCCTGTCCTTTCTCATCTTTTTTAACACAGGCTATCACTTTGGCTGGCCCTGAACTCACTATGTGGACCAGGCTGGGGCTGGAATTCACTGAGGTCTCACTGCTCCTGACTCCCTGGTGATGGGGTTAAAACTGTACTCAACCGGATCAACTCATAGAGTTTTGCTGCAACTACAGACTGACCATCTCAAATCTTGCTGATGAACGGGGGATAGGGAGGATGGGGGAAACACGGGGGATGGGGGATGGACGAGCTGTTTGACCACAATAAAAGTTGGTTCGCTCAAAGTCCTTAATAATTTTGCTTCTGTTTCCTCGGTTTTGAAACTTCCGTTTTCTTCAGGGGCCAAGTCACAGAAATTTGGTTCTGAAGAGGTACTCAAATAAAGTGAGAGAATAAATGAATACAAATTCAAAAGTAAGAGGCAGCTGCTACTTGCACAGTGGCTAAGCAGACTCTAACCTCACGCAGAGATGGCATCCCAAGTAGGGAAGGAGCTGCACGTGTGTCCTTCGATAGCTCAGTTGGTAGAGCGGAGGACTGTAGGTGGAGCTTCCAGACATCCTTAGGTCGCTGGTTCGAATCCGGCTCGAAGGAACCTATGTTTTTGTTGTTGTTGTTTGGGGTCGCATTTCCAAGAGAATTGAGCGGCATTTTCCGTATTTGAATGAGCCCAACACTATTCTCGATGTGCAGAGAAGTGAGTGTAAGTTTTAAAAATTGTTCTCTGAAATGATTTTAATACTTCCGTGACTTTGACGTCATAGACCACATAACCCCATCCCTGGAGATCCTTTCTGCGCTTGAACAAAAGAATCGGAGACGCCCTTTTGCCACCCGCAACCCACCACGTGGCTGAGTGAATGCAGGGCCTGTGGGTAATCGGTGGCGTACGCGCGCCCTCGAGTGGTCGGAGAGTTCTCAGCAGCTGGAACTCAGACTCAAGTTTCTCGCCCGCAGTTTCACATCGGCTCTTGGCTGGAGAGAAATCCTATTCATTCAAGCTTTTTTGGTTTAATTGTGTTACGATGGTTTTGTTTGTTTGTTTCAAGAGGCTGGGAGGAAATTGGTGTATATCAGAATGACCTGGAGATATTTTACAACCTAGGAGATGCTAATTTCAAAAGTTATATAGGCGACTTTAATGTGCTGCAAGGGCTTTAAAACGCTGCTAGGCAGCAGGCCATCCAGAGCCATAAAGTGAGCCTTTCTCTCAAAAACAAAACAAAACAAAACAATACAAAAAACAGAAACAAAACAAACTAAATAGCATTGCTGGAATCGAAATGGCAGTTTTAGGGGAGAAATGCAAGAGGAGATTAGTTCAAAGGAACTCTCACGTATTTGCTAATTTGTGCTAATTCCTTTAAACTTTATTCCTGCTCTCAAAACCTGCGGTAGAGTGTTAACGAGAGATTAATATTAAGCAAGACAAAGTAATTGACAAGGATTTTAGTTCAATATACCGAAATTTCTTGTACCTTCCGTCCCATGTGTCAGAACTTTTATTCTCTAAGCAAATCATTTTCAAGTTTTGGTTTAAATCATAACGATCTTTAATTAGCAGTATGAAAAACCACGAAGCCTGGTTGGTTGCAGGCCAGTCTGAGCCCGCAACACCGGATGATCCTGTGTTTTGAAAGTGAGGTGTGCGGGGCGGAGCCGGAGCGGGGTTTTATTTATTTATTTATTTATTTATTTATTTATTTATTTATTTATTTATTTAAAGATGACGTTTGGGCCTCGGGTATATATAATATACTATATACTATAGTGTATATATATGTATATATACACTATATATTAGATAGTCCTGAACTAGGCGTTTCTGCAAGGCACAGTAAATTCCAACCCACATAGAGTCTTACATTTCCTTCCGTATCTTGGACTGTATTCCGGGATATTCAAGTGCCGGTAACGGAATCGAAACAAAAAAATCAAACGACCTAGATTCAAACACAACTACGCTTCCCCGTCTCATTAACGAAGGGAATGCGTTTGCTCACAGCTGTGAGAACTTGGAAGAAAACTGGGAAATACGTGAAATAAGAGTATATTAAGATATAACTACTGGAATTGCAGGTTTGCAAATTCTCTCGACAGTAACAAAACTCCAAAGCTCCAAGCAGTAAGAAAAGTCTCAAAAGAACTCGGTCATTTCCTGGAGAACATTGTGTGGTAGGAAGTAGGTCTTTCCGGGTTGCTGAGAGAACCTCTGAAATTGAACTCTGGAGGTTAAGAGTGACTGAGTTGGCAGTTCTTGCTCTAGCAAGGTATGATGGGAAAAGAAACGGGCAGATGCAAAACTGGAGAATGCGGGCATCGATCCCGCTACCTCTCGCATGCTAAGCGAGCGCTCTACCATTTGAGCTAATTCCCCTCCTGATGGCGAGGGGCTGCTACCTTGCTCCTTTTTCATATCTGGATGTAATTCAATGCTAGCTGGTGTTTCCAACCCATCAAATAAAGGTTGTGAGAGTGGGGGTGGGATGGAGGGGGTGTTAGTGTGTTTGTTGATTTGATTGTTTTTTAAGTTCAATGAAATCCGGACAAGATGATTAAAAACGGAAATGGAGAAGGTAAAATAGAGTATTTAAGAAAGGTTCTCCTGGGCTAGGGTTGGTGTTTTATAATCTCAGAACTGCAGGGGACGGGAAGAAAATTGCCTCCTCTTTGAGGCCATCTTGTTTTACATAGCAAAACGAAGCTAAAAGTATGAGATTGTGGCTTGGTTGTCACGGAACAGTCCCGGGGTTACTTGCGCCCTGTATAGATGACAGACAGCACCGCCAGTTCTGGACAGCACAAAACGACCAGGACGCAGAGATCACTAAAACAACGGTGCTGGGATTGACAAGAACTTAATGCTGGGGTACCCTGTCCTGCCTGGTTTGTGTGTCAACTTGACACAAGCTGAAGTTATCACAGAGAAAGGAGCCCCAGTTGAGGAAATGCCTCTATGAGACCCAACTGTAAGGAATTTTCTCAACTAGTGATCAATCTGAGAACTCAGCCCATTGTGGGTGGTGCCATCCCTGGGCTGGAGTCTTGAGAGCAAGCTGAGCAAGCCAGGGGAAGCAAGCCAGTAAGTAACATCCCTCCATAGCCTCTGCATCAGCTCCTGCTTCCTAACTTGCTTGAGTTTCAATCCTGATTTCTTTGGTGATGAACAGCAGCATGGAAGTGTAAGCTGAATAAACCCTTTCCTCCCAACTTGCTTCTTGGTCATGATGTTTTGTGCAGGAATAGAAACCCTGAGTAAGACAGACTCTGTGCAAGGAAACCAGGTGCCAGATGGGAATTAAACATTAGGCCGAGAAAAATAATGTAGTTCCCTGGGCTGGGCTTTGGCTCTATGGCTCAAGAAGGCTCACTCTTGAAGGTCAGTCCTTTGGGTTTTTTCCCCCCTCTCTTTTTCTTTTCTTTCCCTTTGCTTCCTTCTTTCTTCTCTCTCTCTCTCTCTCTCTCTCTCTCTCTCTCTCTCTCTCTCTCTCTTCCTTTTATTCTTTGTTTTTATTTTTTAAATCACTGCCAGAGGCCACATGGCCATGAGTGAAAATGTCTGTCTTGGTTAATTTCTCTTTCCTTTGGTTTCTACAGGCACTATTTCGAGGAGTTTCAAATTTAATTTTCCAAAGTAAATATCAAGAAATGGTAATTTTGAGGTAGAGCCCACGATGACCTGAAATTCACTGTGTAGTCAAAAATGACCCCAAAGTCATGATCCTCCTGTCTTCTTTCAGGAACGTTCCACTACCTTCTGCTAGAAGTGAATACATATATTGTTTTGGCCTAGAGAAATCTTTGTAAAAAAGGAAAAGAAATATTTGTTCTTTTCCTTTTGGATTTACAGAGTGCCAGTATCAGGTGTGGTTCCAGGTTCTGAATAGAACTGTGGAGAGGTTCCTAGTCAACAAGCACAAGTGCTATTGCCTCATCTGAAAGTTTATCAAAAAGACTTCCGCTTGTGGGCTTAATGTTTATTTTTAAAAACGCAATAAAATTGGAGCAAGATAATAAGAACTAAAAGAAAGAAAGTGAAACATTTAAGTCAGTGATTCTAGAGCCCGGTGTACCGGTGGACTGGTGTACCTAAGCAGCTGGGGGACTGAGATGGAGGCCTGCCTGGATACTTCATGAACACCAGCCAGTCAGAGCTAGGAAATAAGATCCTGTAAACATGCAGAAACAAATGAGTAAACAAAGAGGAAAAGGAAAGAAAAGAAAAACACACATCCCCAAGGCTGACCCTATGTCTCTGAGCTGTGCAAGGAGCCCATAGGAGGCCTCTCCAGAGTCTTTAGATGTCAACACTTGCTTTTTTCTCTTGCTTATTCATTACAGTCAGGGTTGACAAAGGAAAATGGCTTTCTGTGGGAAGAAGCTCCCTCCATCACATAAGAGATTTTAAATCTCAGATGCTGAAATTGTTTATAGAAACCCACTGTTATTCCTCTCATGGTCAGACCGACGCAACCACTGTCTAGATTCTTCCTTCTTACTGGACAGAATCTGCCCAATCTGGTCTCTATTTATCCTTCAAATGACTATGAGAAGTGTAGGTGTGGAACAGGACTGAAAGGCTAGCCCATTCCCAGGCACAGATCCATCTGCTGTGCGACTACACTCGCACTATGAGATTTTCAGCAGGAACACATTTTGGAGTTCCAGTAACACTGGATTGGTTGTTAACTTCCCAAAAGCTCAGTTGTGGTTGAAGATGAGGAATATCTTAAAATCCACACTTAAGTTTTGGGAGTTGCTAAATGGTGCCACCCCCTCCTCCCGCCCCAACTTTAGGAAGAAGTACCCAAGCACCAAAATACACTGGCCATGGCTGTCTGCAACCCACAACTGGCTTCCCCAGTGTTCTCTTATTTGATGCAACTATATCATTATCTAGCAAACCTAGATAAATCTAAGAAAAGAGGTAAGCAGAAAGGACAGGCTGGCTACAGAATATCTAGAGGGAGTCAAGGACAGGGAAACTTACTAGGTTTTTTTTTTTCTTGTTTTTTATATATACCCATGAAACTATGAGCATCATATAGGAATATGTCCAATGTTTGAGAACACCTAAGAGAAATGTTATGCTGACAGAGCAAAACGAGACCATATGATATTATTTCTTATGCACACCTTATGTCCTTTGGTAGCTCAGTTGGTAGAGCGGAGGACTATAGAAGAGTTTACTTTTCATTGACCTATCCTTAGGTTGCTGCTTTGAGTCTGGCTTGAAGGAGAAGTGTTTTGATAGTATCTGGTCCTTTAGACCCTATGATACCGCTCCCTCTTGCACTGATTGAATATGTAGAATGTGTCATCTGCTCACAATGCTTAGGTTTTATTTTTTTATTTTTTAAACCAGGAATTAGACGTATGAGATAGCCAGTGGGGTCCCCTGTGGTCTTGACCTTGGCAAAAATTTTATGAGGCCAAGTCAAACTTACCCCGAAGCAAAACGCAACGTATCATTTCTCAGATAAAGCCTTTATTGTTCAGTCCCTTTGCATAGTGTGTCCCCAACACTCTGCCTCACTTGTGACTGTTCCACACATACCTAAAATGTGTGGTCGTTTCATCTGGGATGGTAGTATGGAGAAAAGGTCGGCGGGGTTGATTGAGGAGGAGTCTCTGAAAATGACAGGAGATGGGTATAGAGACCCATGCCTGGAATCCCGGCACCTGAAGTGGTTGAAAGCAGAATCTAGGCAGAGCTCATAAACACCTCCAGCTTCTGATTTTGCTGTTAGTGTATGTGTTTTGGGTTTTCTTTCTTAGAGGCTTTCTGGTGCACCTAGACTGTTCCACTCCTTACAGCCTTCCTTCAGCTCTCCAGCTTCTCGCCTATGTAGTCTCTGCTCTTCTCGCCTATGCAGTCTCTCTTCTCGCGTATGCAGTCTCTGTTAGCCTTTCATAATTAATAAGCTTTACAATTTATACACCCCAACAAATAAAAGTCTCCTTGTATGGCTTCCTATGCTTTCCCACGGTGCCCATTTTTCTGTTTTAGGTACCAGGAGGCTGAGTGGCACTATAGGTGTTGCTAACCAAGCACAGCAGTGTACTTAAAAATGGAGTAACTAAATGTATTAAGTTTGAAGTATATATTGTGTTATGTATGTTTGCTCTAGTATAATTGGGCAACATAACATGGGCCAGAGCATTTCTTAATACGTGCTGTGATTAGTTCTTCTCAACTTGACACAGGAGCCTTAGCTGTGAAAATGCCTCTATCAGATTTGGTTGTAGGCAAGTCTGTGGGAGCATTTATATAATAAATGATTGATGTGGAATGGCTCAGTCCTCTGTGAGTGATGCCACCCTGGGGCAAGTGGTTCTGAGTTGTATAAGAGGCAGGGTGACCAAAGAACGGTGAGCAAGCCAGTAAGTGGCACCCCTCCATGTTATCTGCTTCGCTTCCTGCCTTCAAGTGCCTGCCTTGCTTGAATGTCTGCCCAGGCTTCCCTTATGATAGACTGTGATCAAGACATTTAAGTTAAATAAACCTTTTCTTCCCCAAGTGGCTTTTGGTCATAGTATTTTAAACACAGCCACAAAAACCAACCTAAAACACATATCAAAAGCTTCTCAAGTTTCGTATCTCATGTTTTTGCATTCATTCTTGATTTTCCGTTTCTAAGGTGAGCAAATAGCTCTGCTTCAGGATGTCTGTCTATGGTATCGCTGCCATTTTCTCTCACTTTTAATATAGAAAGGAGGTAAAGAGACAGGATAGCACAGTAGGACAAGGGTCATGAAGACCTTTACTGATGACTGTCTGCGTTTAAAACAAATCAGAAAATAGAACAAAATAACCAGCAGTTTCATAAACCAGGTCAATGTATATACCTCCCTTCGATAGCTCAGTTGGTAGAGCGGAGGACTGTAGGTAGATGTTGATATCCTTAGGTCGCTGGTTCAAATCCGGCTCGAAGGAGGTGTCTCTTTTGTGACATACCCTCAAAACAGTATTAAAAAAATGTAATTACATTAAAAAATGTAATACCTAATCTAGGTTAAATCCCTCTTTATATTATATAATATAAGGCATCTTTCCATTATTACCTCTCCTCATGACCCGGAACTCTGAGTTTTTGTACTGCACAGTTTACCCCACATCCTGATATCACTGCTTTCAAAAGGGTATTCCTTTTCAAAAGGGTATTCCTTCGAGCCGGATTTGAACCAGCGACCTAAGGATCACTACAGACCTCTACAGTCCTCCGCTCTACCAACTGAGCTATCGAAGGAAGATGTCAAAGGCGCCTTTAATATTTGTAAAAATATATAAACACGCCGGAAACATTTTATACGTCATAATTTATAATATCCAAACTTTTCATAACTCATAAATTCCATGAAAATATCTCTGGGTGACTTCTTGTTTTTCCTAACAGACTTGTTTTCTGTCTTAGGAAACTGAATGGCACCATTGATATTTGCTAGCCGAGCATGACAGTAACTTAAAAATGAAATAACTAAAATTATGGCTTGGGGTGTGTGTGTGTGTGTGTGTGTGTGTGTGTGTGTGTGTGTGTGTGATGTTTCATTCATTTGCCCCACTATAATTGTAGAAAATAGTATGTACTACCCCTTTCCTACTTGTCAAAGGTCTCTCAAGTTTTATGTCTCCTCCTGCATTTGTGTCTACCCTGGTTTTCCTTGTTCAGAAAGGAGAATCACGGGGTTCTTTGGTGAAGTGGGCTAGCAAAAGCTCTGCTTAGGATGGTATTGTTTGTCTATGTTACCTCTGTCATTTTCACTCACGGTTAATAAAGAAAGGAAGTGTTGAGACTGGACAGTTTAGCAGGGAAAGCGCAACAAAGGGAGCGGATGGTCCTGTCTGGAAGGGTTCGCGAACATTCTTATGAGCGGTTTTTTTAAAAAAAAATCTGTGTAAAACACCTATATATTAAAAGCACTCAACTCAAACCTGTTCTTGAACATCTGTTGAGGGGTCACTAGCTAACTATTTTAGTTTTTAAAATATTCTGGTGCTCCAAAAACATTTCCTTATATTTCAAAATGAATCAGAACAAGTTTACCAACTATTTTACAAATATTAAAGAAACACTAGATGGCTTCCTTCGATAGCTCAGTTGGTAGAGCGGAGGACTGTAGGGGCCCTAGTGATCCTTAGGTCGCTGGTTCGAATCCGGCTCGAAGGAGTGGCCTTTTGAAAAGTTGGAATCCTAGAATTTTCAAGGAAA
The DNA here is from genome assembly GCF_021556685.1 of Rattus norvegicus. Taxonomy (NCBI): domain Eukaryota; kingdom Metazoa; phylum Chordata; class Mammalia; order Rodentia; family Muridae; genus Rattus; species Rattus norvegicus. Next base: position 41,834,126 of record NC_141550.1, read on the forward strand.
TTTAAAGAATGCAGTGAACCAATGTCATTTGAACTTGTGGGATTTATGGTAAAATAAACAAACCTCAGGTGCTGTGCCGTACAAAAAAAAAAACAATTTAGGTATTCCTTGAGTTCCCGCAAGCAGTTACTTTTCACGACTGGGTCACAAGAAGGGGTAACGATGAAAAGATGCCTTGCACAACTATTTCGCATGTTCATTCATTGGACGACTCAATGATTCTTCACGATCCGCTCAATGCTTATATATGTAATAAAATTTAAAAGGGTCTCTCTTGTAGCCCAGGTTGGTCTGGAATTTCCTTTCTTCTCCATCTCCCAAGAGCTGAGGATTACAGGGTTGCCACTACTTCCAGTTTACTTGGCATTTAATGTGTATAAATATTTCATTAATAATTTGAAGCACACACAAAGTAAAGAAAGCATCTAGTGTTGCCACTTAGCCATCACACTCTTGTATCTTCTTTACCTGTATCCCTCCTCTAGCTCTCAATGTTTTGAAATAACTCTGTAAGGCGCTCTCACGTGTCAGCATTGCTGGTGAAGTAGTCAGAAATTAAAAGTAGGGGTCTTTTCTCTTCACATTCACTTTTGATAAAAGGATCAGAGGTAACCAACAGCAAATCCTGTTCAATGAAAGTCCCCAAAGTAAGGTTTAGTTATTAGGTCCTCAGACGCACCCGAGCTTTACAAATAACGCCCAGATTCTGCGGACACGGTTGCCCTGTCTTATGTCTCTATAATTTTCATGATAATGAAAGATAAACAATTATGTAGGGCCTTGGCGAGGGAAAACTTAAGTACTCAGGCTCCGTCCGTAAAGTAGAAGGAAAGGTTAGTACATCATTTTTAGCAGCTTCGTTCGAGCGTCATCAGCAACTATTAGGAGCTGGGCTCTGGGGTGTAGGTCGGGATAGGCAGACATGATCGTAGCCGCGCAAGCGGACAGCAATAGTGAGGACCGCGCCTCCTGGCGGCTGTTCCGAGGCTTCACTCGGCACTGTTCAAAGCGTGGTCAGTGAGCTGAACAGAGAACCTTCGCTCATCAACTTGCAATAGATTCGAACACAACGGTAGTCAAACAAACTTTTTACTCATACATTTGCAGATTTAAATAGTCACAAGGTGAAATGTAAAATTACTAGAGGCGTGTTTAAAAATATAAAACCGGAACTCCAATCAAAATTCCAAAAGCTATGTGCAAATTTATAAGCTGCTTCAAAAACTTTATTTTTAAAATGTTTAAAATTCGATTGAAACTTCAAATAATTAAAACTTCAAAGCTCAGACTGAAGTTTACAAGTTGAACTTCATAAAACTTTTTAACATGTGAGTTATCCCTTCAACCACATTCACACCACAGTCCTGGTAGACGGTGTTTTAGTCTCTACAGCACACTCTCCCAACACTGTTCTGCAAAAACCACGCGAGGGGCACCAGGGCACGCTCTTGGAGCATGGAGGCAAAAATCACTCATGCACATTTTTTTAAAAATTAAAAGTATTCCGTGAGAGCTTGCCTCAGATCAGAGTTGCACAGGACCGAGATAGTCTACCAAGACCCACTCCTGCAGCTCCACCCCCTCTCGAGAGTCTAGTTTGTTAGGCCCGCCCAGTCCTCCCCGTCTCGCCCCGCCCCAGAAGGGCACCGAAGATTTACGTCACTTAGTCCGGACCGCAGATTGTCCCGCAGGATATGCGTCATCAGGTGGCGACAGATTTGCGGCTGTCGTGCTTCCTATATCTGCCATGGTGAAAGTAGGAAAGCTGGTGGAGGAGCAAAAGGCGGCGATGGAGGAAGAGAAAGAGGTGAATGCAGAGGCGGCGGAGGAGCTGGAGGAGGCCGAGGAAGCGTCCTGCAACGGCAGCAAGAAGAAGGTAGTTCCGGGTATTGTGTACTTGGGCCACGTCCCGCCGCGATTCCGGCCCCTGCACGTTCGCAACCTGCTCAGCGTCTACGGTGAGGTGGGACGCGTTTTCTTCCAGGCCGAGGGTAAGCCCTACGTCGAAAGGAGAGGGTAGCGTTGCGGGCAGAGGATACGACTTATTTTCTTAGCTGTCCATGTATGAGGCGTGGGGTGCTGGCTCTGGGAAAGCTCTGGCTCCCTACTAGCTGCTAAGTATGTAGCGCTCATGTCCCTTAGGTGGCAGGGGCGGGGAAGGAAAATGGAGAGGGTGAGTGGATAGAGTATGCTAATAAGGTCCGAAAGATATCCTCGGATTTCTTTTCTTAAAGATTTATTTTATTTGTATGGGTACACTAGCTGTTTTCAGCCACACCAGAAGAGGGCATCAGATCCCATTATAAAATGGTTGCTGGGAATTGAGCTCAGGACCTCTGAAAGATCAGTCAGTGCTCTTAACCACTGAGCCATCTCTCTAGCCCTCCTCGATTTTTCACATAGTCCCTGACACTGTATAATTAACCTCCTTCAGCCTCTTCCACCTCTTGACGTACACAATTTGGAAATGGAGGTAGGGACTGGAAATGGAGGAATGAGTTAAAGAAAGGAGAAGCTACACCTTACAGACAGCCCGAAAAGGGTTGTAAAGTAGCACCCAAACAAGCAGGTTTGGACGTATGGCCAAACTGAGGTGTGTCTCAGTGGGTGCTTGACCAGGATGTTCATTGTGTTTGGCTCACAGACCCCTTTGTGAGACGAAAAAAGAAGGCAGCCGCGGCTGCAGGAGGAAAGAAGGGAGCTAAATACAGCAAGGACTATACCGAAGGCTGGGTGGAGTTCCGAGACAAACGCATAGCCAAGCGAGTGGCAGCTAGTCTACATAACACACCCATGGGTGCCCGCAAGCGCAGTCCCTTCCGTTATGACCTGTGGAACCTCAAGGTGAGTTCTAGGTTTCTCTGTCACACTTTCATTCTTACCTCCAGCTCTAGCCTGGGCACCCCATCTTTCTTGCTAGGTCTAAGAAGCTCCCAGTTTCTTCTCCATTCTGATCGTCCCTATTTTAACCTTTTCTTGTTTTTCTGCCCACAGTATTTGCATCGTTTTACTTGGTCCCACCTCAGTGAACACCTTGCCTTTGAGCGCCAGGTACGAAGGCAACGCCTGAGAGCAGAGGTTGCCCAAGCGAAACGAGAGACTGACTTCTATCTTCGAAACGTAGAACAGGGACAACGCTTTCTTGCAGCTGATGGGGATGCTACTCGACCAAATAGCTCCTGGACATTTACTCAACGTCCCACTGAGCAGGAGCTGAGGGCCCAGAAAGGAGCACGGCCAGGAGGGCGGGAACGAGCTCGGCTGGCCACAGTCCAGGACCAGGCCCGATCCAACAGAGGGCTACTTGCCAGGATCTTTGGGGCCTCTCTACTTGCAGAGAGCAGGAAAGAACCGTAGCCTATAAGGGACTACTAGTGGAAGAAGAAATGCCTGCCAGCCCTGCCTCCTTCTCATCTGCCTCCTGCAGAGTGTAACCATCTAGGCAGATGTTTGCTCTGTTCCACAGACCAAGAGTCTGGTAAAAGGCCTTTTTTGTTGGTGTCTTTTACCCACTTTGACCAAATCTTTTAAGTGCCAGTCTGAGAACTTTACTCATACTATCCAGGATGAAGACCACTGTAGGTGCCTGCTGTGTTTGTCATCTGATTGCCTGCCTCTTTCTCAGTGGGCACCTAACAGTTTCTGGCTGGAAAGAGTAGACTTGCCTTCCACTAGGGTAGTGGTCTGTGGTCTTTGTTCACTGTAGTGGAGGGCTGAATTAACAGGAATTGGATTTGTGGTCCAATTTGTGGTTTATGTTTAAAAATAAAAAATAATTTATATGCTTTTTAGTTTTTTTCAATAAGTTTTAATTTCTTTTGAAGCCACACATACCACCAAGTTACTCTAGCAGATATGATCCCAATGCTCCTCAAACCTTTTTTATTTTGAGATAGGGCCTCACTCAAGTGCTCAGGCTAGCCCTGAATGCATTCTGTAAGTTGTTCAAGTTACCCTTGAGCTGACTCTGGTCAGGTAGGGTCTGGACATGAAATCCTGTCTCAGCCTCCCAAGAACCTAGGATTGTAGGCCGGTTGTCAACAGGCCTAGCTTTAATATTCTTAAATAAACAAATAGAATAATAATTTATCTTCCTTCTCTTTGTAGGGTAAATCCTTACCTAGAAAAGGCATTTACAAGCTATCACAAGCCTTATCTTTTAAAATGTTTCAATATTCATTTTGGTACATGTCTTCTGTACAAAAACTGCATATGTGATAAGAAAGATGTTTACTAATAGATTTAGGGGTTAAAAAACTCTTATGATTTGAATATGCTTGCCCCAGGGAGTAGCACTATTAGGAGATGTGGCCTTGCTGAAGTAGGTGTGTCACTATGGGTGTAGGCTTTAAGACCCTCATCCTAGCTGCCTAGAGTTCAGTCTTCCACTAGCAGCCTTCAGATGAAGGTATAGAACTCAACTCTGCCTGCACCATGCCTGCCTGGATGCTGCCATGTTCCTACCTTGATAATAGATTGGACCTCTGAACCTGTAGCCAACTCCAATTAGATGTTGTCCTTTATAAGACTTGCCTTGGTCATGGTGTTTATTCATAGCAGTTAAACCCTAACTAAGACTAACCAGTGTATGAGCTTCTCATGGATCCATCCCATCTGCCTTTCCAAGCCATTTTTCCTGTCTCCATTCTCCTTCCTCAGTCCAGCCCACATTGCGGTTCTATCACATGGACTGCCTTCCTCAGTACCTTCTGAGACTTCTCTTCCAAAGGCCTAACCCCCTGGCCCCTTGTTCCCTTCTTCACAAGCTCAAGTGCACTTCTTCAAAATTAAGCCAACTAGAATATCAGGCTGGCTTCCCCTGACTTCCCCGCCTAAGGTGAGCATCCTGCTTCTGTGGGGTGGGAGCATCATCTATCTATGGAGTAGCTCCTCCTGTTTTACCAGAATTGTTGATGTTTTTACCCTGGTGTTATTAAGGATGAAGATTAACTTTGACTCTAGGGTTTCAGTTTGGTAAATATTCACTAATTCTTTGCGTTGTTGTGAGGAGAGGTTTTATAAAAAAAAAAATCTTAAATAATACACTTTATGCACTTTGCTACCTGTGATGTTTGCTTTGACAACCAATTTGGAAAGTATCAGAGAAGTCTCATCTATTGTGACAGTGATAAGGAGTGTCAGGAAGTTCTTGGTCTAAACAGGCACAAAAGTAATAAAAGGCAGAGTTACATCTTCTGGGTCTCTGTAAGCCTACTCTGTCTACATCAAGCCTTTTCTACAGGAACAATGGTGAGAACAGAATGAAAGTTAAAGTGAAAGACACTAATCTGTGGTTGTAGTTCTGTGTGACTAGAGCCCATTAATGAAACATTGACAAAAGCAAGTGTTGGCTAGACTTTGTGCAAGCTTTTAATCTCAGGAGTTCCAGAACCACCAGGGCTACACGGTGAGGAAGAATCAGGGAGAAGGAGGAAGAGAAGAAGACAGGACAAAGTGTTTTTCCAGGCTCAAAAAGTACCTTGTAGGGGTTGGGGATTTAGCTCGGCGGTAGAGTGCTTGACTAGCAAGTGCAAGGCCCTGGGTTTGGTCCTCAACTCTGGACAAAAAAAAAAAAAAAAAAAAAAAAGTACCTTGTAACTTCATTACTAGTTGTAGGACCTGTGCTGTGGAGTTACAGCCAAAGCTAGCTGACTCCTGGCTAGCAGTGTGGCGTGTGCAATTAAGGTCATTGTGCCCATATGTGCTGAGTCTCAGTTGGCAATATGGGCCATGGATTAGTTTATGTGATGGCTACCCCTGGAAATTAGTTACAGGTTGATGTGGGCTAAATATAAGGAAGAGTGCTCTCATTTTTAATTTATATAGGTTTCTCCTGACTACCTTTCTCTGTGTGACCAACCATCCTGGCTGTTCTGGACCTTGCTTTGTAGTCTAGGCTGTACTTGAGCTCACAGAGATCTGCCTGCCTCTGCCTCTTCCTCTGCCTCTTGAGTGCTGGGATTAAAGGCATGTACCACCACTGCCTAGCCTTGCTCTGTTTTTTAATTGATTTTTAGAAAACCTTTTTCTTCTATGTATGGTGGTTACCCTCATATGCGTCTGTGCACAGTGGGACTTACATCCCCTGACACTGACAGTTGTGAACTGCCACGTGAGTGTTAGGAGCCCATGTCATCAGGAGGAGCACAGGTCCCAATGACATCAGGAGACACTGCAGTAACCACTGTCATTTCTGTCTCCATGTTTGTGAGTGTGATAATAAAACCACTTTGTTTAAGCCATTTGCTACTGAAAGATTCCTAGGCTAGCTCTCTCATAACAGTATTGGAACCTTATGTCCCAATCTGATCTATCTAAGGAAAAGTTTGAGTTAGTGATGGCTGCCTGTGTACTAAGGGTCAGTGGGGTGCACCGGGCCAAATGGAAATGAATTCAATTGGATTAAGGTGTTTTCTGTTGTTCACTTCCTTACTTAAAGATAGGCCTGCCTTTGTGAACAGGATGAATTCTCAATTGTACCTCCCCCTCAAAGTGCTGAGATAACTGGCAGATTGTTCCTATCAGAGTCAGACTCCTGGCTTTCTGTTTGGAAATCAGACCCGTAGAATTTTCCAATAAGCTGTTTCCAGGCTCCTCCCCTTGAGGTCAGGGATTTGAACTTGTCAGTGAAAGGACTCAGCATGTAAAAGCACTTGTCACCAAACCTGATGAGCTGAGTTTGTTCTCTGGTAGAACTCATGGTAGAAGGAGAGAACCATCTCCTGCGTTTGCCCTGATTCCCACAATGAAGCCAGAGCACTCTCTCCTCTCCTACCCTCTAGTAAATACATGTAAAAGAACTAAAAACAAAAGGCCGTCTACATCAGCTAAGCTGAGAAGCTGGAGGGTAGACAAACATTATGGAGGCCAGTAGATGTCATCGACATTAAGATCACTGACAATCATTGTGACCCACCCATGTCAAGAGTATCTTCAGAAAGCTGCTTTCTGAGAAGTTCATCAGAAAGCTTGGTTATGACTTGCATTACATTAAATCACACTGGGAAGGTCTGGGGGGGAGGTGCAAAAGGTTTCTGAAGGAAAAAATAAACTGGCACTTGTCCACCATAGGCAGCAACGCACTGCAAGGAGAGTGTCCATGTGAGGACTCTTGGCTTTGTTTTAAACCTCTCCTCCAAGAATGAACACAAAAACAGCAGCTCATCCTGCTCAATTTTCTTTGATAAACAACTGTTGCAGTGCGGGTAGAAACAAGCTACCACCGCTCATAACCAACGGAGGGAGAGGGGCTTTTGTGGGGAAGTGGATGCATCTGGTCAGTCAGGACTAAACACTATGCAGTAGCTCAAGTAGACCTGAGAAATGAGACCCTCCTGCCGCTAGGGGGCGATATGGATGTGAGTCTGTGCTAGAGTGAGTTGGTAAATCCTGGTTAGATAGATTAGCCGAATAAGGAATTTTAATTTGGTAGCCTAAGTGCTTTTGTCTCAGGGATGAGTCAGTGGTCAAATAAGGGACTATACCTTGGGGGCTAGCTTGAGGAATGTAACAGGGAGAGAACAAGGGCAAAAGGGCAAAACATGTTTCCCATGCTCTGGTCGGCTAGAGCCCCTTCAACCAAGCACACACAGGCCTGAAAGGGAGACTGGAATTTGAACCTCCCAGCAGCTTTTCTCTCTTCTGGCTGTTTTGTGGCCTTGTAGGATAGTAGAGTTCAAGTTTGTTTTAAAAAATGGAAGACTTGAATCTTAAATTGTGTTTTTCATTGACTGTTCTTGTACGATGTAGTTCTTTGCACTACAATTCTGTCTTTGTTAGGGTTTTACTGCTGTGAACAGACACTATGACCAAGGCAACTCTTATAAGGACATTTAACTGGAGCTGGCTTATAGATTCAGAGATTCATCAAGGCAGGAACATGGCAGAGTCCAGGCAGGCATGGGTGCAGGAGTCGCTGAGAGTTCTACATCTTCATCTGAAGGCTGTTAGGAGAACACTGACTTCCAGGCAGCTAGATGAAAGTCTTTTAACCCACACCCACAGTGACACACCTACTCCAACAGGGCCACATCTAATCTTGCAACTCCCTGGGCAGAACATATACAAACCATTACAAATACTTAGTGTATTTTATTAATTAAACAGTATCTTAGTGATTTGGATTATACAGTGTAAAGAATGTTCAGAATATGTTCTAAATGTCACAATGTAAATACTATATTATCTGGCATACATTGTCAAAAAGTAACAAGCCAGAAATCTGAAAATTCTGAGACACTTGCTTTTGTTTTCCTAGTGTGTTAGAATTCTACATTGTATCATTGGTGAATACACTGGATAGTCTTATGTCAACACAGGTTGAAGTCATCTGAGAGGATGGACTCTCAAGAAACTGCTTCCATGAGATGGGTTTGTAGACAAGCCTGAAGGGCATCTTCTAAGTGATGGAAGAGGACCTGGTCCATGGTGAGTGGTGCTATCCCTGGGCAGGCAGTCCTGAGTTTTACTAGAAAGAGGCTGAGCAAGCCATGGGGAACAAGTTAGTAAGCAGCACTCCCCTGTGGCTTCTGCATCAGCTGCTGTCTCCAAAGTTGGAAGAGGAGATGTGTTCCTGGGTACAAATCCCCAGGTCAATGCCACTGTTTGGATTGCCCACTTCCACCTTTCTAATAGCCCCTGTGTGACTGGTGCAGGGGCAAAGCATTTATGAGTTCATACTCTGCTTCCTGCTTTCAAGCACATTGGTACCAGGTATCCTAGTACAGTTATTCCTCAAACTGTCTTAATATCTACAACAGGCAAACACCTGTTGAATGGAATCAGGGTGAAGCTCCAAAAACCCATTCATCTTTGAATCTCTAAAGCGATACCTTGGATGTTGAGTGACAGCCTGGCATTTACTTTCCTATTCCTCTTAGTCATTAGGAAGACTCCTAACGTAATTTCTTACTTTTAAGCTTGAGACTTTGGCCATTGTGAAACTTCAGTGGAAAAGTCCAGATGTCACCAACTGCTCAGGGATGAATCGTGATAAAATATAGCTTGCCCTGTGACCTTCCTCTCAGGGACTATACTGCATTTCAGAACACTGTTCTGTCCATACAGGAACCTCTGTATTAATGCTGCATGCAGGCCTCAGAGGCTGACTGAGATGGTGTTCCTCCTTCATCAAGACAGACGTATTTATCAAATGTGGAAAGAGACATTACGTCAATCCTCCCATCCCTCTGCTCCTGACCACCCCTTCCCAGCCTCCCCTGCCCTATGCACAGTCCACCAAATTCCCAGCCTCCCCTGCACCATGCACAGTCCACCAAATTCCCAGCCTCCCCTGCACCATGCACAGTCCACCAAATTCCCAGCCTCCCCTGCCCTATCCACAGTCCACCAAATTCCCAGCCTCCCCTGCACCATGCACAGTCCACCAAATTCCCAGCCTCCCCTGCACCATGCACAGTCCTCTACACCATCCTCATCCAGTTCTCAGTCTCACCTGCATTCAGTTTAGCAAGAGGGAACAATTTTGATTCTCTTGAAATGTGAACTGACCTCAGGTGTTATCCTCAAGCCTTCTGTTAGTGGAAATCTGTTTCAGGACACTTCTGACTAGATGAATTTCCTTCTCTGTGAAGTAAAGACTATGTAGATACAAGACCAGATTCACCATGAATGGCCATGCTAGAACTTTCAGATACAGAAGGAAAAGTGGAACCGTGGCTCTATCAAACAGCAGGGGAACTTCACTCAGGTTGCATGCTTAGCGGAGCAGGCCTTCTGGTTATAACATCATTTTTCTATTTCATTTATTTTATTTGGAGAAATAAGCAATATAACCCCATGGCTGTATATCCTAAAGCTGGCCATACGACCTTACCAGTCATAGCCTTGAATATGCCCCAGTTCTATATGCCAGCAAATTCATATATATATATTTTTTCTTTTTTTTTGGAGCTGGGGACCGAACCCAGGGCCTTGCGCTTGCTAGGCAAGCGCTCTACCACTGAGCTAAATCCCCAACCCCAAATTCATATATTTTATACAATGATTTGTGCTCCACTCTCAAACTGGTAATAGAGCCAATTAAAACATGTTTCTTCTTTTTTTTTCATGAATTATCCTCATGGATTTTTTTTTATTAACTTGAGTATTTCTTATCTATATTTCGATTGTTATTCCCTTTCCCGGTTTCCCGGCCAACATCCCCCTAACCCCTCCCCCTTCCCTTCTAGATGGGTGTTCCCCTCCCACCCTCCCCCAATTACCGCCCTCCCCCCAACAATCACGTTCACTGGGGGTTCAGTCTTAGCAGGACCAAGGCCTTCCCCTTCCACTGGTGCTCTTACTAGGCTATTCATTGCTACCTATGAGGTTGGAGCCCTGGGTCAGTCCGTGTATAGTCTTTGGGTAGTGGCTTAGTCCTTGGAAGCTCTGGTTGCTTGGCATTGTTGTTCATATGGGGTCTCCAGCCCCTTCAAGCTCTTCCAGTCCTTTCTCTGATTCCTTCCACGGGGGTCCCATTCTCAGTTCCATGGTTTGCTGCTGGCATTCGCCTATGTATTTGCTGTATTCTGGCAGTGTCTCTCAGGAGAGATCTACATCCGGTTCCTGTCGGCCTGCACTTCTTTGCTTCATCCATCTTGTCTAATTGGGTGACTGTATATGTATGGGCCACATGTGGGGCAGGCTCTGAATGGGTGTTCCTTCTGCCTCTGTTTTAATCTTTGCCTCCCTATTCCCTCCCAAGGGTATTCTTGTTCCCCTTTTAAAGAAGGAGTGAAGCATTCGCATTTTGGTCATCCGTCTTGAGTTTCATGTGTTCTGTGCATCTAGGGCAATTCAAGCATTTGGGCTAATAGTCACTTATCAATGAACCATTTTTCTTTTTTAAATTTATTTTTGATACAGAGTTTTACTATGCAGCTCTGGCTGACCTGGACTTTAACATGAAGACCAGGCTGGCTTCAAACTCACAGAAATCCACCTGCCTCTGCCTCTCATTGTGCCACTGCCATCTCAGTGTTGAGATGAAAGACATGTGCCACCATGCAAGACCCCATTAATATTTATTTACTTATGGATACAGTCTCACTGTTAAGCCAGGCTGACCTCAAATTTCAGATTCTCCTGCCTCAGCCAGTTTTAAGAATGCATCTTGGTGCTGGAATAGGGGAAGTTTATGAGGGAGGCTTTTGGTCTCCTCAATAAAATAAGTTAGAGGGAGACTTGGGAGTCCAGCAAGCAAAAGTGCTCATTTAGAAGAGCTCAAGTGCATTCTGGGTAGCAGAAGGGCAACCTCAGGTGGGGACCGAGGATTCAAACCACCTAGAACTGATGGATTTAGGGAAGGTGTATCAGCCACAAAGACAGCAGCAATTCTAAACACCAGCCACAAAACGCCTGGAAAAGAACTTATAGTAGCTATAAAATAGAAATAACACATTTATCCATAGGATGAGAAGTATAAAACATTTAAAAGGATATGAAAACAATAAAAGAAATGAAAAAAGCAAAAACAAAACAAAGCCCCCCAAATCCACAAAACTAGAGTCCTCATACTATATGACTCAAAAATATATCCTACAATGTTATGGTAACCCAAACACTATAGTACTGACATCATATGTAGACCAATGAAACAGAATAGATCTAGGAATATATAGTCAATTCATTCTTCAAAAAAGTGGTTAAGACACAGCCAGTGTGTACGGGTGAGTGTGAGAGTGTGTGTGTGTGTGTGTGTGTGTGTGTGTGTGTGTGTGTGTGTGAATGTGTGCATGCATGTGTGTTTCTAAGACTGATTCATACTTGCAATCCTAGTATCAGGAGACTGAGGCAGGGGATCGACCAAGCTTGGGCTATATGGTGAGTTCTAGACCAGATTCGGGTATAGGGTGAAATTTTCTAAAAAACGAAACAACAAAGCCTAAAAGAGAGCAAAAATGTGCGGACATATCAGGGAAAGAATACTCTATTCTATATACCATATTGGGATCTGGATGTCAGCATACAGAAAATGAAACTGAGTACATTTCACACACCACATGGGTATACCAAATGTATTAAGGACTCAAATATAAGATTTGAATGCATAAGGCTTCCGGAAGAGAGCACAATGGCAAAGCACCATTGTACAACTCTGGCTGTGGTTTCAGATGCATTTTTAAAGCACAGGCTCCCAAAGCAAAGACAGAAACCACAGCTTCTTTCCCAGAACCACAAGCTTCTGCACAGTGAAGGTATAAGCAATGGAGTCCAGGCTGTACACAGAGTGGGAGAAAGCAGGAGTTGATGCTCAGATATGCACAAAGCACGGTAGCTAGAAAACAAATAGACTGTCACAATGGAGGGGAAAATCAGGTTAGGCATTTTTCAAAGAAGACAAAGAATAAACTAATCTATGAAAATGTGCCCAACTCACAACTGACCAGGAAAATGAAACCCAAAGCCCAATGAGTATACCTCACTTCTGTCCTCCAGAAAGGGCTATCCATCCTCAAATATAGAAAAGAGCCAGTGTTGGAGAGGTGTGGAAAAAGGAGGATGCTGCACGATGATTTAGATTATTACAGCCATTAGACGTACTAGCATGACAATTCCTTTAGAAATTTAGCCATAGAGAACATTGCCAGTCATGGGCTCATGTTTGCTCTGCTCTTGGTAATGAATCCAGGTCTTCTGAGACACTCGTATCTTCACATTCGAGATTATTCATAATAACCGAGATACAAAATCAAGGTGCTGTCCGTAAGTGGACAGATGAAAACACAGAAGATACACATGGAACGTTAACTCTACTCAGTCCTTTATAAAGAGGCTCTGTCACTTGCAACCACTGGAATGAAGAAGCTGAGGACATGGAGTTGAGGTAAACCAGCCATAGAGGGACAAATTTACCGATGATCTCAGTGTGAGATCTCAGTAGTAGAGTGGCTCACCAAGGGCTGCAGATGGAGTGGGACAACTACCTTGGTTATTTTTATTTAGTTTGCCCATAATGCAATACAACAAATACCAATACCAAACCGGTTACTAGGCATGTTTTGAATCCATATCTTGAAACTAGGAACATTTGCTACCAATGGATGTTTCCGTGGTGTAGTGGTCATCACGCTCGCCTAACACGCGAGAGCTACCCAGTTCGAGACCGGGCGGAAACAGTCTTCTTTTTCATTTTCTCGTCTGTTTTTAGACTCTCAATTCACTTCCTACGCTTTTGAGGAACACAGTTTCGAATCGAATGTACAGTTTTAGCTTTGACAAGCGTGTTTTCTTAGACCTTAGCCATAGGAAGTACGTATGTGAGGACCAGTGGAGACACTTGACATAAAAGGAAGTACAAAAAAAAAGAGGCATTATCAGCTCGGGGGATTAGCTCAAATGGTAGAGCGCTCGCTTAGCATGCGAGAGGTAGTGGGGTCGATGCCCACATCCTCCACTTATTACCTTGCACACCAGGTTTCCACTAACAACCTTATATAAAAATGACCTTCATTAACCTTATGCTCTCACACTCTTGAGCATAAACTTTAGTTCGCTGTTTAACACATTGTCACTTTCCAGTTGCTCAATCCACATCACGCACTCGTGTGTTCATTTGACAAGTGCTTCAGAGCTTTTCGATTTGAAGATTCACTCAACAGACACTGGGTCAAAATCTATTCTGTGCAAACAGGTTAGGCTTTTTCTCTTAAACCACACCGTGCTGTTTGTTCTTTTGCCCGCCTCTCTGGGATCTTTCTTTTCCTCGTACATCTCTGTTCCCTCAATTGCGTTATTGGAGGGTTGTTCTGCTCCTCACGGGAGCTACCCACACTCCTGTATTGCCGACAGCATCGCATGGTCTACTCAGCCTGAGTGGGATGTGGCACCTTCCACACAAGTCTCAATTTTCCATATCTAAGCTCCGTAAAAAACAAACAAACAAACAAACAAACAAACAAACAAACAAACAATCTAACTAGTTAACTAACTAACCAACCAACCAACCAACTAACTAACTAACTAACTAACTAACTAACTAACTAACTAACTAACAACCCTTGAGAATTTTCCTTAACAGGTTGCAGTGACTATTTGAGTCACCTGCTCGGGTTGTCTCAAAAACTCTCCAGCGTCTACAACGTTCTCTTCGAAGTGTCTCCAGGTGATCAGGCTCTCCCAACCTCCAGTGCCCTGTATGTTTCACTTGCATGCGATTCCCCTGCGGTGCAGCGCAGCGTCTCAGCACGGGAATTCCTGCACACGCACCTTTTCCTTCGCTTAGCTCTCCCCTGCGCCGTTACGCCTGAGGAGCATTTTTTGTTCCTTCCCTCTGCCAGGATCTAGCCTCTTTTTTTTCTGTAATTTTTATCTCTGGTTTGTATTCATTCCTTGCGGTTCTTTCCATTAGTGTGAATCTATATTTTTCATATCATACTTTATACAATATCCCTTTTGATTTGTAAAAATTAGAAGTAAAGAGCCTTACCCGTTGTGTTTCCGTAGTGTAGTGGTTATCACGCTCGCCTCACACGCGAGAGGTCCTCGGTTCGAAACCGAGCGGGAACATCTCTATTTTGGGTCCCCCTGCCAGTCACAGAAGAAAGTACACAAAATCCAACGATTAGCTCCGCCACCTGACGGCGATTCTAACAGGGAATGCGCTCCACATACCCCTTTTTCAAGGCGGCTGGCACATCTTGAAGTGGGAGCCTTTTAACCTAATTGGTGGCCCTGGATCAAGGAAAGCGACCTTCAGGCTACAGGTGAGTGCGGGTGAGAGTGAGATTAAATGAATGAATGTTGGGGTTAGGGGGAGGGGAGAAGGAGCAGTGCGGAGGGAGGGGGTAGCGGATTCCTGATTCAGGTTCAGAGACAGAATCTGCACATTTACGTGGTCACTTGGGTCCTCAAGGTGAGGATTCTTCCAACTTATGCAAGAAAACAGCAGCCTCTGGACCCACGGCTCATTTGCAGGCTTCTACGGAAACACAACAGGTAAGACTCTTTACTTCTGAAGTGCTAGAACCCACTAGTGGGGGGAAGGGGCCTGCTACCTCTGGGTCTAGAGCTGAACCACCAATTTGCTCACTTTCCTCCAGAAGCTAAAATGGCAAGAACATACTGAGTTGCTCTTTCTCTGCAGAAGTTTCCTCTACAGCCTTGGCCTAAAAGCCAACTTGGTTAGAAACACCCGGGCAGAGTTCCAGAGGGATTGAGCCCAGCTCTGGGGCAGGAAACTATTACCAGGAGCCCAGTCTAAATTCAAGGCTGTAGAGGTTGGGAGGTCCAGTATTTGGAGTGTTAACGGTGAGTTACTGTGCAGACCAGGCAGAGACAGGGAAGTTGGGGCAGAGGAAGAGCTCATTATTTGATTCTCAATTTCTGCTTCCTAATTCTGGCCTGTCACCTCCCAACTCTGAGACCCTGTGAAAAATAATCTACCCGAACCTCTGTTGCATTTGGAAAAGGTCAAACCAAGTCCTTTCGTGTTGGACGCTAGGCTGGAGAGCTGCAGTACGCGAGTGAGCTTCCTAGAGAAGGCCCACCCTTTTGCTCAGCTGCGATGGAGCTGAGACGGAGAAGCGCGACCTCAGCGGCTTCATCCCAGTATTGCTTCTTGCTACTGATGTGCCTTCTCATATTTGTCTTCTCATATACCTGGCATGGTATGAATGGGCATGGGAAGATTCCCCCACTGCGTATAATCTAGCGTGACTATTTCCGGGGTTAAGACAGCCCACTATGTTTTTTGAAGATCAGCATGAAGATGAACGTTCTTTCATTTACAATAAAAGTACCTACTCTTCGTTCATGACCTTCCCTTTCATGGTGCACCCTGAAACCTGTCACAAGATCAAAGAACTGAGGCCCTGAATGTTTTCTTTGATCATTAACTCGTCCCAAGCCTATTTTTTCTTCTATCATATTCTAGGTGTCTGGTCTTGTGTTGACATCCTTTGTCCATTGGGAGTTGAGATTTGTGCACGGCGATAGATGTAGATCTATTTTTATTCTTTTATATGCAGATTTTGAGTTTGATCAGCACCATTTGTTGAAGATGCCGTCTTTTCTCCATTTTGTGTTTTTGGCTTCTTTGTCATTTTTTTCCAATTTCTATAAAGAATTGGGTTGGAATTTTGATGAGGATTGCATTAAATCTGTAAATTGCTTTTGGTAAGTTGTCCGTTTTCACAATATCAATCATACCAATCCATGAGCGTGGGAAGTCTTTTCATCTTCTAGGGTCTTCTTCAATTTCTTTCTTTGGAGACTTAACTTTTATTTTATTTCATTTTATTTTTTGGAGCTGGGGACCGAACCCAGGGCCTTGCACTTGCTAGGCAAGTGCTCTACCACTGAGCTAAATCCCCAACCGACTTAACTTTTATTTACATGCCTTTCAGTTGTCTTGTCAGGAGTTATCCCAGGATAGATTTTGAAGAGATTGTTAAAGGTACTGTTACCCTGATTTCTTTCTGTCATTTGTACGTAGAAGGACTACTGCTCCTTATGTGTTAAAGTTATAGTCCACTATTTTACTCAAAGAGTCTTTAGGAGCTTTTAGGTATAAAATGTCAACTACAAATAAAGATACATTGATTTCTTCCTTTCTTATTTGCATCCCCTCGATATCCTTCACTTTTGTCAATACCCTTGATTTCAAATACTGTATTGATTAGATTGGAAAAGAGTGGATGTCCTTGTCTTGTTTCTGATATGGTGTAAATGCTTTGAGTTTCTCTCTCTTTAGGTTGCTGTTGGCTGTGGAATTGCTCTAAGTTGCTACTATTATATAGACTTATGTCCCTTGCATCCTTAATCTCTATAGGACTTTTATCATGAAGGCGTGTTGTGAGGCCCTTTCTACGTCTAATGAGATTATGGTATTTCTTGCCTTTCAATCTGTTTGTGGTGGATTCTGTTTATTGATTTACATATTTGAACCATCCCTGCATCTCTGGGATGAAGTCAATTTGATCATCGAAGAAAATATCTGGATATAGTCTCAGTGTCTGCTATCATGTTCTTTCTAATTTCTACTTTCATTAGTATGGATCTTCTCCTTGTACTTTATTCAATTCTGCTAAAAGTTTGTCAATCATGTTGGCTTTCTCAAAGAAGCAGTTCAATGCATTGATTCTTTGAATTGATATTTTTATGTCTGTTTGCTTGTTTCTATTTTATTGATTTCAGTTCTGAGTTTGATTATTTCTTGCTCTCTTCTCTGTTGGGTTTTGTTACTCCTTGTAGTCATTGTCTAAGCTTTCAGAACAACACTTACATCATTAACTTACTATTACAAGATTCTCCTGTCTTTTGATTGTAGGCAGTTAGTGCTATGAACTTGCCTCCTAGAACCTCCTTCCTTGTGTCCAGTAAGAACATGTATGTTGTGTTTTTATTTTCATTCAATTTAAAAAGGATTTAGTTTCTTTCTTGATTTCTGTCTTGACCCATTTTTCTTTCAGTAATGAGCTGTTATTCAGTTTTCATGAGTCTGTATACTTTCTGCTGCTGTTGATAGCCAGCTTTCATCCACGGTGGTCAGATAAGAGGTAGAATGTTATTCCAATTTCCTTATATCTGCTGTGACTTGCTTTGTATCCTAGTATGTGGCTAATTTTGGAGCAAGTTCCATGAGGTGCTGAAAAGAAAGCATGTTCTTTCATGTTCAGTTGGATGATCTGTAGTTGTCTGTGAGGCCCATTTGACTTAAGATATTATTTAGCTGCAGTATTCCTGTGTTTAGTTTTCGTCTGGGTGGCCTATCTATTAAGGAAAGTGGGGAGCCACCCACTATCACTGTAGGCTATAAATATGTGGTTTTAGCAGTAGTAGTGGGTTGTTGTTTTTTTTTTTTTTTTTATGAACTTGGGTGATCTTGTGTTTATTGCATAACTATTTACAATTGCAGTATTCGCTTAGTGGATTTTTCCTTTAAAGAGCATGTAGTATATCCTTCCCTATCTTTTCAGGTCAGTTTTAATTAGAAGTCTATTTAGTCTAATATTAAAATAACTGTACCTGCCTGCTTTTGGGGACCATTTGCTTAGAATAACTTTTTTCATCCTTTTACCATGAGATGATATCTCTCCTTGATGAGGAAGTTTATTCCTTACATCCAGTAGAAAGATGGAATCTAATCTGCTATTCTGTTATCAGTGAGCAGAGGGACAGTGAGAAAGAGCTAGAGGACCGGGATTGGCATCAGTCCCCACAGAGTGGAGGTGACTTGGGAGGAGGGGCTCCTGCAGGCAGACTGCTACAGGACTAGGGAGGTCTGGGGAGATAAGAATGGAAGGCAGGAAGGATAGTGGAAATTGCCTGTGTCCCAACTCAGTGTGCTTCCTGGGGTTCATGGTAGGAAGCATTTCTGATCAATTGCTGACACAAAGTAATGGAGATGTGCTATGAGGAAAGGCTCAGGAGGGGGGCTGTGGGAAAGAGCTAAGAGGACCCGAGATCTCGAACCAAGAGGCTCGAAGGATGAAGGATGAAGGTGGGGTAGGAAGGAGGGGCAGTGTGGTCACTGCGAGTTCCTGGTTTAAAACAAAAACAAAAAACAAACAAACAAAAGCAAACAAACAAAAAACCAAAACCAACTGTTCTCTGTGTAACATTGGTTGACACAAAGGGAAGATAGATCCACAGGAAAGTCTAATAGTTCTTACTTACAGGTATTTATGTGCAGTGACCAGAAGAGACCAGAAGAGGGCAATAGATGCCTACGTATTGGAGCTGAACACGCTTATGAACTCCCCTGTGGTACTAGAATTCAAAGTCAGGTCCTCTGAAAGAGCAGCTAGTGCTCTAGCATGACAATTTCTTTAGAAAGTGAAAACAGAGTCACAGAGGCTGCGCTTCACTGGGCATGAGGTCACAGTAGTGGAATCAAAGTGTTCTGAGACATTCACTGTATACTGAGCATTCATGGAGATGGAGCAGCGTCTTCTGAAACACTTGCACATTTGTATTAATAGCAGAATTATTCTAATAACCAAGATACAAAATCATGCTACTGTCCATCAGTGGACAGAGGAAAACACAGTAGACACACATGGAATGTTAGTTATTCCGCCCTTTATTAAAGAGGCTGTGTCACTTGCAGTCACCATGAGGACATGGTGTTAAGTGAGGTGTTAAGCCACAGAGGGACAAACTCCACCGTACTTACAGAGTGCAATCTGAGTGTTCAGTTGGCAGTAGTAGAGCAGAGTGGGGTCACCAAGTGCTAGGGATGGAGAGGGACAGCCATCTTAGTTACTTTGACTTAACTACCCTGTGATACATATATGCAAAGAAAACATTATGCCATCTACTAAGCACATTTTGAATACATGTGTAGAAATTAGGAAATTGCTTAGTCTCAAGGTGCTTTTGTAGCATAGTGGTCATCGTGCTTGCCTAACACGTGAGAGGTCCCTAGTTCAAAACCAGATGGAAGCATGAGTCTTCTCACTTTTTATGTGTTTTTAGACCTTCAGCTCATTCCCTACAATTAGGAAATATGAATTTTGGCTTTGTTTTTAGACTTTATGGTCATGTGTTCCTGAATTCTAACTATAGCAAGTAGATTGTGAATGCCAGTAGAAATTCTTTGCCATAAAAGAAAGTACAAGAAGGAGTCTGCTGTGTGGAGGGATTAGCTCAGGTGGTAGAGTGTTCACTTTAGCATGTGAGAGGTAGTGGGATCGATGCTCACATCCTCCAAGGTCTTTGAATTTCTAGTCATTCTTAAGTCTTCTATTAGATTCTGTGGAAGAAATGTCTATTTTGGACTAAGTTGATCTTACTCTTTGCTGTCACACTTAAAAGTATAAACTTTGGAGTTCCATAGTTTTCTTTCAGTATTCTGTTTATCTAACAAATGCATGACAACGTTGAGTAAGAACTTTTTCTGTGCAGGTGTAGAACTTTACTGTTAAACCTCCACATTGTGCCTGCTGTAACTTCTCTGGAACCTTCCTTGTCCATCTTTTGCCAACTCTACTGCTTTGCTTCACTTCTGAGCCCCACCTGAAGGAAGCTTCCCACAGCACTGCACTGCCACCACCAACATCATGTGGACAAACCTTTACTGGGCCTGAGTGGGATGTGGCCTCCTTCCCACTAATCTCAGTTTCCGATTTCTAAGCTCTGTGTAAAACCGAGAATCACTTGGCTGTAACCGTTTACGGCACCTGTTCGAGTTCCCTCAAAAGCTCTCCAGTGTCTACAGCGTTCTCCTCGGGGTGGTCCCGATTACCCGAGCTCTACCCTCCTTTCTTCTCTTTTTGTCTTTACCTTCAGAAGGCAGTGTGGCATGCCCTACACTCTGCCCTGTCTCCTGCCAGACATTCCTAAACTGGTTGAAAAACAACCACTGAACTCATCAAGGACACCTCCACCTCGATGGTTGAAACATCGTGAATGGGACCCTCTTGAGTTGAGGTGTCTTGAGTGGACAGTCTAACGTGGGACATTTCCCATGGAATATCTGAATCCAGGATTAGCATTCTTCTGTTGTAGAATCTGAAATGAGATGATGGACAGTAGTTCCCTCCTGGAGGATTAAGCAGTGGGTGTGCTTGCCTGGCCCTCCTACAGCCTGGGTTTAAAGGCCTTCCTGGTCTGGAACTGCCCTGGCAGTGTCCCACAGTGATAGAGCCCAGCTCTTGGGGCAGGAGACTCTTACCAGGAGCCCAGTCTAAATCAAGACTGTGGAGGTTGGGAGATTAGATATCTGGGGTGTTAATGAGTGAGTTACTGTGCAGAGGAAACGCTGGTCATTTGATCCTCAACTTCTGCTTCCCAGTTCAGGCCTTGTCACTTCCCAACTCTGAGACACTTGAAAAACAATTTACCTGATCCTTCATTGTATCTGGGAAGGGCAGATGTGGACAAGTCCTTCTGCTGCCAAAATTCAACTGAACTCCATGGAACAAACTCATAAATTGTTTCAATTAATTAAGGGAGTATGGAACTAAAAACCTTAGGTTGTGGAAATCTTGCAAGGGGGATGTCTCTAGTCATGAAGACACAGATGGAAGGAGAGGATCCAACAGCATGGTGTGGATGGAGAATGAGTGTGAGGACTACTTACTTGTTCATTCACTCATTAAACCAGTGATTGAAAAATCTCCTTGTTACTTTTCTTCCAACGAGAACATGGAGGTAAGACTCCTGAGGGATGGGTGTGTCAGAGGAGTGAAACATGAGGTAAGGGAGGGGCACAAGGCACTTAAAAGTGAACCTGCTCCCTCAGCTCAGAGGGCCTTGCTTGGATGCATCCCAGATGGGTGTGGGTGTCATCACTGTGCATGTGAAATGCTTCAGATGCAGCACTAGCTGCTAGAGTGCAAAATCCAAGTGATGCTTTGTTCTTTATAAGTTGCAAGTGGATACAGGATGTTTGGAGACTAAGACATTTGTAATGTGAAGTTGAAGATGGGAGAGGCAGTCTCAGTGCAGCTGCAGGTCTGTCAAGCTCCTGACCAGAAGGTCCTGAGGTCCAACCACAGAGAGGACAAAGAGACCTCCTTTTCCATCCAGGGTCAATTAGTTGCTTGTGTAACAGGGTGACAATGGGTAAAAATAAAGGACTAAAGAGAATTCCAAGGCACATTTGAAACAACAACAACAACAACAAGTAACCATTGATGGTTAGTGATCACACTAAAATCAATTCCCAGTGTTTTGACCAGATGGGTAATGAGAAGACTTAGGCCACACTGGACATTGCAAGGAAATGTCTGCTCTTATTCCCTACCATGTGATGGAGGAAGCAGGACAAGTCCCTTCTCAGCTTGGTACTCTGAATGTGCCTGGCTGCAATTAAGGCACAAAAAGGGATATGACTTCATTCGCTTATTTATTCCTCTAACAAATTAATCCTAGCAATCCCCATTGTGCAATAACTGTTATTGTTGTACTGTTTCAAAAGTAAGCGAATTTCAGAAATGTTGAGAGCTGGGTCGATCAACTGAGACTTTCCCTTCCACCGTGATGTATGGAGGAGAAACAGCTCCATCTCAAAATCACCTGGGCACCTCCATGTTCAATGACAAAAGTGTTCTCTTCAGCAATCTGCCCTAACCATCAGTTTACCAGGAGTAACCAAGGGCCTTGGGAATAGCCTGTGATGTTTGGAGGTTTCCATGGGG
Source organism: Rattus norvegicus (assembly GCF_021556685.1). Taxonomy (NCBI): domain Eukaryota; kingdom Metazoa; phylum Chordata; class Mammalia; order Rodentia; family Muridae; genus Rattus; species Rattus norvegicus. The sequence goes on from NC_141550.1 coordinate 41,856,211, forward strand.
CCCCTTAGACCAATGCCTCAACAAGATGTAGTCCATTCCTGGCCCTGAAGGTTTTACTTGGTGTCATTAGCTATCTACATATGGCATTGTCTCTCCTTATGGGTGACTCCATTAGATTCCTTGCATATATATTTTAGGAAGCTTCTACACTATTAGGTTTCCCTGTGGTTATTCCAATGGCAATTGCTGTTAGTTGTCCCTCCCTCCACATTCCCTCCTTTATCCCTGTCTTCCATCCAGCTCTCTAGTTAATCCTCCTATTCTAGTTTCCTATTTGTCCCTCCATAACAACTACATTTTGTTTCCCCTTCCTAGAGAGATCCTCTCTTCCACCTCTGTCCTTTACTAAATACCTAAGCTCTGTGGTTTTTCAGATTATAACTCACATATCAAAAGCTTAAAAGCAACACCCACACATAAGAGATAACAACATACAATATTAGTCATTTGCATCTGGGTTACTTCTCTCGGGATTATTTTTTCTACCTCCATCCATTTAACTGCAAATTTCAAAATATCATTTTGCTTAACAGCTGGATAATATTCCATTGTATAAATGTACCACATTTTCATTATTCATTCATCAGTAGACATCTAGGCTGTTTCTAATTTCTGAATTATTATGAATAGAACAACAATGAATATGAATCAGCTAATATCTCCATAGTAGGATATAGAGTCCTTTGTGTGTATGCCTCAGAGTGGTACAGATGTATCTTATTAGCCTGTTTGTTTGTTTGTAACAAGCTGTCTCTGCATAGCCCTGGCTATCCTGGAACTCACAATGTAGACCACCAGACTTCCCTCAAACTTACAGAGGTCTGCCTGCATCTGCCTCCCAAGTTCTGGGATAGAGACATGCGCCATCATGCCAGTTTTAGCTGTATTTTGAGGAAAATCTATTTCCAGCTTCCCGAGGAACTGCCACACTAATTTCCATGGTGGCTGCACATGTTTGGATTCCCACTAACAATGAGTAAGCTTTCCCCTTTCCCCACATCCTTGGCCCATGTTCTGTCATTTGCTTTATAGAGCTTGACCACTCTGATGCAAGTAAGATGAAATCTCAAAGTAGTTTTGATTTGTACTTCCCTGGTGGCTTAAAATGTTAAGCATTCTTAATTTCTTACCATCTCCATTTCATCTTTTGAGAGCTCTCTGTTTAGTACTGAAGCTGTTTTTAATTTTGTTGTTCTCTTAATGTTCAGTTTTTTTAATTCTTTATATACCTATTAGATATATAATTTGTAAACAGTTTTTCCCATCCTGCTGTTTTGCCAAATGACAATGTCCTTTGCTGTACAGAGGTTATTAGCTTCATGGGGTTCTGTTTTACTAATCTTACTGCCTGTCCTGTCAGTGTCCTATTCTGAAAGTCTTCTCTGAGCCAATGATTCCAAACCTATCTCTGACTCTGTCTTTTATCAGATTCTGGGTAATCTGGTCTTGTGGGAGTTTTTATGTGCATGGTGATAAACATGAATCTATTTTGATTCTTGTATATGCAGCTGTCCTGTTTGCAAGCATTTGGGATGCAGATGCAGTCAGACTTCTGTCTCTTCTTCAGTTTGTGTTTTGCTTCTTTGTCAACAATCAGTGGTCCATAGGTGTGTGAACTTTTTCATGAGTCCTCAGTTCCATTCCATTGATCAGTGAGTCTGGTTTTGTGTAGACACCACGCTGTTTTTATTACCATGGCTCCATGATACAGCTTGAAATCTGGGGTAATCTTCAACAGTTCTTTTCATCATTCAGGATTGTTTCAGCTCTTCTCAGGATGGTTGTTGTTTTTGTTTTGTTTTGTTTTAATTTCCTGCTTACAGTTCTATTTTTTTCTTTTTTCTTTTTTTCCCGAGCTGAGGACGGAACCCAGGGCCTTGTGCTTGCTAGGCAAGCCCTCTACCACTGAGCTAAATCCCCAACCCTTGTTTTAATTTCCATATGAATTTGATTTTTTCAATTTCTATGAAGAATTCTGCTGGAATTTTGGTGGTGATTGCATTGAATCTGTAAATTGATTTTGGCAAGAAAATTTCATTTTCACAATAGGAAATCTACCAATCCTTGAGCATGGGTGGCCTTTCCATCTTCTAGTGTCCTCTTCAATTTCTTTCTTCTGTGTCTTAAAGATTTTGTTTCTAAATTCCAGGATGTTTCCTGAGGATAACAATATTTATCAATTAACAATGTTTCTCTGATTCTTGCTCCATTGTATGTAGAAAGGCTATCTATTTTCATGTGTTCAGCTTGTATCATGGAATTTTGCTGAAAAATTTATAGCTCTAGAAGTTTCCTTCTGAAGTCTTTAAGGACTTTTTTTTTTCTTTTCTTTTTTTCGGAGCTGGGGACCGAACCCAGGGCCTTGCGCTTGCTAGGCAAGCGCTCTACCACTGAGCTAAATCCCCAACCCCTTTTGGACTTTTATGAATAAAATGTCACCTTTCCTTTTTGTATCCCCTTCAGTTTTTATAAGACTTTAAATATTATATTCAATAGGTTGGAAAAAATAATCATCCTTGCTTTGCTCCTGATATTAGTGTAAATGCTCTGAGTTTCTGGTTTATTGTTGGCTATAAGACTGCTGTGAATTTCTATTATAATATTAGGATATGTGCTTTGCATTCTTACTGTCCAGGACTTTTGTCATAAAGGGATGTGAATGTTCTTAAAGTTCCACTACTACATCTAATGAGATGACGGTATCTCTGGTCCTTTAGACTGTTCATGCACTGATTATGTTTACTGATTTACATATTTGAACCACCCTTGCAACTCTGGGATGAAGCTAATATGATCAGGGTAGAAAACTTTTTTTGATATGCTCTAAGATTTAGTTTGCAAGTATTTTATTTAGAATCTTTGTGCCTACGTCCACAATCGATATTTATCTATAAAGTTTTACTGGATCTTTGCAGTTTTGGTATGGACTAATAATAGCTTTGTAAAAAGAATTAGGAAATGCTTCTTCAGTTACTGTTTTGTGGAATAATTAGAGTATTATTCATTCTTCTTTGAAGGTTTGGTAGAATTCTGCACTGAATCTATCTGCTCAGGCCTTTTTGAGGGGGACAGGACTTCTAACCTAAGGACAAGAGATATAGAAGAGAGCAAAGATTCCCAACTTAAAGGTCCAGTAAATATCTTCAACAAAATTATAGAAAAAAATTTCTCTAACCTAAAGAAAGAGATGCCCATGAACATACAATAAGCCAATAGATTGGACCAGAAAAGGAATTCCTCCCATCACATAATAGTCAAAACACCAAATGTACAAAACAAAGAATGAATACTAAAAGCAATAAGGGAAAATGGCCAAGTAACATTAAAGGCAGACCTTTCAAAATTACACCAGACTTCTCAAAAGAGATTATGAAAGCGAGAGGATCCTGGGCAGATGTCATACAGAACCTAAGAGAACACAAGTGCCACCCAGGCTACTATATCCAGCAAAGTTCTCAGTTACCATAGATGAAGAAACCATGATATCCCATGACAAAACTAAATTTACACAATAACTTTCCACAAATTCAGCCCTACAAAGGATAAAAAATGGAAAACTCCAACACAAAGAGGAAAACTACACCCTAGAAAAAGCATGAGAATAATTTTCTTCAAAAAACCCTAAAGAAGAGAGACACACAAACATACTTCCACCTCTAACAACAAAAATAACAGGAAACAACACTTACTATTCCTTAATATTTCTTAACACCAATAGTCTCAATTACCCAATAAAAAGACATAGATTAAAAGATTGGATATGTGAAAAGGACCCAGCATCTGGTTGCAAAAAGGAAATGCACCTCAGTGACAAAGACAGACACTACCTCAGAGTAAAAGACTGGAAAAAAAATTTTCCAAGCAAATGGTCCCAAGAAACAAGCTGTACTCTAATAAAATTGACTTTCAATCCAAAGTTATCAAAAAAAGATAAAGAAGGACACTTCATACTCCTCACAGGAAAAATCTACCAAGATGAACTCTCAATTTTCAACATCTATGTTCCAAAAGCAAGGGCACCCACATTCATTAAAAAAAAAAGTTTACTAAAGTTCGAAACATATATTTCACTATACACAATAGTAGTGGGAGATTTCAACACTCCACTTCTATCAGATCATGGAAACAGAAATTAAACACAGCGAAACTAACAGAAGTTATGACCTCTTTTCCTCCTTGGGCGTCTGAAGGCAAGATGGGTCACTAGCAGCTCTACTGGAGTCATCCTCGGAAGTTTGGCCAGGGTTCTTGCTCTTGCTGTGTCTGCTCTAACTGCCATGGTCTGATCCGTAAATACAGGCTGAACATGTGCCGAGAGTGCTTCCAACAGTACGCGAAGGACATAGGCTTCATTAAGTTGGACTAAGCGACCTGAATGGATTATTCAACTGTCTACCCAGTAAAACTGACTGTCTAACCAGTGATACTAATCATGCTAGTCTTTGTACACACAGAATAAAAAAAGTGAAGGCAAAAAAAAAAGAAAAGAAAAAAAAAAGAAGTTATGAACCAAATAGATCTAAGAGATATTTACAGAACATTTCACCCTAAAACAAAAGAATATGCCTTTTTCTCAGCAACTCACGGTACCTTCTCCAAAATTGACCATATGATTGATCATAAAACAGGCCTCAACACATACAAGAAGATTGAAATAATTCAATGCATCTTATCAGATCACCACAGACTGGTCTTCAATAACAACATAACCAACAGAAAGCCCACAGACACATGGAAACTGAACAAATATCTACTCAATGATAATTTGGTCAAGGAGGAAATAAAGAAAGAATTTAAAGACTTTTTAGAATTTAATGAAAATGAAGGCACAACCTAACCAAACTTATGGGACACAATGAAAGTAGTGCTAAGAAGAAAACTCATAGCTCTGAGTGCCTTCAAAAGGAAACAGAGAGAGCATACACTTGCAGCTTGACAGTACACCTGAAAACTCTAGAACAAAAAGAAGCAAATACAACCAAGAGATGGAGATAAAGAGAAAAAAATTAAACTCAGAGCTGAAATCAACCAAGTAGAAACAAACAAACAAACAAACAAACAAACAAAAAAACTATGCAAAGAATCAACAAAACTAGGACTAGGTTCGTTGAGAAAATCAACAAAACCAGGACTTGGTTTATTGAGAAAATCAACAAGATAGATAAATCCTTATCCAGACTAATCAGAGGGCACAGAAACAGTATCCAAATTAACAAAATCAGAAATGAGAAGGGAGAAATAACAATAGAAACAGAGGAAATTCAAAAAGATCGTCAGATCCTATTGCAAAAGCCTATACTCAACAAACCTGGAATATCTGGATGTAATGGACAATTTTCAGAGAGATACCAGGTAACAAAGTTAAATCATGATCAGATAAATCATCTAAACAGTCCCATAACCCCTAAAGAAATAGAAGCAGTCATTAAAAGTATCCCAATCAAAAAACACCCAGGACCAGATGGGTTTAGGGCACAATTCTATCAGACCTTCAAAGAAGACCTACTATCAATACTCTTCAAACTATTCCTCAAACTAGAAACAGAAGGAACACTACCAAATTCATTCTTTGAAGCCACAATTATGCTCACACCTAAACCACACAAAGACCTACAAAACAAGAGAACTTCAGACCAATTTCTCTTATGAATATCGATGCAAAAATACTCAATAAAATTCTTTCAAACTGAATCCAAGAACATATCAGAACAATCATCCATCATGATCAAGTGGCTTCATTCCAGGAATGCAGAGATGATTCAATATATAGAAATGCATAATGTAATCCACTATGTAAACAAACACAAAGAAAAAAAAAAGCACATGAGCATCTCATTAGATGCTGACAAAGTTCAACACCCCTTCATGATAAAAGTCTTGGAAATATCAGGAATTCAAGGCCCATACCTAACTGAAGTAAAAGCAATATACAGCAAACCAGTAGCCAACAACAAACTAAATGGAGAGTAACTTGAAGCAATCCCACTAAAATCAGGGACTAGACAAGGCTGCCCACTCTCTCCCTACCTATTCAATATAGTACGTGATGTCCTACCTAGAGCAATTAGAGAGTAAACAGAGGTCAAAGGGATACAAATTGGAAGGAAGAAGTCAAAATATCACTATTTGAGGATGATAGGATAGTATAATTAAGTGACCCCAAAAATTCCACTGGAGAACTCCTACACCTGATGAACAACTTCCACAAAGTGGCTGGGTATAACATTAACTCAAACAAATTAGTAGCCTTTCTCTATTCAAAGGATAAACAGGTGGAGAAAAATTAGAGAAATGACACCCTTCACAATAGTCCCAAATAACAAAGAAGCCTTGGTGTAACTATAAGCAAGTAAAAATCTGTATGACAAGAACTTCAAGTCTCTGAAGAAAGAAATTGAAAAGATCTCAGAAGATGGAAAGATTTCTCAAGCTCATTGACAGAATTTATATAGTAAAAAATCACCATCTTGCTGAAAGCAGTCTACAGATTTACTGCAATCCTCACCAAAATTCCAACTCAATTCTTCATAGAGTTAGAAGGAGCAATTTGCAAATCCCTTTGGAATAACAAAAAGCCCAGGAGAGCAAAAGCTATTCTCAACAACAAAGAACTTCTGGGGGAGTCACCATCCCTCACCTCAAGCTGTATCACAGAGCAATCCCCGCATGGTATTGGTACAGAGACAGGCAGGTGGATCAATGGAATAGAATTGAAAACCCAGAAGTGAATCTGCACACCTATGGTCACTTGATCTTTGACGAAAGAGCTAAAACTGTCCACTGGAGAAAAGACAGTATTTTCAACAAATGGTGCTGGTTCAACCAGTGGTCAGCATGTAGAAGTATGCAAATCAATCCATTTTATCTCCTTGTACAAAGTTCAAGTCCAAGTGGATCAAAGACCTCCACATAAAACCAGATACACCGAAACTAATAGAAGAGAAAGTGGGCAAGGGCCTCAAACACATAGGCACAATGGAAACATTCCTGAACAAGAACTGGCAAATGGGACATCATAAAATTGTAAGGCTTCTGTAAGGCAGAGGATGTAGCAGAGGTTTGCCTTACTTGTCAGTGGGAGGGAAGGCCCTTGGTCCTGGGGAGGCTCAATGCCCCAGCAAAAGGGAATGCTATGATGGTGAGGCTGGAGTTGGTGGGTAGGTGGGTGAGCACCATCATAGAGGCAGGGAGGAAAGGGGATGGAGGTTTTCAAAAGGGAAACTGGGAAAGGGGATAACATTTTAAATGTAAATAGATAAAAATAACCAATAATTAACATTTTAAATGTAAATAGATAAAAATAACCAATAATTAAAAAAAAGAAACATTCAGAGTATCCACTGTTTGCCCTGTATGTGGGATAGTGTACCTAAATTAGAAGGTGCTTGAATGTGCTTTTTTTCCCAGCCATGAACTTCCTCAGGCAGGCTAACTTCATTAAAGAAAATGTGATCACTTAGCACTCAGTTCTGGAAATGCAAGGACACGGTGCCTGGCATCAACTCTGCACTTAGAAGATTTCATGCCAGAGCATTAGGAATATATAGTGAATATATAGGAATATATAGTGAAGAAAGCACGTGATCACATTTCCAAACAGAACGCCAAAGACAAAGTCAGATCTTATATTCCCTTCTGAGGACAAGCACAAATTGTCTAAGGACTGCACTTCTTAAAGGTCCCAGAACTTGTTCATGACACTGAGCCAAGATGTGTTGGACTAAGCTCCCAACACGAGTCCTTAGGGATAAACACAATATGTAGGTAATCGTAGATAGCATCATATAGAACCAATCTGATGGAGAATGTGGAGACTGTACTATGTTCACTGTACCCTTAATACAAAACCAGGTTCTACCCAGTTCTGCCATCCTTTCTCTGAGCATTTTGCATTCTTTTCATGTTGCGGTAAAAATAAAAAGCGGAGGAGGCAGTTCTTGCCCGTAGCCTTGTGGTTTGGTTCCCGCTAGTTCTGGTTCCAGCTTGCCATTGGAAGTAGCCTTAATTTATCTCAGCAGCTCCACACTGCCCCCAAGTACTTTCTGACCAGGCAGGTCGCTGCCACGTCAGTTTCATACAGAGACCGCCTATCTCACGGCTCTTTTACTGTAGACTTTGTTCACATTCCCAGCATCTGACCCCTAATAGTTTTAGTATAAACTCCCAACAACCCGTTAAAATCAAGCCTCAACAAAAAAAGTTTCAATGACCCACTGGAGCCAGAACTAGTGGGAACCAGACCTCTAGGGTATGCATGGAAACTGGTTCCGCCACCTTTTATTTTTACCAAAACATTTTTAGAGTGTTCTTCAGTCTTATACAGGAATTCGGTATCTCTGCCTCACCAACCCTAGACATTAGAACTAAGGTATTCTCACGATTGTGAGAGGATCCATGTGCCAAGCAAAGCAAAGCCACGGCTAGATGGATCAGTATAGAGTGAGTTTTTAAATATATAAAAATGGGGACCATTATGCTGGAAATCAGAATTCATATTCTTAGGATGTCACTAAATGTCCTGCCAATGGGGAAGCAGGAAGAGACCATAGGTTCCATTTGTGACAAGAAAGCTAGAATGAGGCATTAGTATTAGAAAGGGTCTCTAGAAAACAGAATGCAGTAGATGAAGGGTGATGGTAAATATTCCAGAAATCAACAAGAAAAAGAAAGGGGTGTTTGTTTGGTTTGGGTTTTTTGTTGTTGTTGTTGTCTTTTGTTTTGTTTTGTTTTTAGATGTAGCAGTAAGATAACCTGAGAAAACAAGCTGAGAAAGTGGACCATCATTCAATGATAAAGAGAAAATGCAGAAACTGAGGAGTAAAAAATGTACCTCTTCTGACATAACCAAGTATTGAATATCTTCTATGGTTTCTTTTTAACTCTATTGATGTAACCAGGGTAGTGAGAAATTCAGACATCAGAGTTAACTGCCCTAGAGTGAGAGATACAATATACACCTATGAAAATCAGGTTAGTAATCCATGGCTGTGCATGCCTATGTTTTAGACAAGTGATGTTCAAGGGGAAACCTTTCTCCCTTATTGTGCATAGGGGCGTCTGAGGTCAGAAGAGGACTAAGGTAGAAAATAAGGAACAGCCATGAAGCAAGACAGTGTTGAGTATCTAGTAGTTAGGATTGGGTGCTCTACTGTTCGATTTCTGATCAGGGAGCCTAGTGTTAGGCAGGATGTCCGGATACATGGAGAGAGCAAGAGAGTGAGAGCGAGAGCGAGAGTGGGGGTGGGGATTCAAGGGAGGAGAGACAAAGTTTGCCAGATTTCTGATGGAGAAAAGTTGACCAGCCATATAAGATCTTGAAACAGAGTGGCCACACAGTCAGGGATGTAATGAACCAACTAAAGTTTAGGGCACATGGGGAGATGTGGGGATAAGAATATTGATAAAAGACAGGATTTTGTAGGCTGGAGACAGTAGTGCCCAGCAATTGTGTCAGAAGACAAGTTGAACATGAGCAACTCCCCCCCCCCCCCCGTGTGTGTGTGTGTGTGTGTGTGTGTGTGTGTGTGTGTGTGTGTGTGTGTCTTTTGTCTGTGGATTCAAGGGAAGCTGGGTAGTGCAGTCCTCTCCACGAACTTAGGCAGGGTATTTATTGAAAGCAACACACAACAGATGGCACGCAACAGGGAAGGCAAGAATCCACTATTAATTTAGTAATTCTCGGATAGATCACCCAGAAGGATGGATATAAGTCTAGGAAGAGGGAAAATTGGTTTCTCAGTGAGCAGAGCTGAGTGGCTCCAGCAGCAGCAAGCTTAAACAGAGGAACACAGGGGGAGCCTCAGCTCCCAGACACTGGGATCCCCTGCTGTGAAAAGAGACGGGATGGATACTCTGAGGCAGAGAACTAAACAGTAAAGGCCATCTGCTTCTTACAAGCAAGTCATCATAGGATAGAATTCTAAAGTTTGGTTTAATTGTTCTTAAAGATAGAATTGAACACAGATTTTCCTGAGTCACATTGGAAATTCTTTTAGAGGTTGGGAACTAATACAAATAGTTTGGGGTCCAGGTGCTAGGAGCTCCTGCTGTGCAAGAGACTGGTTGCTCAGAGGAAGGCAAAGAGAGGCAGATTGTAAAGGCTACTGGCCTTCAAGGAGTAGACAATCAAAGGATAGAGAAAAATAAAATTTGATTTAATTGTTTAAGTAGAAGGGAGTATAATGGTGATTGTTTAAATGTTCTCAAGTATACAGATATTTTAAGCTCTGCAGAAAGGAGAAGTTAGGAAGATTGAATGAAAAAAATGCTTTAGAGGAGATTTGAAAAGGTCTTGCCAGGACAATACTCAAATTCTTTGAACGTGGGCTCCACCGGAATTCTGGAATAATTTATCCTGGTATCACAGATTAGAAGCCTAAGAATAGGCTTATACGGTGAGTATAATAATTTAATAAGGGTTGGGGATTTAGCTCAGTGGTAAAGCGCTTGCCTAGCAAGCACAAGGCCCTGAGTTCGGTCCTCAGCTCTGAAAAAAAAAAGATGAAAATTACATTAGGTGAATAAAAGTTATTTAAAAAAATAATTTAATAAAAAATAATTACAGAGAAATGAATATATTGAGGCATTCTATTTAGAAAATTAGATTGAAGCCAATGGATAGGGTGCCTAACCTATCTCAGACAGTAGAAATTTAGACCTTGGAAATTATATAAAGAGAGAGCCTGGAAATAGGCTCATAGAGTAAGTAGATAGAGATATTAAATAAATAATTTAGGCCTTCATCTCATGATGGTTGGGACAGAGGAGAGTAGAAGCACTGCCTCAACAGATAGTGTTTGTTTAGATTGTTTTATTTGCTTTGAATTTTTTAGTTATCAAAATGAGTGTGATCTTGAATTTGGTGGTTACATTAAAATCCTTCTGGTAGAGAGGTCAAGCTAAACATTTAATGATTTCTGGGGAGAAAGTCTCTGCATTTGTGTTGACAGGAAAGAAGACATGTCTTTGGACTCCTTCCAGAGTGATATGGATCAGACATGGCAGGGGGAGACTTCCTGAAGAACTATACAAGTTTGAGAAAAATCAAATAGGACAGGCAAAGATTCATTGTGCCATCCTTCACATGGCATGAATGAAGACTTATTATAATTACTTATTAATACATTTAACTCGTAAAAAAGACAGTTGTTCACCTGCTCAAACAAGGAGCAAAATTTCAACCTTACCTTGCACAATCTATATGAATATCTTAATGGTACTAAAATTTTGGTTGTGAGATTCATAGATTACAGACTGTACACTTTTAGCAAGATTCATCCTCAGAGATTGCTGAACTGACTTGCTGCCCCAAACAGCTTTGGGGACTGTCATAGGTTCCAAGTCAACTTGCCTCATTCAACCATTCAACCTTTTAGATGGACCTAGTCAGACCAGTCAAGCCCTGAATCTTCTAAGCATACAGAGACTGGAAAACAGATGCTAAAGCTAGCTTTCTTAAGTATAACCAAATTTTCTAATTTTCCTATCTGTCCCCAGTCCTTTAAAAAATTTTTACAGGTTAGAGAGATGGTCCTGAGTTTAATACCCGGTTACCACAGGGTGGCTCACAACCATCTGTAATGGGGATCCGATACCCTCTTCTGGTGTGTCAGAAGACAGCAACGGTGTACTCACATACATAAAATAAATAAATAAATCTTAAAAAAAAAAGAATTTTTCATTGCCCCTGTTCAGCAGGAATAAGTTGTGGGAATTCATCAACTCAATTCCATGGCTTTGAGAGTCTGGTAATGATTATTTTACAAATTATAGAAAAGTTGTAATTTTTAAGGGATAATTTTGGAATGGTCATAATTTTGAACAGGGAAGAAATAGTTAGGACACAATTGGTAGCCATAATCTTAGTTGGTAGAAATTTTTATAATGGATGTGAAGTTGAAGTTATAATTACTTACACTGGTACAGAATAGATTTAAGGTTTTTGTTGGTATGCATTTCTTATATTGATAAAAATTTGAGATAGGCATTGTGCCTATGCAACACATTTAAGAATACAAAGCTTAGATGCAGTTTTTCTGCATGCCATTATGAACTGTTTTTAGATGATTAATTAATACAACTTAAAGGCCAGATAGCAAACTCATGGTTATGTAGGATTCTGATTTAATCATAAAAGATATTATATATCTTTATATATATGTGTGTGTGTAAAAATAGACAAGGCTTAACAGTTCAGATTACCATATATATATGTATATATATATATATATCGTATTTACCATATATATGGTATATATATGGTATATAGTCTTCAAGAACATCAGAAATTCACAGACTATGACATTTAATGTTATTTAATCATTTGTCAATGAGACATGTCTGCTATTGACAGCACCCCAGAAATTGAGCATCTTTATCACCAGGTGAGGTAGCCCCGGTCAGAAATTGCCTATTTCATGTGCAGACAAAACACTTTCCAGGAAAAGGACACATTATAGAGAATGGTCAACTGTTCACTCTTGACTCTGCCAATACAGGGCAAGTAGTCCTTAATAATTCTGCTTTGTAAAAGTCTGTTAGATGATCCTGGGCCAGAGGCTGATGACTGATGCTCCAATGTTTTGAGGAATTAGGGGACTGTGCAGGTAGTCAGCTGTCTCTACGATTGTTTAAATTTGAGAAGCTATATTTGGTGCTTTCTATATACCCAGGTAATATCTAAGTTGTTCTCAGACTTATGATGGGGTTGAAGAATAGTTTTAGTCTCATAACCAAACTCAAGTTGTTTAACATTGAGAGAGAGATTATAGAGTGGAAGACATGATTTTTAGATGGTGTTACAAGCCAAAATATAAATAAACACAATCTAGGGATATAGTCATAATTCTTTAAGTTAGGAGTGATGGTAGAGTCCTTGATCTAACTGACAAATATGATAGATTAAATATTGTTTTATATCATACTGTGTAATTTGCATGATTGTTGTGGTTTTGTTCAATTTATGTCTGGGAGAAGAGGGTTGTTTTTAAATATTTTATTGGACAGAAAAGGTGCGGTATAGGGGTGATTCTGATGCTGTTTTGTTCCCCAATTGTTTCTGGATCTGTTAGTAAAGAAGCCATGGGCCAATTGCTGGGTGAAAGGATAGGCAGAACTTCTGGGTCCCTGGAGGAAGAGACTCAGATGCAAGGGAGGAGAGACAGAGTTTGCCAGATTTCTCATGGAGAAAAGTTGACCAGCCATGTAAGATCTGGAAACAGAGTGGCCACACAGGCTGCTCCTACAGACAGATAGTCTGGGTTGTAATGAACCACCTAAAGTTTAGGGCAAGTGGAGAGGTATAGAGATAAGAATATTGATACGGGCACAATTTTCTAGGCTGGAGACAGTAGCTCCCAGCAATTGTGTTAGAAGGCAAGTTGAAAATGAGCAACTATGTGTGTCTTTTATCCGTGGATAAAGGGCAGTTGGGTGGGAGTTGGTAGCACAGCCTGTTCCCAGACTTTAGGTGGAATATCGAAAGCAATATGATAGGACAAGTACAAGGAAAAGTGGGGTGGATGAGTTTGGATGGACTGAGAAATCCCAGCAGAACCAAGGAAACCCAACTCTTAACTTCTTTCTTTATTGTTTGTCCATACTATTCTTTTGTATGGAATGCAAGAAAGTTAATTTTTTCTCACATTCTTATTCTCATTTGCCTCAGTGTTCCTGGATGAAAGCAAAAATCCCCAGGCAGTCCTTGAAGTACATTCTGGCTAGGTTCCTCTGGGCCTAGCAGCCAAGGTAGAATAGTGTAGCATCCGTCTCCTCCATCTCTTAGCCTCCTTCCAGCTGCAGTGATTTCTGCCTCATATTGTAAGCTACTCATGAGGACACTCTGTGTACTCAGTCTCAGCAGAGAGGCCATGGAGAGCCCGTGTTGGGCTTTATTATCGCCCTCCTCAATGTCAACTACTCCACCTTTAGTCAAATGTTCATGATCACTGCCGTTCATTTTTCTTAGTGAGCATTGACTTCCCGACCTTTCCTTGCTCCTTTCAGACACCAGGAAACAGACATTCAGAAACAGGAAACAAACAGTACTTTGTTTTCAATTTAATCTGCATATGACAGGGAGGAAGGGGATTCCCTCAACTGTCCTAGTTTTAGACTCAAGTGGCATTACACAGGGCATAGTTTTTGAAATTTTAATCCCGCTGAATGAGAGCAAAGACCATTACCCAAATTATCCAAATTTATGGCAAGCTTTATTATATGTGCACAATATATAAAAAGAGTGGCAACTGCCTCTCCCCAAACTTGAGATTTGAAAGGTCAACCCAAAAATCAAGAGGGGGTTTTTATATTCCCAGAATTAAAAGGCTAAGGAATTTCCAAGTGTTGGGGGATTTTAGGAGTAATCATTTTGGTTATGTAGAAACTTGGCAAAACATCTCAAAATTATTTCAAAAACATCTCAAAATTATTTGGCAGAATACCTTATCAAGGTGGAGGTTAGGATACCACCAGGGACTATAGTGGTTTGAATAGGAAAAGCTCCCATTGACCCATGTGTTTGAATGCCTGGCCCATAGGGAATGGCATTATTAGAAGGTGTGGCCTTGTTAGAGTAGGTATCACATTGCTGGAGGAAGTGTGTCACTGTGGGGACAGGCTTTAAAGTCTCAGAAGCTCAAGTCAGTTCTCCTCCTGGTGCCTATAGATCAAGATGTAGAACTTTCAGCTCCTTCTCCAGCACCATGACTGCCTTCATGTTGCCATGTTTTCTGCCATGATGATAATGGACTAAACCTCTGAATTGTAAGCCATCTCTAATTAAATGTTTTCCTTTATAAGAGTTTCCATGGTCATAGTGCCTCTACACAGCAATAGAAATCCTAACACAGGGAGTGAGTCAAATTCCAGAGTATAGTACATGTCATAATTCCAAAAGTGGGTCAAGACATGGGTCAAACCTAAGTTTTACAGAAAACAGGAATAAACTTATTTTTACCTTGTAACAATCTGGCTTCTACTCTTAAGACGGAGTCAGACTGGTCTATCAGAATACTTTTCAGGAGAAGGAAAGGGTGGACCCAGAAAAAAGAAAATAAAGTACAAGGAACCTAAATAGGAACAACCAACATTTTTGGGATTTCACTTCTCTGCCATAGGCCAGGATAGCTGGTCAATTGTCATCTCCTTTTCTCTCAGAGTGACAAGTGTCTAACTGTTACTCGCATTGTTGCTCTACTTTCTGAATGTTTTAAAACTAAATAAACCACCAGGTATTTGACAATTGCCTGCCTTTACTCCTCTCTCACTCTGACATGCAGTGCCATATGGTCCTTATCCAGTAAGTGGCCCTGGTACTTTTTCTGTTGACGTTGAGACAGGTTCTGAGTTCACTCACTGCCTAGCCATTGTTAATTTCTGAGCACAGTTAATGTAATCAAGACAACCCCAGCCAGGGATAGTAGCACATACCTTGAATCCAAACACACAGAAGGCATTGGCAGGAGCATCTCTGTGAGTTCAAGGCCAGCCTGGTCTACATAGGGAGTTCCTGGACAGCCAGAGCTACATAGTGAGACCTGTCTTAAGAAAAAAAAAAACCAAAAAAAACCAAAACAAAACAAGAAGATAATCCCACACAGACCAGCCCACAGGCTCAACTGATAATCCCTCAAGGACATCCTGTTTCCCAGGCAATTGTAGATTATGCCAGACTGACAGAACCAACCATCACAGGAAGTATCAAGTATTTGTTTTCAATATCATCATTCTTTCCTCAGGGAACTTCCATTTCTTCCTTCAGCTTTCACTGCTGTCTTTGAAGTGCCTCGTGGCAATCAAGACAAGTCAAATCCAAAAGAATATTGGTGATCAAAGTGAAGTCACTCACAAAAAGGGAGAGGAACTGGATAGAAATGACATCCTTTGGATGACAAGACTAATTTCGGTGCAATGTCATGTCTTATCTATGGTTAAGAGTTCACAGCCTCATCTTATTAACTACTGTGTAAGACTAGAGAGAGTAACTGTGATGGTTTGCATATACTTTGCCCAGGGAGTGGCCCTATTAGAAGGTGTGACCTTGTTGGAGGAAGTGTGTCACTGTGGGGTGGGCTTGGAGACCCTCCTCCTAGCTGCCTGAGGGTGCTCAGTCTGTTCCTGGCTTCCTTCAAGTGAAGATGTAGAACTCTCAGCTACTCCTGCACCATGCCTGCCTAGATGCTGCCATGCTCTTGCCTTGATGATAATGGACTGAACCTCTGAACCTGCAAGCCAGCCCCAATCAAATGTTGTCCCTTATAAAACTTAATGTTGCCCCTTATAAAACTTACATTGGTCATGGTGTCTGTTCACAGCAATAAGACCCTAACTAAGACAATAACTTATCAGATATTGGTTAGGAGCCAAGAACTTAGGTTTTCACAAGAAGAGAAAGCACTAGTAACTGTGAGGAGGAAACAGGTGAATGTGCTCTGGCTCTTGAAGACTTCAATGAAATACATTCTCCTCTTCTTGAAGACTCCATAAGCATACTCCTCCCTACACCAGCATCTCTGGGACCCTTAGCCTCTGTTTCTACTATTGGTAATGCTCTCTCTCTGCATGGAGTTCCAATTAAGAAGCCTCTGCCCTCTGTAAATTTAATAAATAAATTATTTCCATTACTATATTAATCCATACTCTTTCCAGTATGGGTAACTAAGCTTTCTACAATAGAAGAGCAGTGAAGTAGTTGACAGACTTGAAAGAAGCTGGGTGGGACGGACCAAGGCTACTCAAAAGACGTTTTGAATAGTCCCTGGAACTCATACTGGTAGGACACCTTGCCCTTCTCACCTTATTTCTCTGTTTTGCTGTTGTCAGAGAAGATAGAACCTGGCATGTCTCCAGAAGCTCCAGAAATAGGAAATGGTGGATTTCTCCTGGTTTCAATGTATGAATTTAAGGAGCTCTGAATGGCCACACTTGGAAGTTGGCCAGTTTTATGGCCCAAAGTTTGTTTGTAATATTAAAATTAGATAGGTAGGGCTCTTAGTCAGGGTATCTATTCCTGCACAAACATCAGGGCCAAGAAGCAATTTGGAGAGGAAAGGATTTATTCAGCTTACATGCTCACATTGCTGTTCATCACCAAAGGAAGTCAGGATTGGAACTCAAGCAGGTCAGGAAGCAGGAGCTGATGCAGAGGCCATGGAGGGATGGCTTGCTTACTTAGTCACTTGATTCTTCTGGCTTGCTCAGCTTGCTTTCTTATAGAACCCAAGACTATCAGCCCAGGGATCGTACTACCCACAAGAGGCCCTCCTACATTGATCACTAATTAAGAAAAATGCCTTACAGCTGGATCTCATGGAGGAATTTCCTCAACTGAGGCTCCTTTCTTAGTGGTAACTCCAGTTTGTGTCAGGTTGACACACAATACCAGCCAGCACATGTAGATAGATAGCCAGATAGCTAGATAGCTAGATAGATAATGTCCCATAATCCCTTTGAGACAAACATTGAACAGGAGATGGGGATGACCATAAGTACAGTGCTTTGGTGGAATTCTTTTCCTTCTGATGTCAGAATGCAAAAGATGTTTATGAAGACACTAAGACAGTTATTCTCACTGGTATGCAGTATAATATAGAGGTCTCAATAAGTCGCAGCCAATTAATTTACTGCAGGAAACAAGCCAGAATTACTAACATGAGAGCTGCTGTTTCTGACTAGTTTGGAGCAAAGATTTGAGGGTATGTGTTTTTAAATATAAAAGTGAATTGAGAGGAGGGCAGCTGTAAGCTGAGGGTTAAAGAAGATGATTCTTGACTAAATCACAAATATTCATAGGAAATCATGAAGAAGTTACTGGAGTAAGCTGAACATTATACAACTGACATGAAAGATGGGCTATAAAAGAATGACTATATTTTAAATGGAGGAAGAGGCCACTAGGCTATGCATATTTACATTTATAGTTGACACAGTCAGTGAAAATTACAATCAGGAGCAAAATCAATGCAAAAAGAAAGCGTGTTTTGGGGGTGTAGTGGTTTAAATATGCTTGGCCTAGGAAGTGGCACTATATTGAGGTATGGCCTTGTTGAAGTAGGAGTGGCCTTGTTGGAGTAGGTGTGACACTGTGGACATAGGCTAAAGACCCCCATCCTAGTTGCTTGTAAGTTAGTCTTCCCCTAGTGGCCTTCAGAGGAATATGTAGAACTGTCGGCTCCTGCTCTGTCTGGATGCTGCCATGCTCCCACCTTAATGATATTGGACTGAGCCTCTGAACGTGTAAGCCCACACCAATCAAATGTTGTACTTATAAGGGTTGTCTTGGTCATGGTGTCTGTTCATAGCAGTAAAAACCCTAACTAAGACGGGGGGGGGGGGCTGATAATTTCTTGATAGAACAGAGGACACCAGTCACATCAACCTTTCAGATTATATTATCAGAGGATGGAGGTAAAGCCAGTAAAAATTATGTAAAATTTTGTATACATGTGAGAGAAAAAAACCAGGAGAGATTGAAGTATGTTAAAATCAATAGCAATTTTGACAATACCTGAAGTTTCATATTAGTAATGTTCCTTTCCAAATCATCTTTACTCTTCAATGCAGATTTACAAAAATTTCTGATCCTCAAATATTAGAAGTATCCTAAATTCTCCATATGTAGCATTTTAGCAAATTATTAAGGCCTATTTCTTCTTCCACTACTTGGCTCTCAATATCTTTATTCTTAGTTGGTATTTGTCCAGCACCAACTCATCCCCGAGATAAAAGCCACTTAAAATGGAAAGAAAAATTTGAAGGTAAAAAGTCAAAATGCAAGTTGTGAGCCAGGCAGCAGGACAGCCAGAGCCTTTCTTGAGAAATGAAATCATAACGGTACTGGGTAGTCACCCACTGTGCTTCCTTAAACACCGAGCTTGGTTGGAATAGCACAAGATCAGATGCCTGTACACTGTCCAGACCATGAGTTAATCTTCTCCATGATGCTGACATGGCTTCAGCCCTTCCTTCATGCAAGCAGACGTTTAATCTAGTGTCAATTGATGTATACACTGAGGGTGCTGCTCCAATGAATGAACCAGGAAGAAGGGAGAGAGCTGAGTAGGCAGGATGAGTAGCATCACACTTGAGGCCTTTGCTATCCAGCCTCAAAACAAGAAAAGAGTTGGTGTTGCTGAGGTATGGAGAAAAGAAGATGCTTACATAATTTTGATGGGATATAAATGCTTACAGCTGTTAAAGGCACAAACATGACAATTCCTTTAGAAATTTAGCAACAGGGAGCATTACTAAAGGCTCATTACTAAAGGCTCATACTTGCTCTGTCTGTGGTAAGGAATCTTGTCTTCTGGGACACTCAGGCTTTCTCACCTTCACATTCACAGCAGGATTACTCCTAATAGCCAAAATACAAAATCAAGCTGCTGTGCATCAGTGGACAGATGAAAACACAGCAGACACACATGGAGCATTAGCTACTCCACCCTTTCTAAAGAGGCTCTGTCATTTGCAATTGTTGGAATGAAGAAGCTGAGGACATGGTATTAAGTGAGGTAGACTAGCCACAAAGAGACAAATTCTACAGGACTTTGCTTACAGTGTGAAGTCTGAGTATTCAATTGGCAATAGTGGAGAACAGTGGGGTCACCAAGGGCTAGGGATGGAGGGGGACAGCCGCCTTAGTTACATTGACTTAGTTATTCCGTGATGCATACATATACAAAGAATGCTATTTACTAAGAAACCATTTACTAAGAAAGTTTTGAATCTATGTATAGAAAGTAGGGAAAATGCTCTTCCTGTGGTGTTTCTATAGTGTAGTGGTCATCATGCTTGCCTAACATGTGAGAGGTCCCCGGTTTGAAACGGGGCGGGAACAGTGCTGTTTTTCTCACTTTCTTTTTAAAACTGTTTTCAGAATCACAGTTTACTCCTTACACTTTTGAGAAGTTAGAAGATATTAGTTTCAGACCTATGATTTTAGCCTTGACAGGCATGACTTCTTATAGCAGGAAACATGTGAAAAAAGAAAAACCAACAAAAATACAACCCCCCCCCCAAAACCCAACAACAACAACAACAACAGCAAAAACAAAAAACAAAACAAACAAACAAACAAACAAACAAAAACAGTGGAGGTACTTGGCATAAAACAAAGTACAAGAAAAAAGTCTCTTGTCTTGCGGGATTAGCTCAAGTGGTAGAGCACTCGCTTAACATGCAAGTAATTATTATGTTAACTCGATTGATGACTGAAAATTACACTTTCTTTCCACCCTAAACAATAGTTTCAGCACACACTCATTTGCCAGTTTCTCATACTCGCATCGTGCATTTTATTTTTGTGCATTGTTTCTGCGCGTCGCCATTTGTTCCTTCACTCACAGACACTGGTGCAGAACCTCTTCTATGTAAGCAGGTTTTAGGCTTTTCCTCTTAAACCACTCCGTGCTGTAAGTTCTCTGCCCTCCTCTCTGGGATCTTTTCCTCGTCTAACTCTGCTCACTCATCTGCGTTATTGGAGCTTTTTTCTGCTCCTCACCGGCCTGCACAGCCGACAGCATAACACGGCCCAACCTCCCCGCGGTCTGAATGGCATGCGGCTTCCGTCCCATTAGTCTCAATTTTCCAATTCTAAACTCTGTCACCTTCCCGCGTTGTCTCAAAAGCTCTCCAGCGTCTACAAGTTTTCCTCAAGGTGTCTCCAGGTGATCAGGCTCTCCTCCCAACCTCCCTATTCTGTGCTTCTTTGCTTCTTCGGGTGAGCTCTCCCCTCCGCCGCGCCGCACGAGGTGCATTTCTTATTCCTTCTCCAGGATCTCGCCTCTCCAACTATGTTTTTTATTTGTTTTGGTTGCATTTCTTAAAATTCTCTTAGTTAATGTGGCTCTGTAACTTTGAGACTACACTTTGGCAAGGTGTTTGACCTGGGTTGCAAAATGAGAGAAAACAGTTTTGTGGTCGTTTCTGTAGTGTAGTGGTTATCACTCTTGCCTCACATTCGAGAGGGACTCCTCTCGAAACTGAACAGGAACACTGGTACTTTTATGCCTTCAGACTTAAAAGACAGTACATGTATATGTAGGTAGCCTTGCCTCCTGCTAGCGACTCTACTTGGGAAAGGTCCCACCTAACATTCCTATTCTAAGAACAACCCACCAAGGACACTCTGCCAGAGTGCCTAGAACACGCTGACTGGACCCCTTAGAACTGGTTTGCATTGTGTAGACTATCTAATACTGGGCGTTTCCCGTAGACCATCTGGATTCTGGACTGGTTTGCTTCTGCTTCAGAATCTCCAGAGAGTTGAGATTGGACATTTCCTCTCCGGGGTGGGGGGTGGGGTGGGGGGAAGAAGCAGCAGACAGCCTTGCTGGCAGAAGACTAGTCCTAGTTAGCAAAGCCTCAGAGCCTAGGACTAAGTCCAGGGCCCTAGAACAGCAGACCAAGGACAGTGACCCTTGTGCTACAGCTGAGTGAGGGTGAGGAGAATAATTGCTGACCTGCAAAGGAGAAGTTTCTAGTTCAGAGACAGAGTTTGCAGATTTACCTCTGTTCCTCTGTTCCTCTGTTCCAACTTATACACGTAAGAAGACAGTAGCGTCTGGACACACGGGTCATTTGCAGTCTTCTCTGCTTGATGAAGTGCTGGAACACACACAGCTCAGTTTCAATAATTTGCTCTTCTTGCCTCCGGAAACTGAAAGCAAGAAAATACTCAGTTACTCTTTCTCTGCAGAATTTCCTTCTACAGCTTGGGCCTAAAAGCCAACTTGGTCTGGAAATACCCTGGATAAGTACCAGAGGGATGGAACCCAGCTCTGGGGTAGGAAACTATTACCAGGAGCCTAAATTCAAGGCTGTAGAGGTCAGGAGGTTGGATAATTAGAGTGTTAATGGGTGAGTTACTGTGCAGACCAGGCAGACAAGTGAGCTGGGGCAGAGGAAGAACTTATTGTTTGATCCTCAACCTCTGTTTCCCAATTCAGGCCTTGTCACCCTCCCCAATTCTGAGTCCCTGTGAAGAACATTTAATCTATCTGAGCCTCTGTTGCATCTGGAAAGAGCAGATATGCACAAGTCCTTTTGCTGCCAAAATTCAACTAAACTACATGGAATAAAGAAATCTTTTAGAGTAGTTAAGAGCATATGGAACTGAAAATCACAGGGCATTTTGTGAATTATAAGGGGAATATCTTCACTTGTGTAGAGTATTAGTCATGGTTTTCTAAAGTAAAAGAACTTATAGAATGAATCTCTGGGGAGAGAAGGAGAGAGGGAGGGAGAGAGAGAGAGAGAGAGAGAGAGAGAGAGAGAGAGAGAGAGAGAGAGAGAGCACAGATTTATTAGAATGATTTACAGGTTGTGGTCCAGCAAATCCAACCATGGCTGCCTGTGAATGGACAGTCAAAGAATCTAGTAGTTGATTCCAGAAGGCTGGATGTCTCATCTGGTCTTCAGTATATGTCAGAACCCTGATAAGTAGTCTCTGGTACCAGTGAAGGAATGGACTTGCTAGCAAAGAAAGAGCAAGCAGGCAAAGACCAAAATCCCTCTTCTGTATCCTTTATGTAGGCCATAGCAGAAGGTGGATCTTCCCACTCAAAAGATCTGAATTAAACTTGTGTCTTCGCAACTCAAAGATCTAGATCAGAAGTCCACTTCAAATAATATAGCTAAGCAAAAACCTCCCATGTTTTCCTAGCCATTTGAGGGTTTTAGTTCATTTCAAATACACTCAAGTTGAAAACAAAGGACAACCATCACCTGCAGACACAGATGGAAGGAGGGGATCCATCAGAATCGTGCAGATGGAAAGTGAGCATGAGGACTACTTACTAGCTCATTCACTCATTCAGTCAGTGAACAGAGAACCTCCTGGGTTATTTTGAACATAGAAGAATGGGAAGGAAAGACTCCCAAGGAAAGGGTGTGCCAGAGGAGTGAAACATGAGGTAAGGGATGGGCACAGAGCAGTTGAAAGTGAACCTGCTCCCTCAGTTCAGAGGGCCTTGCTTGGATTCATCCCAGAGGGGTGTGGATGCCATCATTGTTGATGTGAAATGCTTCAGATGCAGCACTAGCTGCTAGAGTGCAAAATCTAAGCGATGCTTTGTTCTTTAAAAGCTGCAGGTGGATACAGGATATTTGAAGACTCAACATTCTTAATTTGAATTTGCCAGCAGGAGAGGCTATTTCTGTGCATCTGTGGGTCTGTCAAACTTCTGACCAGATGGTCCTAAGGTCCAACTTCTGAGAAGGCAAGGAGGCTTCCTTTTCCATCCATGGTTGATTAGTTGCTTATGTAGCAGGTTGACAGTAGGTGACAAGGAAGAACTGGAAACACACACACAAACACACAGACACAGACACACAGACACACACAGACACACAGATACACACACACACACACACACACACACACACACACACACACACACACACAATGGTTATTGGAATCAGGAACTGACCCTGGTTGTTTGGTGAGATGTGTAGGGAGGATCTCAGGCCACTAGACACTTTAAATAAATATCTGTTCTTATGATCATGTGATGGAGGAAGTAGGCCAGACATCTCAGCATGGTACACCAAAGGTGCCTGACTTCAGTTAAGCCACAAAACCAAATGTGAAGCCATCCACTCTTTACTCAGCTAACAAATGGATCCTGAACTACATTGTGCAATTGCTGTTCTGCTTGCAATGTTTCAAGAGTAAACAATTTCAGAGAAACGGTTTGACAGAAATACAAAAACAAAGAACCGAGAGACTGTGATTACACATCAGGTCAAGGGACGCAGCAGAGCCAAGGATAGGCAAAGGCAGATCAGATCCTACAGAGGGCCTTTCAGAACCATTTTTCCCCATTACATAATGCTACAGTGGAGAGAAACAGATTCTTATTACTCTGCCCCTAGGTACGCACCCAGCATCAGCAGGCCAAGTGAAGCCAGTAGAAGAGGCCTGAGCATTGAAAATAGAGTACTCAGTGAAATGGACCCTGTTGTGTGGACCCTCAACTATTTCACTGTTGTAGAAGGCTGTGACTATTTTTACTTTCTGACTCCTGAAAGCTAACATTTCATTAACTGTGGTCTTAGAAACATCCCTTATAACTTGTTCTGACCATTCAACTTCTGAAGATGTTTGGGTCTGAGAAGCTTTAGCTCACTGTTTTATTCACCTCAGATGAGTGGAATGGAAATTCCCACCTCTTAGGACACCTCGCTCCCATTGCTCAGCTTCATTGAAGTCAATCTTTCAACATTTCCCTGCCTTTGTATTTGTTGGCTGTATCCTGCCCTTCACTGCTGTCCTGGTTTTGGAGTATCCCAAGCACTGCTCAAGGAGGACATAGCCTGCGTCCTGCAGACTTGTGTGCTGTTTGGGAACACAATAAACATCTTTTTGCCTGCACACTTCTCAAATTCACAGCATAGACTTTTAAAAGTACCCAAATAATGGGCTGAGGCTCAGTGGCACAGTGCTTGCCTAGTGTATAAAGCCCTAATTCAATCCACAACACTTTAGAGAACTAACTAAAGTTTGGAGAAATATCTGAGACTTACTGCATTACACTCATCTTCCTATTTGCCTTCGATAATGTAATGCAATGCAAAATGCAGACCTCCACTGGGCTCCCTGGGAATGCTGGGAGGGACAAAGCTCAGTTCAGAACACTGTCAGGAAAGAGCTCAATTGGGAGATGCTTTGGACCTCACTAAGCAGTTGGAAATTGATGAATGGCTTGGGGTTCTGAACCTGACATTTCTCATTTTAGTGTCTCTAGATTAACAGAAGGCAGATAACAGAAATGAAGGGGCAGCCAGAGGCCAGGACTGGGTTTTTCTGGGAGTGTTACCCAGCCATCTAATCCACACAACTTTGCAGGAAGTCAGCTGGTGAAGTCAGTGTGACTGGAGAGACGGCACACTGCTGGAAATGTGACTTGAGAAAGACCCAGGTCTTCACTACTGTTTCCCACTGCTTCCAGATTTATTCCTTCTGGTGTGCTTTCAGGGAACTAAACCACAAAATAAGAACACACTAGATGGCATAGGCAACCAAAAGGAAACAAATTGAATGTGCTAAGTTTGCACATCTATACCACATTCGCTTCATCTTTTAAACATTAGCTAAAATATACCCCACATATGGCCCACACCGGGATCAAACCCACGACCTTGGTGTTAGTAGCACCACACTCTAACCAACTGAGCTAGCCAGCCACTGATAAGCTTTACACGAACCTCTATAACCTCTATGAACTCTAAATATAGTAAAAGAAAATTATTGATTAAAAGACTTGGGTTTTTTGTTTTTGTTTTTGTTTGTTTGTTTTTTCGAATATTTAAGATTTTCTTCTGGATGGAAAAATTTAAGAACCGCGCATTATTCGAAGTAGAAAATGTCTCGAAGCAGAAAGAAAACTGCACGATAGCAATAAATGTTACCTTGCACTCGTTCCTGAGCATGGTTTGTGGGTCCCAGAGATACTCGTCCTACACAGTCTAGTTCACTCGCTCAGACGCACAAACTACAACCCACCCTCTGGCCGCGACCGAGTTCTGCAGCCCACTTCTCCCTCTTACCCACGAGGGACTATTTGAAATCTTCCCAGTTTTAATAATTCGCCAAAAACATTTAGCTAACGCAATGGGTGGAGGGCCTCCCCCAGATTCCGCCTCTCACTGGGCTGCTAGAGGATTTCCCTAAGTCTTGTAGACCCCAGGATTCCAGACCGGAGGCTCCGGAGAGCCCCGATGTTCGTGCCCAGACGGTCTGCCTTGTTCCGCGAAGGCGGGACGTCATCTCGCTGGACACTATCCGGGTCCGGGAGTCGCTGCGTGAGAAAAGTGCAGGACCCTAGTCACCCTAGTCCGCCTCAGAGACGAGTCATCTCGGCGTATCCACGCTTGTCCTGGGCAGCAGCGATGCCAAGATCCGCTCAGCTTGAACTAGGATTTACCATCGTCACTGGACCTGTGGCTGTTCCAGAAGTTTGGGGGTCGCCGGCTCTTCGTGGCGTTTTATATCTGCCTCAAAGGAACTGGAAGAGGCGACAGGGATGCTCTCCTGTATCATTCGGTCTTTCTTTAATGAAGTCGAGAAGGAGTTGAGAACTTGGGACTCTGAAATGAGTCTTTTCGAGTCGCCCAGAAAATACTTAGTGTCAACGAATATCTGTGACTCCGAAGTCGTTCGCAATGGCCGAGTTTGTAACTGAGGAGGCCAACGCAGCGCATCAGCCTACACCTATAGTCATTTGTTCTTCGGGGACCTTTTGGTGACAAGACACTGTTGGTCTTCTTCTCCAGGGACCCTCAGAGCTCCAGTCGCCTAATTGGCGGTCTTACCATAGCAACAATTACAAAGGTGGACACGAGCAAAGGAGGATTTTAAAAAAGCGCGACGCCTGAGGCGTTGAAGCACTGTTCCTAGAAATGTCACAAATCACTGCATTAAAACTGCTTTTACCGGGGTTGGGGATTTAGCTCAGCGGTAGAGCACTTGGCTAGCAAGCACAAGGCCCTGGGTTCGGTCCCCAGCTCCGGAAAAAAACAAAACAAAAAAATCCTGCTTTTACCTCCAGGATGTCAGGACCCTTGGAGACAAGATCCCCAATGGCCAGTCCAAGAGCTCTGCTGGGTCTTATTTCACCGATGCCCTGTCCCCGCTATTGGTCCAGTAATTCTCCAAGTTTAGAAAACCTCTATGTGCGCAGGGAACTTTGTCTCAGGAAATCCTTTTTCCCATAAGCCCCTTCGATTGTGTATCGGACTTGATTATCAAAACTACTGACCCTCTGACGAAGTGTGGCTCTTGGGCAAAGTGAGCTTAATTACGACATTTTAGCAGGATAGTTAACTTCTTCGGTGGAAGGGGAGTTTGATCCCTGGAATTAAAAATAAATTACAAAGAAAAAGAAAAAAAAAAAGACCAAGTATTCTGGGCTGTGTTTGAGAGGCATAGACAGGGGCTATTCAGAAAGTCACAGGCCAAAGAGATACTACTATTGGAAAAATTGAATCCTGTGGGGTGTCTGGCTCAAATGATAGAGCAGTCACTAATCTAGAATGAGAGGGAAGGGATGGATGCCAGTATTTTCCCATTTATGTCCTGTCCTCCCAGTTCTAGGCTTCCATTGCCCTGGTATCTGGGACCTTCAAGGGATTTGCCTTTTGTTAGTTCAGTGCCTCTGATGGGGTTATATCATTTTTTGCTAGATTAAAAGAGCAAACAAAAATGAAGCACACACACATAAATATAAAAAAATAATCTAAATGACATTGCCATCAGGTTAAGAACTCTTTAGAATGTCAGTCAAAAATTAGGATTTCTGTGGAAAAGCCAGACTTCAGTCTCTAGGTCCATGGTGGGAAATGGCTTGGGAATTCAGTCAAGAGTTCTCATTGACTAAGTGTGTGTGTTTTATTCACACTCACAAGCTGTGCTCAGGGAACATAGGAAAAATGTTCTTCAACCAGATTGCCCAAGAGTGGGCTAGGTATTCAGAAGGAGCACCAGCAGGAAATCAGCTGAAGGAAGGGGAATGTAGGACTCAGCCTAGTAATGTCTTTTGGCAGACCATTCTTGTTCACACATCCGAGTTTGATCCCCAAAATTAAAAATAAAAATAAAAAAGACCAACTAAGTATGGTGAGCTGTGTTTGTAATACTTACTCTCAAGAGGCACAGACAAGAGCTTACCTGGCTAGCCTATCAGAAAGTCACAGGCCAATGATATTCTACTATCCCAAGACAAAAACAAAAATAACAAACCCCTGTGGATTGATGTTTATATGCAGATAGGGCAGGCACAAGATAAGGCAAGGAAAGGCCTGTGACTGGGCAGTGAAAAAGTAAGGCCCAGTAGAGTTTTTGAAGAGAGGAGGGGAGAAGAGAACCAAGATGGAGGCAGAGAAGGATGACCCAGATCTGTGTGGCTTTAAATGACCACAGGTAGTGTAGAACTAGAGTTTTAAAAAGGTTACTCATTGTCAGAGTCCGGATGTGCAGGGCCGGACGTGCCTGAGGGAGAGCCAGAGATAGGACTTGCCAAACCAGCTATCAGTGATTCCTGGGGGCACCCCACCCCGCGATCGGAGCCAGAGACGCGGCTCCCCGTTTTGGGGTACGCTCTTTCAGTAGCTATGACTATTTCATAAGGGATAGGCTTTTACAGGACAATTTGTCTTATCTAGGTGGGCAGTTTATATCAATATCAATTGGTTCTGAGTTTATTGTGTGGACGTTTTGTGGAGTGAGAATTTACTGATATAAATCTGATTGATAAATTACAACCTTCTAGAGTTTTGATTTTAACAGGTTACTGGGAGTTGCGACTATAATCACAGGGGGCGGATGCTGGGAATGTGAGTAGAGTCCACAGGAGAGAGCACAGAGATGGACTGCAGGGGCCAGTCTTAGAGATGGAGAGATCGCTGCAGAGCCCAGAGAGTAGCCGCCCGGTAGCATGGGGTGGAAAATGGGAACTTAGCGAGACGGTTGGAGACGTTTTGAGAAACTGGGTCAGGGAGTCTGCCCAGTCTGGCTGGGAAAATGAGACTGCTGACGCCATGGCTGGCATAGGCATGAGATGGAGCTCCTTGTTTAATGTTTACCGCTATAAACCCACACCACCAAATGGATGGGTTGGGGGTGGGGTTGTCCTCTGAAGTGTGCACACATGTCTACAATATAATGAAAATATGTATCTTTTTATCTTAGGTTTAATTGTTTAAAATTATGTTGTGTGTGTGTTCATGCATGTGAATACAAATGCCTAAGGAAACCAGAAGAGGAGATCAGATTCTTTGGAGCTAAAGTCACAGGTGTGTGAGCTGCCTGAATGGGTACTGGGAACCGATTCAGTGCCTCTTCACGAGAAATGTGTGCTCTTAACCATCTCTACAACATAGCTGTACAACTATAATATCTGTCTGTCTCTGTTCAAATCTGTCTCTGCTCAAAGAAACTGTGTGAGACTCTGGATTAATCACCAGCTATGTGATTCAGCTCTCTTATCTAGAGCACAGCCAGAAGGCTGCAGAGGGTCTTGGATTCCTAAGGGCTGGCTGCCTTCAGGAGCTTTTGCAGGTCCCTGACCCTGCACTTACCATCTGTGTCTTTCCCCATCCCATCTCATGCAATTGACAGACTCCTCTCAACTGTGGGATGTGACTCATAAAAGAAGGCACAATCTATTAATTCCACGAGCCCATACAATCGTTCTCTTCTTTGCAGATAGATTCATAAACTGGGGTCCTCAAGGTTTCTACTACCTCCACCTCAGTCACTTCCTCAGTAAGATAGGAATAATGATGTTCAGGTTTATGGGGAAAAATGAGTTGAGTGAAATAATGTCAACAAGATGCTTAATAGATTTTTGGGTCATGAAAGTGGAAAAGAAGAAAAAAATTTAAAAAAATGCAATAAGGTCCCAGCCTAATATCATTGTGAGACTTTCTGAGGAGAATATTCAAGATAGCATGGTTGGAACTGCAAGATTTCATGAACTGTTCTGTAGATCTATCTCCCAGGCCTCTTGGGAGCTCTTCATTCTTTTATGGATTCATTGGTAGGTGCTGTTCCACTAGGTCATTGTGCAAAAGTAAAAACTGGGTGACGAGGAGGAAACAAAGACTTACAACAATGGAAAGTAAGAGCAGAGACTAGGCATCCTTGTTCAGTCACCCTAACCAGTTTCATTGTATGTGAGGTTCTTCAAGAAATAGAGTGGGTAGGATGGCTGACAAGTAGGAAAAAGTGACTGTTTCTTCTAAGATACAGCTAGAGAGGCCAGCTCTGGTGTAGCATGTCAATCATATAATCTGAAGGTTTGATCCTCAGAGTTTTGCAGATTTCCCCTCAACACAATCTTGTGTACAAATGACCAAAGATTTTGTAGGACTCCTGGCTCTGGGTGCTGATTGAGAACTTCCTTCCCAGATGTTTTTCTGTTCTAATCTTTACAGAGCTCAGAGCCATGGAGGACATGGGGATCCTTTGGGCATGCCTTGAGCTGAGCCTTCCTCTCCATATACTCAGAACATACTGATGAAAGGAAAATTATACAGATTTAAGGTTTAAAAATATGAAGTTAAAAGAGTATGTTTCAACTCAGGACTAAACACTGTGAAAAGCAAGTCCAGGCAGCCCCGCCCTGCAGCTAGAACTAACAGTCCATAAAAGGAAAGGAATGCAGAACAGACCAGGAGTACCGGATCTGACTCACAGGCCACCTGGCAGGAAGAGATAAGCCCCCAGCCCCCCACATCCAGGACACCCCAAACCTGCCAATGTGTGTAGCTATACCTTATTACCTCATCATGTGAAATAGCCAATCATATGTGAACATGTCTATGTACCTCGTTTGAATCCACCAATCCCCGTAACTATGCATCTGCTTCTGTACGCCCGCTTCTGCTTCCCCAATCCCTATAAAAGCCCCATGCTGGAGCTGCTGGGCGCGCAAGTCCTCCGAAGAGACTGTGTGCCCGCAGGTACCTGTGTTTTCCAATAAACCCTCTTGCTGATTGCATCCGAGTGGACTCGGCTCGGTCATTGGGCGCTTGGGACTCCTCCTGAGGGAAAGGTCCTCTCTGGGGGTCCTTCATTATGGGGGCTCGCCCGGGGTTTGGAGACCCTCTGCCCAGAGATCACCGACCACCCACCGGGAGGTAAGCCGGCCGGCGTTTGTCTTGTCTGTTGTGTCTTGTCCTGTGAACGATTGATCAATAGGCTCAGATCTGGGGACTATCTGGGCGGGCCAAAGAAGGAGCTGACGAGCTCGGACTTCTCCCCCGCAGCCCTGGAAGACGTTCCAAGGGTGGTTGGAGGAGAGGGAGATCCGGATCCGTGGCACCTCCGTCCGTTTTCGGAGGGATCCGCACCCTTGATGACTCCATCTGAATTTTATTGGAGTAGAGGATCCAAGACCCTCGCTGACTCCGTCTGAATTCTTGGTTTCAGTTTGGTACCGAAGCCGCGTGGCGCGTCTGTTTGTTACTTGTTTGACTGTTGGAATTGTTTGTCTTCTTTGTGACCTGACTGTGGTTTTCTGGATGTGTTGGTGGCTGTTAGTGTCTTTTTGACTTTTGTTTCGTGTTTGAATTTGGACTGACGACTGTGTTTAAAATCTTGGACCGACGACTGTGTTTGAAATCATGAAACTGTTTGCTTTGTTTGTCGAAGAGTTTTACTTGGTCCCCTTAACGCTTAGTGAGTAAGAAACTTAATTTTGTGGACCCCGCTCTAGTGGCGGTGTGTTGGTTGATAGCCAAAGTTAATTTTTAAAACATAGTGTTTTGGGGGTTGGGGATTTAGCTCAGTGGTAGAGCTCTTGCCTAGCAAGCGCAAAGCCCTGGGTTCGGTCCCCAGCTCTGAAAAGAGGAAAGAAAAACAAACAAACAAACAAACAAACAAAAAAAACCATAGTGTTTTATCTGTGTTTGTGCTCGCAGCCAGCTGTGATGAACTGGGAAAGATTTAAATTTTCCTTGGGAGTAAGGAATCTTAAAGGCGGAGTTTCAGCCGGTATGGCACTTAGTGCGTAGCTGCCTAAAAGATCAGAAATGCTGTCAACAGGCTATAAAAAAAGGGACAGGCAGTGTTAGAAATGCTACGGGAAGAACTATCTAAAAAGGCTGAGAGCGAGGTGGGAGAGGACTATAAGGAAAACAAGAAAGGAATTTCTGACATTTGCTCACAGAAGGAGAGCGCTCATTAAGAGAAGTTCTTTAGGGAGCCTGCCTTATCTGCTGTCCTTATTCCAAGGGAGGAGTCAGTCTCCAACATTAAATTACTTTTCTCGCTGATCATCATTAACATGGAGAGTGCCTTTGGTCCTATCCCCACAGCAGCCAGTTCCTGCCCCTATGGTTAAAATGCCCCAGGTTGGGGGACAAAAAGAGCCCCTAAAATAGTTTCAAAGAATCTACAACTGTGAAGAACTTTGTTTTGCCAGTCAGGATTAATGTTTTCTTTTCCATGGGCCTATAGCCCACTGAGACAGTTTGGTAAAGGGCTGCTACTAAAGTCCTGAAAGCCCCAGGTGAACTGGTTACAATTCTTTTGTCAGCTGCTTAGTATCTAGCACCCAGGTTCTAACCATCTCTCCATCCTTTTGTTATTAGTTCTTAGTGGAAGCCTAGTGTCATTTGGAGGCTGGTTCTCTTGAGAGGCAAAGCCACCAAGCTGACACTGAAGGGAGGTACTCCTTAAGGGAAAATCTAAGTCCAGAGAGACAGCCGGTAACAGATAGGCTGCCTCTCTGCTCGCCTTTCTGTTTCATAGACAAAGCTTGTGCTTATTTGTACAATGGCCTTTTTTATCCAAGAAAGCCTCCTGGTTTAGCTGTGTGACTAAATGCTGTTTGCCCTCTTCAGTAGACCTCTATTCTCAAGATTCTCTTGTTTTCTCACCATCCCATTTGAGATGCTTGTTAGTAACTGTTACAGGTCTTCTTTACCACTGAGGAAAGACAGAATCCTACTAGAGGCCAGAAAGAATGTTCCAGACATGGATGGAAGGCTCCTGACTGTTGACTTCAATACCCCTGAAGGTAGGGAGTGCTCCAGGTCTGCCCCCAGGCTCCAAGGGTGGGTCTCCTAGGGGCTGAAAAATGCCCCACCAATCTGGCTAAGATAAGGAAAGGGTATGAAGAGAAAGTTACAGAAATTTGAAGGGTTAAGCTAAGTTGCTGAGAGTTAGTATAAGTTACAGAGAAAGTAAGGTTAAACAAAGAGAAAGAGAAAAGAAGGTAAAAAAGAGCAGAAAGCTAGGGAAGAAAAGAGACAAAAAGAAGAGGAAGCTAGAGAGCTAAAGAGAGATAAAAGACAAGAGAGGAACATATACTGGCCACAGTAGTTAGGGAACCTAGGAAGACAGTACCTGGCAACAGAAGAGAATTCCTGGCTAAAGATCAGTGTGCCTAGTGCAAAGAAAAAAAAGACACTGGGTCAGGGACTGCCCCAGAAAGAACAAGAGGGGACACTGGAAAGCCTCTCGGTCCTGGAGTGCTGGCTATGTGCAGAGATAGGAGGGAAGCCTGCCCAGTTGTTTTATGGATTCAGGGACCCAATGCTCTGTGCTCCTATGCTCCAGTGGGCCAGTATCCAAAGACCTTGGGTACAGGGGCCTACTGGCAACAAACAATACTTATGGACTGCCCGAAGAACAGTGGACCTTGGCGTGGGCCGGGTAACCTACTAGTTCATGGTCATCCCTGACTGCCCCTATCCCTTGCTCATGAGAAAATTGCTCTCCAAAATGGCTTGCGTGGGCCAAAATGGCTGGGTGAGGCCATGTGTATGCATATCTACAGACTGTGTATGTGGAGCTTAAGACCTGTTTCAGTGCACCAGTACCTGATGCTGGGAGATGTGTGGCTCAGTGCTTTTCTGCCTGGAACACATCACTCCTGCCAGCCGGGCACTAACAATTATCACCCAATCCAGGACTTAAACTGTGTTAGAGTGGCTGATGTCTTGCCTTTGAATAGTGTCCCAAAAGATGGGACCACTGGTCAGCTGCCATGGACTAGATTCTCCACCTGTTGGGGGCAATCTGGTCACCTTGCTGCCCAATCCTGACCTGGAGCCACCACAGCACGAGTGTCAAGCACTGGCAGAAGCCCATGGGTGGAGGAAAGACCTCTGCGACTGGCTGACTGACCCCTGCTGAAAGCCGAGGCTACCTTGTCCACAGACAGGAACAGTTCTCTTCATGAAGGTCAGAGATAAGTGGGTGCTGCCATGGTGGACAACACAATGTCATCTAGGATGGCTGAACCTCAACCCCCCCAGTACATCAGTGCCGCAGATGCCTTTGCCATCTCTTAGATGCCCTGGTGAAGCCAACAACTGTGAGTACTATTCATTGCTCAGGATATCAGGAGGGAAGAGATTCAGTGGCATTGGGCAGTAACAAAGCAGATAAAGTGGCTCGGGAAATGGCTATGCAGGAGCCTATCCTGGTTGCAGGCCTGCAAGAGACAGCCACTGAGAACTAGGATCGGACTAAGGGATGGCCTCACTTAGAATGTAAAACAGAAGAAAAGGCCCAAATTGCTTAAACGAAAAAAAAAAAAAAAGACAATGACACACTTGAGGGGAAAGCTATACTCCCCAGAGAACAAAGAAAAGACTCACTTTGCCAAATACAGAAATGGACTCATTTAGGAGATAAAAAGTTTGTCCAAGTAATTAAGTGTATGTAATAGACTTTAAGATTTTAGCCAGAGAGGCAGTAGAAAGTATAAGGTATGTCAATAAGTGAATGCTTAGCAAGCAAACAGGGCAAAGAGACCTAGAGAATTTAGTGAAAAGTCGAAGTGAACTTCACTGAGATAAAACCAGAAAAATATAATCACAAGTATCTCCTAGTGCTTGTAGATACTTTTTCAGGAATAGATAGAAGCTTTCCTCACCAAACGAGAGACGGCCTCTGCAATCATCAAGAAGATACTGGAAGAAATCTTCCCCCGATTTGGAATGCCCAAGGTAATCTGGTCAGACAACGGCCCTACTTTCGTTGCCAAGGTAAGCCAGGGTGTGGCCAAGTATTTAGAGGTCGATTGGAAATTACATTGTATTTACAGACCTCAAAGTTCAGGACAGGTAGAGTAAATAAATAGAACTCTAAAAGAGACCCTGACCAAATTAACCATGGAGAGTGGCGCAGACTGGGTGACACTCCTTCCTTCTTGCTCTCTTCAGAGCAAGAAATACCTCTTCCAGATTCAGCCTTACCCCCTTTGAGATCTTAAATGGGGCCTCAGCCCCCCTGACTGTATTAGATGATGTTACTGAACCAACATGTCATAGTGCCATAGTAATAATGATTTGTGTGCCAGGCTAAAAGACCTACAGGTGATACAGAAGGAAATCTGCTCACAGCTGACAGCAGCCTATGCCCCGGAGACCCCTGAGTTCCAGGTCGGAGACTGCAGCTACACTGAGCCCAGACATTCGAGCCTCGCTGGAAAGGACTGTACCTGGTGCTGCTGACCACCCTGACAGCTGTCAATTCTCAGCCCTCACCAGCCGTGAGAGCTGGGACCTAGAGGGAAATTCAGTCATGTTTGTCCTGGGTTCTATCAAGATAGGTGTGGGATAGGCTTGATTTCTATTACAAATGATGTAACATTGCATATGTTAGTACTCCTAACACTTCTTGGGACTGTGCCTCAGGGATCACAATCTGTATAAGTTTAGAAGTTCTAAAAGCTAGTCATGACCTTGGTGTGTAGGTTTAGATAGTGTCCAGACTGGAATCCTGATGCTAAAGACTTAGTAAGACACAAAAAAAAGGAGTTGAGAATTACTTAGGGCTAAGGCTATCTAGGTGCTGCAAGGGCAGCACAAGGACATCTGCTGTTGCAATGAAAGGCTTATAGAGAATTCAGAACTGCCATTCAGGAGTAATTAAAGACTCCATGAATAAACTTAGAGAAAGGTTAGACAAAAGGCAGACAGAGAAGCGCATCAGGGATGGTTCGAAAGCTGGTTTAGTAGATCTCCTTGGATGACTACTCTGGTATTTTCCCTTATGGGACCCTTCTTAGTTTTGCTTCTGCTTCTGATTATAGGTCCATGTGTGTTAGAGAAACTAGTTAATAGGTTTGACTCCTACAAAAAGATAGAGACGCTCAACAAGGTCTCCCTGGATGACTACCCTACTCTCTGCTACAAATCGAGTGAGTGCTGTGCGGTTGATGGTTCTGAGACAACAGTACCAGTCAGTTAGGACAACTGGTGAGACCAAATACGAGACTTGATATCAAAATTCTAAGATTAGAATTACTTAGTAGAAGAAGAGGGGAATGAAAGGAAAATTATACAGATTTAAGGTTTAAAAATATGAAGTTAAAAGATAATATGTTTCAACTCAGGACTAAACACTGTGAAAAGCAAGTCCAGGCAGCCCCACCCTGCCGCTAGAACTAACAGACCATAAAAGGAAAGGAATGCAGAACAGACCAGGAGTACCGGATCTGACTCACAGACTACCTGGCAGGAAGAGATAAGCCCCCAGCCCCCCACATCCAGGACACCCCAAACCTGCCAATGTGTGTAGCTATACCTTATTACCTTATCATGTGAAATAGCCAATCATATGTGAACATGTCTATGTGCCTCGTTTGAATCCACCAATCCCCGTAACTATGCATCTGCTTCTGTACGCCCGCTTCTGCTTCCCCAATCCCTATAAAAGCCCCATGCTGGAGCTGCTGGGCGCGCAAGTCCTCCGAAGAGACTGTGTGCCCGCAGGTACCTGTGTTTTCCAATAAACCCTCTTGCTGATTGCATCCGAGTGGACTCGGCTCAGTCATTGGGCGCTTGGGACTCCTCCTGAGGGAAAGGTCCTCTCTGGGGGTCTTTCACTGAAGGACCAGAAATGAACTTTGTGGGTAACTAGACCGTTGAGCTAGCTGAAATGGGATTTATACCTGAATGAACTGTAGAATCAGGCTGCGAGAACATTGGTCTGGATGTCAGGTGGATCTAGTTGGGGAGAGAACTGCATAGCTTCTGTTGACCTAAGGAGGACTTGACACCTGAGGGACCTGTAGGAGTGGTCCAAGAGAGGTCCAACTTGGAGAAGCAC
The DNA here is from genome assembly GCF_021556685.1 of Rattus norvegicus. Lineage (NCBI taxonomy): Eukaryota > Metazoa > Chordata > Mammalia > Rodentia > Muridae > Rattus > Rattus norvegicus. The sequence goes on from NC_141550.1 coordinate 41,892,776, forward strand.
AGTCTTCAAGAAAACATTGCACGGCATGCCTTGCATGTCTCATTATTTCAACTGTAGCCTCAGAATTCTTCTAACTTCTGAGAAAAACAAAATGACTTGAATGCTTCCACAATGACTTTAGGATAATCTGCTATTTAAAAAAAAAACAAACAAAACTCTGATGGCCCAAAAATAAGGGATAAAAACACCTGTGCCTTGGAGGGTGGGAACACCAGGGGAGGGAAGGGAGTGGGGCGGGGTGGGGCAGCTACCAGGTGTGGTCCTGCTGAGCTTGTGCCCATCCTGCCCTTAGTTCACCCTCAGGAAATGTCTCTCTCTGAAGGATAGCTCCAACAACCAGACAAAACATGTGTTCTGTTAAAGTGAGAGATAGGGTTTTAAATTAGCTCAGATCGTAGCAACAGGATCTGACTCAGGAAGACAGATTGTTAAAAATGCAGGAGAACTGGTTCAGACTCACTGACCCTCTGCTTTATCACCGGATGTGAGTAAATGAGTAATGGGTTCTGTTCTGCCCCTGTGATGTTTGTTCAAGCCTCCATTGTGCCCTCCAGCCATTGTGTCCTGCAGAGAGTATTGCAGGAAACCAGCTGGCCAAACCTAACCAGATGTGTTTCAGATGCAGATGCCTCATCAACTCTGACAAACATTTACCCTAAAGGACAACAATCGAGATCTGTTCTAGGAGAATGAGAGCTTGACCTTTCCCCTCATTTAAACCCTAGAGTCTTTAGAACAATCCTGTGACTTTGAGAGTTTCCCCTTGTGACATTTTTGGTATTTCCTTTTGACATACCCTCATCTCCTGGAGCTTGTGACTTTTTCCTTTAAAAAGCCCTTCTCCCAGCCACTCGGGGTTGACACCTCTGTTTCCTGCATGGGATACGTGTTGGCCCGGAGATCTCCATAATAGATCTCTGTAATAAACCTCACCTTTGTGTATTACATCCAAAAAGGTCTCTCTGTGTCTGGGGTCTGTGATTTCCCAAGACTTGAGTAAGGGTCTCCCTTTGGGGATCTTTCTAAAGCTCTACCTTTTAATTATAATTCCTGCCTTCCAGATGTCTCTGATTGAGGCCTATGTTAGATTTTCTTACAGTGCAGTTGTCTGACCTGAAATTGGACACTTTTCAGGCTGCATTATACACACACACACACACACACACATATATATATATATTTGTGTGTGTGTGTGTGTGTGTGTGTGTGTGTGTGTATAACATTTTCATGTATATTACTTGACCTTCCTGGAATTTATTGGGATGCAGAGTTTCAAAATTCTAACAAGACATCAATCTAGGAAGAAGGAAAATGGGAAAAACACAATTTCCTGTTTTACACGTCCCTTCCAAAGATCCTCCTGTCGGAATTTTTGGAACCTGTGAGGAGTTGCCATGCATGACTTTATAGGCATGTTAAGGTCACAGAATCAGGAAGAGAGTTTAATTTAGCTTTGGGTTCCAGAGGGCTAAGAGGCCAAGATGTAGGGAGGCTGAAAGGCAAGCCTCGGGCATGACTGCAAGAGCAGGAAGCTGAGAAATCCCACTGCAACTGCAAGCACCAAGCAGAGAACTGGAAGTAGGATGAGTCTATGAAATCTCAAAGCTGGCTCCATGAAACTTCTTGCAAAGAAGGACCACCTCTGCAAACAGCTCTGCCAACTGGAAACCAAGTCTTCAAAGTACCAGAGACTAAGGTGGGTCATTCCTCATTCAAATCATCAGAGTCATTGCCTGGGTTTACCCAGGTCAGCCCAATGTAATCACGTGAAGAATGGAGAACTTCTTCCTGATATTATCCAAAGTAATTCCCTGGAACGTGATTTAGAGAGATGTAAGAAGCAACTGGTCTTTCATTGCTGGCTTTGAAAACGGTGGGAGAGGGCTATACTGAAGGAAGAGATGAAACCTGGAAGCTGGCAAGAGAAGAAAAAGGATTCTTCTGATGGAACATGTACAGACATGTTATAACTGAGAGAGATTTAGACTAGTGTCTTGATCTATTGAACTGTGTGATGATAAAACTATAACCATCATTATCATTGAAAGATCCCCGAAGGGAGACCCTTACTCAAGTCTCGGGAAATCGGGGACCCCAGACACAGAGAGACCATTTTGGATGTAATATGCAAAGGCGAGGTTAATTACAGAGATCTATTATGGAGATCTCCGGGCCGACACGTATCCCACTCAGGAGACAGAGGTGTTGACCCCGAGAGGCTGGGAGAAAGGGTATTTAAAGGGAGAAACCACAACCCAAGAGGCCAGGGGTGGTGTCATTGGAAAATCACAAGAAGCTTCCTGTCTCTCAAGATTGCTTAACTTTGTGTTCCCTTTAGTTCCTAGGAGAAGCTTCCTGCTTCTCAAGGTTTTTCTCTTAATATTCTAATCTAACTTCATGGTCAGTTAGTTCCTGGAAGAAGCTTTCTTTACTAGGTCGGGATCACCTATCTAAGGGCCTTATCTTAAACCCTTTTATCTGGATCCTAGGTGAGCAGGCTCAAGACCTTTTACTTACTTACAGGTAGAGGGCAGGGTCTGGAATTTGAGGTATTTAGGGCTTCTTAGGGGTGGGACAGCATTCCTAAACTTCTGACTTTTTGGCTGTATTTTTTATTCTTTCATCATCATTGCATTGTTTAACTTGGTATCTTTGAAGATATTCATGCTAGCAACAGTAAGAAAATAGTCTACTGTTTGAGAATTGCTATTCCTCTCTTTAAGAAAATGTTAGGACACAATTTCTTTCAGGGAATGACTTCGCCGCAAGAGTCTGTTACATACTTACTAAAGGAATTAAATCCGTGTGCCCTCATGATGTCCTAGAGTTTTGGCTAGGGTGATGTTGAATTTTTAATCAGTTGTTCTCCAAAAAGAAGAGTCACCAAATGTCTTATCCAATGTGTTTTCTTGCTTTTAAAAGCTTTCTTTTTCCATCTGCTTCTCGAAGTTTTTAAAGTTTGTTTTGAGGGCTTCTTTGGTCTTAGATGAACAAAGCCCTGTTGACTGAACATTGGATACTGTAAAATGCTTTTTCTCATTGGTTAAACATTTCTTGCCATGTTGCTTTAGCATTGTCCACACAATGGAGAAGGGTGTGGGGGGAGGGAGAAAGAGTGTTTCATGAAGATACACTAACAATTAAAACAGTGTGTACATACAATTGTCGCCAGGTCAGCACTGCAGGCATTCAGACTGGGATTTGCAAGCATGGCTGGACCTGCAGGTCTGCACATTTTGGCTTGCTTCATTTACTTTTATATTATCTGCATTTTTATATTTCCTTTGATTCCCTGAATAATATTTTAATTTAAAAAAAACATAACAAAGCTCTTGCCTTCTTGCTCTAGCTCTGTCCTTCTGCCCCTTCCCCCTCTTTCCCCATTCTCCTCCACCCTCTGTCCATATGCTCATGCCCCACCTCTACTCCTTTTCTCTTCTCTCTGTCATTCTTTCTTTGTCTCTATTACCCTTTCAACTTCCCTCCCCATGCCCTGAATAAACTCTATTCTATACTATTAAAAAGCACAACAAAGAAACCAAGATATATCCCTTGATTTATTTCTCCCACATTTATTTAATGTGTTCACCATTTCTACCTGTGGATTCAGGAGATTAAACCTTGGCCATCAGGATTGGCAACAAACAGTTTTTAACCTATTTACCAGCTTACCAGTCAGATAAATCCTTTCTTAAAGATAAGGTTTCAATGTCTAACTTTTAGGAGAGATGTTACAAACAGGTGTTACAATAGTTTGAATGAGAACCCTGTGCCCTAGGCTCCAGTATTCCACTTGTCCTCCAATTAGTGGCCCTGTTGAGAGGATTAGAAGTTTCAAGCTTGGCAGGAAGGACATCACTGATAATGGGCTTTGAGGTTAAAAAACATCATCTTCTTCCAGTGTGCTCCCTCTGCCACGTGTTCATAGTTTAAGATGTAAGCTTTAGGTGCGCCTGAGCTTAATTGTGCCATCACAGATTCCTATCCTTCTGGAACTGTAAGTCAAAATCAATTCTTTTTTTGTAAGTTGCCTCTGTTGGCAGTGTTTTATCACACCAACAGAAAAGTGACTAATACAGAAATTGCTATCAGAGAGCCAAAATTGGTGAATGTGGAAATTATGGGACTTTGGACTAGAGAAATACTGGAGGATGCGAGCTCTGAGCTGCCTGATGCTGCCCCTGTGCCTACTGCCATGCAGTCTCTGTCAGTTTAGACTCTAATTCTCTAGAATTGATAAGCCGAGATAAACTTTCTCCTCTAAGTTACTGTAGTTGTAGAGTTTTATCACAGCATCAGGAAAATAATGGATAGGAGTATTGTAAGAATTATCTTGGGGCTGTGGTTCTCTGGTGGAGCAAGACCTTGAGATTGCCTCTGAACATTCAATAAGACAACAAAACATGATAACATTGCTGAATGATCTATGTACTGTCCATACTCACTGTACAAAACGATCAACTCTACCTTTTATGGGAAAACATATGTTTTTTTTTTACTTACTATGAAGATTTGTAGTTAGGAATATGTCTTTACTTCCTTTGAGATAAAGAAAATGCAATAATTGGGGCTGAAGTGATGGCTCGGCAGTTAAGAGTACTTGCTGCTCTTGCAGAGGACTCTAGTTTGGTTCCCAACACCCACATCAGGTAACATGTAACTCCAGCTCCCAGTATCTGATGCTCTCTTCTGGATTCTAAAGGCACTCATACTTGCCACGTACCCCCACAAAGACATGTACAAACATGTATAGATAATTAAAAGTTTAAAAAATAAATTTAATTGTTGTTTTAAATTCTGGTACTGAGGATCAAACCCACAGTCTTGAGTATTGCTGGCAAGCACTTTACTACTGAGCCATATCACAAAATCTTTTTTTGGCTGACTTCTTAAGATTCTTATTTCTTACTAATGATATTTGTCATGTCCAATGATTTTCAAAATAACGCTTCCTTAGTCTATACCTATTGAGTTCTGTATTTTTTATAAATAGTTTTTCCTAAAATAAAGTTATACTCCAGCCCTTATGGTCTGAACCAGTGCCCTGAGCAGACATTGGGCACTGGCTCCACACTCATTCCCACAACTCTCAGAGGAAGCCCAACTCCCAAGTGCTCTAACATGCCCAGGATGAGAGATGAGGAGGTCACAACAACTGCCTGAACACAAGAATAACTGGGACCCCCATGATCCAAGTACAAAGGAACCCCTGCCCAGTCAGGAGCACAAATTCCTTCCTGTCTGAACCAGTGCCCTGAGTAGCCCTTGGGCACTGGATCCACACTAGGTACCACAGGACCCAGAGGAAGCCAGATTCCTAGGTGCTCTAACACCACCAGCATCACAGGATCACAGAGGAAGCTCACCTCCCATGAAATCAGATACAACCAGGATCTCTGAATCACAGGATCCCAGAATCATAGGATCACAGAGACAGCTGGACTCTGAGGAGTTCTGACCCAACCAGGATCACAGGAGGGACAGACAGACTGCAGTCAGAGACAGCAAGGGCAGGTAACACTAGAGATAACCAGATGGTGAGAGGCAAGCACAAGAACATAAGCAACAGAAACCAAAGCTACTTGGCATCATCAGAACCCAGTTCTCCCACTACAGCAAGTCCTGGATACCCCATTACACCAGAAAGGCAAGATTTGGATTTAAAACCTCATTTAAAACCTAAAGAGGACTTTAGGAAGGACATAAATAATTCCCTTAAAGAAATACAGAGGAACACAGGTAAACAGGTGAAGCCCTTTAAAGAGGAAACACACACACACACACACACACACACACACACACACACACACACACTCACAAACCCTTAAAGAATTATAGGAAAACACAACCAAACAGGTGAAGGAATTGAACAAAACCATCCAGGATCTAAAAATGGAAATAAAAACAATAAAGAAATCAAAAAGGGAGGCAACCTTGGAGATAAAAAAACCTAGGAAAGATATCAGGAGTCATAGATGCAAGCATCTCCAACAGAATAGATAAGATAGAAGAAAGGATCACGGATGCAAAGTATACCATAGAAAACATTGACACAACAGTCAAAGAAATGCAAAATGCAAAAAAATTCCTAACCCACAACATCCAGGAAATCCAAGACCAAATCTAAGGATACTAGGTATAGAAGAGAGTAAAGATTCCCAAATCAAAGGACCAGTAAATATTTTCAACAAAATTATAGAAGAAAACTTCCCTAACCTAAAGAAAGAGATGCCTATGAACACACAAGAAACCTACAGAACTCCAAATAGATTGGACCAGAAAAGAAACTCCCCTTCTGTCATATAATAAAACACCAAATGCACAAAACAAAGAAAGAATATTAAGAGCAGAAAGCAGAAAAAGGTCAAGTAACATGTAAAGACAGATCTATCAGAATTACACCAGACTTCTCACTACAGAGTATGAAAGCCAGAAGATCCTGGGCAGATGTCATACATACCCTAAGAGAATACAGATGCCAGTCAAGGCTACTATAACCAGAAAAACATTCAATTAACATAGATGGAGAAAACAAGATATTCCTTGACAAAACCAAATTTCTACAATATCTTCATACAAATCCAACCTTTCAAAGGATAATAGAAGGATAACTCCAACACAAGGAGGGAAACTACACCCTAGAAAAAGCAAGAGAGTAATCTTCTTTCAACAAGCCCAAAAGAAGATAAGCTCACAAACAATTCCACCTCCAACAACAAAAATACCAGAAAGCAACAATCACTTTTTCCTAGTATCTCTTAATATCAATGGACTCAATTCCCCAATAAAAAGACAGAGACTAACTGACTGGATACATAAACTGGACCCAGCATTTTGTTGCATACAGGAAACACAACTCAGTGACAAAGACAGACACTACCTTAGAGTAAAAGACTGAAAAAAATTTCCAAGCACATGGTTCCAAGAAACAAGCTGGAGTAGCCATTCTAATATCAAATAAAAGTAACTTTTGACCCAAGGTTATCAAAAAAGATAAGGAAGGACACTTCATACTTATCACAGGAAAAATCTACTAAAATGAACTCTTAATTCTGAACATCTTTGCTCCAAATGCAAAGGCACCCACATTAATAAGAGAAATTTTACTAAAGCTCAAAACATACACTGTACCACACACAATAATAGTGGGAACCTATAACACTCCACTTCTATCAAATCATGGAAACAGAAACTAAACAGAGACACAATGAAACTAACAGAAGTTATGAACCAAATGGATTTAGCAGCTATCTATAGAACATTTCATCCTAAAACAAAAGAATATACTTCATGGTACCTTCTCCAAAATTGACCATATAATTGGACACAAAACAGGCCTCAACATATACAAGAAGATTGAAATATTCCCTTGAATCCTATCAGATCACCACGGATTGAGGCTGGTCTTCAATAACAACAAAAACAACAGAAAGCCCACGTACACATGGAAGCTGAATAACTATCTACTTAGTGATAACTTGGTCAAGGAAGAAATAAAGAGAGAAATCAAAGACTTTTTAGAATTTAATGAAAATGAAGGTAAAACCTACCAAAACTTATGGGACACAATGAAAGCAGTGCTAAGAGGAAAACTCATACCTCTGAGTGCCTTCAAAAAGAAACAGGAGAGAGCATATGTCAGCAGCTTGACAGCACACCTGAAAGCTCTAGAAAAAAAAGAAGCAAATACACCAAGAGGAGTAGAATGCACGAAATAATCAAACTCAGACCTGAAATCAAAAGAAAAAAAAAAGAACTATACAAAGACTTAACAGAACCAGAAATTGGTTCTTTGAGGATAAACCTTTAGCCAGAATAGCTAGAGGGTACAGAGACAGTATTCAAATTAACAAAATCAGAAATGAAAAGGGAGACATAACAACAGAAATTGAGAAAATTAAAAAAAAACATTAGATCATATTTCAAAAGCCTATACTCAACAAAACTGGAAAAGCTGGATGACATGGACAATTTTCTAGAGCAATACAAAGTACCAAAGTTAAATCAAGAGCAGATAAACCATTTAAATAGTCCCATAACCCTTGAAGAAATAGAAGCAGTCATTAAAGTCTCCCAAACAACAACAAAAAAAGGCCAGGACCAGATGGCTTTAGTGCAGAATTCTATTAAACCTTCAAAGAAGACTTAATACCAATATTCTTCAAACTATTCTGCAAATTCATTCTATGAAGCCACAATTATACCTAAACCACACAAATACCCAACAAAAAGGAGAGTACTTTAGACCAACTTCCCTTATGAATATTGATGAAAAAATACTCAATAAAAATCTCACAAATTGAATCCAAGTACACAACCAAACGATCATCCATCATGATCAAGTAGGCTTCATCCCAGGGATTCAGGGATGGTTCAATATGCAGACATCCATCAACATAATCCACTATCTAAATGAACTCAAAGAAAAAAAAACACATTTTTATCTGATCAGATGGTGAGAAAGCATTTGACAAAATTCAATACTCATTCATGATTAAAGTCTTGGAAAGATCAGGAATTCAAGGTCCATACCTAATCATAGAAAAGAGCACTATACAGCAAACCAGCAGTCAACATCAAACTAAATGGAGCGAAACTTAAAGCAATCCCATGAAAATCAGGGACTAGACAAGGCTGCCCACTCTCTCTCTACCTATTCAATATAGTACTCGAAGTCCTAGCCAGAGCAATTAGACAACAAAAGGATGTCAAAGGGATACAAATTGGAAAGGAAGAAGTCAAAATATCACTATTTGCAGATGAAATGATAGAATACTTAAGTGTCCCTAATAATTCCACCAGAGAACTCCTAATCCTGATAAACTACTTCAGCAAAGTGGCTGGATATAAAATTAATTCAAATAAATCAGTAGCCTTCCTCTATTCAAAGGATAAACAGGTGGAGAAAGAAATTAGGGAAATGACACTCTTCACATAATATTTAAAAATAATATAAAATATTTTGGTGTGACTCTAACAAAGCAAGTGAAAGATCTGTATGACAAAATCTTTAAGTCTCCGAAGAAAGAACTCGAAGGAGATTTCAGAAGTTGGAAAGACCTCCCATGCTCATTGATTGGAAGGATCAATATAGTAAAATGGACATCTTGCCAAAAGCAATCTACAGATTCAATGCAATCTTCATCAAAATTCCTACTCAATTCTTCATAAAGTTAGGAGGAGCAATTTGCAAATTCATTTGGAATAACAAAAAGCCCAGGATATCAAAAACTCTTCTCAACAATGAAAGAACTTCTGTGGGAATCACCATCCCTGACCTTAAACTATATTACAGAGCAATAGTGATAAAAAACTGTGTGATATTGGTACAGAGACAGGCAGGTAGGTCAGTGGAATAGAATTGATGACCCAGAAATGACCTACACACCAATGGGTTGATATGTCCACTTGATCTTTGACAAAGGAGCTGAAACCATCCAGTGGAAAAAAGATAGCATTTTCAACAAATGGTGCTGATTCAACTTTTGGTCAGCATGTAGAAGAATGCAAATTGAACCATTCTTACCTCCTTGTACAAAGCTCAAGTCCAAGTGAATCAAGAGCCTCCACATAAAACCAGATACACTGAAACTAATAGAAGAGAAGTGGGGAAGTGCCTCAAACACATGGGCACAGGGGAAAATTTCCTGAACAGAACACCAATGGCTCATAGTCTAATTGACAAATTGGATCTCATAAAATTGCAAAGTTTCTGTAAGGCAAAGGACACTGTTAATAGGATAAAAAGGCAACCAATCCTTCATCTGATAGAAAGCTAATTTGTAATATATACAAAGAACTCAAGAAATTAGTCTCTAGAGAATCAAATAATCCTTTTAAAAACCGGGGTACAGAGCTAAACAAAGAATTCTCAGCTGAGGAATGTTGAATGACTGAGAAACACCTAAAAAAAAAAAGTTCAACATCCTTAGTGATCAAATGTAAATCAAAGCAACCCTGAGATTCCACCTCAGTCAGAATGGATAAGATTAAAAAATTCAGGTGGCAGCAGATGCTGGTGAGTTTGTGGAGAAAGAGGAACACTCCTCCATTGTTGGTGGGATTGCAAGCTGGTACAATCACTCTGGAAATCAGTCTGGAGGTTCCTCAGAAAATTGGACATATACTACCTGGGGACCAGCTATATCACTCCTGGGCACATACCCAAAAGATGCACCAACATATAACAAGGACACATGTTCCACTATGTTCATAGCAGTCTTATTTATTATAGCCAGAATGTAGAAAGAACCCAGATGTCCCTCGACAGATGAATGGATACAGAAAATGTGGTACTTTACACAATAGAATACTACTCAGCTATCAAAAACAATGACTTTATGAAATTCATAGGCAAATAGATGGAACTAGGAAATATCATCCTGTGTGAGGTAACCCAATCAGGAAATAACACACATGATATGTAGATACGTACTCACTGAGAAGTGGATATTAGCCCCAAATCTCATAATATCCAAGATACAATCTACATATCACATGAAGCTCAAGAAGGACGACCAAAGTGTTGATACTTCAGTCCTTCTTAGAAGGGGGAACAAAATATTCATAGGTGGAAATACAGGGACAAAGAGTGGAGCAGAGACTGAAGGAAAGGCCGTCCAGAGACTGGGGATCCATCCCACACGCAGTCACCAAACCCAATTACTATTCGGAATGCCAAGAGATGCATGCTGACAGGAGCCTGATATAGCTGTCTCCTGAGAGGCTCTGCCAGAGCCTGACAAAAAGAGAGCTGGATGCCCGCACCCAATCATTGAACTGAGAACAGGGTTCCTAATGGAGGAGTTAGAGAAAGAACTGAGGTAACTGAGGGGGTTTGCAAACACATAGGAAGAACAACAATATCAACCGACCAGATACCCCAGCGTTCCCAGGTACTAAACCACCAACCAAAGCATACCCTCCGAGCGACCCATGGTTACAACTGCATATGTAGTAGAGGATGTGCCTTGTCGGGCATCAGTGGAAGGAGAGACCCTTGGCCCTGTGAAGGCTCAATGCCCCAGTGTAGAGGAATGCCAGGGGGGGAAGGTGTGAGGAAGTGGGTTGGAGAGCATCCTAATGGAGGCAGGGGGTGGGGAGATAGGATGGGGGATTTCCAGAGGGGAATCCGGGAAAGGGGATAACAGCTGAAGTACAGAGAAAGAAAATACACATTAAAACAAAAGAGTTATTCTCCATTGAGGGCTAGTCCATTTGAAACATTAACATCCTCCTACTCAGAAGTGGCAGGAGCTTCTTGGATTGTAAGGGTTTATCTAATTAAATGATTTTATGTACTACATTTCTTCTTTGTTTAGCGGTTTAACAGGACAGTCTGTTCCTTTATGACCATCTTCATTTAAAAAAAAAAGTTTTGTTTTTCTTTTTTTAAATGTAGTTGCTAAACCTATATACCCTTGGGTGTATTTGAAACAACAGCATCCAACAAAACTAAACTGAATTGATTTCCTATGTAATCCTAGAGGGATACAGAAGCACACAAATTCATGTGCACACATACATCCTTTGCATTCCGATAGTGAGCTTTCTGTTTCTGTATATCCTGCTTATACACGTCACCTGCTCTGTAAGATGCTTGCCTTTTACTGAACAAGAAAAATACACATAAATCATTCACCTCTAATCAGCTATTGTGAAACTGTGCACACATTTCTTCTGTGTGAGCCCAGGGGCACGTTTGAGGGTGAAGAGAAGAACGTGTTTTGGAAAAGGGCAGTAACCTATAGTAGATGTGTCTGTCAGGCAATATTGTCTATTTTAATATGATACATGAAATATACACTTACATAATGTATGAAATCATGTCTTTGTCTTTTTTTCCTTTGGGAACCATTTAAATGCTGACTGGTTTACTCTCTGTATCAGCCCCACCTCACTGTACATTACTTTTAATTTTCTCTGTGCTAATTTGGCAACTTCAAAGCCTGTCTCTGGGTCACATGGTATTGACTTTATTATCCTACAGTTCAACCATCTTCCATTCAAATATGCACAACTCATTAAGTAGCTCAAAGGCACACTTTAGACTTATATTTTTACACTTATACAATAGTTTTCTATGAATTTGTAGAAACTACTGTGAAACATATGATCATGGAGGCCACATCAATAGCCATCCACTAGAATTTATGAAGGATGTGTTTCTGTGTGCAAGCAGTGATTAATAGCATAGATAGAGACTAGCCTTTTTGGTAAAGCTCCCTCCCCCCATCCCTCTCCCTCTCTTTCTCTTTGTGTGGGTATCTGTGTGTGTATTTATGTTTGTGCTTCTCTATGTAGTCCTGGCCAATCTGCAGTTTGCTGTGTAGAGAAGGTTTGCCTTGCACTCACAGAGATCCCCCTGCCTCTGCCTCTTGACTCCTGGGATTAAAGGCTGATAATTTTAAGCATTTGTGGAGACAGCAGGATTGGGTTTGAGGTCAGCCTTGGCTACACAGTGAAACCCTGTTTTCAAAGAATCAATAAGTAAGAAGGTAAGTAAATAAACAAGTTTTACCATTGATAGTGCTGGAGAAAATGCTTGTATATTGATATTCTTTACCTGTTTGTATTTTCTCCACCTATTTTACTATGCACCGGTACTTGATAAATTAGAATTGTTTCCCTCAATAAAGTTACAGTGTAATCTTTTATACTTATTGCAACTTTTGTCATTTGCACTTTCGAGACAAGATCTCACTATATAACTGGTCATTCACTAGCAATCTTCCTCCTTCTGCCTCCCAGTTGTTGGGGTTAGAGACATGGACTCCTTTTGATTTATGATTTTGGGAATTGGAGAGATTGGTCAGTGGTTAAGAGCACTTGCTGATCTTGTGAAGGACCCTAGTTTAGTTCCTAGAACCTATATCATTGATTCAAACTGGATTCACTAATGCTTGTTTTCAGAATTTGCAGAGTTGCTGCAGCTTATCCGGGTCTCAGAAGTCCAAGTTGGTTTCTCTCCCTGCTGCCTTGGGATCAAAATGTAGATCAAAAATAGTATGGTCCCCATATCAGGGGACCAAGTATCCCTTTGAGTAGCCTCAGGTTCCCATAGGAGAGAGCTGGGGGACATTGCTGAGCCCCGTTAAGAAGCCGGTAGAGAGACCTAGCCAGCTGTACACATCCAGGAATCCAGGTTCTTCAGAAACCCATCATCCTGAGGAAAGTCCTCAGATGCTTGGCAGCTTGGGAGAGGAGATAAGTTAGCATAGGCTGGATCATTCAAACACAGACCTCATTTTCCTAATATCATTTCCAAGTATGTAACTTAGGAATCGTGTGGTGGTGTAGTTGGGCCAGTCCCCAAGAAACCTTACATCTTTGTTTAGGTCTCTTATCTTAATGTCCTTTTTATATTGTTTTGTTTTCTCCTTGAGACCAGAAAAGGAACTGAAAGGAGCTGCTGGGCTATTCCCTTTTTGTTCTGTGGTTTCTTGTGATTTGATTTCCCAGTTGTTGTGGCCTGGCCTCCTTACCCTTTGTTTTACCATTTTTAATGTCCAGAGAATGAGCCAACCTAGGTGTGTTCCTGGTTTTGAATGAGCACAAGTAGCAAATAGTTAGGAAAAAACAGCCACATAGCAAGACATCCTCAAATCTACATATACAGTGGTCCTGGTTACTGTTCTATTGCTATGAGGAAATACCGTGACCAAAGTCATTTATAATTAGGGGATAGCTTACACTTTCAAAGTGTTGGTCTATGATCATCATGGTAGGAAGCATAGTGGCAGATGGGCGGGCATGGTACCAGGGCAGTAGCTGAAAACTTAAATTTGATCCAGAAAAAGGGAGAGAGAGAGAGAGAGAGAGAGAGAGAGAGAGAGAGAGAGAGAGAGAGAGAGAGAGAAAGGTGGGTTTTTGAGACATCAAAGACCACCCCTATCAATAAACCTCCTCCAACAGGGCCATACCTCCTAATCCTTCCTAACTCATCCACCAACTGAAAACTGAACATTTGACTACATGAGCCTATAGGATCATTCTCATTCAAAGGGCTGCAACAACTTTCCCAAGAAATCAAGAAAGAAAATTCCTGTCCCAGCTATTGTAATAAAGTTACTGGTTGAGAGACTTCTAGGTAGAGAGTTCTCCATAAGTGAACATCACATTGTCTGATTTTTACTATAAATATTTTTATGTTGTGAGATAAGCAGTAACTTCTATTGACAATAATATACTTTTTTAAAAAAAGCTGACATTAAGGACAACACCATGGCTTTATTTGTGTGCTTTTTTATTGTCCCCCCTTTTCCTGTCACAAAGTCAGGAGGCCAACTTGACCCAGCACAGTGGCTTTGGAAGATATTTTGAGACAAACTTGCTCGGGTCTGAAGTGGGAGGACCAAATTCCATTTCCAAAGCCAGGTTCTTAGTGACCTTAGAAAGCACATGAAAATTCACCAATATTATCTGTACCCCATGTGTTCTTCTTTAAAACTAAACTTAGTGATTTTCAGTGGATAGGCAACTCACTGTTGAGTCGATGACAACTGGCGGGACCCCAAACACCTGTCTTCCTTATGGTACACCTAGAGTTGTCCAAATGAATCTTACTTGCTGGGTCATGTGTTAGGAATGGGGACTGACAAGCTATAGAAAACATCTCCTTTCTCTCAAGAGTACTAGAGGGGACAGAACATTAATAGATTGCCTTCTGGCCTCTTTAAACTTTGTAAGGTCATGGTTGGGTGGTCAACTGCTTAAAACCCTTTATCCATGGTTAGTTGGGTTTGGTTTTGAGACATGGTCTTTTTATTATTAGCCTTGGGTTTTTTTTTTTTTTTTTTTTTTTTTTTTTTTTTTTTTTTGGAGCTCTCTATGTAGGCCAGACTTCTTAAACTCTTAGAGATTTGCTTGCTTCTGGCTTCCAAGTGGTAGGATTAAAGTTGTGTGCCATTATACCTGGCTTTAATTTTAAAGGTAGGAACTGACTTTTACAACTTTCTACTTGTAGTCCTTGACTTTATTATGCAGTAGAATGTAATTTTCATTCATTTTAAAGTTAAGTGGGACTTGCAGATTAATTGTTTTTACCAAAGTAATTTGATACGTGTACATTACCATTCTGTGTTCAGTGGAAAACCTGAGATGCCTCAGCAACTTAGGAAGTAAAGAGAAACAGGGTTGATAAGGTGCCTGGAACACGAGTGTGTATCCCATATAAACATGACTCATATTAAATACTATCCAAACATCATCTGATTTCTTTGTAGCATCTGACCCTGCCAGTGAAAGCCAATTTTACATATTACCTTTGTCTCAAACAAAGAAGAAAACTGAAAACAAAGAAGAAAAAACTTTAAAAACTGTTTGAACTTCAGTTATAACTAGGCTGCTTCAGCATGTTTGAAGTTTCAGGGATAATTTTCTTTTAAAACCTTTGTGTACATATGTGGTGTGTGGAGGTGAGTGGACAACATAGGATGTCCTGTTTTCTACCTCCTGAGTGCTGAGAATCAAACTTGGGTTTTGAACCTAGGCCACAGGCATGTTTATCCCCAGAGGCACCTTGTCTCTAGCCTACATTCCTCATTTCTTTTAAGATGAAGTTTGCTTCTTTGAAATAACTGTAACTCGTTTCCATTCCACTTCATTTCCATCTTATTTCTCCTTATAATCTTTTACCTCACACCTAATTGTCTATTCTTCTCTGAACTCTTGCAGAATGCTAGCCAAGTGCCCCGTGTCTATGCTCCCACACTATTGTTTACAACTAAACACTGACATCTGCAGTTCCATCCTAGAATGTGAGCATGAGACTAGCCAGCTCAGGACTGAGGTGACCTGTGTATTTGCATTGTATTGTAATGCCAGGTGAACCAGAGAATAGCAATAAGTGTTCAGAGACTGAATGCACTAACTACTCTGCTTGGGCCGATATTTTTATGGTAATTGATTAAAGAGGCTCAGCACTTATCATGCCTTCTTAATGTCCACTCTAGTATTTCCCTACAATACTCTGAGGTAGCCGTAAGTATGGTGGTTCCAATAATTTGACTTTGGTATCATTAGTTCAAATCGGCTTCCCATTATTAAATGTGTAAGTTGGCAAGTTAATCTCTTTGTTGACAGTAGCTGTTAAGAGTCTATGCATGGACCTTGGTAGCTCTAACAAGCTAGGCTCAGCTACAAGCAGTGAAAGGGATTTACTCAATATGGTCATACTGGGAAGAGGAATGAGTAAAGAGGTTCGACCACTCTCATGAGATTCAGATTTTCTTTTAAAGGTCATGCAATATGCATAAGTAAGGAGTCCTGGTCATCATAAGTAGTCCCACTCATTATAGTTTTGTGAAATCATGCTCTAACATTCTCACTGGCTGGCACCAAGGCCCTAGTCCTGTTCTTTTCCCCAGCAGAAGACTTCTGCCACAATTGCAATTCTTGGAGCCCATTGTCTCAACAGTCTTATAGTTGAAGGGGGAGGCACAAACATCTTCTCTCCTGCAATTACATGTGTACATTTCTTCCTAATATAGCATACACAGCTAATTCCATAACATGATTAGAATTGTGTTTCGTACATTTTGCACTAAAAACAGTTAATAAAATGTTATTTAAACATTAAAATTAGGGCTAGAGAGGGTTTTTATTATACATACATATGTGTATGTATATGTGTGTGTGTGTGTGTGTGTGTGTGTGTGTGTGTATTTTAAACTTATTTATTACTCCGTGTGCCTGTCAGAAGACAACTTTTTCGGTCAGTTCTTTCTTAAGACCATTTGCTCTTGCAGACGACCCTGGTTCATTTCCCAGCCAGCAACCACATGGTAGCTCATAAACCATGCATTATTGCAGTTCCAGGAGATCTGACATTCTCCAAGAGCGCTCACACACACATCACATATCTGCTGGTAAAATACCCACACATACAAAATAAGTCTAAGGAAAAGAAAAACCTTAAATATTAGAATGACACTGGTGGGATTTTTTTTTTTTTGCCTTAAATTTTTTATTTAAAATAAGCTGCAGCAACTCTGCAAATTCTGAAAACAGGAATTAGTGAATCCAGAACACACAGCTGCCATCTTCAGTCCCTAACTCTTTAATTTAACAGCCAATCCAAATTCTTCACCAGACCAGAGAATTCTAGTGCTCATCTTCCCCGATAAGGGTTTTTATTATACACACATATGTGTATGTATGTATCTATGTGTATATTATATACCTTATTGTTGCTTATGCCTGCCAGAAGACAACTTTTGCGGTCAGTTTTTTCTTTCCACTTTTGACATTGGTTCCAGGGATCAAATTCAGGTGGCCAGGTTTGAGCAATAAGCACTCTCCACTCCTCACTCCCAACAGGAGCCATCTCGCCGGCCTACATCCTTTTTTTTTTCCAAGGAAGGAGGATGTTGACTATTCTTTTTTGTTTTTTCCAAATCTCAATTCTCCCTCCTAGAATCGCAATCAGAAAGCACAGAAATCCTTCCAACACTGTTTCCCCGCAGCTTTCTCCACGCAAAAAGGCCACGCTGCTGCTCCCCTTTCAAAGCTTCTCATCCTTCTCCTCTGCATGCGTGAGTGATAGCTCTGCAGAGAATTCTTCACTTCTCCTGCTTTTCAGGATATTTAATCTAGGTCCGCAGCATCTATCCTTGAGACGCTATTCCTGACTCCTGATTTGAAGAGCTGTGGAGAAAGAAAACAGAAGTCCAGAGCACAGTACGGGGCGTCGGGTACAGTTTCAATTGTGAGTACCACAGTATAGGCCTGCTCTGGAATCTCAAATTCCAGGAGGTGAAAAGGTAGTTTGGGGACCCAAAAGATCCAGGGCGCAGGCGCGTTCAGGCTCTGCGGTGGTTACGTACTTTGAGGCGTGGCTACGCCTCCCAGACCCAGCTGGTGAGGGCGATTTGCGTTGGCCTTGTAACGCGGGTGGATGGGTTCTCCAGGTTGGTATCCTGCGGTTGGCTTGCTGACCTCTCGGCCTCTTCGTCTCTCGGCCCCACTTTCGTTCCCTAAGAAGAGGTGAGACCGAACGGGCTCCCGGAGTGCACGGCCCCGGAAGGTCCGGCTTGAGGGTCCAGTCACCGGAAGTGCCGCCCCGGGCAGCGGAGTAAGGGAGCAGCGGTCCTCGCGGTTCTTGGCGGTGAGAGGGTCGGGGCCGGGCGCGGCTCCCTTGTTGTCACGGTCAACAAAAAGTTGAGAGGAGAGCCTGTAAGACTGTCCTGGAGGTAGTAATGGAACCAGGCTCGAATGTAGTCTGTAGCCTTCCTGAATGTCTAGAGAACCATGGGCAATGGGAGGACCCTCCCTCAGCCTTAAGGGCGGAGATTAGTTGTGTTGCCCCGGAATCTGCCGACTCTTGTTTGCTCAAAGCATTCCATAGTCATTTATTTTTAGCAATCTTGGTCCTATGTAACTTTGCATTCATGTATCGGATTCCTGCAGTTTTTAGTGAGCAAGGAATGAATCCTTCATCTCAGAAGTTAAAATTATAATGTCTTATCAGTCACCTGAGCGTTTGGAAGGTAGAGGCAAGAGGATAGAGAATTCAAAGCCAGCCTAAACTACAGAAGACCCTTCCCCGTCTTTGCAGCAAAAATTAAGGGATACAAAAAGAAGTAGCAGGAGAAAAACAAGGCCTAGGGCTTTGTTCTGAACTTAAAATCTCCCAGCTAGAAGAATTCTTGTTATTTTGTGTAGAGCATGTCAGAAAGAAACTGCTTCTTGAAGGAGAAACGGTATAAGGAAACATTAGAATGAAAAAAATTTGCTGAAGGATGATGTCTGGATTGGAGCGTGCATGGGACATTATTTAAATGACCTGCTGTTAAAAAAAAAAAAAGGTAAGCTTGCAGTCATGTTCAGCATTGTTGCTTTTTCCTCTAGCAGAGGGAAGAATTAATTATTGTGAGTAGTTCTGGATTAGAGACCTTGTGGATCCGAAAGAATAAGTCTTTGGGTTCTTGTTAAGGTAAGTGGCACATATCTGTTTCTATATTAATATGATTTGGGGATAGGGATGGGACAAGAAAGAAGGTAAAACATACTTGGGAAAAGGAAAAAAGATCTTTCTGGTGGCTAACAGAGTGAGTGGCCTTTTGATAACCTACTTTTCTAACAAGCATGTATATTCACAGTAGGTTTGCAACAATTGTCCCTCTTTTGATTTGCCATACAAAGAAGGCAGTGTGCCCAATGCTCAGGCAGGTTCTAGGTCGGTTATCTAAACCCTGGCTCTGTTACTTAACTGGGTAACTAGGTAACTGCCATAAACAACAGGTTTTCTATCAATAAGATGCAGACATTGGTATTAATATCTGATTTTACAGTGTTCTTGGGAGGGTTAAATGTCCATAATCCATGTAATTAATGAAAATTGAGGCAATCCCTAGTCTGAGGCTATACAGCAAGCATGGTTTTTAAGACAGTACTTTAAATATTTACTGTTTGCTCATCCCCTATATTTTTTAACTGAGAAGATTCTTGAGCACTGAAGTTCTCTTGCTCAGCCTATTTGAACTTTTGTCTGCTCTTTGCTTACGAAATGCAATCTGATGTTGCTCATGAAAAAACAGAAGTCCTCCCTTCCTAGGAGATGGGTAAAGGAAGCATTTTAGAGACAGTAACCTGGAGTAAGGATTTGGAGGATGAGTTGGTGTTTGCCAGACGCACATTGGAGACTCAAGGATAATACTTCTTTTTCAGTGTGATACTTGTTTACTTGTTTTTCTTTTATTGTTTAAATGTTGCATATATTGCAGCAACTAAAGACAGTATCCTAACCCAAGTAGACTTTATACTGTAGTGGGAGAGACAGACAGGGGACCTCACATAAAGTACATATCATAAAGTTGGATAGTCATGCTGAGAAGTAAAGTGCTGTGAAGGGACATAAAGTCCTCCAGGTAAGGTAGTCAAGGTGTGCTCCTTTTTCAGGTAGTGCATTTCAGGCTGCTACTTGAATCATATAATGGAGAAAGCTGCATGGAGGAACAGTTGGGCAGAAGAAACAAGATTTTCTGAGGTGCCTATGAGGATGAAAATGGCAGAAATTCCATAGTATGGAAGACAGTGAAAACCTTGAATTTTATTGTAAATGTGTTAAACAGTATTTTAAACTTGGAAAGTGTTAAATTCTCTTTTGAAGATTGACAGCCAGATCATATTTTATTTGCATAGGCAAATTGTTTCCTGGTTTAAAATTGGTTTTCTGTTTGTTTTTCTTGTGTAACACAGTTTCTTGGCTATTGAGAGTAATTGTGATGTTTTGAACTGCTAGTTTAATGAGATAACTTGATCCATTTCCCAGACTGTGAGCAAACTCAGTTAAAGAACTGAGGCAGAAGGATTGGAAGTTACAAAACTAGCTTGGACAACCTAGGGAAAACCTTTCTCAAAATGTAAAAAGGATAGGGCATATAGCTCAGTGGTTGGTTATGAAGTGTGTGCAGCCCTTGGGTTCAATCCCTATCACCATGAGACAAAAAGCCAACATAATGTATTTTTGTTTGAGCATTTCTATATATTAGCTCAACAAAAAACTTATCGTAGGCTGCTTTGCCTACAATATACCATGTATATACCATGTCTACTGATTCCATTCAGTGATGAATGGTATCTAGAACCTGGAGTCTTAGTATTTAATACTTACATTATTGCTGTACTTGACAGCTGGCATTATTAGGATAAAAACCCCTTTTCATGTGTACACTATACAGCTTCTCTATATGGTATAAACTGTGACCTCATTCTGATACTGCCCTTTAATTCTCGCTAACCACAGTATAGAGTTCATTCTAATCATGTTCTTTTCTATTTATAATTTCCTGCTGTAACTGTGGAGAATCTATGTCCCATTATTCAACTCTGGTATATATACCAACTATAGGAAAAGCCCCCTAACTAGGGTTCACTAATTGTATAGATTCAATTTGGGCTGTGTGTGCCTCTAATTTGAGTGCTGGGGGTGAGAGTCTGAGGCAAGCAGATCAGAGTTCAAGACCTGCCTAGGCTATATAATGTGCCAATTTCTCAAAAAAAAAAAAAAAAAAGTAAAAGAAAATTTAAAAAATATTGTCTTTAGCTGAGTTTATATAGTCTCATACTATGTAAGAGTTATTTTTTTCTTCTTTTGGGTGATGGTGTTATTTGTTTGAAACAAACTTTCAGTTTGTTTTGAAATGAGGTCTCAGTTTGTATCAAAGCAGACTTGGAGTTTTATAGCCAAGAGTAGCCTCAAATATTCGCCAGTTCTCTTCCTTATCTCCCAAGTACTGAGATTATGGTTGTGAGCCACCACACTCAGCTGTCATTTGCTTTCATGTGCCATTTTACAGCTCTCCCACCTCCTGCCTCCTTAGCACTGCATATGCTGAGAACATATCAGAATGCTATCCCAGGCCACCCATTTATTTCTGTTAAATACATGTGTATGCAGAAATGTGTTCTTAGAGAAATATGGCACTTCATCCTTTGATTCACATCAATTCTGTCATTTTAGGTTTTGATCCTATTCTCACCTATCTTGTGTGATCAAATACATTAGTTTCTTATTTTTTTCCTAATTTATTTTTGACCGAGTCAATAAGTACATGTTTTTAAAAATATTTTTAAAATATAGTTTATATTTTTAAATATAGTTTTCTAAATTTCTGAATTCTGCACAAAATATAGCATTTGCTTGCACTTTAAAATTTTTACAATTGGATTCTAGGGAGTGGTG
Source organism: Rattus norvegicus (assembly GCF_021556685.1). Lineage (NCBI taxonomy): Eukaryota > Metazoa > Chordata > Mammalia > Rodentia > Muridae > Rattus > Rattus norvegicus. The sequence continues at coordinate 41,914,461 of NC_141550.1, forward strand.
GCCCACGCTGCTCTTAATTCCCAGCATTTGGGAGACAAAGTCAGGTGTGTTTGAGGCCAGCTTGGTCTACAGAGAGAGCTCCAGGACAGCCAGGGTTACATAGAGAAACTGTGTCTTCAAAAACCAAAACAAAAAATATTTTAAAAATTTACAATTGGAGTTGGAGAGACAGCTCAGCTGTTAAGAGCATTTTCAAAGGACCCAGGTTTGAGTCCCAGTACCCACTTGAGCTAATACTAGATTGTAACTCCAATTCCAGAGGATTTGATATGTTTATTCTGGTCTCTTTGGGCGTTGCACATATATGGTGCATGTTCGTGGTGCATGGTTTGAATGACAACGGCCCCCACAGGTTCCCAGGTGGTGGAACTGTTTGGGAAGGATTAGCAGTCATAATGTTGGAGGTGTGTCACTGAGGCTGGGCATTGAAGTTTCAAGATATGTCATTCCTACTTAGCTCTTTCTGCCTTCTACTTACAGATCATGATGTAAGCTCTCAGACATTCCTGATATCATGCCTTTGTTCTACCATCATGAATTCTAACTATCTAAAATCATAAACTAAATTAAATACTTACTGATTGCCTTGGTGTCTCTTAGCACAGCATTAGATAAATAAGACAGTGCATATACATTTGTGCAGGGACGAGGACTCATACATATAAAATATAAGTAAATCTTACCAAGCAAACAAACCAAAACAACTTTACAATTTGGGCTGGAGAGATGGCGTGGCAGTTCAGTTTCAGACATCCTTGTCAAGTGGCTTACAACTGCCTATAATTCCAGTACAGGGGAACCCTTTTCTGGCCTCCTCATGCACCTGTACACATATAACATACAAAGACAGAGAGAGAAAAAAGTTATTTTGGTATGGGTGTTTTGCTGGTTAGTTTTATGTCTATTTGATACAAGCTAGAATCCTTTTAAAAGAGGAACCCTCAGTTGGGAAAATACCTCCACCAGATTGACCTATGGACAAACCTGTGGTGCATTTTTTACATTGATGATGTGGGAGGTCCCAGCTAATTGTAGATGAGGCCATCCATGGGGGGGGGGGGCTGGGTGCTGTAAGAAAGAATGTAGGCTGTGCAAGCCATGGTGTGTGCATGCAGCACAGTAAACAACACTCCTCCATGGCTTCTGTATCAGCTTGTGCTTCCATTTCACCAGTGCTCTTAACTACTGAGCCATCTCTCCAGCCTCATGTGCTAGTGATTGTTAACCACAGGTCTTTACATTCTAGGCTAGAACCATGCTGGATTTTTGTTGGTGGTGGTTTTATTTTGTTTTTTGAGTCAGAGTTTCACCAAGTTGCCTTGACTGGCTTTGAACCTGTTTGGTGGCTCAGACAAGTCTTGAACTTTTATGATCCTCTTTCTTTATTCTCCCAAGTAGCTAGGATTAAAAGCCTCTGCCCCCAGGCTAGGCAAAGTACCAGTATTTTGATTTATAACTAAATTTATAAGAGGTAGAGAGATGACCCAGTAGTTTAGAGCACTTGTTGCTCTTGTAGAAGGGTTCCATTCTAAATACCTATATGGTGGCTCACAGTGCCAGGTGATTCTCCTCTGCCCTCTTTGACCAGGCATGCACTGTTGCACATACATGCATGCAGGCATGGAGGTAAACAAAACATTCTCACACATAAAACAAAAAGTACTTTTTAAAAGTACTTTGTTCTGTTCTCTAGTTCATTGATTTCCAAGTTTATCTTCATTATTCAACTTAATATTTCTCAGTATTTGATCTAAGAAGTTTATATTTAATTGTTTAATTCTTTTGTTTTTCTTCCAGTTCTTGTACACTTAACGGTTATACTTTCTAGATTGAGTCAATGAGAATACAAAAGAAAATTTGTTTGCTTTTTTTTTTAAAGATTTTTTTTTTGAAATCTCATTTCATATATATGAGTGTTTTGCCTACATATATGTTTATGCAGCATGTTCATGCCCAGGGCCTCTGTACAAGGGTATTGGGTACTTTAGAACTAAAAGTTCCAGGTAGATGGTTGTGAGACACCATGTGAGTGGTAGGAATTAGACCTGGGTCCTCTGGAAGAGCAGCAGGTGCCCTTAACAGCTGAGCTATTTCTGCACCCTCATTTGCCTTTCTTAAGGAAAATGTCTATTCACTGTTAAGTCCGGTTTGTGTAAATGATGTAATATAAAGGTTTTTTTTTTAATGCTTGTGTTTTACAGAAAGCCGTTTTTTTAATTTTGATTTTTCTCAAGACCAAAAAGTGAATACTACCTGTCGTCTGTCTACATTATTGGTAAGCTACATTTTTCTTCAGTCTTATAAAATGGACCTTTTTCTTTTCAGACTGCACCTCACCGGAGTATGTGGGAAATTAGATATTTTTTTTTTAAATTCTAGTTTTTAATTATTTTATAATATGTATTGGTGTTTTGCTTGCATGAAAGTCTGTGCACTGTGTAGGCCTGGTGCCCATGGGAGCCAGAAAAGAGTGTTGATGCCTGGAACTGGAGTTATAAAAGATTGTGAGCTGTCATATGCTGGGAATCAAACTTGGGTAATCAAGAAGAGCTGCCAGTGGTAACTGCTGAGCTGTCTCTAGCCCAAGAAATAGAATTCCTTTGAAAATCCATTTATCACAGCAAGGGCTTCTTAAACACTGTTTATATACTTAGTACTACTCTACTAGGGAAAGAACACTAAAAGCATCTTTCTTATATTTAACAGTATACAATAAGCTAATAAGGGAATTATAGAGTGCATTAGGGTGTGATAAGTGCTCTGGGAAAGGATAAGACAGGAAAAGTGATAGGTAGCTTTGTCACTGGACGGTCACAATATTAAATAGAGTGGCTGGCAACAGTTTGATTACAAAATGATAAATGAAAAATTAGTTATTGGGGTATTAAGAGAGCCAAAGAAAGCCAAAGCCGGAAGAAAGAAAGCATAGATCCCAAGTAGAGTATGTGTAGAAGAGAAACAGTTTGGGAAGCCATTGTGGCTGGATTAGACCCTGTAAGAAGACTGAGGGAGAAGTCAGGCAGTGGCAAAGAGTAGCAGGGCAGCTCCAGCTGGGACTCTTGGACTATTGTGAAGATTTGAGTGGAGGAGTAAAATATTGAAAGAACAGAAGTACGTAGTCTAACTTTCTGTTTTAACAGGATTGTACTGACTGCCGAGTAGAGAGGGTAGCATTACAAAGATGGCTTGTTAGTTTGTTAGAACTTCTATTAAAAGCATACTATTGTCTGAGTTCTTAAGGATCCAAATTTTGCTCATTTTCTTTTTTTCACACCAGAAGACTAGAAATCCAGTATTAGTTTTCTGGAGATCACCTTGCCTTACAACAGCTGCTTTCTCACTGTGTCCTCAGTCTTCAGTCTGGCTGTACTTCTTTGCCAACTCTGGGTATCCTAAGCTCTTATTAGAGGAACATTAATGGAGTGATTCATATGGTCTCAGTCATTCTTTAAAAGATCATATGGCCAAATATATCACATTCTGAGATGGTAGGGATTAGGAATGGCACACAGTTAGGCCTGTAACAGAGAAGAATCGGCTAAGAAGTAATTATAATAATCCACAGAAGAGTGGTTTGAACCAGATTATAGCAGCAGAAATCAATGAAAAGTGATTGGATATGGATTTATGAAGTTTTAAATGAAGCCAACAAATTCTTGACAGTTTGATTGTGAGGTATAAAACAAAAGCAAATGCAGGGTGATCTTTCAAAGTTTTGGATGAATTGAGAGTTTTCTGTAAGTGTAAAGAAGACCTTTGCTTACTTTGACTGTAAGCAATATTGGATTCTAGACAGGTTCTAGGCTCTCATTTTTGTAAACTCAGCCTCATAAAAGAAAGTAGGAATAATATTCTCTGATGTTTGAGGATTCAAGGATTGCTTGTGACAGGGATAAAGCATGCTCTTTGCTGAAGACATTGTTAGTGATTTTTCTGATAACTTTCCTAAAAGGCCTCTGGTAAATAGACAAGCAAATGAGTGTTAGATGTGGATTCCTCCCACCAGGCGGTCCTGTAGCATTCTGACACCCACCATTCATGAATAGACAAAGTGAACTGGGATTCACCATCTTGGTTAGAAAAACGTAGAGAAGTATCTGCTTATGTGATAAGGGTGAGTATTTTATTGACTAACAAGGGTTCACTTGATAGGTCTATTTGCACTTCCTAGGATACTATCATGTGAACAGAGAAAAAGGGCTTACAGTGTGAGGAGTTTCTCTGTGATGTCAGGAGACATCTGAATGACAGCAGCTACCACGCAGAATGTTGAAAATCTGGATACAATCACTGTTTAGCACAACTATGCTATTTATTTAGTTCAAATTTCTCCAAGACTATTTGCCTTTCCTCATACTCGCTAGCCTTACAGCACATTGGTGTCTCACTCTGTCCATCTGCAGCACAAAGCTACATTTTCTACACATCTGTTTGCCTAGTATTCAGCTCTCATATTCTTTGAAGCTAAATTTTAAAGCTTTTCCAAGTGACTTTAGGAACACTGGCAAATGTTTATAGGTATTTTTTTCTATTGATTATAACTCACTACAATAAGCAAGAGCAATGTCTTTGCTTTTCATAAGGAAATAATAAAAATTGCTGAATGAAAATTAGAAAACTGGAGTTAGTAAATTGATGAAATAAGAATTCATCTGTTGTGGGGTTGGGGATTTAGCTTAGTGGTAGAGCGCTTGCCTAGCAAGTGCAAGGCCCTGGGTTTGGTCCCCAGCTCTGGAAAAAAAAAAAAAATTCATCTGTTGTATCATTAGCAGAGGTAAACATGATTGGAGTGTGCCCCTGAGATCCTTTTGGGCTGTTTTCTTCAAGTTCTGCTCGATTTTATTTTTTAGTGTGCTATATTTGGTGAGCCTTCCCATTTGCTAACATGCTATTTTTTGTGAGTTTTGGTATTTTTTCATTACAGTTTTATATGTAGGCTCTAGGCCATTAACTGTTTCTTGAATATTTATGAAATTTATGATAAATTTTGAACACTCTTTCAAGAAAAATAGACAAAGTTATACAGGAGTCTGTAGATGCCAAATAAGATGATCTGTTGTAAATATGAGAATTCACATGTACCAGGTCTTGTCCTAGGTGTTAAACAGCAGTGAACAAACTGAATAAACTGAGTAATAGTAATGGAAACGTGTGTGGGGATTCTTGTCTATTGGGCTCATATTCAGTGGTGAAAAATCAAATAGGAAGATGGAAAGGGTAAAATGTGAGTTGGGATGATGAATAAGGTGGTCAGAAAAGACCCCAGTGATAATGTGTAACAGTTGAGCAAAGATTTAAATGAGGTTAAGAGAGAAGCTTTGAAGACAATGTAGAGAAGTCCTTAGGCAAGGGAGGGTGGGAGAGATGAAGGACACGAAGACCCTGTAATGGAAATAGTTCTGCTTGTTTGAATCATGGCAAAGGCCAGGGTGTCCAGAATATGGGAACAGTACAGAAATGACTCAAGCTGAGAGTTAAGGGTCAGGTGTCCTTGATGTTTACAGTTTTCTAAAGGAATCTGGGTACAAGTTAGGGGTGAGTGTCTAATTGGAATATATATGTTCCAGAAACTAGAAGTCAAGAACCAGAGACAGTTAATAGATGGTTTTTCTTTTGGTGAGTTATAATATAAAGGAGAACAAAACAGAAAGAGAAGTTTGAGGCTGGTGGTTGAGAGGACTTGCTTGTTGGTTGTGCTTTTTGGTTTTGTTTTTTAAGAAGAGAAAGGATAGTCTCTTTACTAACTACAGTGATCCTGTAGAAGGGATAAATTGATGATGCAGGAGAGTGGTGGCAGAATGGCTGTCAGGATGTAATTGTGAAGAAAACAGATGGAGTCCCAAACATAGGTGAAAGTTTTGTGGGTTGAACAGCAGCAGCTTGGCGTCCTCAGTGAGAGTAGGGAGCAAGCTGGGCTTTAGCACACCTACAGGTGGTTTGCTAGGTGTTGGCAGGAACACAGGGAAGGGTGCTGTTTGGCTTTACACTGATGGGTGATGAATATGCTTAAATCTCGTTCTGTTTGCTCACTTTGAATCTCTTAGTAAAATAAGTTGAAAAGTTAATTTACATCACTAAATAAGTCAGTGATGCTTTGTGAAAAAGGTTTTACACAAGACAATAAGTGTAAAGAGGTGAGAAGACGTTCATCTTCAGTTTGTTCACTTCCTAAACAAATGGGTCTGCTTATCAGACCTGCCCTAATTTCCCAACTGAAAGAATTAGAAAAGAAGATCCCAAGTTAACTTTTTGTTTATTTACTTATATGTGTAAATGTGTGCATATGGAGGTCAGAAGGAAACCTGTGGGAATCAGTTTTCTTCTTCCTCATGTAAGCCCAGCGGATCAAGCTCAGGCCAACAGACTTGCTGCTTCTCACTGAGCCATCCTGCAGGCACAGATTTTCAAATTGCCAGGTTCATAAAAGAATGAGTTCCTATTGCTAGTTTATCATGTATAATGTCTGTCATGTTTGTAATAACAGAGGAGAAAACCACAGATTGAGCATCCCTCAATCCAAAATTTTAAAATATGAAGTATTCCGAAATTTGAGATATTTTGAGTGTCAAACTGTTGCTATGAAAATTTCAAATAACTTTGTTTTATTCACAAATTATTAAAAATGTATGAGGTCTGGTCAGATGGGTAAAAATGCTTGCCATGGAATTTGATCCCTAGGGTGCACATAAAGGTGAAAGAAAAGACCAAACCCCTCAGAGTTGTCCTCTGACTCCAGTGTGTGCTGTGGCACGGGCATAATAACAGGAATTTGTTTTTAATTTAAAAATACTTTATGAGGGGCTGGAGAGATGGCTCAAGGGTTAAGAGCACTGTCTGCTCTTCCAGAGGACCCAGGTTCAATTCCCAACATCTACATGGTAGTTTACAATTGTCTGTAATTCCAGTTCTAGGGCATCAGATACCCTCACACAGACACAGGCAGGCAATAGCACCAATTCACATAAAAAAATTAAAAAAAAAACTTTTATGAATTTGTCTTCAGGTCCTGTGTGTAAGATGAGTATGAAACATGAATGAGTGTTGTGTTTAGACATGCATCCCATCCCCAGAGCAACTCTGTATATGGAGGTATTTCAAAATCTCAGATCTAAAAATTTCTGTTCCAGGTATTCTGGATCTGGTTTGTGTAGAATTTCCAGTTTACCCTCCTTTTTTCTAGTTCTCTCCCTCCCTTTCTTTGCATTTACTCAGTGTGTGTGCAGGGGTAGGTAGGTGCTGCATGGCATTGGAGGACATGGTACAGTTCTCACTTGTACCATGTAGATAGGTTGTAAGAATAGAACTCAGGTCATCAAGTTTAGCAGCAGGCATCTTTATCAACCAACCCATTTCACCAGCCCCAGTAAAGAGTTTCTCCCAGTCTTTATTACAGTGATTTTGGTTTTGAGACTTATTAGTTATAGAAATATAAGTAATATTTCTACTTTATCTCATAGGTTTGGAGGTACCAAGTATATGATGCTGGAAATTTTTAAACACAAACTGCTAATGAATGAAAGGCTTAAAACAGATATATTTTTTAAGCTACCAGAAAAATGACTATGAAAACAGGGATCAAGAAGACTGATGGAAAACAATTTAGGAGGAAACCATAGAAAATGTACACTTCAGAAGAGAAATGTAACCAGAGAACTCAGAAAAGGAAAATACACCATGTATGCCCTCAGAAGGGGAAAAAGATATATATTCGTGTACATGAGATTACTCAAATAGATAATCAAATATATCAGTGCCTTGAACGTGAACAAAACTTTTGTGAAAACTTAGCACAAATGTGTGAAAGAACATATACTGGGGAGAAACCTTATAGATGTGATATGTGTGAGAAAACCTTCATCCAAAGTTCAGATCTTATTTCCCACCAGAGGATCCATAATTATGAAAAACCTTATAAATGTAGCAAATGTGAGAAGAGCTTTTGGCACCACTTAGCCCTTTCAGGACACCAGAGAACACATGCAGGTAAAAAGTTTTACACCTGTGACATCTGTGGCAAGAATTTTGGTCAGAGCTCTGATCTGCTTGTCCATCAGCGAAGCCATACAGGTGAAAAACCTTATCTGTGTAACGAATGTGATAAATGCTTCAGTCGAAGTACAAATCTCATAAGGCACCGAAGAACTCACACAGGTGAGAAACCATTTAAGTGTCTGGAATGTGAAAAAGCTTTTAGTGGAAAATCAGATCTTATTAGCCACCAAAGGACTCATACTGGTGAAAGGCCCTACAAATGCAATAAATGTGAGAAAAGTTACCGACATAGGTCCGCCTTCATTGTGCATAAAAGAGTTCATACTGGAGAGAAGCCGTATAAGTGTAGTGCCTGTGAGAAGTGCTTTGGCCAGAAATCAGACCTTATCGTACACCAGAGAATCCACACAGGTGAGAAACCTTATAAATGCTTGGAGTGTATGAGAAGTTTTACTCGGAGTGCCAACCTCATTAGGCACCAGGCAACTCACACTCATACTTTCAAATGCCTTGAATATGAGAAAAGTTTCAACAGTAGCTCAGACTTTATTGTACATCAGAGAATTCATATGGAAGAAAAACCACATCAATGGTCTATGTGTGAGAGTGGCTTCCTCCTAGGTATGGACTTCGTTGCCCAGCAGAAAATGAGGACTCAAACAGAGGAGCTCCATTATAAATATGGTGCATGTAATAAAAGCTTTCATCATAGCTCAGCCCTTCTTCAACATCAGACAGTGCACATTGATGACGAATACATCTGTAATATGAGTGAAAAAGGGCTTGATCTCAGCTCTCATGCATCGGAAACCTCAAGGATGTCTTGACAAGTCACATAACTTTAAAAATATATTTATATATCAGAATTCAGTAAGAGAAAGACTCCTAGGTAAATTTCAGATTTCCCTTCGATCTCAGACTTCATTGGGGTCCAGAGAAAGAGTCTACAGTCTTGGGAACTGTAAGAAAAGCTTTATTGTAGAGAGTGGCCATGTCAGGACACCTTTATTGCCACACTTGGGAAGAACTCCACAAATTCTCTGGGTTGGAAAACCTTCCTCACAAGATTCATACAGGTAGGAAGCTTTACAATGCAGTATGAGAGCTGTCCAGTAGTGTTAAGCCCTCATTTTTACAAGACAGTTCACACCAGAGAACAACCATATAAATGTTTTGTGTTGGTAATACCTCAGACAGTATGTATGCCTTATTGGGTATCAAAAAATTCAGCCTGGGGAGAAGCCCCAGACATTACAGGAAAATGCTTCTAATAGAACTTTGATTTTCTTACCCTTCAGAGAAGCCATACTGGGGTAAATGGATATTTGAGTGTGGCAAAAACAATTGTTGGAGAGTCATACATGGGTTTGCATTCTCCTAGACAAAAATCAGAGTTCCTGAATGAAGAAAACTTATTAATTTTCAGCTCTTGGGGCATATCAGGGTACTCACATTAGTGAAAATCCATAAATGCATTGTGTCTGAGAAGCTAGAAAGAAGCTCCTATCTAGTCGGGCCCCAGAGAACGAGTTCTATGGAGGAGTTGTTCCAGTAAGAGATCTAATTGTGGGTGAGAATCTGTATATATGCTGTGTATGCAAAGAGCTGTTCTCATAGTTGAACCACATTGTGGAAAAAACAAAAAACAACAACAACAAGAACAACAAAAAAACGAGTTGTATGGAAATAATGTCTTAGCAACCCAAAAGCTTGTTCTGGAGGTGCTGGGGCAGATTAGCATGGATCTGGAGGGTAACTCAGGTAAAGATGCTTTTCTTTTGTCTCAACCACTTGATGATTGCTTTAGTTTCACTTTAAAAAAAAGTCATATATCCAATAAAGGAAAGAATGTACTCTTGTGTATAAGTAGGGCGTGGTTTATTGTTGGATTCAGAAAGCAGTGCTTTGACTTTTGCTTCCCATTTTTTTTTTTCCTTAAAATCTCTTGGCCAGAATGAGAATGGTGTGTGGCTAAGAAGCTCGGGAGTACTTAGTTTGGGTTAAAATTCTTAGTACTTTCCTTTTGGCGTGACCATCCTCAGCAAAAAGCAGAGCACTCAGTTCTTTCGCTTAGTGTTGACATCTGCCCTCAGAATTGTCCCAATTTGTCTAAAATTGACCTTAAAATTTCTTTTTGAGTTATCACTGTGGCCATTGAAATTTCATATTTGTAGGTTCATTTATTTTCATGTAAAAATAACAAGTTTTAGGATACTGGTGAAGATAATAATATTCAGGTTTTTGTGACTTGCTTCATCTCTTTTAGTGATAGATACTGTAACAGCTGGCTTAAAGCAGAGGGAATAGGGGGCAAGTTGTAAGCCAGAGAAAGTAGAGGAGAAGGACACTGATTTTGAGGGTCCTGACTCTAAAGCTAATAATGTTCTTCATTCCATTATCCTGATACTTTTAGCAAATTAAGCTTCATAATGACAATCTTTTCATTTATTTCAGTTGTATCAAGGAAAGAGAAATACAGTTTAATTCCAGGGAAAGGATTACAGTCAATACAATATAAGGTATATTCTTGGTTTGGATTGCAGGATTCTAAATGTTAGAAAAGTAGTCAGCATATTGACCTGAAGTATAAGGATAAATATGTGTTTCTACTTTAGTAGGGTAACTGATTGTCTTTCATATTCTTTGGATAGCTCCTGACCCAAGCATCTGTCTAATGGTTACTTCTCATTTGCTTTCTTTGACTTAAAAGACTTAATACAAATATTTCAAGTTCTTGTATATTTGGGACTATATGGAATTATAATTTTATTGCTAATCACCATCCTGGTTTTGTTGCAATCTGTTTAGTGAACCCCTATAGTCCAGGGTATTAATGTTTGGAGTCACAAAATTGGTCCAGTGGTACCTTACATGTGGCTTAACCTAATAATTGTTTAATAATCATAATCTTAAGGCCAGTGAATTTAGTTCAGTAAAGAATCAGGTTCAAATATTTTTCCTTTTAGAAAATTGATTATGTTGGTTGTTTTGTTTGTTTTTGTTGGTTTGGTTTGGTTTGGTTTGGTTTGGTTTTCTGAGACTGGGTTTCTCTGTGTAGCCCTGGCTGCCCTGGAACTAGCTATGTAGACCAGACTGGCTTGAAATCTACAGAGATCCTCCTGCCTCTGCCTCTCTAGCAGTGGGATTAAAGGCATGAACTACCATTACCTGGCTCTGTGTCAGATTTTTTGATCTAACATGTTTCAGTGATTTTTTTTATAAATAATTTTAGTACTATGAAAAATTAACCATTGTGATAAATACAGATGAGATGTATATTTTTCTCTTTAGGGAAAATCATGCCTATCATTAGCAAAAGTTTGAAAATTGTGATTCTTAACATAATACTGGGTATATGACAATGGCAGTTAAAAAAAAGTCATAATAGAGAGACCATGGAGAAAGAGACAAAGCTTAAAACATTAGTAGGTTGGTAACTTACCCTTCCTTTAGCCTGTCTCACTGGTAATTGTCTATAGTCTCAAATTAAATTAACAGTGGACAATTCCTCAAACAGAGCTTTGAGGATGTAAAACAGGCCTTGAGGCCTTTTAACTGTGGTAAGAAGGTGTTGGTATTACATAACATAACCTGAGGTTGGAGAGGACCACATGGGAGCCTGTAACCAAAGCTAGAAAGTAACTTCTGGGATGGAAGGAGGTTCCCTTGAAGCAGTGCTAACGCAAATCTACCTCAGGTAAGTAGTCAGAGTAACTTTTTCAAGATTTCAGACCAAATGAAATAAATTATATTCCATCCATGTACACCTCTATGCTTATTGTTTCTGTTTACCTTTAATTCTTAAATAAATATTTGTTCTGAAAAAACTCCATTTTTGTCTCCATTATACTATAAGAAATTAACATGTCTTTTACATTTGGGTACTTGATGATGCAGTGTGTAGTTGGTTGCCATAACCATAGGACAAGGGCAAAGGGCAACATTCTTTGCCAAAATATTACAAGAAAGATCTCTAACTCAATGGCTAATAGTCTTCCTCTCTGAAACCTCTTGAGCATAGCTCTCAGTACTACTGTCTTCCAAGCTCTTAACTATGATGGCCCATTAGGCTCTGCTTATAGAATTCAACTACCTCTCAAGTACAAAATCTCCAAATCTGCCACATTCCTCAAAAAACAAAACAACCCTCATGGTCAGGTTTGTCACAGCAATAGTCCTAGTACCAAGGTCTGATTGACATACATTTAGATTTCTGTGATAGCATACCATGACCAAGGCAACTTACTAAAGAGTTTAATTTGACTTACAGTTTCAGAAGCATAGAGTCCATGATAATGGAGACAAGAAGCAGCTGAAAACTCATATATTGTTTCACAAAATTTTAGGCAGAGTCTTTTGAAACCTCAAAGCCCACTCCATGCAAAGTGGGACACACTAAACTGCATTTACTCTGTGCTTAGTTGGATAATGGCCTTGTGGTAAGTACTGATACAGTGCTTGGGGTGGGAAAATGCAGCTTAAGATGTGGAAGGTCAAAATTGGGGTTCCTTGATTCCCGGGTGGATGTCTAGTTTCCATTGGAGAAACAAGAGTCAGGAACGAAGGGAGGGTCAGGTCCATGGGCCTGTGATGAGCCCAGGGGCTGGTTGTTGAAAGACAGAGTCCTTGATTTCAAACTGTTATTGATTGTTCATCAAGGAAAATAGGTATATGCCATCTCCTCAGGGTGGAGCAGAGATTAAATAAATACCTTTTGCAGGGAGGACTGTCCACAAAGGGAAGCATATTTGCTAAACCCTCAGGGTCTACTTCATTAGCATGGAGAACTCTATTGTGATATAACAAAGGTCATGTTCCTAGGTAAGGGGTGTGGTCAGATGACACGGACCTGGTTGGAAGCAGGTGAAGCTCTGGGGCGAGGTTCTGGGGTTTCCAACCCACTCAACCTTACCAAGTTTCCTGGCATGGTCCATTCCTCTACAACACATTTCTTCCAATAAGGTCATACTCCTACTTTTCAAACAGTTCCACCAAATGAAGACTAAGTGTTCATATAAATGAACTTATGGAGGCCATTTTCATTCAGACCAGCACAACCAAGGTAAGCTGAATGTGGGTTCCTTGTAACCATGTAAAAAGCAGGCACAGTGGTGCTTGTGAAACTGTTAACTGGGGAAGCAGTGATAAGAGAATCCCTGGAGCTCACTGACCAGCCAATCTAGCCAAGTTGGTAAACTCTAGGTTCAGTGAGAGATCTTGTCTCAAAGTTGAGAAAGAGATTGAGAACACCGAAACATTTTTTTAAAGATTTATTTATTTTATGTATGAGTACAGTGTTGCTGTCTTCAGACACACCAGAAGAGGGCATCCGATCCCATTACAGGTGGTTGTGAGCCACCATGTGCCTGGGAATTGAATTCAGGACTTCTGGAAGAGTAGTCAGTGCTCTTAACTGCTGAGCCATCTCTCCGGGCTCAAACATTTATTTCTGGTCTCTGCTTTTGCACACATACCAAGTTTTAGTGGGAGTAAGGTGAGCATGTTTGCTTACTTGTTTGTTTAGCACTTAGAGGGGAAGATTAGGAGTTTTTCAGCTTGGTCTCCATGAGATCTTCAGTATAAAAGTTTAGAGGGTCTTTGGTAGTGACTAGTAACATCAAATTGATTAAAATCTAATAAGAAGTGACTCTTTAGAGTAACTATTTGGAACCTGTTTTGTACTCTTTTACATCTGTTTTGAGTTACTAGGAAGTCTTAGCCTCAGGATTCATGGTTTTATAATTGACAAATTGCTAAAAATGAGAAGCCTTTTAGTGCAGATCACTAAGTGGACTCTTGAACCCAGCATCTCTTCTAAATAGGCACCTTAGAAGTGAAGGGAATAGGGACTGCTTTGAGAAAAATGGCAGTTGGTTCAAAGGCAGGAAGGCCTTAGGAATTATCTAAGGAAGCTTAACCTGCGGCAGTTCTTTTTTCTACAATAGCTGCTTTCTCATCTGTTTGTGCTGACGCCCTAACCTACACTTGGCATTTAATACATACTCATTGCTCCCTGTGGTTATCTGTTCCACTGGAAAATAATATCTGGCAGTCAACAGCCCTGGCTACTTGAGAACACATACCTGTCTTCTTTCAAGGAAATTAGGGCTTTGAGTAACTGAACATGTCAAACCTTCCTTCCTCTTATCCAGCTACATTATCTTCAGAAACCTGAATCTTCTTTCATAGTCTCAGCTGATTCATTTTCTTTGAAGTTTTTCCTATCTTTATAATGTATCTAGATGGCCTTCAATTTCCTGTTGAAATTTTTTTGTTCCACAGTTTACCCTTCCCTAGAGTTCACTAACTTAAAGTATTCACTATCTTCATTTCTGAAATATCCCAAATACAACTGCTATTTGCCTTTGAACACAAGTGCAATGTGTAGTCTCCAGCCCAGTATCTCAGTTGCCTCCACCCCACCCACCCCTCATTTTCTTGTACTTGGCAACATAGAACAATATGGATTCTCTTTACCTTAAGCCAGAGTTTTAGCCCAGCCCTCAAACTCATTGTAGCTTAGGATCATGAATTTCTTTAACTACTATTTTTAGTTCTTTTTTTTTTTTTTTTTTTTTTTTTTGTTCAGAGCTGGGGACCGAACCCAGGGCCTTGCGCTTCCTAGGCAAGCGCTCTACCACTGAGCTAAATCCCCAACCCCAACTACTATTTTTAGACACACATACTCCCATCTCCCTGTGTGTGTGTGTGTGTGTGTGTGTATGCCTGTGTGTGTGTGTATGCCTGTGTGTGTTTATAGGCATGTATATGAAGGTGTGTGTGTGTGTGTGTGTGCCTGTGTGTGTGTTTATAGGCATGTATATGAAGGGGTGTGTGTGTGTGTGTGTGTGTGTGCCGGTGTGTGTGTTTATAGGCATGTATATGAAGGGGGTGTGTGTGTGTGTGTTTATAGGCATGTATATGAAGGGGTGTGTGTGTGTGTGCCTGTGTGTGTGTTTATAGGCATGTATTTGAAGGTGCCCAAGGAGGCCAGAAGGTATTGGATTTCCTGGAGTTAGAGTTATAAGCAGTTAGGAGCCTCCTGACATGGGAGTTAAACTTGGGTCCTCTGGAAGAGCAGCAAGTGCTCTTACCATTAAACCATTGTTCTAAACCGTTATTGTTTGTTTGTTTGTTTGTTTGTGTGAGACAGAGTATCACTGTAAAGAATGGCAAGGTGAACCAATGCCAGAGCCTCATCGGCTGTCTGTTGGGTTACCCTTTCTAAACATCACATGTCCTCTCAAGTGTCCATTTTAGCAAAATATCACAGGCTCCTTTTCCAGGCAGCTTCAAAACAAACAAAAACTATCATGTCTGTTCTCAGGAAAACATTCTTTTACATGTCTTCTTCAGTATAAGATCTTCTCAAAAGACAGTTCCCAGAAAAACATCCCATAACAACTGAATCTCAAAAATTTTTTTCACTTCACTTTCTTTTATCACCAAATACTTAGGTATGAGTGTCAGTGGGGTTCTTATTACACATTGCCATGTCTAAGGAAGGTCGTGTGCATTTTCCACTGGGTCATCTTGGGAGGCATATGATATCTAAGCTTATTTTTTTACATCTTTAAACAAAGGTAGTTTTTTGGTTTTGTAATAAGTGCTAAATGCTAAGTTACATTAATTATGTATGGAAGATTTTTAGCTTCTTAGATTATCCTTGCCTAACTGTATTTAGTAGTTGCAAAATGGGAATTTCCCATTTCTGTAATTTGTCTTAAATTTACTAGTCTTACATAGATGCAGGATTTTTCCCTAACTCCCTGTTTTTTTCTTACGTATTGCTGTGGACATACAGAGTTTCGTTGGTATACTCCACTGTCATCAATCGTTTCAATGTTTAAATTACAGTAAATGTACTAGTAGAGCCCCCTCACACTTCCTGTGTGTTGGTATGGGCATGTCCCTAAAACTCATTTTATTTATAGCATGTACAGTATTCAGAAAGCCCATTCTCTCTCTCTCTCTCTCTCTCTCTCTCTCTCTCTCTCTCTCTCTCTGGTTCCACACGGAGAGGTTTGAAGAGAAGAGGAAAGGAAAGGCCGGCCAGCCATGAGCATGTGGAGGGAAAGGGGTGGGTGGATGGAAAGAGAAGGAACAGGAAAGAGGGAAGAACATAGAGCAAGAGAGCCCTTACTCCTGAAATTTTACAGTCTTGGATTGACCATTCCTCAAAAAAAAAAAAAAAAAAAAAGAAAGAAAGAAAGAAAGAAAGAAAGAAAAAGAAAGAAAAGCTCCAGTTGATGCTTAGAAACTGAAATTTGAGTGTTAGCTTTATTCACTATTTGTGGGGAATTGGCTAGGTCCTTTCAATAGCTCAGTTGATAATCTAATTTAATTACAACTTTCTTCCCTCAGTTTACTCTTTCATGTCTGTCCCCAGAATCCTTACCCAAGAGGAGACCTGTAGGTTGATGTTTATATGCAGGTGTGAGGGCTAGCACCAGTTAGGTCAAGGCCATGATTGGACAGTAAAAAAAGAAGGTGGGAACAAAGGTGTTTGTGAGGCAGGAGAGAAGGAAGGAAGGAGAATCAAGATAAGAGACAGAGAAAGATGACACAGATCTGGGTGGTCTTGAATTGCCAAGGTAGTTGGGATGGATTTCTGTAGGCAAATTTATTTTATCTAGGTGGGCGGTTTATATCCTTATCTACTGGTTCTAAGTTTACTGTGTGGATGTATTGTGGATTGAGAATTTAACATATAAATCTGATTGTTGGGTTACAGTTTGTTGAGCTTTGATTTTTAACAGGTTTTTGGGAGTTTATACCATAACTATTAGGGAGTGGATGTTGGGAATGTAAATGGAGCAGTGGCAGAGAGTTACGAGAGGGTAGCCGCCCCAGAGACCAGGGGGTGAATGCTAGAAGTGTGAACAGAGTCCACCGTGAGAGAGCCACGAGATAGGTGGTGTCTGTATGAAACTGGTGTGACAGTGACCCATCTGGGTCAGAGAGTACCTTGGGGGCAGAGTAGAGCCACTGAGATAAATTAGCGCTTGTTCCAATGGCCCACTGGAGCCAAAACTAGCAAGAGCACAACTGGCAGGGTATGCATGGGGAACGGTTCCCCCCTTTATTATTTTTACCATAACAGAGACCCACACATCTTGTGTGCTTATGAACATGTTGTGGGACTGAATGTTAAATAACAAACTAAACCAACCAAGCAGAAATTGAACATGAAATGTAATGACATATGGGAAAACGTACATTCTACTGAACTACTAACCGCAAACACTACAATTGGCAACCCTTGAGTTCTTAGTGATAGAATATTCTGAAGTAAGACATTTATATCTTTATGACTTGATGTCCTTATCCAATCCAAGAAATGCTTCCTTTCAAAACTCATAATTAGCCAGATATGGTGGTACATTCCTTTAATCCTAGCACTCAGCATTCTGCACTTAGGCAAAGGCAGGCAGATGTCTGGTCTACAGAGTTCCAGAACAGCCAGGACTACACAGAAAACAACAACCTCCCATTTTTCTTTTGCAGCAAGATCTGACTGTGTAACCCAGGCTAGCCATACACATGCAGTCTTCATGTCTCAGCTTCTCAATTGTGGGGTTACAGACATGCATCATCACACCCAAGACTTTTTGCTTTGCTGTTCTAGATAGTGTTTCTCTGTATATCCCTATATGTCCTAGATCACACTCTATAGATCAGGCTTGAACTAAGAGATCTGCCTGCTCCTGCTTTCCAAGTGTTGGGATTAAAGGCATGCACCACCACTGCTCATCAAAATTAATTTTTATTTATGTGTCTGCTTGTCTAGACATGCACCAGTAGATGTGCACCAAATGTGTCTAGGTGCCCTGGAAGGCCAGAAGACTGTACCAGATTCCCTGAAACTGGAGTTACAGGAAACTCTGAGCTGCCCAGTGTGGTTGCTGGGAACTGAACCAGAATCTTTCAAAGAGCAGCTGGTGCATTTAACCACTGAGCCATCTCTCCAAATCTCCAAGACTCTTCTTGATTTAAAACAATTTGGGGGAGCATCATCATTGGTTCACAACTATCTATAAATTCAGCTTCAGAGGATCTAATGCCCTTTTCTGGCCTCTGTGGGCACATGCACCTTGTGAAGTTTCTAGAAGAGAGGAGTGGAATCATTTTAGGAGGTGAAATTAATTTCCAAAAGAATTGAAATCAGGAGATTTGGAGAGATGAATCAGCAGTTAGAATCACTTGCTGCTTTTAAAGAGGTTTCAAGCATCTTAAGTCAGGTGACCCACAGGGATGGTTATCCCTAACTTAAGTTCTGGGGCATTTGATGCTCTCTTTGAACTTCTGTAGGTCCTGCATACACATGATGCAAATAGAAACAAGCAGGAACATGTACATACACATATATACAAATAAGTAAATAAAACATTAAAGTTTAGACTTGTATTCAGGATCTCATATAGATATATTTCTAGGTTTCTTGCAACATCTTGATATCCATGATATGGAAACAAACTAGATATACACTGCTGGATAAATGGAGAAAATGTAACATGTTTATGCAATAGACTATTCACTAAGATTTAGCAAAGAAGAAATTCATCTTCTATGACAATATGGAAAGGCCTCGGAAATATACTAAGTGAAGCAAGCAAGTTATAGAAGGGCAAATACTACGTAGGACAACTTACATGAGCTATCAAACGTAGTAAAACTCATATTAATAAAACAGGAAATGGTGGTTATCAAGGGGTTGTGAGAGAACTATTGATGTTCAAAAGAATGAACATATTCATGTTTTAATATGTAACTTGAAAGTAGATGAAACAATGCCGATTACATATAATATTGCATCTATTGTTAATACTGTCAACATAAACCCTGCCAGGGAATATAAGTCAATGAAGACCAAGAGGTCACTGGCTTCTATGTAATATAGGCAATCTGCAAATTTTTTTGTTTTTCCATTGCATGTGGGAACACATTAAATTTAAAACTTTTCAATTTAATAAACCATTGTCTCCAGTTTGGGTTGTCCATATTCTTCTGGGTGAGGGGCCATCTACTGAAGTATGGTTACTCTATGAGGAGCCAAACCTTTAATGAGAGCTGACTATCCTTCCCCAGAATTCAAAGTATACTTATTTCCTTAGTTAAGAATGAGAATGAGAGGACACAGCACACTTCCTATTCGGTTTTAGACCATTAACTGGCTTGATTTTGAACATGTCTTATGCAGTGAATCACTGTGGCTCTGAGTTCATAAGTGCAGAGGTCCTGTCATGTTCAAAAGACATTGTTCTAATCTTCACTGACCTTTGACTCATAATGTCCCTCTTCCCCCCAAAATTACTGTGATGTGGGGAAATGGTCCGGTAAGATACGGCGTTTATACAGCTGACCACTCCATAGTCACTTTTTCTCTGTTTTGACTACTTATGAGTTTCTGCACATAAACTTCTCTTATCATCTCTCAGAGTGTTCTTTTTTTTGTGGGGGGAGAAGGGGTGGGTTCAAGACAGGGTTTTTTTTTGTGTGTGTAGCCCTGGCTGTCCTGGAATTAGTTCTATAGACAAGGCTGACCTTGAACTCACAGAGGTCTGCTTCTCCCTCTCAAATGCTAGGATTAAAGCTCAACTGAGCTATAGTAATACACATATATGAATTTAGAAGTCAGTTTGATACTATGTTCATGTAGCAGAATAATACTAGTAGGTTCATCATTGGAGCCTGAGATTTAACCATGGGTTCTCAACCAGATTACATGAATCAAGCCTGGATTTTTTGGCTTGTGAATAGGCCTTAAAACTAATCAGAAATCAGTTGATAACTCCTATAACATTTGTGTCATGATTGCACCCATAGACATATCTTGCCATGATGGTCATTATTGCATGTCAAAATATTCACAGCTATAACACATACATTTTATGAATACAAAATGTTGTGATATACTTTGTCTTATAAGTTTTTAAATTTATTTTAAAGAGATTAAGTGGAAAGTACTGTAGCTGCAGGGAAACTAGTCATTAAAATAATTTAAGAAAATAATGATGTTCTGGTTCAGAGAAGCAGCGATGGAAATAAGGAAAATATGCACACTTCTGTGGGCTCTTGGAGTAGAATCAACATACTTTATTGATGGATTGGTCATAGACATTGAAAGGAGAAATATAATGTGATTTTTCATTTCTCTTTTAAAAGTTTATTGTTATTTATGTGTGTGTGTGTGTGTGTGTGTGTGTGTGAGAGAGAGAGAGAGAGAGAGAGAGAGAGAGAGAGATGACAAGAGAGACAGAGACAGAGAGACACAGACAGACACACAGAGGTATGTAGATGCCTGCAGAGCTGGAGTTAGAAGTTGTTGTGTGCCATCCAGTGAGGGTGTTGGGAACTAAATTTATATTCTCTAAAACAATATCAAGTACTCTAACCACTAAGCAATCTCCCCAGCCCTGAGATCTGTATTTCGATGTCTCTAAAACTATGCACTAAACTAGAAATTCTCAAACTATATTTTTACTGACTTTGACTGAAAATACACATTTTTAGAGATTAAAAAAATCTTATACACCATTGAAAGATTTCGAGAGAATAGAGAAATAAATACAAATAAGGTATTGTGTTTTATAAAAATGAGAGCCAGGAATGTTTTATAGAGCCAGCTATGGAGAGATGAGAGGGGTGCCTTGGCGGGCCCATTTTGAGACATACCTTCTCTCTGAGGTACCAGTCACGTGGAATAGAGGGCATGGAAAGGGAGACAGAAAGACAGATAGACACACACATACACACACACACACACACACACACACACACACACACACACACCGAGGGATGTGGAGAGAGAGAGAGAGAGAGAGAGAGAGAGAGAGAGAGAGAGAGAGAGAGAGAGAGAGAAGGAGGAGGAGGAGGAGGAGGAGGAGGAGGAGGAGGAGGAGGAGGAGGAGGGAGGGATGGGAGGGTGGAGGGAGGAGGGAGGGATGGAGGGAGGGAGAGAGGGAGAGGGGAGGAAGAGGAGAGGAGAGGAGAGGAGAGGAGAGGAGAGGAGAGGAGAGGAGAGAGGAGAGAGAGGTAGGGCTGGCCAGGACATGTGGTTGGGGGGAGAGGGAGAAAAGGGGGTCAGGGAGAGAAGAGAGAAAGAATAAGAGAGTGAGAAGGGAGCAAATAGCCCCTATTTTAGTAAGCCAGTCCTATCCAACTGTTGCCAGATAATTATGAAGTGAAGGAATGCTAATATAAGGTATAAAATGTATAGATAAAAGTGATAAAAATGCATTAAGTAAAAAAGATTACACTGTAACCCTATTGACTTCTAACTTATCAAGTACTAGGGAATAAATAACACAGTAAAATAAGTAGAGGAAATAAAAACAGGTAATATTAGTAAATATACATTTTGAATACTATTTGAGGTCAAAATTGTTCACTTGTTTTCTTACTTATCGCTTCTCTAAAGACAAGGTTTCATTGCATAGCCCAGCCTGACCTCAAACCCAGTCCTGTTGTGCTGGAGCCTGCCAGCTGGAGAACAACGACTTGGGGAATGAGGATGATTATAGGAAAGGGAGAAAGAATTTGCAAGAGACAGATATGGGAAGGATTCTGGTCAATATCATGTCAGCAGTAAGTGTATTTTCTCAGTATCTTTTAAAGGGAAACAACAGAAAGCATGACCAATTCCAGCAAGTTAAATGAAGAGCACAAATGCTTATGTGGCAAGTTTATGGTACACAGGCCATTTTCTTCAGGCTTGGACAGTCTCTCAAGGATGTGTGCATAAGCAGAGGAACTTGGAAGGATATAACACATGGCTTAATTAAAAACAAAGACAGAGGGTTAGGGATTTAGCTCAGTGGTAGAGCACTTGCCTAGCAAGTGCAAGGCCCTGGGTTTGGTCCTCAGCTCCGAAAAAAAGAAAAAAGAAAAAAGAAAAAAAAAGACAGATGTTAGTAGACTCATTTATGATTAATCACAAGCAAAAAGTCAGCCAGAGTTAACTCTGTATGTGCTCCCCATGTGTTTCCCTTTTTTATTTATACCAGCCAAAGCTGTTTCAGCTATTGGTGTAGAAGACTGTATCTGTCTTAGGTGTCCCCTCAAGAAGTGTGGACCTTACCCATTATTGGTACATGAATTGTCGCATTCATGCCCTGCCTTAGGTTGATCCACCGCTGAGAGACTCTTACCTGTCCTTTTTATACATAAGAACTGTGCAAACTGTTAGTCACAGAGCAGAAAGTTGTGCCTGTCTTAGGTTGCCATCTGAAAACAGAGCTCTTACCCATCATCGGCACAAGAATAATCTTGTATTCGTGGCCTGTCTTAAGTTGAGAAGGTTTTCAAGACAATCTTACCCATCATTGACTACAAACTTCTGCTAGGGAAGACATTGGAGCTTGAACTTTTGTAACATTGCTTTGACTTCTGTAAAAGCTCTGATTATTCCTCTCAAAAGAGCAGGTAATAGGTATGCCATAAAAAGGATTGTAAAGCCAAGTCTTGATAGTCTCAATAAGAGAGATGTTAATGAAGTTCATGAAAGAAAAACAGCCTGTAAATTTTTTCAGAATATCATTTGCAATGCTATCAGCATCAAAAGACAAAGGCGTTGCATTTCTTAAATTCACAACCTCCTTTTGCACGGCTAATAAATATAAAGCAGTATTAGTATTATGCCATATACCTTGAAGGTGCCTTTTTATTCTGGTCCAATTATGCTGATTCTCATCATCCATTTTTTTTGGAGTTATACAAATCCCTACATATTGAGCATGACATTCCAGTTGGCTTCTGACTTTCATTCCTTGTACCTCATCTCCCATGATCTGCACTATATCATATAATGTGTGTCTATTCTTTGTTATAGCCATCTATCCAAATTCTCTAGTATGCTCAGGGCATTGGTTACACGTTCAGGAAGATGATTAACAAAACTAGCTGTTTGTACCTAAAGCTAATGTAGAAGTAGTAGCACTGTCTATAAGTATTATGAGTGCAATAAGACCAGCAATGATCAACTCAATGATCTGTATGTTTGCTCCTTGCCAGATTGTGATCTAATTCTTCCAATACTTTAACCCTTTTTCAGAATACCAAGATTCAGATAAATTTACAGGGCTTATAATAAATGCTGGTCGATGTTCTACTGTTACAGATAAACCATCATGCAATGCAAAAACACATTTGGACAAAAGACAAAACATGAAACATTGAACTCATTATCAGAGCCAATAACAAAGGTAACATTCCAAATTAGTAAAAGATTAGGTGGGGTAACACAGCATGTCACATTAACCTTAACACCAGAACTTGTTTCAATTTTATCCACAGTAAACATAACATCATACAAGGTATCTGCCAATTCCTAAATATTTCTCTGAAAATGTCCAGAATCAGCCCTCAAAATGCCCACTATTATTTCCTTTTGTCTAATATCCAATTGATTTCTAGACTAGTCCCTGATTGAGTCAGAGTAACTGGTCACATTAAAGGAAAGAAAAGAGTCATTATAACAACTTCTCTGTTTGATTTTTTTTGAGGATAGATTCTATAGTCTCCATGCTCTCTGTCCCTTGCCTGAGGCAAGGCAGCTTGTCCAGTCTGGGATATATGCATTCCCATCTTAATGATTAGCACTACAGTCTTAGAGATATTCTTCTTCCAAGTCTGAGGGTGCACAGAAACATATGTAGCATTGATACTATTTCTAGTAAAACAAATAGGTAGGCCCTGACCCATAGCAATGTAATTCACTAACTTGAAATACTTTTCACTCCCAGATCAACAGAATCCTAACAGCTGAGTTATCATTGAGTAGAGAGTTGTTTAGTTTCCACGTGTATGTGGGTTTTCTGTTGCTTTTGCTGCCATTGAAGACCAGCCATAGGCCAGGGTGGTCTAATAGGATGTATGGGATTATTTCAATCTTCTTGTTTGGTTAAGGGTTGTTTTGTGACCAATTACATGGTCAATTTTGGAGAAGGTACCATGAGGTACTGAGAAGAAGGTGTATTCTTTTGTTTTAGGGTGAAATGTTTTGTAGATATTTGTTAAATTTATTTGGTTCATAACCTCTATTAGTTTCAGTGTGTTTCAATGACCTGTCCATTGGTGAGAGTGGGGTGTTGAAGTCTCTCACTATTATTGTGTGGGGTTCAATGTGTGTTTTGAGCTTTAGTAAAGTTTCTTTTATGAATGTGGGTGCCCTTGCATTTGGGGCATAGATGTTAAGAATTGAGAGTTCATCTTGGCATATTTTTTTTCCTTTGATGAGTATGAAGTGTCCTTTCTCATCATGCTTGCTAACTTTTGGCTGACAGTCTATTTTACTGGATATTAGGATGGTAACTCCAGCTTGTTTCTTGGGACCATTTGCTTTAGAAGACTATCCTTTTACTCTGAGATAGTGTCTGTCTTTGTCAATGAGGTGTGCTTCTTGTATGCGGCAAAATGCTGGATCTTGTTTGCATATCCAATCTGTTAGCTCATGTCTTTTTATCAATGAGTTTAGTCCATTAGTATTGAGAGATATTAAAGACAGATGACTGTTGGTTCCTGTTATGATTGGTTTTGTAGGTGGCTTTATGTGCTTGTGGTTCTCTCCTTTTGGCTTTGTGGTGAGATGCTTACTATCTTGTCTTTTCTTTGTGTTTGAGTTTTCCTTCTAGGAGTCTTTGCAGGACTGGATTGGTAGATATTTACTGTTTGAATTTGGTTCTGTCCTGAAATATTTTGGTTTCTCCATCTATGTTGATTGAGAATTTTGCTGGGTGTAGTAACCTGGGCTGGCATTTGTGTTCTCTTAGAGTCTGCATGACCTCTGACCAGGCTCTTCTGGCTTTTAGTGTCTCTGTTGAGAAGTCTGATGTAATTCTGATAAGTCTACCTTTGTATGTTACTTGGCCCTTTTTCCTTGCAGCTTTTTGTCAACAAGGGGGGCAGAGGGTACCTGGAAGAGAATGGGGGACAAGAGACAAGAAGAAGGATGCCAAGACAAGAGTCTGATCAAGGCGACAATTTTATTTTTCTCCAAGGCTGAATTTATACTGTAACAGGGGTAACAGAGGGAGAGGGGAATAAGAAACATTTATGCAGGCCAAGGACACAATATTTGTGTGGTCAGGGAATAGGCTGATGTTGACAGGATGTCAGAAAGGTCACAGGTTTGTCATATCTGTTAGTCAGCAGGATGTTGGTTTTTCAGAAGGGTTACAGGTCATCATCTTGGGTATCTTGATGTATCATATTATTATTCATTTTGACCACCAGATTTGTATTAGTCTTCTGCATCTGGCTGGGGATTTTCCGTGAACCCAGTCATACTTAACTAACAATAATAATAACACCAATAATGGAGGGCTTCAAGGGCATCGCTCCCAACAGCTTTTAATATTCTTTCTTTGTCATATGCATTTAGTGTTTTGATTATTATGTGATGAGAGGATTTTCTTTTCTGGTCTAATTTGTTTGGTGTTCTGTAGGCTTCTTGTACCTTTATGGCCATCTCTTTCTTTATGTTGGGGAAATTTTCTTCTATGATTTTGTTGAAAATGTTTTCAGGTCCTTTGAGCTTGGAATCTTCGTTCTCCTTTATTTCAATTACTCTTAGATTTGGTCTTTTCATCATGTCCTGAATTTCCTGGATGTTTTGGGTTAGGAGTTTTTTATGTTTTCAATTTTCTTTGACAGTTGTGTCAATTTCTTCTGTGGTATCTTCTACACCTGAGATTCTCTCTTCTATCTTCTGTATTCTGTTGGTGGTAATTACATCTGTAATTACTGACCTCTTTCCTAGGTTTTCCATTTCCAGGTTTCTTTGTGTTTACTTTATTGTTTCTACTTCCACTTTTAGGTCTTGAAACTTTTATGCAATTACTTCACCTGTCTGTATTTTCCTGTATTTCTTTAAGAGACTTATTTATTTCCTCTTTAAGGGATTCTTCCTGTTTACCTGTGTTTTTCTGTATTTCTTTCAGTGAGTTATTTATATCCTCCTTAAAGGACTCTATTATCTTCACAAGATAGGATTTCAGTTCAGCTTCCTGATTTTCAGGTGTGTTGGTGTATCCAGTGCTTGCCGTGGTGGAAGAACTGAGTTCTGATGATGCCCACATGCTTTGGTTTCTGTTGCTTATGGTCTTGCACTTGTCTCTTGCCACTGGTTATCCCTGGTATTTGTTTGTCTGAGTGACTCTGTCTGGAGTCTGCCTCTTTTGTCCCTGGGTAGCAAAGGTCTCCTGGTAGGCCTGCAGCCCTGGCTGTAGCAGACCTCCTGTGGGGCCTTCCAACTGTGGGGTCTTCAGAGGGGCAGAGATGCTGCTGATCTGTTGCCCTGGCTCCTTGGAGGCCTTCAGGCTGTGGTGTTAGTTGCCCTGTGTGCAGTGAATCTCCCAGAATGCCAGTTTCCCTGTGTGCAGCAAGATCTTCTTGGATGTCTCAGGATGTGGTATCTTCCAGGAAGCAGAGTAGCTAGCAGACTAGTAGAAGTCTGTCCCAACAGAAAGGATTGGAGGTGGGGTGGGGGACAGAATTCACTGGGCAGGGGTTTTGGGGGGTGATGGGTCCTGAGTCCACTGGGCTCCTAGTGGCAGCTGTGGGACTTGAAGAAGGTTCTTACCAAATGTTCTTAGTACAGAGGACCTTCTGTGGTGCCTCAGGATGTAGTGCTTTCCAGGGCAGCAGACTAGCTGGCAGTCTGTCCCAGCAGAAAGGACAGGGTGGAAGGGGCTTCATTGTTTTTCTAAGAAAGTAATTGCTTCTCCTCTGCTGCTTTTAAATTTCTCTCTCTGTACTTGCCCTTTGGGGTTTGATTGTAACGAGTCTTTGTTGCTCTTACAGGTAATCCTATTTGGAGTTTCTTGAAATTCTTGGTTGTGAATATTCATGAGTTTTGTCAATTTTGAGAAGTTTTTAGCATTAGTTCTTCAAGTATTATCCCTGCCTCATCTAATTTCTTCTTCAGAGTCTCTCATAAAAAATGTCAGGTCACCTGACACTATTCACACGCAAAGTCCTTCCCCTCCCACCCCCACCCCCCCATATCTTCTGCTCGTTTTCAAGGATTTTTCTGTCAAGAGACAGGAACATAGAGTCTCCTAGTCTTACTGCAAAGGTTTCTCATAGAGCACCCCATACTCTTGCAGAGAGCTATTATTGTGTTGATTTAAAAACTTTACTGTTGGGGCTGGAGATGGCTCAGTGGTTAAGAGTACTGACTGCTCTTCCAGAGGTCTTGAGTTCAATTCCCAGGAACCACATGGTGGCTCACAACCATCTGTCATGGGATCCGATGCCCTCTTCTGGTGTCTGAAGACAGTGACAATGTACCCACATACATGAAATAAATAAATCTTAAAAAAAAATTTTTTTTTATTGTAACTGGAGTCCTTTCTCTCCTACAGCTGAAGAGAGCACTATCTTTCAATTAATAAAAAATAATTCAAATTGCCAGTCAATCAGTCAACCCTGCTTTGTTCATCTGAGACAAATAAGCCCTCAAAAAAATGTAGAAACTTTAAGTAGATGGAAAGAACAGAAAATAAAGAGAAAAAAAGTAGCCACTTTGTATAAGATGGCTCTTATAAAGTGGTTCTTCTTTTTGAAAAACAACTGAATAGAAACAACATTCAGCTGCATCTCTAGCTGGATAGTGTCAGGTGAGCAATTGTGTTCGTACACTTGGATACACTGAGAGCACATTTACTCATTTATTAAGTATGTAATGGACTCTTGGTGTGAAGCCATGTCTGTGAAAGTAATTGTGTCCTAACATTTCCTTACAAGAGAGGAGTACAAGTTTTCAAGATAGACATGATGACTGATATCTTCTGTATACTCCAAAAACAATGGATATTTTCTTACTGTTGCTAGCATGAATATCTTCAAAGATACCGAGTTAAACAATGTAATGACAATGATGGTGATAGTTTAATCATCACACAGTTCTATAGCTCAAGACACTAGTCTAAGTTTCTCACAGTTATAACTGATGTTGTCAGTTATGTACATGTTCTGATGTATATGTTCCATCAGGAGAATCCTTTTTCTTCTCTTCCCAGCTTCCAGGTTCCATCTCTTCTTTCAGTGTAGCCCTCCTCCACCATTTTCAAAGCCAGCAATGAAAGACCAGTTTCTTCTCACATCTCTCTAAATCATGTGCCAGTGAATTACTTTGGATAATATCATGGAGAGGTTCTCCATTTTCCTTGATTCGTGTGATTATGTTGGGCTGACTTGGGTAAACCCAGGCAATGACTCTGGTGATTTGAGTGAGGAATGACCCACCTTAGTCTCTGGTACTTTGAAGACTTGGTTTCCAGTTGGCAGAGCTGTTTGCAGAAGTGGTCCTTCTTTGCAATAAGTGTCACAGGGCCAGCTTTGAGATTTTATAGACTCACCCTACTTCCAGTTTTCTGCTTGGTGCTTGCAGTTGCAGTGGGATTTCTCAGCTTCCTGCTCTTGCCTGAGATTTGCTTTCCAGACTCCCACCATGTTGGTCTCTTAGCCCTCTGGAACCCAAAGCTAAATTAAACACTCTTCCTGATTTTGTGACATTAACATACCTATAAAGTCATGCATGGCAACTCCTCACAGGTTCAAAAAATTCAGGCAGGAGGATCTTTGGAAGGGACTTTACAACGTGTAAAACAGGAAATTATGTTTTTCCCATTTTCCTTCTTCCTAGATGGATGTCTTGTTTCCCAAGAAATTCCAGGAAGGTCAAGTAATATACATAAAAATATATAATATTAATACAATTATTATATATAACATCACTGTAATATTATAATATATATAAAATGCAGCCTGAAAAGTGTCCAATTTCAGGTCAGACAACTGCACTATAAGAAAATCTAACATAGGCCTCAATCAGAGAAATCTGGAAGGCAGGAATTATAATTAAAAGGTAGAGCTTTTGAAAGATCCCCAAAGGGAGACCCTTACTCAAGTCTTGGGAAATCGGGGACCCCAGATACAGAGAGATCATTTTGTATGTAATACGCAAAGGCAAGGTTTATTACGGAGATCTATTACGGAGACATCTGGAAGACAGGAATTATAATTAAAGGGTAGAGCTTTAACAGAACACCTGTTTTGTCAGCTTTGTTGGAACTATTCTTAAGAGAAAAACATTTTTCCTGAGGGTGGACTAGCTCAGCAGCACCACGCCTGGCTGCTGCAACACCCTCTCCATCCCTCACGCTCCTGCCTCCCCCCACCCCCAAGGCACAGGTATTTTTATCCTTTATTATTTCTGGCCACCAATAGTTTTTTTCATAGTAGATTATTCTGATGTCTTTGTGGAAGCATGGCTAGTCATTTTGTTTTTTCTTGGAAGGTTGAGGAATTCTGAAGCTACAGTTGACATGAGACATGCAATGAATGCAAGGTGTGGAACTAACTCTTACTTGAAGACAGTGCATCTTGGGGTCAGACCTCTATTGGACTATTCCTACAGGCTTTTGGGTGTCATGTCCTCTTTAGGAACACAGCTTTGCAGTTCTCTCCCCAGATAGATCCACCTGACCTCCAGGCTGGATTCTCCCTATTCTGGTCAAGACTTAGCTAGTTTTCCAGTTTATTCCAATACAGCTCTCATTTAGGCTATCCACAAAGTTGACTTTCAGTTGCTCAGTAAGTACTAAGCACCAGGAGGAGATTCCAGGATCTAAGAGCATTCCCACTGCCCTACAGAGCATTTGTATCTTGTTTCTGCAGCAGCAGGTCTGTGGATCCACTAGGGGACAATTCCACTCCATTCACTAACTTCCAAAACGCCTCTGTATTCTATGACTCTGAGCTCCATAAAGACTGGCTCTGAACTCAATAAAGATGAGCACAAAAAGATATTTGGGCAGGTAGATTTCAGTCAGCTTGTGAACTAATTTCAAGGCTGGTTGCAAGAGACTGCCTTCTCTGAGGTTCGAATTCAGGAACTTCAGATTATGAGACTGACGTGCTGCCTACTGCACTAAGAAGGCTATGAGGCCTGCATCTTGCCGCTGTCTTACAGGAAGCATTCAAAATCTTCTATTTGTCCTTTGCTCTGCTTCCAGACAGTGAATTCTTGCAATTTGAGGTGTTTGTTTTGGGACGGGGATATTCCCAAGATAGTCAACACAGGCACTTTTGAAGAGCCTCACAAGTCTTGAAATCAAGGTGTAGGACTGAACAAGGTGCCTAGTCTCTGCTGCTACTTGCTGTCTTACTTTTTTACTTCATTGTTGTGTATCCTTTTTCCTCTCCTGAGTCAACCGTGTCCTGTTGGAATAGTGCCTATCACGGAATACTTAAAAGTGTAAACAGCTCACACCAGTCCTAGAAGAGGTATGCAGGACAGCTGATGCAAATTTGCAGGCCCAATCATGCTGCTTTGGATATTATCCTCAAAGTACCACAATTGATATTAACACATTATATTGATATTAGCACATTATATTGATATTGTGGTTTTTGCTTGTTTTGTTTCTTCTTTTCCACTTCTCTGACTCCCAAACCTATTAAGGATCTTATTGATATTATTTCTCTCAATCTATTTTTTTCATAAGCCTATATATCATTATTCCTATCTTACTGATAAAGCCAAGACTCAGTAGAGCTAATCACACAGTGATGATTGACAAAGCCAGACAACGAACAAATCAGGGCTCAACTAGCTTGCTTTCTTTCTTTCTCTCTTTCTTTCTTTCTTTCTTTCTTTCTTTCTTTCTTTCTTTCTTTCTTTCTTCCTTTCTTCCTTTCTTCCTTCCTTCCTTTCTTCCTTTCTTCCTTTCTTCCTTTCTTTCTTCCTTCCTTCCTTTCTTTCTTCCTTCCTTCCTTCCTTTCTTTCTTCCTTTTATTTTCTTTGAAAATATCATAGGTTGTCCTAATTAGGGTTATCATTGCTGCGATGAAACACCATGACCAAAGCAACTTTGGAGGAAAGGGTTAGTTTGACTGACACTTTCACATCACTATTCATCATCAAAGGAAGTCAGGACAGAAACTCAAGTAGGGCAGAAACCTGAAGGCAGGAGCTGATGCAGAGGCCATGGAGGAATGTTGCTTACTAGCTTGTTCCCCATGGTTTGCTCAGCCTGCTTTTTAAAGAACCCAAGACCATCTTTACGGAGGTGACCCTTCTCCCCCAACACACACATTATAGGCTGGGCCCTCCCCTATTGATCACTAATTAAGAAAATGCCCTAGAGGCTTGCCTATGTCCTGATCTTATGAAGACATTTCTCAGTTGAGGCTCCTTCCTCTCCAAGGACTCTGGCTTGTGTTAAATTGACACAAACCAGCCAGCATACAGCATACAATGCATCTTCTTCATATCTGCTCCCACTCCTCTTTTCCTGCCCACCCTGCCACTGTAACACATCTCACTTCAAGTTTCATGAGTTAGTGCAGGCAACACTTTATAGTATTCTTTCTCCAGAAGAGAAATTTCTGTCCCTGTATCAGCATAGATCTGAAAGACCTGCAAGAGCAAAGAAAAATGGCAGCTCCACACTGGTCTAGAGGCACTTATTCTCTAAGTTGATTCACCCTCACCCCTACCCTGCCTCCACTTCTCTTGTGTTTACAGGGCCTCAACTCTGCTTCATCCTTCTCACAGTCTGTCTCAATATTCAAGTCCCAAGGGAATAGAGGAGGTGCAGAGCTTAGAGAGGTTTCGCATCCTGTTTCTCACCCAAGTGGAGTCTAGTTTAGTACTGAAACATGGTCACATTCTCTGAGCATAGGTTCACTGGCAGGGGCTTTGTTTAAGATCTGTGGAATGACATAGCCAGCCTAATCTACATAGTGAGCTCAAGGACAGTTAAGACTGAGAGAGACCTGACTCAAACAAAATAAAACAAAATAAAAACAAAAAAGATTTGCAGAATGAAGAATGCTAGTCAGGTAATTTAGAAATCTTTAAGAGTGCAGTTTCAGAAAAATGGTGGACAGAGAAGTTCTGAAAAATCCTTATCTAAGAAAGAAATGTCACTAGGGAAGAGTAGAAGGGCCTTGTCCTCGGAGTGACTGATGGGAACAGACATTAGCAAGTGCCTTCCATGGAACTGTAAGTGCCTGGGGAGTGAGGCTTGAGGACCTTGGTTTATGAGGCTATCTGCTAAGAATGGGAAAGAATGATTGTATGGAGTCAAGGAATTAATAGAGTGTGTCTTCTTTATGAGTCACATCTCATAGTTGAGAGGAGTCAAGTCAATTGCATGAGACGGGATGGGGAAAGACACAGATGGTATGAGCAGGGGCATGGACCTGCAGAAGCTCCTGAAGGCAGCCAGCCCTTAGGAACCAAGACCCTCCTGCCGGCTAATGACTTTCTGTTGGCTAAAATTCATCTCTGAGAAGTCGTCTCTGGTGAATACCCCACAACAGAGGCTGGAGAGGGAAGGACATTAAAAGCAGGGTGCTTTTTTAATCTCTTCCGTCTCATTCTAGGTCAGTGAGTGAAATTTCCATTTCCCCATATCTCCCAAAGAAATGAACTATCCTGCTAAAATGTAATCAAGCTCGCTGTGCCCAAAGCTGCTGTGCACACTCGTCAGAGGCTCAGCGTTTTAATAATCCAGTTGGAGACACAATTCAAGGGGCAGGTAGGACGAGGTTTTCCTGGGTTAACTTCAGAGAAGCTTGAGTAAGGCCCTCTTCAGCTGTGCGCTCACGGGTTTTCTAACCTTGGACAGTTACTATCCCTGACAGGGCCATGGTGAAATGACCTGGCAGAGCTTGTGGACCGGCCATACAAGACAACATGGCGGTAAAAGTAGTTTTGAGTTTAGAATGGTGTAGTGGCTTGTGACATTTCTAGGAGCTGTGCGTCACGCTTCATGCATCGTGCTTTTCTCGAATCCTCCTTTGTTCGTGTCTATTTTTGTGGTTGTTGCCACAGCAAGGCCACCAGTTAGGGGGCTGGAGCTCTGAGGGTTCCTGGAAAACAGGACCAACGGCGTATTTTCACCAAAGAACCGAAGAACAGCGTCTTTTCAGTGAAGAACAAACGATTGGGAGGTGGAGGCTGACGCGCTGCGTTGACTTTCTCAGTTATAGATTCGGAGGTTGCGAGCGACTTCGAAGTCACAGATATTCATTGTCACCAAAGCTCCTTGTCTCAGCGACGACGGGCTGTCTTAGATGTCAGGATGAAGAGACTTCAAGCTGGATTGTTCTATCTTGGGAGAAGGGAAACCCAGGCATCCGGTCCTGCAGTGGTCAGCGCTGGCTCCCTCGGACCCCGTGTGAGTCGCTTTGGGTTTCTCCCGTCGAGGCTCTGGAGATGTTCAGACAGTAAGTGACCGTGCTAAGTACTTTCTGGGTGACCTAAAAATGCTAATTTCAGAATCTCAAGTTCTTGACTCCTTCGCTACTTCATCAAAGGAGGACGGAATGTGTTATCCAAATTTTTTTGGCGAGTGGATTCCGAATTTCAGTAAAATTGGGAAGGTTATCAAATTGTTACTTAGGAGCAACAAGGAGAACTGTGCGGCAGACGAACTCCGTCGTAGCTAGAGAGCGGCTTGCTTTTTGTGTGACTATTGATCAAGTAGACTGTGCTGTGACTGGATTCTGCAAACTGATCAGGAATTATTGCAACGAGATATTTATTGCCCTCTTACAGTATCTCGGAGAAACTTTCGAGTACACTGTAGCTGTCTTCAGCCACATCAGAAGAGGGCATCAGATCTCATTACAGATGGTTGTGAGCCACCATGTGGTTGCTGGGAATTGAACTCAGGAGCAGTCAATGCTCTTAGCTACTGAGCCATCTTTTTCAGTCCTCGGAGAAAAGCCTCGAAGTAAAGAAATGCAAGAAAAATGAAAAATTTTATCAACTGACAAGAATGTTACACATCTATAGAGCTAGATGAAAAGTAGGCTGCCAACTGGCTGGTTAGCTCAGTTGGTTAGAGCATGGTGCTAATAACGCCAAGGTTGTGGGTTCGATCCCTGTACGGGCCATACATAATTTACTTTTAGTCTGCTATAAACCCAAAATAGAACCTTGTAAATTTGCTGTACAATGATTTTCGGTCTGAGCTAGTATGTGGGGATTGTTTAAAGTTCCGCGAAACAACATCAAGAATGGCGTTTACGTTTCTGAGAGTTCAGGCTTAGAACAGAGCCGAGGTTGTAATTTTTTTCCGGGGTGGGGGACTTGTTCTGTTAAGACTTGTGGAATGAAGGACTGCTAGCCAGGTATCTTAAAAATCTTGAAGGAAAGGTAGTTAGAAAAAGGTGAACAGAGTCAGTGTTTGAAAAGCTGTTATCTAAGAAAGAAATGTTGCTAGCGGGAGGGCATTTTCCTCAAAGTGACTGATGGGTACAGACATTTGCAGGTGGCTTCCATGAAACTTCATGTGGTTGGGGCAACAACCTTGAGCATCCTAGTTTATGAATCTATTTGGTAAGAATAGGAGAGAATGATTGTATGGGCTCATGGATTAATAGTTTGTTCCTTCTTTTATGAGTCACATCCCACAGTTGAGAGGAGTCTGTCAATTGCATGAGACAGGATGGGGAAAGAAACAGATGGTAAGCACAGGGTCAGGGACCTGCAGAAGCTCCTGAAGGCAGCCAGCCCTTAGGAATCCAAGACCCTCTGCAGCCTTCTGGCTGTGCTCTAGATAAGTGAGCTGAATCACATAGCTGGTGATTAATCCAGAGTCTCACACAGTTTCTTTGAGCAGAGACAGATGTTATAATTATACGACTATGTTGTTAAGAACACACACTTCTTTTTTTTTTTTTTAATTAACTTGAGTATTTCTTATATACATTTCGAGTGTTATTCCCTTTCCCGGTTTCCGGGCAAACATCCCCCTCCCCCCTCCCCTTCTTTATGGGTATTCCCCTCCCCATCCTCCCCCCTTGTCGCCCTCCCCCCAACAATCTAGTTCACTGGGTGAACCCCCAGTCTCAGCAGGACCCAGGGCTTCCCCTTCCACTGGTGCTCTTACTAGGATATTCATTGCTACCTATGAGGTCAGAGTCCAGGGTCAGTTGCTTAGTCCCTGGAAGCTCTGGTTGCTTGGCATTGTTGTACATATGGGATCTCGAGCCCCTTCAAACTCTTCCAGTTCTTTCTCTGATTCCTTCAACGGGGGTCCTATTCTCAATTCAGTGGTTTGCTGCTGGCATACGCCTCTGTGTTTGCTGTATTCTGGCTGGAACACACACTTCTTATGAAGAGAAACAGAGTCGGTTCCCAATACCCAGTCAGGCAGCTCACACACCTGTGACTCTAGCTCCAAAGAATCTGATCTCCTTTTCGGGCTTCCTTAGGCGTTTGTATTCGCGTTCATGAACACACACACACAACATAATTTTAAAAAAATTAAACACAAGATAAAAAGATAAATATTTTCATTATATTGTATACATGTATGCACATTTCAGAGGATAACCGGTCCCTACTAAACCATCCAATTGGTGGTTTGGGTTTGTTATTTTTGGTTTTGTTTTGGGATAGTAGTATCTCTTTGGCCTGTGACCGTCTGAATAGCTCCCGTCTATGCCTCTCAAGAGTAAGGATTACAAGCACAGCTCAGCATACTTTTTTTTTCTATTTTTTAAATTTATTTTTAATTCCGGGGATCAAACTCTCCTTTCAACGAAGAAATTGAATCCTGCTAAAATGTCATAATTAAGCTCGCTTTGCCCAAGAGCTACACTTTGAAAGAGTCTCAGCAGTTTTGATAATAGAGTCCGATACGCAATTCAAGGGGCTTACAGGACAAGGATTTCCTGAGACAACGTCCCCTGCGCACCCACAGGTTTTCTAACCTTGGAGAATTACTGGACTATTATCGGGGACAGGGCGTCAGTGAAATAAGACCCAGCAGAGCTCTTGGACCGGCCATTGGAGATCTTGTCTCCAAGGGTCCTGACATCCTGGAGGTAAAAGCAGTTTTAGTGCAGTGGTTTGTGACATTTCTAGGAGCTGTGCCTCACGACTCAGGCGTCGCGCTTTTTAAAAATCCTCCACTGTTCGTGTTTCGTGTCCACCTTTGTGATTGTTGCCACCGCAAGACCGCCAGTTAGGTGACTGGAGCTCTGAGGGTCCCTGGAGAAGAGGACCAACAGTGTCTTGTCACCAGAAGGTCCCCGAAGAACAAACGACTATAGGTGTAGGCTGATGCGCTGCGTTGGCCTCCTCAGTTACAAACTCGGCCATTGCGAACGACTTCGGAGTCACAGATATTCGTTGTCACTAAGTATTTTCTGGGCGACTCGAAAAGACTCATTTCAGAATCCCAAGTTCTCAACTCCTTCTCGACTTCATTAAAGAAAGACCGAATGATACAGGAGAGCATCCCTGTCGCCTCTTCCAGTTCCTTTGAGGCAGATATAAAACGCCACGAAGCGCCGGCGACCCCCAAACTTCTGGAACAGCCACAGGTCCAGTGACGATGGTAAATCCTAGTTCAAGCTGAGCGGATCTTGGCATCGCTGCTGCCCAGGACAAGCGTGGATACGCCGAGATGACTCGTCTCTGAGGCGGACTAGAGTGACTAGGGTCCTGCACTTTTCTCACGCAGCGACTCGCGGACCCGGATAGTGTCCAGCGAGATGACGTCCCGCCTTCGCGGAACAAGGCAGACCGTCTGGGCACGAACATTGGGTCTCTCCGGAGCAGCGGGTCTGGAATCCTGGGGTACCGCCACCACTGCGTTATCTAAATGTTTTTGGCGAATTATTAAAATTGGGAAGACTTAAAATAGTCCCTCGTGGGTAAGAGGGAGAAGTGGGCTGCAGAACTCGGTCGCGGCCAGCGGGCGGGTTGTAGTTTGTGTGTCTGAGCGAGTGAACTAGACTGTGTAGGACGAGTATCTCTGGGACCCACAAACGGTGCTCAGGAATGATTGCAAGGTAACATTTGTTGCTATGGTAGGTTTTTGTTGTTGTTGTTTTGTTTTGTTTTTTGTTTTGTTTTTTTTTTTTTGTTTTTTTGCTTCGAGACATTTTCTACTTCGAATAACGCGCGGTTCTTAAAATTTTCCATCCTGAAGAAAATCTTAAAAGTTCGAAAAACAACAGCAGCAACATCATCATCATCATCATCATCAATAACAACAACAACAAAACAACAACAAAGCAAAAAACCAAAAAGGAAGCCTTTTCCTCAATAGTTTTTTCTCTTTTACTATCTGTAGAGTTCATAGAGGGGTTACTCCAGGTGGCTGGTTAGCTCAGTTGGTTAGAGTGTGGTGCAAATAGTGCCAAGGTCGCAGGTTTGGTCCCCATACGGGCCACATTTGTGGTTTTTTTTTTTTTTTTTTTTTTTGCTACTGTGATATGCCTTCAAAGTAAAAGAAAAGATGAAACAAATGTGGTATAGATGTACTCTGTAGAGCTGTGTAAGACATACCACATTCAATTTGTTTCCTTTTGATTGCCCTATGCCATCTATCTGAGTTCTAATTTTGTGGTTTAGTTTCCTGAAAGCACACCAGAAGGAATAAGTCTGGAAGCAGTAGGAAACAGCAGTGAATTCATGCATCTTTCTCAGATCACATATTCCGCAGTGTGCCTCCTCTCCAGTCACACTGATTTCACCAGCTGACTTCCTGCAAAGTTGTGTGGATTAGATAGCTGGGTAACACTCCCAGAAAAACCCAATCTCGACCTTTGGCTGCTCCTTCTTTTCTGTTTCCTGCCTTCTGTTAATCTAGAGACATTGAATTGAGTAATGTCAGGTTCAGAACCCCAAGCCATTCATCAGTGTCCAACTGTTTAGTGAGGTCCAAAGCATCTCCTATCGAGATCTTTCCTGACAGTTTTCTGAACTGAGCTTTATGCCTCCCAGCATTCCCAGGGAGCCCAACAAAGGTCTATGTTGTGGCATCTACAATGAACCTTTTAGTGAGCTCCCTCATGACATTATAGAAGGCAAATATCAAGGTGAGTGTAATGCAATAAAGTCAGGTCTTTTCAGATGTTTCTCCAAACTTTAGTTAAAGTGTTGTGGATTGAATTATGGCTTTATATGCTAGGCAAGCACAATGCAACAGAGCAGCAGCCCAGCTCTTACATACTGAGATTCATTTAAGCAAGCCCCTTTGAGCTGAGTGAGCTCACTTACAACTGCCCTTTGTTGTGTTTTATAAAAAGAAAATGAAGCCAGGGATGTGTCTGGTGGAGGCTCAGTATGGTGTTGGGGAAGGGGGTGTCTCTGTGGGCCCATGCTGAGGCCCATGATAGAGAGAGACAGACAGAAAGGGGGGTGGGGTGGGCTATGAGCATGTGGAGACAGGGGAAGGAAAATGGTGAGAGAGGGAAAAGGATAAGGGAGCAAGAGGAAGAGGAGAAGAGAGAGGAGGGGGCACCCAGCACCTTTTATACAGAGTCAGGCACACCTGGCCATTACCAAGTAACTGTGGGGTGGAGCCTAGATGAAAGGCCAAACCCTTTGTCCTTCTCTTCCTACTTGTTTTACACCTCTGGCATTCTTGTCTCTCATAAATCATTCCTGCTCTTCTGTGTTGAAAAGTAACATAACAGTTTTTCTGTTCATTGACTGATTGAATGATCAAATAGCTCTGCCCATACTGTTCAGTTGTATCCTCTGCTTCCATTTGCATTTACATGACTAAAGACATTCCCCTGCAACCCACAAACAACCTGCGGTGTCCAGGTCCACATGCCCTTAACTACTCTTAAAGATCTGTAGAGTTTATTGCACGTATCAAGTTGAAAAGGTACATGCACATAGCTGACCCTTTCCAGATGCAACAAAGGCTCAGGTGAATTGAGTGTTTTTCACAGGCACTCAGTGTTGGGAAATGACAAAGCCTGAATTAGGAAGTAGAAGTTGAGGATCAAATAATGAGTTCTTCCTCTGCCCCAACTCCCCTTTCTCTGCCTGGTCTGCACAGTAACTCACTCGTTAACACACGAAATATAGAATCTCCCAACCTCCACAGTCTTGAATATAGACTCCTGGTAATATTCTCTTGCCCCAGAGCTGGGGTTCTGTTACTGTGGATCTCTGCCAGGGCATTCCAGACCAGGTTGGCATTTAGGCCCAGAGTGCAGGAGGAAATTCTCCCGCCGAAAAAGAACAACTGAGTATGTTCTTGCCATTACATTTAGAGGGAAGAGAGCAAATTGTTCATTTCTAGACCCAATTGCAGCATGTCCTCTGGACTGGGCTATATGTGTTCCAGCATTTCAATCACAGAGAAGCCTGCAAGTGTGCCGCATGTCTAGACACTGTTGTTGTCTTATTGGAAGATTCTTCACCTGAGGTGTGAAGGCAAATCTGCAGATTGTGTCTCTGAACCCAAACCCAGAGCTTCTCTCCTTCCTTCCTCTCCTAGCTGTACCCTAATGGTCACTGTCCTTGGTCCCTTGTTCCTGACAGCTAGGAAAGCACGCCTGCTGCTTCATTCTTCCAGAAAACAAAACAAAACAAAACAAAACAAAACACCCAAACCAACCAAACAACCCCCCCCCCAAAACTGTCCATAATCTTATTTCAGATTTTGGAACAGAAGAAAAATCTGTCCGGGATCTGGATGGTCCACAGAGGATGTCCCAGGTCTGACTGTCCACTCAGGAGCTATGGAATCAAGAGTTTTCACTCAGAATTTTCTGGCTGCCCTGGTGGAGGTGTCCTTTGTGGGTTTAATGGTTGTTTTCCATACTAGGGATGTCACGAGGGAGCATTCTTAGAGCCTCTCACAGGGGCAGGGAAGACTGCAGAGCATTCTGCACTGCCTTCTGAAGGTAGAGACAAAAGGGGTTATTTCAGGGGAGTAGCGCCTGTGTAAAATACAAGGAGGAAAGGGGGACGGAAGAGCTGAGGCACTCGGAAACATCTGGAGGAGAATGTCGTAGATGCTGGAAAGTAAGTGACTCAAATGGTCGTAGCAAAGTGATTTTCAGTTTTTCTCAGGGCTTAGAAATGAGAAATTTAGACTAGTGGAGGTTTGTCCACATTGATGATGATGATGGCAGTGCCCAGCTATGGGACACCTCATGCCTGTGAGGTGCAAAACTCCACTAACACGGTACCTGTGAACAAAAGGTGGAGGAAGAAAAGAAAGATTGCAGAGAAGCACCCAGAGTATTCACAGCACAGCACAATATGGAGGATTAAGGAAGAAGTCCTAAACCTGGTGACACAGAGGAGGTTCTGATCCAGTGTCTGGTAAGTGAAAGAACAAATAGACACTCACAAAAACCAAGTGCACAGACTAAGGAGTTCATGAAGTGAGTGTGAGAAGGAAAAATTACCAAATGCATGGACTAAGGAGAGGGTGAAGTAGTGCGTGCTGAAGTTGGAAAAGGTAGATTGTCAGGCTTTCACAGGAAAGTGCCATGAGAACATGTGGAGAATGTGGGCATCGATCCCACTACCTCTTGCATGCTAAGCAATCGCTCTACCATTTGAGCTAATTCCCCAATGTAAGAACTGGGTTTGTACTCTCTTTTATGCTAAAAGTCTCCATTGGTCATCATATAGGTACCTAGTATAGCTATGGTACAAGAAAGCATGATGGTGAAGGCTGAAACCGTGGAACTGAGATTGTTCGAACTGTCCAAAAGTGTAAGAAATGAACTGATTCTGACAAGAGAAAGTGAGAAAAATTGGTGCTGTTTCCACCTGGTTTCAAACCAGGGACCTCTCACGTGTGAGGCAAGTGTGATAACCACTACACTACAGAAACTTCCCACAGCCTCAACTCTATCACTTTACAATCCAAGATACTGTAAATTTGCTAAAATGTTACCTAGAAGCCACAGATTCACCTTCACAGTGAGAACTGCAATCAACCAAACCAAAGATTAAAAAGCCACAGTAGAAAGGTGACATCCTGTATAGGGAAGGCGAGTAGGGGAAAAAGCTCAGTGGAGGGAGGAGTGTGTGGTTGGAGTGCTGAGTGAGACTCAGCAGTGCATCTCAGGGAAAGCTCTAAGGTGTCGAACACAAAGAAGGAAGAAGAATGGAAGAACCTGACCAACTGGAGACACCTTAAGAAGAACATTGTATATGCCAGAGAGCTTTTGAGCAACGCCCCACGGGTGGCTCAAATAGTCATAACATCGTGTTAAGGGAAAATCCTCAATTTTTCACAGGGCTTAGAAATAGAACATTGAGACGAATGTGTGTGTGTGGGGGGGGCAGGTTCCACTCAGGCCAAATGGAGTTTTTGTCCTCATAATGCTCTGGCAGCAGTGCGGGGTAGCTCCTTGCTGGTGAGGCGAAGAAAAAACTCCTATCATGGCGGTAGAATGTGTAAAAGATGGATGAAGGATAGGGAAAATTCCGACAGAGCAGCTCAGTTTAAGGGGACCCTTATATGGTCTCATAGAAAGGTTCAGACTCAATGTTTGTAAACGCTTACAAGCATTTGTTAAATGCACAGATCAATGTATGTATAGTGTAGATGGAGGAATTCTCAAGAGACTGGAAATAATCCTTCTGGGAATTGTCCTTCAGTGTATGTGTTTCCTCAGTGAATGTGAAGGAGTGTCTCAGAAGACAGTGATCGTTATGGTGAACAAAGCAAATGTCTCAGAACACCTTAATTCCATTACTGTGGCCACGTGCCCAGTGTAGGAAAGTCTCTGTGCCTCTGTTTTCAATTTTTAAAGGAATTGTCACTAGCTGTTCTTTCAGAGGACCTGGCTTTGATTCCTAGGCAGCTCACAAGCATGTTCAACTTCAGTACTAGGGTATCTATTGCCCTCTTCTGGTCTCTTTTGGACACTGCATGTAAATACCTGTAAGTAAGAACTATTAGACTTTCCTGTGGATCCACTCAGCCTTCCCTTTCTTTGTGTCAGCCAATGATACACAGAAACCTTTTGTACCAGGGACTCCCAGTGACTACACTGGACTGAAACCCAAGAGTACCTCCTCCCTATCTCACCTTCATCTCTGGGGACTTGACCTCTTGGTGGGGATTTAGGATCCCGTTAACTCTTTCCCACAGCCCTTCTGAGCCTTTCCTCATAGCACAATGCTTTCTTTCTACCATGATCCTCCAGGAAGCACATTGAGTTGGGGCACAGGCAATTTTCACTATCCTTCCTGCCCTCCATTCTGATCTCTCCAGACCTACTCTTAGTTATGTAGCAGCCTACTGCAGGAGCCCCTCCTCCCACCCCATCTCCACCCTATGGGGACCTTCGTGCCAACCCTGGTCCACTAGCTCTTTCCCACTGTCCCTCTGATTCCTCCCTTATAGCCTATCTCCATTTCTTTTTGTCATCCACCAAGCTACAGGAGCTCTCTCTACCAGGAACCCCACAGCCACCACACTTGCCAAGGATCCAGAGTGGGTGACAGCAACCAAAGAACAGAATATTCCCCCAATAAAGACAGGAACAGATATCTATACCAAGAAACTCTAAAGTATCATAACTTCTCTGCCAAATGGACTGGCAAGACAGTATGTTTTCCCAAGAAGTCTGTTGCAGTAGACCTTGAGAAATGCAATATAGCTGCAGGACTTTATAATAGTAATTATGAATGTGTTTAATGACCTAACCTTTAAAAAAGCTAAGAAAAAATGCCTAACTGAAAAGTGTAAAAACACAGTTGAATGAAAGTGGCCCCCATAAGCTCATAGGGAGTGGCATTATTTGAAAGGATTAGGACATGTGTCTTGTTGGAGTAGGTGTGGCCTTATTGGAAGAAATATGTCACTGAAGGTGGACTTTAAGGTTTCAGAAGCTCAAGCCAGGCCCAATGGCCCACACTCTCTTCTTGCTGCCTCCTGATCCAAGACTAGAACTCTCAGCTCCTCCTCCAGCACTAGGTCTGCCTGAGAGCTGCCAATACTTCTCCTCCAATAAAAAAGGGTGGAACAGTTCCTAAATGTACCCTCTAGCTAGTTCATGCTTTGTCATGCTCTAGCTAGTTCTGGCTCCAGCGGGTCATTGGAACTAGCCCTAATTTATCTCAGTGGCTCCATGCTGCCCCCAAGTACTCTGACCCAGGCAGCAATTTCTCTATCCATCTAGTTCCCAGTGCTGGTTGTTACCGTGCCAGGCATACATATCCCAATTCTGTAGCAGGCTGGTGTGTCTTGTCACCATAACTCTCTTGAATTCAATTAACTCACCACATGAAAGAACACACCATACAGTATCCTCTGATCCAATTGATAAGATATAATTTGCCCATCTAGACAACCCAAAATCCTGTATACCCCCATCCCTTAAAATTAGTTGTAACAACCTACAACTATGCACAGAGAAGAATCTTAACATCTGCCACCATGATCTCTCGGCTCTCTAGCTCTGGCCTCCTCTCTCCTTTTCTCCCTCCCTTCTAAAACCTCTGTTCCCTCTTCCCTTCCTTCTCATCCAACGACAGGCCTTGCTTTATCTTGTTGGCCTTACCTGCATAATGACATCAACCTACATCCCCATCCTGATAATGAAGTAAACCTCTGAACTGCAACTCATCTCCAACTAAATGAGATCTCAAAATATGAAAGACACAATTTGCAAATTCAAATTACTTGGAGATTTCATCTTACTTGAGTCAGAATGGCCAAGTTCAATAAAGCAAATGGTGGTAAGATTGTGGGGAACACTTACTCATTATTAGTAGGAGTTCAAATTTGTACAGCTACTATGAAAATTGGAAACAGAATAAATCTACCTCAAAATCTAAAAACTGACATGGTGTGGTGCATGCATTTAATCCCAGAAGTTGGGAGGCAGAGGCAGGACAAGCTCTGTGAATTTGAGAGCAGTCTGAAGGTCTACTTAGTGAGTTCCAGGGCAGCTAGGGCTGTGCAGAGACCCTATCTCAAACAAACTAATACGATCCACCTGTACCATTCTGGGGCATATACATAAAGAATTCTGAATTGTACAACAGAGATACTAGTTCATGTTTGTTGCCGCTTTATTCATAATGTTCAGAAATTAGAAACAGCCTAGATGCCTATTAACTGATGAATGAATATGAAAATGGGCTACATTTATACAATGGAATATTATTCAACTCTTAAGAGAAATTTGAAATTTTGAAATTTGCAGCTAAATGTACAGAGGTAGAAAAAATAATCCTGAGTGAGGTAACCCAGACTGAAAAGACTAACATTGTATGTTACCTTTTATGTGGATGTTGCTTTTAATTTTTAGATATGTGAGCTACAATCTGAAAAAAACACAGAGGCTAGGTACCCAGTAAAGGACTTGGGCAGAGGAGAGGACCTTCCAAGGAAGGGGAAACAGAAGATAGTAGCTATGGAGGGACCAAGAGGAAACTAGACTGTAATTAAGTAGGTACGTACTTGGATGGAAGCCAAGGGTAAAGGAGGGAATAGGGTAAGAGACATCTAAAGACTTGTCCACACCTGCCCTTTCCAGATGCAATGAAGGCTCAGGTAAGTTGTTTTTTTCACAGAGACTTTTCACAGAGTTGGAAATGGGAAGGTCTGAATTGGGAAGCAGAGGTCGAGGATCAAATACTGAGCTGTTCTGC
Organism: Rattus norvegicus; assembly: GCF_021556685.1. Lineage (NCBI taxonomy): Eukaryota > Metazoa > Chordata > Mammalia > Rodentia > Muridae > Rattus > Rattus norvegicus. The sequence continues at coordinate 41,958,859 of NC_141550.1, forward strand.
CCCAACTCCCCTGTCTCTGCCTGGTCTGCACAATAAATCACTCGTTAACACTCCACATATCTAATCTCCCAATTTCCACAACCTTGAATTTAGTGTGGGCTCCTTGAAAAGTCTCCAGCCCCAGATCTAGGGCTCTGTTACGATGGGACTCTGGCATTTAGGCCAAGGCTGCAGGAGGAAATTCTCCTTCGGAAAAAGAGCAACCCAATATGCTCTTGCCACTACAACTTCTACAGGCAACAGAGTAAATATGTCAGCAGGCCTTTCCGTGGATCGGGTGTCTGTTTCAGCACTTCACCTAGCAGAAAAGTGTGTAAATGAGCCGCGTGCCCAGACATTGCTGTTTTCTTCCTTATATAGGTTGGAAGATTCCTCACCTGTGGTGCAGAGGTGCAGGTAAACCTGAAGATTATATCTCTGAACTCAAACCTGGAGCAGCAGCTTCTCTTCCTCCCCAGCTGTAGCCTAAGGGTGACTGACCTTGGTTTCTCCTTTCAGGTCCTGGGACTTGGACCTCAGCTCTGAGGCACTGCTAGTGGGGCCGAGTATTATACCGATGGCCCAGGCAAACAAGCACATCTGTTGCTTCATTTTTTCTAGGAAGGAACAGCTATCCAATCTCAAATTTCAAATTCAGAAGCAGAGAAAAACTAGTCGGGATTCTGCGTAGTTAGATAGTCTACCCACAACATATGGGTTCACCTGAGTTCTATAGGTTCTCTCAGGACAAACTCAGTTGCCATGGTGGAAGTATTCTTGAGTTTATTGGTCATTTTCCAAACTAGAAATATCGGGTGTGACCATTTCCAGTTAGAGCCACTGGTAGGAGGCAGGGCTAACTGTAGGGTTTTCCTCACTGCCTTCTGAAAATAGGGGACATAAAATATCAATATTTATGCTCGGTTTTGAGTCTCTAGCATGTGAGGCAAGTTGATAACCATCACACAACAGGAACACCCTACAATAACACCCTAAAATAACATTCAAGACAGTGTCTTTGCTAATGTCACAGATCCACACTAACAGAGGGGGAAAAAAAACCCTGAAGGAAATCAAAACACAGATAAAAGCCGTGGATGAGAGACGAGGGAACAGCACAGGGAGAGGGAAAAATAAAAAAGGAACAAAGGTACAGACAGATTCAAACTTAACTAGACAGCTGGAGGATGTGGGTAGCTCATATTACTTCTATGCTAATCAAGCTCTATTTCAACCAATCCCTCAGTGCCCTGGATCTTCTTGTCCCTTGTATTTGCAGTGGGTCTACCTGTTCTCAGGACTGCATGGCTGATGAATCCCAAAATGCAGAGCCGAGGTTCTCATAGACAATCTGCTCAAAAGCCTTTCAGAACCCGAGAGTCTACGCCATTTTCTAACACAGTGGTTCTCAATCTGTGAGTTGCTACTCCTCAGGGAGTCATTGAATGACCCTTTCACAGGGGTTTCTTTAGACAACCAGAAAACATAGATATTTATATATGATTCATAACTAGCAAAATTACTGCTATGAATTAGCAATGAATACAACTTTATGGTTGTGGATCAGCCAGCATGAGGAACTGTATTAAAGGGTCGCAGCATTAGCATGATGCCTTATATTTGCATGGCCCATGGAGTGGTACAATTAGAGGGTGTGGTCCTGTTTGAGCAGGTGTGTCACTGTGGGTATAGGCTTTAAGGCACTCATCCTAGCTGCCTGGAAGCCAGTATTCTGCTATCAGACTTCAGATGAAGATGTAGAACTCTCAGCTCCTGCACCATGCCTGCCTGGGTGCTGCCATGTTCCTTCCTTGATGATAATGGACTGAACTCTGAACCTGTAAGCCAGCCTCAGTTAAATGTTGTTCTTTCTAATATTTGCCTTGGTTGTGGTGTCTGTTCACAGCAGTAAAACTCCATCTAAGGTAATTAGGAAGGCTGAGAAGCACTGCTCTATGATGAGAGGGAAGTGGACATGAAAAAACGTGGAGAACCAACAAATTCCTGGTGACAGTAGAACAGTGTGGCTTCCTTTGTTTTTTTTCCTGAAAGAGGATGGAGAATGTGCTCGTAAAGGTCGGGTCAAGGATGGTGAAAGCTCTAGCAGGCTGGAGCATGACAAATATGGTACCGACAACTTTTCCCCCTTGATAAAAACGTACAAAGCTAACCCCCAAGGTCTAGTCCTTTATTTGTCTGCTGATTCATTCCTGTGACTGAACATCAATGTCCAACTATCAAAAACATCAGGGTCAAAATTCATTATTTTGACTAATCTGATTAAAATACCCAATCAGAATTTGCCAACAGGTCCTAGATCATTCTAATACAGACCTTTTTTTTTCCCCCTCTCAAAATTAACTCTTGCAAAGCTATTTGCTGTGGTGTCAGATTCAACCACTTTGTCTCTTTGCCTTGCTTAATAATGGATCTCTTTGTATTTGATCTGTGCTTGGAAATCGATGTTTGGGTGTGATCTATGCCTAATCTGGCGCCAGAGTGGAGCACCCCATAATACGCTCTGTTCCTTTCAGATGGGTGAATCTGAGAACGTCAGAAAACTGCAAAAGAAATAGCAAGTGCTGTTTCTGCCGGGTTTCGAGCCAGGGACCTCTCACATGTGAAGCGAGCAGGATAACCACTACACTACAGAAACGTACAATGCAATGGGGTTGAATTCCCGTTCCTTTGCCATCCAAGACCGGCACTGTATCCTTGCCTAAGTGTGATCCAGAAGTTACAGATCCATACTAACGGAGACAAATGCAAGGAATGCAACCAAAGCAAAGATAAAAATCATAGTGGAGAGGTGAAATCCTGCTATAGAGAAGGATTAATAAATGTGACTTGGGCGGCGCGCAGGATGGAGAGAAGTCTTGGGAGGGAGAAGAGTAGAAAGTCCTGCGGTGCACCTCAGAAGAATCCGGCCCGGGTAAAAGTCAGGGAATGAGGTTGGAAGAGCCTGATCACCCGGAGTCACCTTGAGGAGAACGTCGCAGCCTCTGGAGAGCTTTTGAGAGAACCTGGGCAGATGGCACAAATGGTCACAGCATCTCGTTAACCGACAGTCCCTCGGTTCCTCCCTCCCTCCCTCCCTCCCTCCCTCCCTCCCTCCCTCCCTCCCTCCCTCCCTCCCTCCCTCCCTCCCTCCCTCCCTCCCTCCCTCCCTTTCTCTCTGTCTCCGTCTCTCTGTCTCTGTCTCTCTGTCTCTGTCTGTGTGGCTGTCTTTCTCTCTCCCTCTCCCCCTCCCCCTCTCTCAACAGAGGAAAATTGAGACTAATGGGAAGGAAGCCACATTCCTCTCAAGCCGAGTGGAATTTGGTCCATGAAATGTTGTCGGAAGTGCTGAACTGTGAGTAGCTCCCGCAGAACAATCCTCCGATAAGCGGTTGAGTGAGCAGAGATGGACGAGAAAAAGAAAGATTCCAGAGAGGCGGGTAAAAAACAGACAGCACGGGGTGGTTTAAGAGGAAAAGCCTAAACCTGCTTACATAGAAGAGGTTCTGACTTAGTGTCTGGCGAGTAAAGGGACAAATGGGGACAAATGTAAACAAGTACATAATTTGGATGTGAAAAACTCTAGTTTATGCTTAGAGTGTTTGAGAAAAGCCTAAAACTAATGAGGGTAATTTTCAGTCCTCAATTTAGAGGAATCGAGTACTCCCAATTGCGAGGCTCTCAATAGAAATGGTGGTGCACAAAGTAACATAACAACTAGAGGATGTGAGTATCTCACTACCTCTCACATGCTAAGCAAGTGCTCTACCATTTGAGCTAACTCCCTTCGGCAGAGACAGTTCCTTTTTTTTTTTAATTGTACTTTCTTTTATGCTAACTGTCTCTACTGGTCTCTCACAGGTATCTGATGTAGCTATGGTGCAGGAAAACATGACAGTGAAGGATGAAACCTTGGAGCTGAGATTGTCTTACCTGCCCAAAGTGTAGGAAATGAGTTGGGAATCTGAAAACACAAGAGAAAGTGAGAAAAACAGTGCTGTTTCCACCCAGTTTCGAACCAGGGACCTCTCACATGTTAGGTGAGCATGATGACCACTACACTACAGTCCTAGTTTTACACATTCATTCAAAATTTATTTAGTAAATGACAGGATGTTGACATTCTTTATATATGTGTATTATCATAGGATAGCTAAAAGTCAAAGTAATTACAATGGCTGTCTCCCTCCATCACTAACCATTGGTAACTCCACTCTACTCTGTTAGGCCAACTGAAAACTCTGATTGAAAACTGTAAGCAAAGTGTTGTGGAATTTGTCCCTCTGTGGCTGGTCTACCTCACTTAACACTATGTCCTCAGCTTTTTCATACCTGTGATTGTAAGTGACAGAGCCTCTTTAGAAAGGGCGGAGTAGCTAATGTTCCATGTGTGTCTGCTGTGTTTTCCTCTGTCCACTGATGAACAGTAGCTTGATTTTGCATCTTGGTTATTAAGAGTAATCGTGCTGTGAATGTGAAGGAGTAAGTGTCTCCAAAAGACACTGAATGCTTCAGAACACCTTGATTCCACTACTGTGGCAATGTGCTCAGCGAGGGGCAGGCACTGTGGCTCTCCTCTCATTTTCTAAAGAAGTCGTCATGCTAGAGCACTAGCTGATCTTGCAGAGGACCTGACCTTGATTCCCAGCACCCACAAATCAGTTGTTAATGTAAGTGAAATAATGTAGAGTACTAGAGAGCTAAAAAGGAATAAAATTATTAGTGTATGGTCACAAAAACTTATTAATTCCTTATAACGGGTGATGTGGTATCTTGTAAGCCTAATTGAAAAGAGTAAGTAAGCTATGTAAGATGGATAGATGTAAGTCTTTAACTTTGACAAAGTAATATTTAACTTTGACTAATATCTTGGGGCATCTGCTGCCTCCTTATAGCCACTTGCGAAACTGCATGCAAATATCCTAATGATTCTTTCCTTTCTCTGTGTCAGCCAATGACACACAGAACACCCTCTCCTCCCTTCCCTTTTTCAATGTCTTAGGGTTTTATTGTTGTAAAGAGACACCATGATTATGACAATTCTTATAAAGGGAAACATTTAATTGAGGCTGGCTTACAGTTTCAGAAGTTCAGTCCATTATCATCATGGCAAGAAGCATGACAGTGTGCAGGCACACATGGTGCTGGGGAATTCTATATTGATTCACAGTCAATAGAAAGAAGAGGGTGTGTCTCACTGGGTGTAGCTTGAGCACAGAAATCCACCCTCACGGTAACACAATTTCTGCAACAAGGCCACATTTCCTGATAGTGTCACTTCCTATGAACCAAGCATTCAAACCCATCAGTCTGTGTGAGCTATTGCTATTCAAAGCACCACATTCCACTCCTTCACCACCATAGGCTACTAGCCATATAATAATGCTGAAATGCATTCAGTTTAACTTCAAAAATCCCTATAGTCTATAACAGTCTCAAACTTCCTTAAAAGTCCAAAGTTCACAGTCTTTTCTGAGATTCATGCAATCTCTTAACTGTAATTTCTGATAAAATTAAAATGAACAAAACAGATCACATACTTCCAACATACAATGACACAGGATATACTTTACTGTTCTAAAGGTGAGCACAGTGAAGAAATACTGTACCAAAGAAAGATGGAAAACCAGCTAGGCAAACTTCAATCTCTGCAACTCCATGTCTGATGTCAAAGTGTTCTTCAGATCTTCAACTCCTGTCTTCCTTGTTGACTGCAATGCACCTCTTTTATGGGGATTGCATTGAATTGTAGATTGCTTTCAGCAAGATGGCTGTTTTTACTATATTAATCCTGTTAATCCATGAACATGGGAGCTCTTTCCATCTTCTGAAATCTCCTTCAATATATTTTTTCAGAGACTTGAAGTTTTATCATACAGGTCTTTTACTTGCTTGTTTAGAGTCACACCAAGGTATTTTATATTATTTATGACTATTGTGAAGGGTGTCATTTCCATAATTTTTCTCTCAGCCTGCTTATTCTTTAAGTAGAGGAAGGCTGCTGATTTGTTTGAGTTAATTTTATATCCAGGCACTTTGCTGAAGTTGTTTATCAGGTTTAGGAGTTTTCTGGTGGAATTTTTGGGGTCACTTATGTATGTATACTATTATATCACCTGAAAATAGTGATATTTTGACCTCTTCCTTTTCAATTTATATCTCTCTGACCTCTTTTTGTTGTCTAATTGCTCTGGCTAGGACTTTGAGTACTATATTGAATACGTAGGGAGAGAGTGGGCAGCCTTGTCTAGTCCCTGATTTTAGTGGGATTGCTTCATGTTTCTCTCCATTTCATTTGTTGTTGGCTACTGGTTTGCTGTATATTACTTTTACAATGTTTAGGTATGGGTGTTGCATTCCTGATATTTTGAAGGCTTTTATCATGAAGGGGTTTTGAATTTTGTCAAGTGCTTTCTCAACATCTATACAAATGATCATGTGGGTTTTCTCTTTGACTTTGTTTATATAATGGATTATGTTGATGGATTTCTGTATATTGAATCATCCCTGAATCCCTGAGATGAAGCTTACTTGATCATGATAAATGATCATTTTGATCTGTTCTTGGATTCAGTTTCCAAGAATTTTAGTTCGTATTTTTGCATCAATATTCATGAGAAAAATTGGTCTGAAATTCTCTTTCTTTTTAGAGTCTTTATGTGGTTTAGTTATAAGCATAATTGTGTCTTTAAAGGACAAATTGGGTAGTGTTTCTTCTGTTTCTATTTTGTAGAATAGTTTGAAGACTATTGGTATTAGGTCTTCTTTGAAGGTCTGATAGAATTCTGTACTAAACCCATCCAGTCTTTTGTTGGTGGAAGATTTTAATGACTACTTGTATTTCTTTAGAATGTTTAGATGGTTTATCTCATCCTGATTTAACTTTGGTACCTAGTATCTGTCTAGAAAATCATCCATTTCATGCAGGTTTTCCAGTTTCATAGAGTATAGGTTTTTGTAGTAGGATCTAAAAATATTTTGAATTTCTTCAGTTTCTGTTGTTATGTCTCCCTTTTCATTTTTGATTTTGTTGATTTGAATACTGTCTTTGTGCCTTCTCATTAGTCTGGCTAAGGGTTTTTCTATCTTGTTGATTTTTCTCAAAGAACCAGCTCCTGGTTTTGTTGATTTTTTGTATAGTTCTTTTTGTTTGTATTTGGTTGATTTCAGCTTTGAGTTTGATTATTTCTTGCTGTCTACTCCTCTTGGGCCTATTTGTTTCTTTTTGTTCTAGAGATTTCAGGTATGCTGTCAAGCTATTAGTGGATGCTTTCTCTAGTTTCTTTTTGGAGGCAGACAGACCTATGACTTTTCTTCTTAGCACTGCTTTCATTGTGTTCCATAAGTTTGGTTATGTTGTGCCTTCATTTATTTTCATTAAATTCTAAACAATATTTAATTTCTTTTTTTATTTCTTCCTTGACCAAGTTACCATTGAGTAGAGCATTGTTCAGCTTCCATTTGTATGTGAGCTTTCTGTTGTTTTTGTTGTTATTCAAACCATTCCTAGTTTGTGGTGATCTGATTGGATGCATGGGAGTATTTCGATCTTCTTGTAGCTGTTGAGGCCTCTTTTTGACCAATTATATGGTCAATTTTGGAGAAGGTACCAAAGGTCCTGAGAAGGTATATTCTTTTGTTTTAGGATGAAATGTTCTATAGACATCTGTTAAATACTGGCTCATAACTTCTGTTAGTTTCATGGTGTCTTTGATTAGTTTCTGTTTCTATGATCTGTCCATTGGTGAGAGTGTTGTGTTGAAGTCTCCCACTAATATTGTGTGTGGTACAATGTATGAACATCTATGCTCCAAATGCAATGGCACCCACATTCATAAAAGAAACTTGACTAAATATTAAGAAATGAGCCCACACACCTATGGTCACTTGATCTTTTACAAAGGAGCTATCCAGTGGAAAAAGACAGCATTTTAATCAAATGGTGCTGGTTGAACTAGATGTCAGAATGTAGAAGAATGCAAATTGACTTATTTTTATCTCCTTGTGCAAAGCTGTGGATCAAAGTGGATCAAGTAGATCAAAGACCTCCACATAAAACCAGATACACTGAAACTATTTGAAGAGAAAGTGGGGGAGAGCCTCCACACATAGCCACAGGGGAATGTTTCCTAAACAAAACACCAATGGCTTATGCTCTAAGATCAAGAATAGACAGATGGAACCCCATAAAATTACAATGCTTCTGCAAGGCAAAGGACACTGTCAATAGGACAAAACAGCAACCCACAGATTGGAAAAAGGTCTTTACCAATTCTACATATGATAGAAGGCTAATATCTAATATATATGAAGAACTCAAGAAGTTAGACTTTAGAGAATCAATTAAACCTATTTAAAATGGGGTACAGAGCTCAACAAAGAATTCTCAACTGAGGAATATTGAATGACTGAGAAGCATCTAAAGAAAAGTTCAACATCCTTAGTCATCAGGGAAATGCAAATTAAAACAACCCTGAGATTCTACCTTACACCAATCAGAATGGCTAAGATAAAAAACTCAGGTTACAACAGATGCTAGTGAGGATGTGGATAAAGAGGAACACTCTTCTTCTGTTGGTGGGATTGCAAGCTGGTACAACCACTCTGGAAATCAGTCTGGCAGTTCCTCAGAAAATTGGACATAGTACTACCTGCAGAACCAGCTATACTACTCCTAGGTATATACCCAAAAGATGCTCCAACATATAACAAGGATACATGCTCCAGCATGTTCATAGCACCCTTATTTATAATAGCCAGAAGTTGGAAAGAACCCAGATGTCCTTCAACAAAGGAATGGATACAGAAAATGTGGTACATTTACACAATGGAGTACTACTGAGCTGTTAAAAACAATGTCTTCATGAAATTCTTAGGCAAATGGACAGAACAGAAAATATCATCCTGAATGCGGTAACCCAGTCACAAAAGAACGATCATGGTATATACTCACTAATAAGTGGGTATTAGCCCAATAGCTTGGAATACCTAAGGAAAAATTCACAGATTATATGAAACTCAAGAAGACAGAAGACCAAAGTGTGTGTGCCACATTCCTTTTTAGAATGCAGAACAAAATACTCAGTGGAGGAAATGCAGGGACAAAGAGTGGAGCAGGGACTGAAGAAAAGGTCATCAAGAGACTGCCCCACCTGGGTATCCATCTTATATGCTGCCACCAAACCTAGCCACTATTGCTGATGCCAAGAAATGCTTGTTGACAGGAGCTAGATATGGGTGTTTCCTGAGAGGCTTTGCTAGAACCCTACTGATACAGATGAAGATGGTTGCAGGTAAGCATTGGACAGAACAAGGGGACCCCAATGGAGGAGTTAAAGAAAAGACTGAAGGAGCTGAAGGGGTTTGCAACACCATAGGAAGAAAACAATATCAAGCAACCAGACCCTACCAGAGCTTCCAGGGACTAAACCCCCAACCAATGAGTACAGATGGAGGGACCCATGATTCCAGCCACATATTTAGTAGAGGATGGCATTGCCCATCCTTATTGGTCTTGTGAAGACTTGTTTCCCCAATGTAGATAGAGTAATGCCAGGGTTTTGAGGTTGTAGTGGGCAGGTCAGAATGGGGGTAACCTCATAAACGTGTGTGTGTGGGGTGGTAGGTTATGGGAGAAGGGGGAGAAGGGGATAACATTTGAAACGTAAATACATAAAATATCAAAAAAGTAAAATAATTAAAAAGTTGAATGTAAGAAAAATATATCATACATAGACATATTGGACACAAGGAGGTGGTTCTAAGAGGCAAGTTTGTAGCATTAAGCATTTCTTAACACACACAGAGTGATCTCACAGCAGTAACTCAGAGATATATCTGAAAGCTCCAGAACAACAAGAAGAAATAACATCCAAAAGAGTAGACAGTGAAAAATAAAAGTTAAACTCAGGGCTGACATTAATGATACAGAAACAAACAGACAAACACAGAAACAAACATTAGAAAACAATTCAAAGAATCAATGAAATGAGTTGGTTCCTTGAGAAAATCAACATGATTGAGAAACTTTTAGCCAAGTTAAATAAAATACAAAAGAAGATCCATGTTAACCAAAGTAGAAACAAGAAGGGAGCATTGCAGCAGACACTGAGGAAATGAAAACAATAAGAACATAATTTAAATCTATATTATACCAAATTGAAAAACATACAAGTAATGAGTGTGTGTCTTCTTTGTAAGACCCATGAAAGTTAAGATCAAATAAACAATTTAATCACATCCCAGAACTTCTAGTAAAATGGAAGTCCTGTCCTCCTCACAAAGGCCTGAGCCAGATGGATTCAGTGCTGAATTCCGCCAAACCTTCAAAGAGGAATAAATAATACTAACTCAAATTATTCCACAAATTTACAAAGCTACTATTACCCCATAGCAAAACTGCAAAGACCCAATACAAATTTATAGATAAAAATCATTTACAGACATAGACACAAAGACTCAAATAAAATATTTGCAAACTAAATCTAAGGAAATATCAAACAGATATTCTAACATGATCAAATTGGCTTCACCCTAGAGTTGCAGGAGTGGTTTATATATGTAAATCAATAAACATAATTTACCCCATAAACAGTCTGAAAGACAAGAAATACCATCATCTCATTAATGTAGAAAGGGCTTTTGACAACACTTAACACCCATTCATGATAAAAGTCCTAGAGAGATTAGGGATGCAAGGACATATCTCAATATTATAGTGGCAATTTACAGTAAGCCCACAGCCAACATAAACCAGAGAGAAACTCAAAGACTTTACACAAATATCAGGAGCAAAGCAAGGATGTTTATTTTTCCAATCTACTCAATATAGTATTTAAAGTCTTATAAAAGCATTAAAAAATCTAAGGGGATACAAACAGGAAAGAAAGGAGTCAAAGTATCTTTATTTGCAGATGACATTTTATAAAAGCCATTAAACACTGCACCAGGAAACTTATAGAGGTGATAAAACTTTCAGCAAAGTTCCATGTTACAAGCTTAACACATGAAAATTGGTAGCCTTCCTACATACAATGGAACAAGAAGTCAGGGAAACAGCTCCTTTCGCAATATCCTCAGAAAACATCCTGGGATTTACAAATAAAATCTTTAAGACACTGACAAAAGAAACTGAAAAAGACACTAGAAGATGGATAGACCTCCTATGCTCATGGATTGATAGGATTGATATTGTGAAAATGGGCATCTTGCCAAAAGCAACTTACAGATGCTATGCAATCCCCATCAATCCAACAGAATTCTTCATAGAAATTGAAAAAAAAACATTCAAATTAATATGGAAATTAAAACAAAACAAAGGAAAAACGATGACCATCCTCAGGAGAGCTGAAACAATCCTGAATGATGAAAAGAACTGTTGAAGATGTCACCACCTGATTTCAAGCTGTATTGTAGAGCCATGGTAATAAAAACAGTGTGGTATCTACATAAAACCAGATGCATTGATTAATGGAATCAAACCAAGGACTCATGCATAAGTTCACACACCTATTGTCCATTGATTGTTGACAAAGAAGTAAAACACAAATTGAAGAAGAGACAGAAGTCTGCCTGCATCTGCATCCTGATTGTTTGCACACTGGACAGCTGCATATACAAGAATAAAAACAGATTTATATCTATCCTTGTGCATCAAAATAAAACAAAACAAAAAACCAACAACAAAAAACCAAACCAACCTCTCAATGGATAAAGGATGTCAACACAAGGCCAGATACCCAGAATCTGATAGAAGACATAGTAGGGAACAGGCTTAGGAAAAGAGTTGCAGAACAGGACACTGATGACACAGGCAGTAAGATTAGTAAAACAGAACCTCATGAAGCTAAAAACCTCTGTACAGCAAGGGACACCGTCATTTGGCAAAACAGCAAGCTACAGGATGGGAAAAACTGTTTACAAATTATACATTTAATAGGTATATAAAGAACTATCAACTGAACATTAAGAGAACAACAAAATTAAAAAGAGCTTCAGTACTAAACAGAGAGCTCTCAAAAAATGAAATGGAAATGGTGAGAAATGAAGAATGCTTAACATTCTTAGCTACCAGGGAAGTACAAAACAAAACTACTCTGAGATTTCATCTTACTTGCATCAGAGTGGTCAAGATCAATAAAGCAAACGACAGCTCCTGGGCCAAGGATGTAGGGAAAGGGGAACGCTTACTCATTGTTAGTGGGAGTCCAAACATGTGTAGCCCCCATGGAAGTTAGTGTAGTGGTTCCTCAGGAAGCTGGAAATAGATTTTCCTCAAAATCCAGGCAAAAGTGGCATGCTAGTGCATGCCTTTATCCCAGAACTTGGGAGGCAGATGCAGGCAGACCACTGTGAGTTTGAGGGAAGTCTGATGGTCTACATTGTGAGTTCCAGGATAGCCAGGGCTATGCAGAGAAAGCTTGTCACAAACAAACAAACAAACAAACAAACAAACAAACAAACAGGCTAAGACAATCTGTCTTTACCACTTTGAAACATACACCCAAAGAACTCTATATCCTACTATGGAGATATTAGCTGATTCATATTCATTGTTGTTCTATTCATAATAATTCAGAAATTAGAAACAGCCTAGATGTCTACTGATGAATGAATAATGAAAATGTGGTACATTTATACAATGGAATATTATCCAGCTGTTAAGCAAAATGATATTTTGAAATTTGCAGTTAAATGGATGGAGGTAGAAAAAATAATCCCGAGAGAAGTAACCCAGATGCAAATGACTAATATTGTATGTTGTTATCTCTTATGTGTGGGTGTTGCTTTTAAGCTTTTGATATGTGAGTTATAATCTGAAAAACCACAGAGCTTAGGTATTTAGTAAAGGACAGAGGTGGAAGAGAGGATCTCTCTAGGAAGGGGAAACAAAATGTAGTTGTTATGGAGGGACAAATAGGAAACTAGAATAGGAGGATTAACTAGAGAGCTGGATGGAAGACAGGGATAAAGGAGGGAATGTGGAGGGAGGGACAACTAACAGCAATTGCCATTGGAATAACCACAGGGAAACCTAATAGTGTAGAAGCTTCCTAAAATATATATGCAAGGAATCTAATGGAGTCACCCATAAGGAGAGACAATGCCATATGTAGATAGCTAATGACACCAAGTAAAACCTTCAGGGCCAGGAATGGACTACATCTTGTTGAGGCATTGGTCTAAGGGGCCCCATGGAAACCTCCAAACATCACAGGCTATTCCCAAGGCCCTTGGTTACTCCTGGTAAACTGATGGTTAGGGCAGATTGCTGAAGAGAACACTTTTGTCATTGAACATGGAGGTGCCCAGGTGATTTTGAGATGGAGCTGTTTCTCCTCCATACATCACGGTGGAAGGGAAAGTCTCAGTTGATCGACCCAGCTCTCAACATTTCTGAAATTCGCTTACTTTTGAAACAGTACAACAATAACAGTTATTGCACAATGGGGATTGCTAGGATTAATTTGTTAGAGGAATAAATAAGCGAATGAAGTCATATCCCTTTTTGTGCCTTAATTGCAGCCAGGCACATTCAGAGTACCAAGCTGAGAAGGGACTTGTCCTGCTTCCTCCATCACATGGTAGGGAATAAGAGCAGACATTTCCTTGCAATGTCCAGTGTGGCCTAAGTCTTCTCATTACCCATCTGGTCAAAACACTGGGAATTGATTTTAGTGTGATCACTAACCATCAATGGTTACTTGTTGTTGTTGTTGTTGTTTCAAATGTGCCTTGGAATTCTCTTTAGTCCTTTATTTTTACCCATTGTCACCCTGTTACACAAGCAACTAATTGACCCTGGATGGAAAAGGAGGTCTCTTTGTCCTCTCTGTGGTTGGACCTCAGGACCTTCTGGTCAGGAGCTTGACAGACCTGCAGCTGCACTGAGACTGCCTCTCCCATCTTCAACTTCACATTACAAATGTCTTAGTCTCCAAACATCCTGTATCCACTTGCAACTTATAAAGAACAAAGCATCACTTGGATTTTGCACTCTAGCAGCTAGTGCTGCATCTGAAGCATTTCACATGCACAGTGATGACACCCACACCCATCTGGGATGCATCCAAGCAAGGCCCTCTGAGCTGAGGGAGCAGGTTCACTTTTAAGTGCCTTGTGCCCCTCCCTTACCTCATGTTTCACTCCTCTGACACACCCATCCCTCAGGAGTCTTACCTCCATGTTCTCGTTGGAAGAAAAGTAACAAGGAGATTTTTCAATCACTGGTTTAATGAGTGAATGAACAAGTAAGTAGTCCTCACACTCATTCTCCATCCACACCATGCTGTTGGATCCTCTCCTTCCATCTGTGTCTTCATGACTAGAGACATCCCCCTTGCAAGATTTCCACAACCTAAGGTTTCTAGTTCCATACTCCCTTAATTAATTGAAACAATTTATGAGTTTGTTCCATGGAGTTCAGTTGAATTTTGGCAGCAGAAGGACTTGTCCACATCTGCCCTTCCCAGATACAATGAAGGATCAGGTAAATTGTTTTTCAAGTGTCTCAGAGTTGGGAAGTGACAAGGCCTGAACTGGGAAGCAGAAGTTGAGGATCAAATGACCAGCGTTTCCTCTGCACAGTAACTCACTCATTAACACCCCAGATATCTAATTTCCCAACCTCCACAGTCTTGATTTAGACTGGGCTCCTGGTAAGAGTCTCCTGCCCCAAGAGCTGGGCTCTATCACTGTGGGACACTGCCAGGGCAGTTCCAGACCAGGAAGGCCTTTAAACCCAGGCTGTAGGAGGGCCAGGCAAGCACACCCACTGCTTAATCCTCCAGGAGGGAACTACTGTCCATCATCTCATTTCAGATTCTACAACAGAAGAATGCTAATCCTGGATTCAGATATTCCATGGGAAATGTCCCACGTTAGACTGTCCACTCAAGACACCTCAACTCAAGAGGGTCCCATTCACGATGTTTCAACCAGCGAGGTGGAGGTGTCCTTGATGAGTTCAGTGGTTGTTTTTCAACCAGTTTAGGAATGTCTGGCAGGAGACAGGGCAGAGTGTAGGGCATGCCACACTGCCTTCTGAAGGTAAAGACAAAAAGAGAAGAAAGGAGGGTAGAGCTCGGGTAATCGGGACCACCCCGAGGAGAACGCTGTAGACACTGGAGAGCTTTTGAGGGAACTCGGACAGGTGCCATAAACGGTTACAGCCAAGTGATTCTCGGTTTTACACAGAGCTTAGAAATCGGAAACTGAGATTAGTGGGAAGGAGGCCACATCCCACTCAGGCCCAGTAAAGGTTTGTCCACATGATGTTGGTGGTGGCAGTGCAGTGCTGTGGGAAGCTTCCTTCAGGTGGGGCTCAGAAGTGAAGCAAAGCAGTAGAGTTGGCAAAAGATGGACAAGGAAGGTTCCAGAGAAGTTACAGCAGGCACAATGTGGAGGTTTAACAGTAAAGTTCTACACCTGCACAGAAAAAGTTCTTACTCAACGTTGTCATGCATTTGTTAGATAAACAGAATACTGAAAGAAAACTATGGAACTCCAAAGTTTATACTTTTAAGTGTGACAGCAAAGAGTAAGATCAACTTAGTCCAAAATAGACATTTCTTCCATAGAATCTAATAGAAGACTTAAGAATGACTAGAAATTCAAAGACCTTGGAGGATGTGAGCATCGATCCCACTACCTCTCACATGCTAAAGTGAACACTCTACCACCTGAGCTAATCCCTCCACACAGCAGACTCCTTCTTGTACTTTCTTTTATGGCAAAGAATTTCTACTGGCATTCACAATCTACTTGCTATAGTTAGAATTCAGGAACACATGACCATAAAGTCTAAAAACAAAGCCAAAATTCATATTTCCTAATTGTAGGGAATGAGCTGAAGGTCTAAAAACACATAAAAAGTGAGAAGACTCATGCTTCCATCTGGTTTTGAACTAGGGACCTCTCACGTGTTAGGCAAGCACGATGACCACTATGCTACAAAAGCACCTTGAGACTAAGCAATTTCCTAATTTCTACACATGTATTCAAAATGTGCTTAGTAGATGGCATAATGTTTTCTTTGCATATATGTATCACAGGGTAGTTAAGTCAAAGTAACTAAGATGGCTGTCCCTCTCCATCCCTAGCACTTGGTGACCCCACTCTGCTCTACTACTGCCAACTGAACACTCAGATTGCACTCTGTAAGTACGGTGGAGTTTGTCCCTCTGTGGCTTAACACCTCACTTAACACCATGTCCTCATGGTGACTGCAAGTGACACAGCCTCTTTAATAAAGGGCGGAATAACTAACATTCCATGTGTGTCTACTGTGTTTTCCTCTGTCCACTGATGGACAGTAGCATGATTTTGTATCTTGGTTATTAGAATAATTCTGCTATTAATACAAATGTGCAAGTGTTTCAGAAGACGCTGCTCCATCTCCATGAATGCTCAGTATACAGTGAATGTCTCAGAACACTTTGATTCCACTACTGTGACCTCATGCCCAGTGAAGCGCAGCCTCTGTGACTCTGTTTTCACTTTCTAAAGAAATTGTCATGCTAGAGCACTAGCTGCTCTTTCAGAGGACCTGACTTTGAATTCTAGTACCACAGGGGAGTTCATAAGCGTGTTCAGCTCCAATACGTAGGCATCTATTGCCCTCTTCTGGTCTCTTCTGGTCACTGCACATAAATACCTGTAAGTAAGAACTATTAGACTTTCCTGTGGATCTATCTTCCCTTTGTGTCAACCAATGTTACACAGAGAACAGTTGGTTTTGGTTTTTTGTTTGTTTGCTTTTGTTTGTTTGTTTTTTGTTTTTGTTTTAAACCAGGAACTCGCAGTGACCACACTGCCCCTCCTTCCTACCCCACCTTCATCCTTCATCCTTCGAGCCTCTTGGTTCGAGATCTCGGGTCCTCTTAGCTCTTTCCCACAGCCCCCCTCCTGAGCCTTTCCTCATAGCACATCTCCATTACTTTGTGTCAGCAATTGATCAGAAATGCTTCCTACCATGAACCCCAGGAAGCACACTGAGTTGGGACACAGGCAATTTCCACTATCCTTCCTGCCTTCCATTCTTATCTCCCCAGACCTCCCTAGTCCTGTAGCAGTCTGCCTGCAGGAGCCCCTCCTCCCAAGTCACCTCCACTCTGTGGGGACTGATGCCAATCCCGGTCCTCTAGCTCTTTCTCACTGTCCCTCTGCTCACTGATAACAGAATAGCAGATTAGATTCCATCTTTCTACTGGATGTAAGGAATAAACTTCCTCATCAAGGAGAGATATCATCTCATGGTAAAAGGATGAAAAAAGTTATTCTAAGCAAATGGTCCCCAAAAGCAGGCAGGTACAGTTATTTTAATATTAGACTAAATAGACTTCTAATTAAAACTGACCTGAAAAGATAGGGAAGGATATACTACATGCTCTTTAAAGGAAAAATCCACTAAGCGAATACTGCAATTGTAAATAGTTATGCAATAAACACAAGATCACCCAAGTTCATAAAAAAAAAAACAACAACCCACTACTACTGCTAAAACCACATATTTATAGCCTACAGTGATGGTGGGTGGCTCCCCACTTTCCTTAATAGATAGGCCACCCAGACGAAAACTAAACACAGGAATACTGCAGCTAAATAATATCTTAAGTCAAATGGGCCTCACAGACAACTACAGATCATCCAACTGAACACGAAAGAACATGCTTTCTTTTCAGCACCTCATGGAACTTGCTCCAAAATTAGCCACATACTAGGATACAAAGCAAGTCACAGCAGATATAAGGAAATTGGAATAACATTCTACCTCTTATCTGACCACCGTGGATGAAAGCTGGCTATCAACAGCAGCAGAAAGTATACAGACTCATGAAAACTGAATAACAGCTCATTACTGAAAGAAAAATGGGTCAAGACAGAAATCAAGAAAGAAACTAAATCCTTTTTAAATTGAATGAAAATAAAAACACAACATACATGTTCTTACTGGACACAAGGAAGGAGGTTCTAGGAGGCAAGTTCATAGCACTAACTGCCTACAATCAAAAGACAGGAGAATCTTGTAATAGTAAGTTAATGATGTAAGTGTTGTTCTGAAAGCTTAGACAATGACTACAAGGAGTAACAAAACCCAACAGAGAAGAGAGCAAGAAATAATCAAACTCAGAACTGAAATCAATAAAATAGAAACAAGCAAACAGACATAAAAATATCAATTCAAAGAATCAATGCATTGAACTGCTTCTTTGAGAAAGCCAACATGATTGACAAACTTTTAGCAGAATTGAATAAAGTACAAGGAGAAGATCCATACTAATGAAAGTAGAAATTAGAAAGAACATGATAGCAGACACTGAGACTATATCCAGATATTTTCTTCGATGATCAAATTGACTTCATCCCAGAGATGCAGGGATGGTTCAAATATGTAAATCAATAAACAGAATCCACCACAAACAGATTGAAAGGCAAGAAATACCATAATCTCATTAGACGTAGAAAGGGCCTCACAACACGCCTTCATGATAAAAGTCCTATAGAGATTAAGGATGCAAGGGACATAAGTCTATATAATAGTAGCAACTTAGAGCAATTCCACAGCCAACAGCAACCTAAAGAGAGAGAAACTCAAAGCATTTACACCATATCAGAAACAAGACAAGGACATCCACTCTTTTCCAATCTAATCAATACAGTATTTGAAATCAAGGGTATTGACAAAAGTGAAGGATATCGAGGGGATGCAAATAAGAAAGGAAGAAATCAATGTATCTTTATTTGTAGTTGACATTTTATACCTAAAAGCTCCTAAAGACTCTTTGAGTAAAATAGTGGACTATAACTTTAACACATAAGGAGCAGTAGTCCTTCTACGTACAAATGACAGAAAGAAATCAGGGTAACAGTACCTTTAACAATCTCTTCAAAATCTATCCTGGGATAACTCCTGACAAGACAACTGAAAGGCATGTAAATAAAAGTTAAGTCGGTTGGGGATTTAGCTCAGTGGTAGAGCACTTGCCTAGCAAGTGCAAGGCCCTGGGTTCGGTCCCCAGCTCCAAAAAATAAAATGAAATAAAATAAAAGTTAAGTCTCCAAAGAAAGAAATTGAAGAAGACCCTAGAAGATGAAAAGACTTCCCACGCTCATGGATTGGTATGATTGATATTGTGAAAACGGACAACTTACCAAAAGCAATTTACAGATTTAATGCAATCCTCATCAAAATTCCAACCCAATTCTTTATAGAAATTGGAAAAAAATGACAAAGAAGCCAAAAACACAAAATGGAGAAAAGACGGCATCTTCAACAAATGGTGCTGATCAAACTCAAAATCTGCATATAAAAGAATAAAAATAGATCTACATCTATCGCCGTGCACAAATCTCAACTCCCAATGGACAAAGGATGTCAACACAAGACCAGACACCTAGAATATGATAGAAGAAAAAATAGGCTTGGGACGAGTTAATGATCAAAGAAAACATTCAGGGCCTCAGTTCTTTGATCTTGTGACAGGTTTCAGGGTGCACCATGAAAGGGAAGGTCATGAACGAAGAGTAGGTACTTTTATTGTAAATGAAAGAACGTTCATCTTCATGCTGATCTTCAAAAAACATAGTGGGCTGTCTTAACCCCGGAAATAGTCACGCTAGATTATACGCAGTGGGGGAATCTTCCCATGCCCATTCATACCATGCCAGGTATATGAGAAGACAAATATGAGAAGGCACATCAGTAGCAAGAAGCAATACTGGGATGAAGCCGCTGAGGTCGCGCTTCTCCGTCTCAGCTCCATCGCAGCTGAGCAAAAGGGTGGGCCTTCTCTAGGAAGCTCACTCGCGTACTGCAGCTCTCCAGCCTAGCGTCCAACACGAAAGGACTTGGTTTGACCTTTTCCAAATGCAACAGAGGTTCGGGTAGATTATTTTTCACAGGGTCTCAGAGTTGGGAGGTGACAGGCCAGAATTAGGAAGCAGAAATTGAGAATCAAATAATGAGCTCTTCCTCTGCCCCAACTTCCCTGTCTCTGCCTGGTCTGCACAGTAACTCACCGTTAACACTCCAAATACTGGACCTCCCAACCTCTACAGCCTTGAATTTAGACTGGGCTCCTGGTAATAGTTTCCTGCCCCAGAGCTGGGCTCAATCCCTCTGGAACTCTGCCCGGGTGTTTCTAACCAAGTTGGCTTTTAGGCCAAGGCTGTAGAGGAAACTTCTGCAGAGAAAGAGCAACTCAGTATGTTCTTGCCATTTTAGCTTCTGGAGGAAAGTGAGCAAATTGGTGGTTCAGCTCTAGACCCAGAGGTAGCAGGCCCCTTCCCCCCACTAGTGGGTTCTAGCACTTCAGAAGTAAAGAGTCTTACCTGTTGTGTTTCCGTAGAAGCCTGCAAATGAGCCGTGGGTCCAGAGGCTGCTGTTTTCTTGCATAAGTTGGAAGAATCCTCACCTTGAGGACCCAAGTGACCACGTAAATGTGCAGATTCTGTCTCTGAACCTGAATCAGGAATCCGCTACCCCCTCCCTCCGCACTGCTCCTTCTCCCCTCCCCCTAACCCCAACATTCATTCATTTAATCTCACTCTCACCCGCACTCACCTGTAGCCTGAAGGTCGCTTTCCTTGATCCAGGGCCACCAATTAGGTTAAAAGGCTCCCACTTCAAGATGTGCCAGCCGCCTTGAAAAAGGGGTATGTGGAGCGCATTCCCTGTTAGAATCGCCGTCAGGTGGCGGAGCTAATCGTTGGATTTTGTGTACTTTCTTCTGTGACTGGCAGGGGGACCCAAAATAGAGATGTTCCCGCTCGGTTTCGAACCGAGGACCTCTCGCGTGTGAGGCGAGCGTGATAACCACTACACTACGGAAACACAACGGGTAAGGCTCTTTACTTCTAATTTTTACAAATCAAAAGGGATATTGTATAAAGTATGATATGAAAAATATAGATTCACACTAATGGAAAGAACCGCAAGGAATGAATACAAACCAGAGATAAAAATTACAGAAAAAAAAGAGGCTAGATCCTGGCAGAGGGAAGGAACAAAAAATGCTCCTCAGGCGTAACGGCGCAGGGGAGAGCTAAGCGAAGGAAAAGGTGCGTGTGCAGGAATTCCCGTGCTGAGACGCTGCGCTGCACCGCAGGGGAATCGCATGCAAGTGAAACATACAGGGCACTGGAGGTTGGGAGAGCCTGATCACCTGGAGACACTTCGAAGAGAACGTTGTAGACGCTGGAGAGTTTTTGAGACAACCCGAGCAGGTGACTCAAATAGTCACTGCAACCTGTTAAGGAAAATTCTCAAGGGTTGTTAGTTAGTTAGTTAGTTAGTTAGTTAGTTAGTTAGTTGGTTGGTTGGTTGGTTGGTTGGTTAGTTAGTTAACTAGTTAGATTGTTTGTTTGTTTGTTTGTTTGTTTGTTTGTTTTTTACGGAGCTTAGATATGGAAAATTGAGACTTGTGTGGAAGGTGCCACATCCCACTCAGGCTGAGTAGACCATGCGATGCTGTCGGCAATACAGGAGTGTGGGTAGCTCCCGTGAGGAGCAGAACAACCCTCCAATAACGCAATTGAGGGAACAGAGATGTACGAGGAAAAGAAAGATCCCAGAGAGGCGGGCAAAAGAACAAACAGCACGGTGTGGTTTAAGAGAAAAAGCCTAACCTGTTTGCACAGAATAGATTTTGACCCAGTGTCTGTTGAGTGAATCTTCAAATCGAAAAGCTCTGAAGCACTTGTCAAATGAACACACGAGTGCGTGATGTGGATTGAGCAACTGGAAAGTGACAATGTGTTAAACAGCGAACTAAAGTTTATGCTCAAGAGTGTGAGAGCATAAGGTTAATGAAGGTCATTTTTATATAAGGTTGTTAGTGGAAACCTGGTGTGCAAGGTAATAAGTGGAGGATGTGGGCATCGACCCCACTACCTCTCGCATGCTAAGCGAGCGCTCTACCATTTGAGCTAATCCCCCGAGCTGATAATGCCTCTTTTTTTTTGTACTTCCTTTTATGTCAAGTGTCTCCACTGGTCCTCACATACGTACTTCCTATGGCTAAGGTCTAAGAAAACACGCTTGTCAAAGCTAAAACTGTACATTCGATTCGAAACTGTGTTCCTCAAAAGCGTAGGAAGTGAATTGAGAGTCTAAAAACAGACGAGAAAATGAAAAAGAAGACTGTTTCCGCCCGGTCTCGAACTGGGTAGCTCTCGCGTGTTAGGCGAGCGTGATGACCACTACACCACGGAAACATCCATTGGTAGCAAATGTTCCTAGTTTCAAGATATGGATTCAAAACATGCCTAGTAACCGGTTTGGTATTGGTATTTGTTGTATTGCATTATGGGCAAACTAAATAAAAATAACCAAGGTAGTTGTCCCACTCCATCTGCAGCCCTTGGTGAGCCACTCTACTACTGAGATCTCACACTGAGATCATCGGTAAATTTGTCCCTCTATGGCTGGTTTACCTCAACTCCATGTCCTCAGCTTCTTCATTCCAGTGGTTGCAAGTGACAGAGCCTCTTTATAAAGGACTGAGTAGAGTTAACGTTCCATGTGTATCTTCTGTGTTTTCATCTGTCCACTTACGGACAGCACCTTGATTTTGTATCTCGGTTATTATGAATAATCTCGAATGTGAAGATACGAGTGTCTCAGAAGACCTGGATTCATTACCAAGAGCAGAGCAAACATGAGCCCATGACTGGCAATGTTCTCTATGGCTAAATTTCTAAAGGAATTGTCATGCTAGTACGTCTAATGGCTGTAATAATCTAAATCATCGTGCAGCATCCTCCTTTTTCCACACCTCTCCAACACTGGCTCTTTTCTATATTTGAGGATGGATAGCCCTTTCTGGAGGACAGAAGTGAGGTATACTCATTGGGCTTTGGGTTTCATTTTCCTGGTCAGTTGTGAGTTGGGCACATTTTCATAGATTAGTTTATTCTTTGTCTTCTTTGAAAAATGCCTAACCTGATTTTCCCCTCCATTGTGACAGTCTATTTGTTTTCTAGCTACCGTGCTTTGTGCATATCTGAGCATCAACTCCTGCTTTCTCCCACTCTGTGTACAGCCTGGACTCCATTGCTTATACCTTCACTGTGCAGAAGCTTGTGGTTCTGGGAAAGAAGCTGTGGTTTCTGTCTTTGCTTTGGGAGCCTGTGCTTTAAAAATGCATCTGAAACCACAGCCAGAGTTGTACAATGGTGCTTTGCCATTGTGCTCTCTTCCGGAAGCCTTATGCATTCAAATCTTATATTTGAGTCCTTAATACATTTGGTATACCCATGTGGTGTGTGAAATGTACTCAGTTTCATTTTCTGTATGCTGACATCCAGATCCCAATATGGTATATAGAATAGAGTATTCTTTCCCTGATATGTCCGCACATTTTTGCTCTCTTTTAGGCTTTGTTGTTTCGTTTTTTAGAAAATTTCACCCTATACCCGAATCTGGTCTAGAACTCACCATATAGCCCAAGCTTGGTCGATCCCCTGCCTCAGTCTCCTGATACTAGGATTGCAAGTATGAATCAGTCTTAGAAACACACATGCATGCACACATTCACACACACACACACACACACACACACACACACACACACACACACACACACTCTCACACTCACCCGTACACACTGGCTGTGTCTTAACCACTTTTTTGAAGAATGAATTGACTATATATTCCTAGATCTATTCTGTTTCATTGGTCTACATATGATGTCAGTACTATAGTGTTTGGGTTACCATAACATTGTAGGATATATTTTTGAGTCATATAGTATGAGGACTCTAGTTTTGTGGATTTGGGGGGCTTTGTTTTGTTTTTGCTTTTTTCATTTCTTTTATTGTTTTCATATCCTTTTAAATGTTTTATACTTCTCATCCTATGGATAAATGTGTTATTTCTATTTTATAGCTACTATAAGTTCTTTTCCAGGCGTTTTGTGGCTGGTGTTTAGAATTGCTGCTGTCTTTGTGGCTGATACACCTTCCCTAAATCCATCAGTTCTAGGTGGTTTGAATCCTCGGTCCCCACCTGAGGTTGCCCTTCTGCTACCCAGAATGCACTTGAGCTCTTCTAAATGAGCACTTTTGCTTGCTGGACTCCCAAGTCTCCCTCTAACTTATTTTATTGAGGAGACCAAAAGCCTCCCTCATAAACTTCCCCTATTCCAGCACCAAGATGCATTCTTAAAACTGGCTGAGGCAGGAGAATCTGAAATTTGAGGTCAGCCTGGCTTAACAGTGAGACTGTATCCATAAGTAAATAAATATTAATGGGGTCTTGCATGGTGGCACATGTCTTTCATCTCAACACTGAGATGGCAGTGGCACAATGAGAGGCAGAGGCAGGTGGATTTCTGTGAGTTTGAAGCCAGCCTGGTCTTCATGTTAAAGTCCAGGTCAGCCAGAGCTGCATAGTAAAACTCTGTATCAAAAATAAATTTAAAAAAGAAAAATGGTTCATTGATAAGTGACTATTAGCCCAAATGCTTGAATTGCCCTAGATGCACAGAACACATGAAACTCAAGACGGATGACCAAAATGCGAATGCTTCACTCCTTCTTTAAAAGGGGAACAAGAATACCCTTGGGAGGGAATAGGGAGGCAAAGATTAAAACAGAGGCAGAAGGAACACCCATTCAGAGCCTGCCCCACATGTGGCCCATACATATACAGTCACCCAATTAGACAAGATGGATGAAGCAAAGAAGTGCAGGCCGACAGGAACCGGATGTAGATCTCTCCTGAGAGACACTGCCAGAATACAGCAAATACATAGGCGAATGCCAGCAGCAAACCATGGAACTGAGAATGGGACCCCCGTGGAAGGAATCAGAGAAAGGACTGGAAGAGCTTGAAGGGGCTGGAGACCCCATATGAACAACAATGCCAAGCAACCAGAGCTTCCAAGGACTAAGCCACTACCCAAAGACTATACACGGACTGACCCAGGGCTCCAACCTCATAGGTAGCAATGAATAGCCTAGTAAGAGCACCAGTGGAAGGGGAAGGCCTTGGTCCTGCTAAGACTGAACCCCCAGTGAACGTGATTGTTGGGGGGAGGGCGGTAATTGGGGGAGGGTGGGAGGGGAACACCCATCTAGAAGGGAAGGGGGAGGGGTTAGGGGGATGTTGGCCGGGAAACCGGGAAAGGGAATAACAATCGAAATATAGATAAGAAATACTCAAGTTAATAAAAAAAAATCCATGAGGATAATTCATGAAAAAAAAAGAAGAAACATGTTTTAATTGGCTCTATTACCAGTTTGAGAGTGGAGCACAAATCATTGTATAAAATATATGAATTTGGGGTTGGGGATTTAGCTCAGTGGTAGAGCGCTTGCCTAGCAAGCGCAAGGCCCTGGGTTCGGTCCCCAGCTCCAAAAAAAAAGAAAAAATATATATATATGAATTTGCTGGCATATAGAACTGGGGCATATTCAAGGCTATGACTGGTAAGGTCGTATGGCCAGCTTTAGGATATACAGCCATGGGGTTATATTGCTTATTTCTCCAAATAAAATAAATGAAATAGAAAAATGATGTTATAACCAGAAGGCCTGCTCCGCTAAGCATGCAACCTGAGTGAAGTTCCCCTGCTGTTTGATAGAGCCACGGTTCCACTTTTCCTTCTGTATCTGAAAGTTCTAGCATGGCCATTCATGGTGAATCTGGTCTTGTATCTACATAGTCTTTACTTCACAGAGAAGGAAATTCATCTAGTCAGAAGTGTCCTGAAACAGATTTCCACTAACAGAAGGCTTGAGGATAACACCTGAGGTCAGTTCACATTTCAAGAGAATCAAAATTGTTCCCTCTTGCTAAACTGAATGCAGGTGAGACTGAGAACTGGATGAGGATGGTGTAGAGGACTGTGCATGGTGCAGGGGAGGCTGGGAATTTGGTGGACTGTGCATGTTGCAGGGGAGGCTGGGAATTTGGTGGACTGTGCATGGTGCAGGGGAGGCTGAGAATTTGGTGGACTGTGGATAGGGCAGGGGAGGCTGGGAATTTGGTGGACTGTGCATGGTGCAGGGGAGGCTGGGAATTTGGTGGACTGTGCATGGTGCAGGGGAGGCTGGGAATTTGGTGGACTGTGCATAGGGCAGGGGAGGCTGGGAAGGGGTGGTCAGGAGCAGAGGGATGGGAGGATTGACGTAATGTCTCTTTCCACATTTGATAAATACGTCTGTCTTGATGAAGGAGGAACACCATCTCAGTCAGCCTCTGAGGCCTGCATGCAGCATTAATACAGAGGTTCCTGTATGGACAGAACAGTGTTCTGAAATGCAGTATAGTCCCTGAGAGGAAGGTCACAGGGCAAGCTATATTTTATCACGATTCATCCCTGAGCAGTTGGTGACATCTGGACTTTTCCACTGAAGTTTCACAATGGCCAAAGTCTCAAGCTTAAAAGTAAGAAATTACGTTAGGAGTCTTCCTAATGAGTAAGAGGAATAGGAAAGTAAATGCCAGGCTGTCACTCAACATCCAAGGTATCGCTTTAGAGATTCAAAGATGAATGGGTTTTTGGAGCTTCACCCTGATTCCATTCAACAGGTGTTTGCCTGTTGTAGATATTAAGACAGTTTGAGGAATAACTGTACTAGGATACCTGGTACCAATGTGCTTGAAAGCAGGAAGCAGAGTATGAACTCATAAATGCTTTGCCCCTGCACCAGTCACACAGGGGCTATTAGAAAGGTGGAAGTGGGCAATCCAAACAATGGCATTGACCTGGGGATTTGTACCCAGGAACACATCTCCTCTTCCAACTTTGGAGACAGCAGCTGATGCAGAAGCCACAGGGGAGTGCTGCTTACTAACTTGTTCCCCATGGCTTGCTCAGCCTCTTTCTAGTAAAACTCAGGACTGCCTGCCCAGGGATAGCACCACTCACCATGGACCAGGTCCTCTTCCATCACTTAGAAGATGCCCTTCAGGCTTGTCTACAAACCCATCTCATGGAAGCAGTTTCTTGAGAGTCCATCCTCTCAGATGACTTCAACCTGTGTTGACATAAGACTATCCAGTGTATTCACCAATGATACAATGTAGAATTCTAACACACTAGGAAAACAAAAGCAAGTGTCTCAGAATTTTCAGATTTCTGGCTTGTTACTTTTTGACAATGTATGCCAGATAATATAGTATTTACATTGTGACATTTAGAACATATTCTGAACATTCTTTACACTGTATAATCCAAATCACTAAGATACTGTTTAATTAATAAAATACACTAAGTATTTGTAATGGTTTGTATATGTTCTGCCCAGGGAGTTGCAAGATTAGATGTGGCCCTGTTGGAGTAGGTGTGTCACTGTGGGTGTGGGTTAAAAGACTTTCATCTAGCTGCCTGGAAGTCAGTGTTCTCCTAACAGCCTTCAGACAGGGGAGGCTGGGAATCGCTTTAGAGATTCAAAGATGAATGGGTTTTTGGAGCTTCACCCTGATTCCATTCAACAGGTGTTTGCCTGTTGTAGATATTAAGACAGTTTGAGGGATAACTGTACAAGGATACCTGGTACCAATGTGTTTGAAAGCAGAAGAGACCATGAATGTGAACTCATAAATGCTTTGCCCCTGCATCAGCCACACAGGGGTGGAAGTGGGCAGCCCAACCAATGGCATTGACCGGGGGGATTTGTACCCAGGAACACATTTCCTCTTCCAACCTTGGAGACAGCAGCTGATGCAGAAGCCACAAGGGAGTGCTTCTTACTAACTTGCTCCTCATGGCTTGCTTAGCCTGCTTTCTAGTAAAACTTAGGACCTCCTGTACAGGTATAGCACCGCTCACCACGGGCTGGGTCCTCCTCCATCATTAAGAAAATGCCCTTTGGCTTGAGACCCCATATGAACAACAATGCCAACCAACCAGAGCTTCCGGGGACTAAGCCACTGCCCAAAGACTATACATGGACTGATCCTGGGCTCCAACCTCATAGGTAGCAATGAATAGCCTAGTAAGAGCACCAGTGGAAGGGGAAGCCCTTGGTCCTGCTAAGACTGAACGCCCAGTGAACATGATTGTTGGGGGGAGGACAGTAAGGGGAGGAGGATGGGGAGGGGAACACCCATATAGAAGGGGAGGAGGAGGGGTTAGGGGGATGTTTACCTGGAAACCGGGAAAGGTAATAACAATTGAAATGTAAATAAGAACTACCCAATTCAATAAAGAAGGAGAAAAAAAAAAGAAAGCAAATGAAAAACAAAACAAAATCCATCTAGTGAAGCATAACAGCAAAGTTTTCAGGCATTTTAATTACTGACATTTCAATGTTTACTTAAATATTAAATATCATTGACAAAATTGTGATGTGTATTAAAATAATTGGCTAAGCATTAAATAAAATTTTAATGTAAAAAAAATGCCCTTCATGCTTGTCTACAAACCCATCTCATGGAAGCATTTTCTTGAGAGCCCATCCTCTCAGATGACTTCAGCCTGTGTTGACATAAAACTATCCAGTGTAGTCACCAATGATTCAATGCAGAATTCTAACACACTATGAAAACAAAAGCAAGTTTCTAAGAATTTTCAGATTTTTTGGCTTGTTACTTTTTGGTGATGTATGCCAGATAATATAATATTTACATTGTGACGTTTAAAACATACTCTGAACATTCTTTACACTGTATAATCCAATCTGCTAAGATGTTGTTTAATTAATAAAATACACTAAGTATTTGTAATGGTTTGTATATGTTCTGCCCAGGGAGTTGCAAGATTAGAAGATGTGGCCCTGTTGGAGTAGGTGTGTCACTGTGGGTGTGGCTTATAAGACCCTCGTCCTAGCTGCCTAGAAGTCAATGTTCTCCTAGCAGGGTTCAGATGAAGATGTAGAACTCTCAGCGACTCCTGCACCCATGCCTGCCTGGACTCGGCCATGTTCCTACCTTGATGAATCTCTGAATCTGTAAGCTCCAATTAAATGTCCTTATAAGAGTTGCCTTGGTCATAGTGTCTGTTCACAGCAGTAAAACCCTAACAAAGACAGATTTGTAGTACAAAGAACTACATCGTACAAGAACAGTCAATGAAAAACACAATTTAACATTCAAGTCTTATACTTTTAAAAACAAACTTGAACTCTACTATCCAACAAGGCCACAAAACAGCCAGAAGAGAGAAAAGCTGCTCAGAGGTTCGAATTCCAGTCTCCCTTTCTGGCCTGTGTGTGCTTGGTTGAAGGGGCTCTAGCAGGCCAGAGCATGGGAAACATGGCAGACATGTTTTGCCCTTTTGCCCTTGTTCTCTCCCTTGTTATAAACTGTTACATTCCTCAAGCTAGCCCCCAAGGTATAGTCCTGTATTTGGCCACTGACCCATCCCAGAGACAAAAACACTTAGGCCACCAAATCAAAATTCCTTATTTGGCTAATCTATCTAACCAGGATTTACCAACTCACTCTAGCACAGACTCACATCCATATCGCCCCCTAGCTGCAGGAGGGTCTCATTTCTCAGGTCTACTTGACCTACTGCATGGTGTTTAGTCCTGACTGACTAGGTGCATCCACTTCCCCACAAAAGCCCCTCTCCCTCCGTTGGTTATGAGCGGTGGTAGCTTGTTTCTACCCGCACTGCAACCGTTGTTTATCAAAGAAAATTGAGCAGGATGAGCTGCTGTTTTTGTGTTCATTCTTGGAGGAGAGGTTTAAAACAAAGCCAAGAATCCTCACATGGACACTCTCCTTGCAGTGTGTTGCTGCCTATGGTGGACAAGTGCCAGTTTATTTTTTCCTTCAGAAACCTTTTGCACCTCCCCCCCAGACCTTCCCAGTGTGATTTGATGTAATGCAAGTCATAACCAAGCTTTCTGATGAACTTCTCAGAAAGCAGCTTTCTGAAGATACTCTTGACATGGGTGGGTCACAATGATTGTCAGTGATCTTAATGTCGATGACATCTACTGGCCTCCATAATGTTTGTCTACCCTCCAGCTTCTCAGCTTAGCTGATGTAGACGGCCTTTTGTTTTTAGTTCTTTTACATGTATTTACTAGAGGGTAGGAGAGGAGAGAGTGCTCTGGCTTCATTGTGGGAATCAGGGCAAACGCAGGAGATGGTTCTCTCCTTCTACCATGAGTTCTACCAGAGAACAAACTCAGCTCATCAGGTTTGGTGACAAGTGCTTTTACATGCTGAGTCCTTTCACTGACAAGTTCAAATCCCTGACCTCAAGGGGAGGAGCCTGGAAACAGCTTATTGGAAAATTCTACGGGTCTGATTTCCAAACAGAAAGCCAGGAGTCTGAATCTGATAGGAACAATCTGCCAGTTATCTCAGCACTTTGAGGGGGAGGTACAATTGAGAATTCATCCTGTTCACAAAGGCAGGCCCAGGCCAGCCAAGGCTACATAGTGAGGCCTATCTTTAAGTAAGGAAGTGAACAACAGAAAACACCTTAATCCAATTGAATTCATTTCCATTTGGCCCGGTGCACCCCACTGACCCTTAGTACACAGGCAGCCATCACTAACTCAAACTTTTCCTTAGATAGATCAGATTGGGACATAAGGTTCCAATACTGTTATGAGAGAGCTAGCCTAGGAATCTTTCAGTAGCAAACGGCTTAAACAAAGTGGTTTTATTATCACACTCACAAACATGGAGACAGAAATGACAGTGGTTACTGCAGTGTCTCCTGATGTCTTTGGGACCTGTGCTCCTCCTGATGACATGGGCTCCTAACACTCACCTGGCAGTTCTCAACTGTCAGTGTCAGGGGATGTAAGTCCCACTGTGCACAGACGCATATGAGGGTAACCACCATACATAGAAGAAAAAGGTTTTCTAAAAATCAATTAAAAAACAGAGCAAGGCTAGGCAGTGGTGGTACATGCCTTTAATCCCAGCACTCAAGAGGCAGAGGAAGAGGCAGAGGCAGGCAGATCTCTGTGAGCTCAAGTACAGCCTAGACTACAAAGCAAGGTCCAGAACAGCCAGGATGGTTGGTCACACAGAGAAAGGTAGTCAGGAGAAACCTATATAAATTAAAAATGAGAGCACTCTTCCTTATATTTAGCCCACATCAACCTGTAACTAATTTCCAGGGGTAGCCATCACATAAACTAATCCATGGCCCATATTGCCAACTGAGACTCAGCATGTATGGGCACAATGACCTTAATTGCACACGCCACACTGCTAGCCAGGAGTCAGCTAGCTTTGGCTGTAACTCCACAGCACAGGTCCTACAACTAGTAATGAAGTTACAAGCTACTTTCTGAGCCTGAAAAAACACTTTGTCCTGTCTTCTTCTCTTCCTCCTTCTCCCTGATTCCTCCTCACCGTGTAGCCCTGGTGGTTCTGGAACTCCTGAGATTAAAAGCTTGCACAAAGTCTAGCCAACACTTGCTTTTGTCAATGTTTCATTAATGGGCTCTAGTCACACAGAACTACAACCAGAGACTAGTGTCTTTCACCTTAACTTTCACTCTGTTCTCACCATTGTTCCTGTAGAAGAGGCTTGACATAGACAGAGTAGGCTTACAGAGACCCAGAAGATGTAACTCTGCCTTTTATTACCTTTGTGCCTGTTTAGACCGAGAACTTCCTGACACTCCTTATCACTGTCACAATAGATGATACTTTCCAAATTGGTTGTCACAGCAAACATCACAGGTAGCAAAGTGCATAAAGTGTATTATTTAAGATTTTTTTTCATAAAACCTCTCCTCATAACAACTCAAAGAATTAGTGAATATTTACCAAACTGAAACCCTAGAGTCAAAGTTAAAGTTAATGTTCATCCTTAATAACACCAGGGTAAAAACATCAACAATTCTGGTAAAACAGGAGGAACTACTCCAGAGACAGTGCTCCTGCCCCACAAAAGCAGGATGGTCACCTTAGGAGGGGAAGTCAGGGGAAGCCGGCCTGATATTCTAGTTGGCTTAATTTCAAAGAAGAAATGCACTTGAGCTCTGTTGCCTGTTGTTTTCAATACCTGGCCTAAGTTCCTGGAGAGGGCTGCACTACCCAGCTTCCCTTGAATCCACAGACAAAAGACACACACACACACACACACACACACACACACACACACACACACACACACACACACACACACACAGGTTCCTCATTTTCCACTTGTCTTCTGACACAGTTGCTGGAAGCTACTGTCTCCAGCCTAGAAAATTGTGCCTTTATCAATATTCTTATCTCTATACCTCTCCAACTCCATAAACTTTAGTTGGTTCATTACACTCCTGACTGCCTGTCTGTTGGAGCGGCCTGTGTGGTCACTCTGTTTCGAGATTTTACATGGCTGATCAACTTTTCTCCATCAGAAATCTGGCAAACTTTGTCTCTCCTCTTCCTCTCTCTCTCTCTCTCTCTCTCTCTCTCTCTCTCTCTCTCTCTCTCTCCCCTCTCTCGCTCTCTCCAGGTATCTGGACATCTTGCCCTTTACTAAGTTCCCTCGTCAGGAATCGAACTCTGGCTTTGGTGGTTGAGTTCCCAATCCTAACCAGTAGACACTCAACACTGTCCTGCTCCATGCCTGTTCCTTATTTTCTACCTCAGTCCTCTTCTGACCTCAGGCGCCCCCATGCACAACAAGGGAGAAAGGTTTCCTCTTGAGCTTCACTTGTCTGAATCCTAGTCATTCACAGCCATGGATTACTAACCTGATTTTAGTAGGAGTATATTGTATCTCTCACTCTAGGACAGTAACTGATGTCTGAATTTCTCACTATCCTGGTTACAACAATGGAATTAAAAAGAAACCATGGAAGATATACAATACATTGGTTATGTCAGAAGAGGTACATTTTTTTTAATCTTTATAACATGAGTATTTCTTATTTACATTTCGATTGTTATTACCTTTCTCGGTTTCCGGGCAAACATCCCCCTAACCCCCCCCTCCCGTTCTATATGTGCTTCCCCTCCCCATCCTACCCCCATTACCACCCTCTCCCCAACAATCACGTTCACTGGGGGTTCAGTCTTGGCAGGACCAAGGGCTTCCCCTTCCACTGGTGCTCTTACTAGGCTATTAATTGCTACCTATGAGGTTGGAGCCAAGGATCAGTCCATGTATAGTCTTTGGGTGATGGCTTAGTCCCTGGAAGCTCTGGTTGGTTGGCATTGTTGTTCATATGGGGTCTCGAGCCCCTTCAAGCTCTTTCAGTCCTTTCTAAGATTCATTCAAAAGGGGTCCTGTTCTCAGTTCAGTGGCTTGCTGCTGGCATTCGCCTATGTATTTGCTGTATTCTGGGTGTGTCTCTCCGGAGAGATCTATATCCGGTTCCTGTCGGCCTGCATTTTTTTGCTTCATCCATCTTTTCTAGTTTGGTGGCTATATATGTATGGGCAACATGTGGGGCAGGCTCTGAATGGGTGTTCCTTCTGCCTCTGTTCTTAACTTTGCCTCCCTCTTCCCTCCCAAGGGTATTCTTGTTCCCCTTTTAAAGAAGGAGTGAAGCATTCGCATTTTGGTCATCCTTCTTGAGTTTCATGTGTTCTATGCATCTAGGGTAATTCAAGCATTTGGGCTAATAGCTACTTATCAATGAGTGCATACCATGTGTGTTTTTCTGTGATTGGGTTACCTCACTCAGGATGATATTTTCCAGTTCCAACAATTTGCCTATGAATTTCATGAAGTCATTGTTTTTGATAGCTGAGTAATATTCCATTGTGTAGATGTACCACATTTTCTGTATCCATTCCTCTGTTGAAGGGCATCTGGGTTCTTTCCAGCTTCTGGCTATTTTAAATAAGGCTGCTATGAACATAGTGGAGCACGTGTCTTTGTTATCTGTTGGGGCATCTTTTGGGTATATGCCCAAGAGAGGTATAGCTGGGTCCTCAGGTAGTTCAATATCCACTTTTCTGAGGAACTTCCAGACTGATTTCCAGAATGGTTGTACCAGTCTGCAATCCCACCAACAATGGAGGAGTGTTCCAGAAGAGGTAAATTTTTACTCCTCAGTTTCTGCATTCCTCTTTATGATTAAATGATGGTCCACTTTCTCAGCTTGTTTTCTCAGGTTATCTTACTGCTACATCTAAAAACAAAACAAAACAAAAGACAACAACAACAACAAAAAACCCAAACCAAACAAACCAAACACCCCTTTCTTTTTCTTGTTGATTTCTGGAATATTTACCATCACCCTTCATCTACTGCATTCTGTTTTCTAGAGACCCTTTCTAATACTAATGCCTCATTCTAGCTTTCTTGTCACAAATGGAACCTATGGTCTCTTCCTGCTTCCCCATTGGCAGGACATTTAGTGACATCCTAAGAATATGAATTCTGATTTCCAGCATAATGGTCCCCATTTTTATATATTTAAAAACTCACTCTATACTGATCCATCTAGCCGTGGCTTTGCTTTGCTTGGCACATGGATCCTCTCACAATCGTGAGAATACCTTAGTTCTAATGTCTAGGGTTGGTGAGGCAGAGATACTGAATTCCTGTATAAGATTGAAGAACACTCTAAAAATGTAAAAATGAAAAGCGACGGAAACGGTTCCTGTGCATACCCTTGAGGTCTGCTTCTCACTAGTTCTGGCTCCAGTGGCCATTGAAACTTTTTTTGTTGAGGCTTGATTTTAACGGGTTGTTGGGAGTTTATACCAAAACTGTTAGTGGGTAGATGTTGGGAATGTGAACAGAGTCCACAGTAAGAAAGCCTTGAGATAGGCGATCTCAAGAGTAGGCGATCTCTGTATGAAACTGGAGTGGTAGCGACCTGCCTGGTCAGAAAGTACTTGGGGCAGCATGGAGCTGCTGAGACAAATTAGCGCTAGTTCCAGCTGACTCGAGCGAGAACTATCGGGAACCAGACCACAAGGCTACGCGCAAGGACTGCGTCCGCCGCTTTTTATTTTTACCGCAACATGAAAAGAATGCAGAATGCTCAGGGAAGGGATGGCAGAACTGGGTAGAACCTGGTTTTGTATTAAGGGTACAGTGAACATAGTACAGTCTCCATACTCTCCATCAGATTAGTTCTATATGATGCTATCTACGATTACCTACATATTGTGTTTATCCCTAAGGACTCGTGTTGGGAGCTTGGTCCAACACATCTTGGCTCAGTGTCATGAGCAAGTTCTGGGACCTTTAAGAAGTGCAGTCCTTAGGCAATTTGTGCTTGTCCTCAGAAGGGAATATAAGATCTTCCTCTGTCTTTTGCTTTCTGTTTGGAAATGTGATCACGTGCTTTCTTCACTATATATTCCTAATGCTCTGGCACCAGTGACCATGAAATCTTCTAAGTGCAGAGTTGATGCCAGGCACCATGTCCTTGCATTTCCAGAACTGAGTGCTAAGTAATCACATTTTCTTTATGAAGTTAGCCTGCCTGAGGAAGTTCATGGCTGGGAAAAAAAGCACATTCAAGCACCTTCTAATTTAGGTGTACTGTCCTGCATAGAGGGCAAATAGTGGATACTCTGAATGTTTCTTTTTTATTAATTATTGTTTTTTTATCTATTTACATTTCAAATGTTATCCCCTTCCCCGTTTCCCTTATAAAAACCTCCATTCCATCCCCCTTTCCTTCCTGCTTCTATGACAGTGCTCACCCACCTACCCACCAACTCCAGCCTCACCACCATAGCATTCCCCTATACTGGGGCATTGAGCCTCCACAGGACCAAGGGCCTCCCCTCCCACTGAGGCCAGGTAAAGCAAACCTCTGCTACATCCTCTGAAGCTGGGGCCATGGGTCTCTCCATGTATTCTCTTTGTTTGGTACTTTAGTCCCTGGGAGCCCCCACCCCACCCCAGGGGGGGGGAGAGGTCTGGTTGGTTGATGTCTTCTTCCTATGGGTTGCAAACCCCCTTCAGCTCCTTTAGTCTTCCCCCTAACTCTTCCATTGGGTGCCCATGCTCAGTCTGATGGTTGGTTTCAAGCATTCGCATCTGTATTTTCAAGCTCTGGCAGAGCCTCTCAAGAGACAGCTATACCAGGCTTCTGTCAGCAAATGCTTCTTGGCATCAGCAATAGTGTCTGAGTTTGGTGTCTGCAGATGGGATGAAACCCTAGGTGGGGCAGTCTTGGATGACCTTTCCTTCCGTCTCTGCTCCACTCTGTTCCTACATTTTCTTTAGACAGGAGCAATTTTGGGTTAATATTTTTGAGATGGATGGTTGGTCCCATCCCTCAGCCATGGGTGGTGCCTAACCCCTGAATGTGATCTCTATGAGTTCTCTCTCCCCTTTGTTTGGTATTTCAGCTAATGTCATCTTCGTTGGGTCCTGGGAGCATCTTGTTTTCCTGGCATCAGGGCCTTTCTAGTGGCTACCCTCAGTTCCCTATCCTCCAATGCTACACACCTCTGTTTAATTTCCTGACACTCTGTACTTCACCCCCTCCAGTGTCCTCCCACTCCTGATCCTGTCCACCTTTTTCCTCCCCTTCCATGCTCCACTATGCTCATAGCAGCCTTATTTATAATAGCCAGAAGCTGAAAAAAATCTCTGATGTCCTTCAACAGAAGAATGGACACAGAAAATGTGGTACATTTACACAATGGAGTACTACTCAGCTATTAAAAATAATGAGTTCATGAAATTCTTAGGCAAATGGGGGGATTAGAAAATATAATCCTGAGTGTGATAACTTAGTCACAAAAGAACACACATGGTATGTACTCACTGATAAGTGGATATTAGCTCAAAGCTTGGAATACCCAAGATACAATTCACAAACCACATGAAGGTCAAGAAGAAAGAAGACCAAAGTGTGAATGTTTCAGTTCTTCTTAGAAGTGGAAACAAAAATAATTACAGCAGGAAATATGGAGACAAAATGTGGAGTAGAGACTGAAGGCCATCCTGAGACTGTTCCACCCAGGTATCTATCCCATTTACAGACACCAAACCCAGAAACTCTTGTTGACAGAAGCCTGATATAGCTGTCTCATGAGAGACTCTGCCATAGCCTGAGAAATAGAGAGGTAAATTCTCTCAGCCAACCATTGGACTGAGCATAAGGTCCCTAGTGGAGGAGTTAAAGAAAGGACTGAAGGAGCTGAAGGGGTTTGCAACCCATAGGAAGAACAACAATATCAACCAATCACAACCCTCAGAGCTCTCAGGAACGGATCTACCAGCCAAATAGTACACATGGAGGGACCAATGGCTCTAGCCACATATGTATCAGAGATTGGCCTTGTTGGGCATCAATAGGAGAAGTTGCCCTTAGTCAGGTCAAGACTTAATGCCCCAGTGTAGGGGAATGCTAGGGTGGGGAGGCAGGAATTGGTGGGTGGGGGAGCACCCTCATAGAAATAAGGGGAGGGAGGAGGAAATAGGAGTTTCCAGGGGATTACATCTGAAATGTAAATAAATAAAATATCCAATAGAAAAAGAAATAACAACCTTATTAAATTGTACTGTTTTAAAAGAAAAAGTCTCCCAATTACCACTACTACCACCACCATCATCAACAACAAAAAGCCCAGGGACCAGAAGATTTCAATGTAGAATTCTATCAGACCTCCAAAAAAGACCTAATACCAATAGTCTTCAAACTATTCCACAAAATATAAATAGAAGGAGCACTACCTAATTTGTTCTACTAATCCACAGTTCTGCTGACACCTAAACCTCACAAAGAGCCAACAAAGAAAGAGAACTTCAGACCAATTTCCCTCATGAATGTAGACACAAAAATACTCAATAAAGTTCTTGCAAACCGAATGAAAGCAAAATTCTACAATTCTAGATGCCGAAAAAATAATTTAACAAGGTTCAGTATCCATTCAGGACTAAAACAACTCATAACAAAGTAAAGAAGAAAACCATCTCAATACATTAAATCCATTCATGAAAAGGCACAGCTGACATCACAACTAATGCAAAAATGTTGAAGGATTTTCTTTTAAGACTTGAAACAAGGTGAATGTCCATTCTTTCCAGTTCTTTTCAATCTACCACTAGCGAGAATGATAGGAACAAGAAATGAAAGGAGTCCAAACTGGATATGGAAAGAAGAACAAGCCTGCTTCCTGATAACGAGTAGAGATCTGTGATGGCTCTACCTACCACAAAGATGTAAGAACAGACAACTTTAATAAATGTTCAGGATATAAAATGAACATGAAACAGTGTGATCTATCAGAAGGAGAAAACAATCCCATTTAAAAAGTGTTAACATAGCTATATCACACCCTTCTCCTATAGGCTTAGGAACCATGAAAGAAGAGGGAGCAGAAAGGCCAGAGACTGCATAGAATCAGAGTGAAACAGTCTTCCCAATAGGAGGAACTGCAGCAGCCATGAACTCACTGCTGCAGTGATCATCTATACATGACTAACTGAGTCAGGCAACATTCTATGTAGATAACACTGTTCTGAACACTGGAAATCTGCAAAGCGATTTCAAGCTCTCTCACTCTGTAGATGAAATTATGACTATGTGAGGAGGCAGAGCTGTTAATTAGCTTGACTATAGGGACACTAAATGGTGTCTTCTGTGTATCAAAATAGCATTTCAATTGTGCATATCAAAGCTACATACAGCCAAGTTTAAAGATATATTGTGTGTAATTTTTTATTTTTAAAGCTGTGAAATAAATTGGGAGTGCTGGTTTATACCCATAATCCCAGCATGGGGAAGGCTGAGACAGGAGGATTGGGAGTTGAAGCCTGTTATGGGATAAAGAATGGGACCCCCCCATCTCTCTAAACTAAACTAAACTAAACTAAACTAAACTAAACTAAACTAAACTAAACTAAACTAAACCAAACCAAACTAAACTAAAGCTAAGCTAAGCTAAGCTAAACCAAACCAAACCAAACCAAACCAAACCAAACCAAACCAAACTGAACGAATTAATTGCTTGCTCTCTGGTCCTTGCATGCTCCCTCAAATGGGTTAGGAGATGTACAGGTTGTTCATAGAAAATAGGGTTTAATACAGAGGCACTCCCAAGGTCGTGAATGGGCACTGACCAAAAGGGACACTACACAGACTGACATTAGGTAAGATTAGACACATTCAGGGTTGTGTGTCCACAGGTCAGATTACATTAGAAAAATTCTCTCTCTCTCTCTCTCTCTCTCTCTCTCTCTCTCTCTCTCTCTCTCTCTCTCTCTCTCTCTCTCCTCCTTT
This sequence comes from Rattus norvegicus, assembly GCF_021556685.1. Classification (NCBI taxonomy): domain Eukaryota; kingdom Metazoa; phylum Chordata; class Mammalia; order Rodentia; family Muridae; genus Rattus; species Rattus norvegicus. The sequence continues at coordinate 41,997,904 of NC_141550.1, forward strand.
CCTCCCCTCCTCTCCCCTCCCTCCCTTCCCTTTTCCTCTCTTCCCTCCCGTCCGCTTAGGTCAAAACACGCTTTACTAAGAAATCTTTAACACCTATGTTTCTCAAATATCTAGCTTAATTTTGCATGGAGACAATGCAGAATTTCAGACCCAACCCTGGGATGTTTTCTCGTTTCAACTCTCAGGACTTCCACACAGTTGCTTGGTAAAATACACAGGGCTCGTGCTCCCTTCCAGACCATTGTGTGACGACCGCCTAACACAAGACAAGACGCGCTATTCGCTCTGGAACCAAGTTCCTTGGTTTCTTCAGCATTTGTTAGATCAGACCAAGCAGGAGGAAAAAAACCTCAATTTTGGGGAATCCCGTTTGCCAGGGCTCCAGGTCTTCCCAGAGAACATCCTTTTACGCCAAGGCGGAGGGTGGGGAATGGCTCTGGAACCGTGCAGATTGCTGCCTCACACCGTGTAGCCAGGGCTATTAGAGCCGCTTGTGGGGGTGTCGGAAGATGCTCATCTGAATGCATGACTGGATATGTACCCACACTGTAGTCTACCAAACGGTGGATGTTCCTTGTAGGCCGAATAACGAGTGACTAGAGCTACTTTATGAATGCTCCAGTGGTGCAATCGGTTAGCGCGCGGTACTTCTAAAGCAGTGCTATATGCGCTAGGGCGATGCTGAGGTTGTGAGTTTGAGCCTCACCTGGAGCATTGTTTTCATAGAATCGTCAGCAACCCTACCCCCACTGTGTACTTTTCAGCCTACTTTGTTTAGTATCAATCAGCCTATATCGGCTTTGTTAGGAATTAGTTTTAGGATCAGCACTTATTTTTAGAATCCAGCAACGACCAATGACAGACCGCCAACTTCCCTGTCTTGCTATCATGCTCTGGTTTGGAGAAAAATGCAGTAGGATTATGGTGGCAGCTTCAGCTATTTTTAGAATCCAGAAAGATGAATGATTTCGGTGGGCCGCCGCCTTCCCCATCTTGCTCTCATGCTTTGGTTTGGGGAAAAATACGGTAGGATTATGGTAGCAGCTTCGGCTTCTCTTATTTTTTCCATTGCAAACTAAAAGTCACATGACATCGGTGGTGGAATGGGAAGATGGAGAGAATCTGTTCCTGGAACTCTCGGACTAGTTTTAGATTGCCTGTAATAGGCTGCTTTCCCTCTTCTGTAAATCTATTCATATGCTTTTAAATGTTGTGACACATTAGAACTTTAGGACAAAGCATGCTGTAGTTGTGTCTCCCTAGCGTTTGAGAATTCTAGAAGAATTACCACTTCTAGATCAGATCCAGCTACACAGCAAAATCTGGTTTATTTTATTTTATTTTATTTTTTAATCACTGGAGCAAAGCAATTCCTGCTGCATGCACATTTAGTTCAGGCAGAATGAGGGTAGAACGCAATGTCTTCCCTTAGTGTGCACTCCAACAGTTAATAACAGGTCATCTCTGTAGATCAGAGTAAGCAGGTGGAGAGCAGCTAACCATCCTCAGAACTGCTTCCATGACTGGCATCATGGAGTCATGTACCACTCTGGAGCCTGTGTACAGGAGAGAATAAAATCTACAAAATAAAAAAATAAAATAAAATCCACCCCCTCCCCCAAATCTAACAATAAAAAAGAACAGGTTATAAGAAAGAACAGTTCCCATTGCTCTGATTTCTGGACAGGAATTGCTTACAACTGTGGAGCTTTGACGTTAGAGGGAGCACTGTGACATTTATATACATGGAGAGCCATAGACCACTGCTCCACTCTGGAAACTCTGAAGGATGACATTTTAAAGAGGAGAGAGAGAGACAGAGAGAGAGAGAGAGAGAGAGAGAGAGAGAGAGAGAGAGAGAGAGAGAGAGAGAGAGAGAGAGAGAGAGAGGAGGAGGAGGAGGAAGAGGAGGAGGAGGAGGAAGAGGAGGAGGAGGAGGAGGAAAAAAACCATTTAGCTATGTTTGGATGACAGCATTTAACAATATCCACTGTATACTTCAGTCCAGATCTGTTCATGCTGTCGTAGCAAAGCTGGTTGGAACATGGCAGAAAATCAAAGCTACAAAAGAACCTGCCATGCTGCCTGTGGCTTGAGCTTTCTCCACAGGGTTGTTCTGGGACTGATGGTCCTCAGCCTGACACCGAGGAGACAGGTAAAATGCTCAGATACTATTGGAGACTGCAGAGAATAAGGGCACCCACACATTGTGGTCCAAAGTGACCTTTCCCTCCCTGAACAGAGTTAAAAGAGCAGGGTCAGTGATAGTTGATCCAGTGGATCCAGTACAAGGCTACATTGTCTGAAGAGCAGAGGTTTGGGAGGGTATGTTAACATTATATTAGAAATGCTTCTCTTCACTTTTACCCCATTACTCTGGCATTGCTTGTCTGTTTATTACAAGGTAGAGCACCACTGTTTACCTCTGAGCTCTCAGGAGGCAGAGGCAAGAGGATTGCAACTTTGAAGCCAATCAGTTCTTACTTGTGAGATTTTGTGCCTTGTTTTTCTTTAAAGGAAAAAAAGTAAAATAGCTATGTGTCCTTACACATGAATAAATTTTAAAGCCAGTATCATTTTGTAAATCACACAAAGTTCATTTTTGTGGCTGGATACATATAGATTTCCTTTTAAAGTTTGTCCTCTCCTGCTTCTCTTCTCTTTCTCCTTTCCACCCATATGTGTGTATTTTTTCTGCTCCCACCCCCACTACAGATCAGAGTCTCATGCTGAAGTCCAGGTTGTCCTTGAACTCTCTGGGTAAGCCAGGCTGGCCTTTTAAATTCAAGGCAATCTTCCTGACTCAGCCTCCTAAGTGCTTGTGGGTAGAAGTTACTATTTATTTGCCTTAGTCATTACTGTTTTTGGTTTATTATTTAGTTATTGAATGTTGAGTAAGTGGGTATTGTTTTTCCTCTAGCTGTTTCCTGCTGACATTGGGGCATCATTGTCAGGGACTCAAGGCAATTGGAATATTGGTTAAGGCCTGGAAGCTCAGGCTGTGTAGTTTGATGTCCCAACTTTATCAGACCATGTGGCGCTAGGGTAGTATAGGAAGCCTTGGGGCGGTTTGTGTGGTTGGACTACCTGGGGCTAGTTGTCTTGGAGCCATCTAGGCTGTAGACTTACTTCAAGGGAACACATGGGCTGCTGAGATGCTGAGCTGCCAGAGCAGTCCGTAGTTGATTTGAAACCTACTGGGACAGATAGACTAGGGACAGATAGAAGGTAAGGTTAAGAATTTTAGGGAACACCTTTTATCTTAGGTGTAGATTTAAACCTTTTAGGTCCATGGTCTTAGTAGTTGGGGAAGGGGCGTTCCAAGAACAGGTAAAGGGGGAGGAATCCCAATGTGGGCAATAGACAGGTAGAGAAACTTAGACTGTTGGTTTGAAGCTATATATAGGTGGAGTCCATTTGACCTGTGAGGGGTTGATTAAAGTCGATTTCCTGAAACTTACAAGATGTTTTTAAGTTTACAAAAAGATAAAAAGTTTTTAGCATTGTTTGTAATCTGTACTGAAATCCACTTTGTAGGAAGGGTAGCAGACTTATGTTTTGAGTTATAGCAAAAGTTTTGGGGAGAGAGAGAGAGAGAGAGAGAGAGAGAGAGAGAGAGAGAGAGAGAGAAAGAGAGAGAGAGAGAACAAATCTGAAACAACTTTTCATATACCCTAAATCATTTCATTTTCAAGAACTCTTGCAACTTACCCTTTTATATCCTCAGGCCTTGTTTCTTTAGAACTTAAAACATTTTTGCGATTTGTATTTACATACTTTGTAAATAATTTCTTTAGACCTTAAAACATTCCTCAGACCTTTGTAACCTGTATTTTCACACCTTAAAACATTTCCTTAGATTCTCCTCACTTTAGGCCTTTATAACTTGATAAGTGGGTAAGGTAGGGGTTATATGGTGGAGATGGGGCTACTCCACTGATATACATTGTAGGTTTGGGTTAGGTTATGTAAAAGGTTTTATCTGCTGGGGTGAATGTCAGGTGGATTTGGAGAAAGGAGAGAAGGGAGCTGGTATTAGAGTGAAATATGTAATGTAGGTAGTGAATTATGTCCCGGGTGAAAGGGATATTGTAAGGTGAACAGGTCAGGCATAGAAACTGATTGGATATAAGAGAGTGAATGACATATTTGAGACCTCTGAGGCTGGTTAAGGATGGGGCTCAGAGGTGTAGCTGAAGTGTCTTTGAGTGTAATATAAAGGGGTTCATGATGTGAGCAAAGGAAATAGTATCACACGGTGGGCTAGAGGACAAGATGGGTTTTGGGAATTTTGATAGTGAGGGAGTGTACAAGTGGAGGCTCAAGAAAGGAAGAGGAGGGAGGCTGAACTGAGTCTTGGAAGCTACTGCTATTGTAGAAGCCAGTTTTATGTCAATTTTGGGAAAGATTGTTTTGTTTATGTGTTTTTGGTAAGGGAATAAGGTCTGAGGGAATGAGGAAAGGGGGAAGGGCTAGGAAAAGCCTTTAAAGAAGCACGTTAGGGAAGGGGCTTGAATAGTCTGAAGGAATGGCTGTGTACTCTATGAGTGAGTGGGACCCCAGAATTCTTTTACAATAAAAAACCATGGCCTTGATATTCAGGAGGAACATGACGAGGTGGACTGACAGAAGAAATGAGACCCTAGGCTCCTGGAGAGTGATTGGGGTGGGTTTAGGCAGGTCTGTCAATATCTTCAAAGAGCAAAAAAGGATGAATTATAGCAGGAGATATGATCCAAATGGCTTGTGCATCAATTAAGTGACAGAGACTTTCCCATGAACTACACGGGTTAACCTAAGTTTCCCTGTTCTCCATGGCTGGGCACTGAGGGTAAGTTTTCAGCTGTCATATGGGATAGGATTTAATCTTCAGTTGTCACATAGATCAGCTTTGGCTTTTGACTGTCAGATTCAGGTGTAAGAGATATTTTTCTTGTAGAGGAACTTTGGGAAAACTGACCTTACTTTGTCTAGGCAGAGTTGGGAAACCAACCCCAAAATGTCTACAGTTTGAAAAGAACCCTGGTAGTAGGTAAAGCAGAGGGAAATTTTCCCAACATTACTGTAATCCAGGGGGAGTTGTCATGCCCTGTCTTCTTTAGAGACTATCAGGTTTTTATTAGAAAGAGGCAGGTCTCTATAATGGAAAGCTTAAACAGTTTAACTGTCATATTCAGCAGATCTCTGAAGAGTCTGAGAACCACCTATCTATTAAGTATATTTATTTTAGGCTTACCCTGGAAAACACAGATAGGCTGAATAAAGCCTGCCATCAAATGAATTATAAAGCAGTCTATAAGTTAGTAGTTAAAAGATTTTTAAGAGTTGAAAGTGGCAGTTAGAGATTTTTGGAAGTGTAGAACAGATGAAGATAGAAGGGATTTTGAGATTATTTGTTTGTGTAAGCTCTAGGAGGAGCTCCTTTAGAAGAAAAGACAGAGAGGGCAGCTCCGAGGGTCGGGGAGGGAATTGTCCGAGGGAGCTGAAGGTAGAAGCTATGAGAATGTAAGCTGGAGCTGAGATAAGAGAATACGGTTGCTCACTATCATTGAAGCCAGGAGCAAGGAAAGGCTTAGGTGACAGGAAGGATTGCTGAGAGAGAGCATAGTGGGACAGCAGTCAGGACTATAGTTCTTAGGGGGAAGGAGCAAGGAAGCTTGCGATGTATATAGGTCAAAGAAGACATAAAGACAGAGTAGATAACTCTGAGTCAGGAGGAAGCAGGAAAAAGGTTGCAGGCTGCCTCAGACAGGATCGTAGCTCCTTGGGAGAGGTGAGAGAAAGCTAGAGAAAGATGATGAGGAGGCTAGTAAGTGTTTAATTGAGGGGATCGAAATTGGAGATTTGGCTTTAGGAGAAGAGATGGAGGAGGCATAGCGGGGTTCGGTGGGGGCGGGGTGGTTGGGGGTGGGGCTGTGAAAAGACTGCTGGTACTGAGAAGTGTGGCAGTGGCCAGTAGGCCAGTCCGTGAGAGAGCAGTGGAAAGAGGTGGAGGATTTGGTATTTCAGAGCAGGGGGCAGCCTAGGCAGCAGTGGAAGCTGGCAGCCGCAGGGAAAGGGTTTTGGACCCAGGACCGAAGCTCCTGGGAGAAGCTTCAGCGGTTGTGGAGAGCTCTTGGAGCTGGTTGGGCTGCAGGGGCAACAGGGAGAGATCAGAGGGGTGGGCCCAGAGCAAAGGGCTATTAGTCAGTCCGTGGCAGTAGAGGTTTTGATGGCCACTAGGGCATGAGGTAGATGTCAGAAAGTACAGGAGAAAGAAAGGATGGAGTGGAGATACAAGCAAGCAGAGAAGCAGATGGAGACAAGGCCTAGGCATTTTCAGAGAGAAGGTGTGGTAAGCCTAGCCCCCAGCTGCGTCCTCTCCGAAGGAGCCTGTGGGAGAAGAGCATAGGCGGGGGCAAGAATTGGTCTTGCAGGAGAGTAGGGTTGCTTTCGATAATAACTGAAGCCACTCTTGACTTTTAAGTTATTTTAAGCCCAGAAGCTGCAGGCCTCTGGATTTATTGACACTTGGTGCTAACAGCAAGTGATTAGGCAAAGGATTTATTGCTATGTTTTTCTCTGTCCAGGAAGCCAGAAGCCTCTCTGGCTAGGCTGGTTAACTCTGTGAACTGGAGAGGAAGGAAAAGAAAACTACAATGTTTTATACTGGCAAATATGCACAGACCCTTATACATTCATATACCCATATTCTGGATAGCCTGACCATCTGTCTCAATCAACTTCACAAGTATTCATGCATGTTTACATATATACACATACACCTACACGTGTACATATAGACAAAATATACATTTGGATGGGTGGATGGATGGGTGGGTGGCACAGAGCCCTCCAAGCCAAACCATCCAACCAACAACTTTATTTCTTTTCTCTGGCCTTTTTATACCTTCTTAAACAATAAGATCTTTAGAAAATTACCTCAGAGATAAAATGTTATATAAATTGGGAGTTACAGAAGGATGTTGATATTAAATTCAAAGCAGTGTTTCATTAAAAAATGTTCATTAAAAGTTCAAAGCAACAGTTTTTTTCATGGTCTTGCTTTATCATAGTGTATACCTGTGGCTTTATCCTTGGACCTGAATGTTTTTCCTTGAACACAAATTTGTTCCAAGTGTACTTCTCTTTTTAGTGTGATTATAAAGCTTTTTTTTTGCTTGTTTGTTTTTGTTCTGTTTTCTGTTTCTCTATCATTTTATTAGGGTAAATTCAATGGTATTTAAATCTCTACAGCATTTGACAGCCTCTGCATTCCTCTAAATTATACAAAACAGAGAAGAGAAAACATCAATATATCTGTAACTAGTAAAAAATTTCTTTCATTTTAACTGATTTGGATTTAATTTTCCATTTCATAGCCTTTCTTTCTTTTCCAATTTGGTGAGTGTTTTTTCTTTATTGTAGTGGATAGGAAGTCAATTATGTTAAAGGAACAGTAATTTAAAATCACACTCAAGTTTCATGGTCAGTTTCCTTTCCATTATTTTAAGATTATATTTCTCTACAGTCAATAGATGTCACAGGTTGAAGAGGACGAAACTAAATATAAAGGTAATATGTTTTATGAGTTTTGTTAAGTACTGTGATAACTTTTTTGTTCTTTTTAAAGTTGGTTATTTTATTTATTGACATTTCAAATGTTATCCTCCTTCCCAGTTTCCTCTCCACAAACCCTCTAATCCCTCCCTCCCACCTGCCTCTCTACCCCCACTCACTGACCCACTCCTACCTCAGTACCTTAGTATTCCCCTACCCTGGATCATTGAGACTCCCCAGGACAAAGGGGCTCCCCTCATAGTGATGCCTGATAAGGCAATCCTATGCTACATCATGGAGCATATGTCCTTGTTATATCTTGGAGTATCTTTCAGGTATATGCTCATGAGTGATATAGCTGGGTCCTCAGGTCCAATTTTCTGAGGAACCACCAGACTGATTTCCAGAGTCGTTATACCAGATTGCAATTGCACCGACAATGGAGGAGTGTTTCTCTTTCTCTATATTCTTGTTAGCATCTGCTGTCACCTGAGTTTTTGATCTTAGTCATTCTGACTGGTGTAAGGTGGAATCTCAGGGTTGTTTTGATTTGCATTTTTCTGATGACTAAGGATGTTGGACATTTCTTTAGGAGCTTCTTGGCCATTTGATATTCCTCAGTTGAGGACACTCTGTTTAGCTCTGTACCTCATTTTTAATTAGGGTTATTTGGTTCTCTATAGTTTAACTTCTTGAGTTCTTTGTATATATTGGATGTTAGCCTTCTATCCGATGTTGAATTGTTAAAGATCTTTTTCCAATCTGTTGGTTGGCATTTTGTCCTGATGATAGTGTCCTCCAACTTACAGAAGCTTTTCAATTTTAGAAGGTCCAATCCATTTGTCTATTCTTGATCTTAGAGCATAAGCATTGGTGTTCTGTTCAGGAAATTTCCCCCTGTGCCCATTTGTTCGAGGTTCTTTCCCAGTTCTATTGGTTTCAGTGTATCTGGTTTGATGTGGAGGTTCTTGATCCACTTGGAGTTGAGCTTTGTAGAAGGTGATAAGAATGGATCAATTTGCATTCTTCTACATGCTGACCTCCAGTTAAATCAGCACCAGTTATTGAAAATGCTTTCTTTTGTCAAAGATCAAGTGACGGTAGGTGTGTGGGTTCATTTCTGGGTCTTCAATTCTATTCCACTGATTTATCTGCCAGTCTCTGTACCAACACCATGCAGTTTTTATCACTATTGCTCTGTAATACAGCTCAAGGTCAGGGATGGCGATTCACCCAGAAGTTCTTTTATTGTTGAGTAGAGTTTTCACTATCCTGGTCTTTTTGCTATTCCAAATGAATTTGCAAATTCCTCTTTTTAATTCTGTGAAGAATTGACTTGGAATTTTGATTAGGATTTCATTGAATCTTTAGATTGCTTTCAGCAAGATGGCCATTTTTACTATATTAATCCTGCCAATCCATGAGCATGGGAGCTCTTTCCATCTTCTGAGATCTTCTACAATTACTTTCTTCAGAGAGTTGAAGTTCTTGTCATCTTTCACTTGCTTGGTTAGAGTCACACAAAAGTATTTTATATTATTTGTGACTACTGTGAAGAGTGTCATTTTCCTAATTTCTTTCTCAGCTTTTTTATCCTTAGAGTAGAGGAAGGATACTGAGCTGTTTGAGTTAATTTTATATCCAGACACTTTAATGAAATTGTTTATCTGATGTAGGAGTTCTCTTGTGGATTTTTTGGGCCACAATACGTACATTATTATATTATCCACAAATAGTGATCTCTCCACTTCTTCCTTTCCAATTTGTATCCCTTTAATCTTCTCTCCCACCCCCATCTTTATTAATTGGGTATTTCTTATTTACATTTCAATTGTTATTCCCTTTCCCGGTTTCTGGGCCAAAATCCCCCTTACTCCCCCCCTCCCCTTCTATATGGGTGCTCCCCTCCCCATCCTTCCCCCATTACCACACTCCCCCCAACAATCACGTTCAATGGGGGTTCAGTCTTGGCAGGATCAAGGGCTTCCCCTTCCACTGGTGCTCCTACTAGGCTATTCATTGCTACCTATGAGGTTGGAGCCCAGGGTCAGTCCATGTATAGTCTTTGGGTAGTGGCTTAGTCCCTGGAAGCTCTGGTTGCTTGGCATTGTTGTTCATATGGGGTCTCAAGCCCCTTCAAGCTCTTTCAGTCCTTTCTCTGATTGCTTCACGGGGGTCCCGTTCTCAGTTCAGTGGTTTGCTGCTGGCATTTGCCTATGTATTTGCTGTATTCTGGCTGTGTCTCTGGGGAGAGATCTACGTCCAGTTCCTGTCTGCCTGCCCTTCTTCATCCATCTTGTCTAATTGGGTGGCTGTATATGTATGGGCAACATGTGGGGCAGGCTCTGAATGGGTGTTCCTTCTGCCACTGTTCTAAACTTTGCCTCTCTATTCCCTCCCAAGGGTATTCTTGCTCCTCTTTTAAAGAAGGAGTGAAGCGTTCACATTTTGGTCATCCTTCTTGAGTTTCATGTGTTCTGTGCATCTAGGGTAATTCAAGCATTTGGGCTAATAGCCACTTATCAGTGAGTGCATAGCATGTGTGTTTTTCTGTGATTGGGTTACCTCACTCAGGATAAGATTTTCCAGTTCCAACCATTTGCCTATGAATTTCATAAAGTCATTGTTTTTGATAGCTGAGTAGTATTCCATTGTATAGATGTACCACATTTTTTTGTATCCATTCCTCTGTTGAAGGGCATCTGGGTTCGAAAGCTTCTGGCTATTATAAATAAGGCTGCTATGAACATAGTGGATGGAGCATGTGTCTTTCTAAAATGTTGGGGCGTCTTTGGGTATATGCCCAAGAGAGGTATAGCTGGGTCTTCTGGTAGTTCAATGTCCAATTTTCTGAGGAACCTCCAGACTGATTTCCAGAATGGTTGTACCAGTCTGCAATCCCACCAACAATGGAGAAGTTTTCCTCTTTCTCCACATCCTCGTCAGCATTTGCTGTCATCTTTTTGATCTTAGCCATTCTGACTGGTGTGAGGTGGAACCTCAGGGTTTTTTTTTTTTTTTAATCTTTATTAACTTGAGTATTTCTTATTTACATTTTGATTGTTATTCCCGCTGCGGTTTCTGGGCCAACATCCCCCTAACCCCTCCCCCTCCCCTTCTATATCAGCTTTCCCTCCCCATCCTCCCCCTTTTACTGCGCTCCCCCCAACAATTATGCTCACTGGGGGTTAAGGCTTGGCAGGACCAAGGGCTTCCCCTTCCACTGGTGCTCTTACAAGGCTATTCATTGCTACCTATGAGGTTGGAGCCCAGGATCAGTCCATGTATAGTCTTTGGGTAGTGGGTTAGTCCCTGGAAGCTCTGGTTGGTTGGCATTGTTGTTCATATGGGGTCTAGAGCCCCTTCAAGCTCTTTCAGTCCTTTCTCTGATTCCTTCAACGGGGGTCCCTTCTCAGTTCAGTGGTTTGCTGCTGGCATTCGCCTATGTATTTGCTGTATTCTGGCTGTGTCTCTGAGGAGAGATCTACATCCGGTTCCTGTCAGCCTGCACTTCTTTGCTTCATCCATCTTATTTAGTTTGGTGGCTGTATATGTATGGGCAACATGTTGGGCAGGCTCTGAATGGGTGTTCCTTTTGCCTCTGTTCTAAACTTTGCCTCCCTATTCCCTGCCAAGGGTATTCTTGCTCCCCTTTTAAAGAAGGAGTGAAGCATTCACATTTTGATAATCCGTCTTGAGTTTCATGTGTTCTATGCATCTAGGGTAATTCAAGCATTTAGGCTAATAGCCAGTTATCAATGAGTGCATAGCATGTGTGTTTTTCTGTGATTGGGTTACCTCACTCAGGATGATATTTTCCAGTTCCAACAATTTGCCTATGAATTTCATAAAGGCATTGTTTTTGATAGCTGAGTAATATTCCATTGTGTAGATGTACCACATTTTCTGTATCCATTCCTCTGATGAAGGGCATCTGGGTTCTTTCCAGCTTCTGGCTATTATAAATAAGGCTGCTATGAACATAGTGGAGCATGTGTCTTTTTTATATGTTGGGGCATCTTTTGGGTATATGCCCAAGAGAGGTATAGCTGGATCCTCAGGAAGTTCAATGTCCAATTTTCTGTGGAACCTCCAGACTGATTTCCAGAATGGTTGTACCAGTCTGCAATCCCACCAACAATGGAGGAGTGTTCCTCTTTGTCCGCATCCTCGCCAGCATCTGCTGTCACCTGAGTTTTTGATCTTAGCCATTCTCACTGGTGTGAGGTGCAATCTCAGGGTTGTTTTGATTTGCATTTCCCTTATGACTAAAGATATTGAACATTTCCTTTGGTGTTTCTCAGGCATTTGGCATTCCTCAGCTATGAATTCTTTGTTTAGCTCTGAACCCCATTTTTAATAGGGTTATTTATGTCCCTGCCATGTAACTTTGTGTGAGTTCTTTGTATATTTTGGATATGAGCCCTCTATCAGTTGTAGGAACGGTAAAGATCTTTTCCCAATCTGTTGGTTGCTGTTTTGTACTAACAATAGTGTCCTTTGACTTACAGAGGTTTGTAGTTTTATGAGGTCTCATTTGTCGATTCTTGATCTTAAAGCATAAAAGCCATTGGTGTTTTGTTCAGGAAATTTTCTCCAGTACTCATGTGTTCGAGATTTGTCCCTACTTTTTCTTCTATTAGTTTGAGTGTATCTGGTTTGATGTGGATGTCTTTGATCCAAATGGACTTAAGCTTTGTTCAGGGTGATAAGAATGGATCGATCTGCATTCTTCTACATGTTGACCTCCAGTTGAACCAGCACCATTTGCTGAAAATGCTATCTTTTTTCCCTCTCTTTTTTTTTCAGAGCTGGGGACCAAACCCAGGGCCTTGCGCTTGCTAGGCAAGCGCTCTACCACTGAGCTAAATCCCCAACCCCTGCTATCTTTTTTCCATTTGATGGTTTTGGCTCCTTTGTCAAAAATCAAGTGACCATAGGTGTGTGTGTTCATTTCTGGGTTTTCAATTCTATTCCACTGGTCTATCTGCCTTTCTCTGTAACAATACTATAGAGTTTTTTTCACTATTGCTCTGTAATACTGATTGAATTCAGGGATAGTGATTCTCCTGAAAGTCTTTTTATTGTTGAGGATAGTTTTAGCTAATCCTGGGTTTTTTGTTATTCCAGGTGAATTTGCAAATTGTTCTGTCTAACTTATGAAGAATTGGGTTGGAATTTTGATGGGGATTGCATTGAATCTGTATATCGCCTTTGGTAAAAATGACCATTTTTACTATATTAATACTGCCAATTCGGAAACCAGAAGAGACTGCACTCTGTGCACATCCAGACGCCAGAGGAAAACACCAAACGCCATCTGGAACCCTGGTGCACGGAGGCTCCCGGAAAGAGCGGCGCAGATCTTCCCGGTTGCTGCCGCTGCGGAGAGGACTTAGGCAGTACCCCACGAGCAAACTTGAGCCTTGGAACCGCAGGTAGGACCAACTTCTCCCCTGCAAGAAACCTGCCTGGTGAACTCAAGACACAGGCCCACAGGAACAGCTGAAGACCTGTAGAGAGGAAAAACTACACGCCCGAAAGCAGAACACTCTGTCCCCATAACTGGCTGAAAGAAAACAGGAAAACAGGTCTACAGCACTCCTAACACACAGGCTTATAGGACAGTCTAGCCACTGTCAGAAATAGCAGAACAAAGTAACACTAGAGATAATCTGATGGCGAGAAGCAAGCGCAGGAACACGAGCACCAGAAACCAAGGCTACATGGCATCATCGGAGCCCAATTCTCCCACCAAAGCAAACACGGAATATCCAAACACACCAGAAAAGCAAGATCTAGTTTCAAAATCATATTTGATCATGATGCTGGAGGACTTCAAGAAAGACATAAAGAACTCCCTTAGAGAACAAGTAGAAGCCTACAGAGAGGAATCGCAAAAATCCCTGAAAGAATTCCAGGAAAACACAATCAAACAGTTGAAGGAATTAAAAATGGAAATAGAAGCAATCAAGAAAGAACACATGGAAACAACCCTGGACATAGAAAATCAAAAGAAAAGACAAGGAGCTGTAGATACAAGCTTCACCAACAGAATACAAGAGATGGAAGAGAGAATCTCAGGAGCAGAAGATTCCATAGAAATCATTGACTCAACTGTCAAAGATAATGTAAAGCAGAAAAAGCTACTGGTCCAAAACATACAGGAAATCCAGGACTCAATGAGAAGATCAAACCTAAGGATAGTAGGTATAGAAGAGAGTGAAGACTCCCAGCTCAAAGGACCAGTAAATATCTTCAACAAAATCATAGAAGAAAACTTCCCTAACCTAAAAAAAAGATACCCATAGGCATACAAGAAGCCTACAGAACTCCAAATAGATTGGACCAGAAAAGAAACACCTCCCGTCACATAATTGTCAAAACAGCAAACGCACAAAATAAAGAAAGAATATTAAAAGCAGTAAGGGAAAAAGGTGAAGTAACATATAAAGGCAGACCTATCAGAATCACACCAGACTTTTCGCCAGAAACTATGAAGGCCAGAAGATCCTGGGCAGATGTCATACAGACTCTGAGAGAACACAAATGCCAGCCCAGGTTACTGTATCCTGCAAAACTCTCAATTAACATAGATGGAGAAACCAAGATATTCCATGACAAAACCAAATTTACACAATATCTTTCTACAAATCCAGCACTACAAAGGATAATAAAGGGTAAAGCCCAACATAAGGAGGCAAGCTATACCCTAGAAGAAGCAAGAAACTAATTGTCTTGGCAACAAAACAAAGAGAATGAAAGCACACAAACATAACCTCACATCCAAATATGAATATAACAGGAAGCAATAATCACTATTCCTTAATATCTCTCAACATCAATGGCCTCAACTCCCCAATAAAAAGACATAGATTAACAAACTGAATACGCAATGAGGACCCTGCATTCTGCTGCCTACAGGAAACACACCTCAGAGACAAAGACAGACACTACCTGAGAGTGAAAGGCTGGAAAACAACTTTCCAAGCAAATGGTCAGAAGAAGCAAGCTGGAGTAGCCATTCTAATATCAAATAAAATCAATTTTCAATTAAAAGTCATCAAAAAAGATAAGGAAGGACACTTCATATTCATCAAAGGAAAAATCCACCAAGATGAACTCTCAATCCTCATCTTCGATTGGTTTATATACAAGTGTGCAATTTCTAGGCTTGAAAGTAAAATGATGCTATCTGGTGCTGGATAGAGGAGCCTTATTTTTTATTATGGCAGCTTGCTATTTTTGTAACATGGTGATTTGGTTGAACACAATAAAGTACAGTAGTAACTGATCTCCCCCTCTTCCTGGATGAGTGAGGAGATGATTAAATGTTGATGTCAGCATCCATGAGCATATTCAGATGAGCTTCTGCTTCTGTTGAAAAGGATGCTGTGTTTGATTGTGGTCCGAAGCTTTGAAGCACTACTTGGCATCTCCTTCCTTGGAGGTCTCACTGTTTAAACATAACAGATTTGATAGCTTGTTGGTAAGGTGAGGTCCCGCTTGTCTCCACTAGGTCATCTTCATGTGAATCCGGTGGTTATACGGTTTTGTTCTAGGGATATTTCATTTTTTTTAATAACGGTTTTAGCTGACATTCATGGAGAGAATGAATCCTTAGAAGTGTGCCACTAGTGAAAGGAAATCCTGTCTAGAATATGTTTCTTTACAAAGCTGTGTCACACCATCCTTTGGGCCCTCTGCTGGAAAAGTAGAATCAAGTCTCAAATAATGCCTTTTAAATTGTATCCTCTAGTATTATAGATGTAGGACAGTACTGTATCATACCTCTGTGGATGTAAAATAGCTTGTACCTGCTTTATGATACGTAGTAGTGACCATACTTTATCAGAGCTGTTTTTAATGATGTTGCTCAGAATGTTTTCTTTCCAGATGATGATTGAGAAGCTAATTTAAAAAAAAAATGGTGCCAGGTACCACAAGAGTAACAGAACTGTGCTGTTTTCTCGGGTTTTGTTTTTTTACTTTTTTTTTTTAATGGAGTGTGCTGGATGTCTCTACAGTTTTGTTCAGATGACTGCAGAACCTGGAAAAGCTGTTGCTGCTGTTGATGCATAACACACTGCTATTATTGGTCTTTTTATATAAATATAAATATATATACAGATATATAATTTGAATTTTTTGAAACTTTACCTGTGCTGTCAACTTTCGAAAAAAGTATCCCCGTTTACTGTGCTGAGTTGGCACTGTACAGAAAGTAACAGCCATATTGGTCTAGAAATGTTGAACTTAAGTTTTTTCCATTTGTACAGGGGTAACACACTGTATTAAATATGTAAGGTCTTATATACGTGGGTTTGATTACAAAAACTAATAAAGTATTCTCTAAATTAAAAAAAAATACTGCCAATTCATGAGCATAGGAGATCTTTCCATCTTCTGAGATCTTCTTCAATTTCGTTCTTCATAGGCTTGAGGTTCTTATCATACAGATCTTTCACTTGCTTGGTTAAAGTCACACGGAGGTGTTTTATACTATTCAGGACCATGATGAAGGGTGTCATTGCCCTAATTTCTTTTTCAGCCTGTTTCTCTTT
Source organism: Rattus norvegicus (assembly GCF_021556685.1). Lineage (NCBI taxonomy): Eukaryota > Metazoa > Chordata > Mammalia > Rodentia > Muridae > Rattus > Rattus norvegicus. The sequence continues at coordinate 42,014,007 of NC_141550.1, forward strand.
TGTATAGAGGAAGGCTACTGATTTATTTTAGTTGTTTTATACCCAGTCTCTTTGCTGAAAGTTTTTATCAGGTTTAGTAGTTCTCTTGTGGAACTTTTCGGATCACTTAAATATACTATCATATCATCTGCAAATAGTGATATTTTGACTTCTTCCTTTTCAATCTGCATCCCTTTTATCTCCTTTTGTTTTCTGATTGCTCTGGCTAGAGCTTGGAGAACTATATTGAATAAGTAGGGAGAGAGTGGGCAGCCTTGTCTAGTCCCTGATTTTAGTGGGATTGCTTCAAGTTTCTGTCCATTTAGTTTAATATTAGCTACTGGTTTGCTGTATATGGCTTTTATTATGTTTAGGTATGGGCCTTGAATTCCTATTCTTTCCAGGACTTTTATCATTCAGGGGTATTGAATTTTGTCAAATGGTTTCTCAGCATCTAATGAAATGATCATGTGGTTTTTATCTTTCAGTTTGTTCATATAGTGGATTATGTTGATGGTTTTCCGTATATTAAAGTATCCCTACATGCCTGGGATGAAGCCTACTTGATCATGGTGGATCATTGTTTTGATGCGCTCTTGGGTTTGGTTTGCCAGAATTTTATTGAGTATTTTTGCATCGATATTCATAAGGGAAATTGGTCTGAAGTTCTCTTTCTTTGTTGGGTCTTTGTGTGGTTTAGGTATAAGAGTAATTGTGGCTTCATCGAAGGAATTCAGTAGTGCTCCATCTGTTTCAATTTTGTGGAATAGTTTGGATAGTATTGGTATGAGGTCTTCTATGAAGGTCTGATAGAATTTTGCACTGAACCCCTCTGGACCCTGGCTCTTTTTGGTTGGGAGACCTTTAATGACTGCTTCTATTTCATTAGGAGTTATGGGGTTGTTTAAATGGTTTATCCGTTCCTGAGTTAACTTCAGTACCTGGCATCTGTCTAGGAAATTGTCCATTTCATCCAGATTTTCAAGTTTTGTTTAATATAGGCTTTTGTAGTAGGATCTCATGATTTTTTTAATTTTCTCTGATTCTGTAGTTATGTCTCCCTTTTCATTTCTGATTTTGTTAATTTGGACACACTGTCTGTGTCCTCTGGTTAGTCTGGCTAAGGGTTTATCTATTTTGTTGCTTTCCTCAAAGAACCACTTTTTGTTTCTGTTGATTCTTTGTATAGTCCTTTTTGTTTCTACTTGGTTGATTTCAGCTCTGAGTTTGATTATTTCCTGCCTTCTACTCCTCTTGTGTGTATTTGCTTCTTTTTGTTCTAGAACCTTTAGGTGTGCTGTCAGGCTGCTGATATATGATATATATCTCCTGTTTCTTTCTGCAGGCACTCAGAGCTATGAGTTTTCCTCTCAGCTCAGCTTTCATTGTGTCCCATAAGTTTGGGTATGGTGTACCTTCATTTTCATTAAATTCTAAGAAAGTCTTTAATTTCTTTCTTTATTTCTTCCTCGACCAGGTTATCATTGAGTAGAATAGTGTTCAACTTCCATGTTTATGTGGGTGTTCTTCCCTTATTGTTACTGAAGACCAGCTTTAGCCCATGGTGTTCTGATAGACACATGGGATTATTTCTATCTTTCTGTATCCGTTCAGCTGTTTTATGACCAATTATATGGTGAATTTTGGAGAAAGTACCATGAGGTGGTGAGAAGAAGGTATATCCTTTTGTTTTAGGCTAGAATGTTCTATAAATATCAGTTAAGTTCATTTGGTCCATGACTTCTCTTAGGCTGTCTATGTCTCTGTTTAATTTCTGTTTCCATGATTTGTCCATTGATGATAATGGGGTGTTGAAATCTCCTACTATTACTGTGTGAGGTGCAATGTGTGCTTTGAGCTTTAGTAAGGTTTCTTTTATGTATGTAGGTGCCCTTGTATTTGGAGCATAGATATGTAGGATGGAGAATTCATCTTGGTGGATTTTTCCTTTGATGGATATGAAGTGTCCTTCCTCATCTTTTAAATGACTTTTGGTTGAAAATCGATTTTATTCGATATTAGAATGGCTACTCCAGCTTGCTTCTTCAGAGCATTTGCTTGGAAAGTAGTTTTCTAGCCCTTTTCTCTGAGGTAGTGTCTGTCTTTGTCTCTGAGGTGTGTTTCCTGTAGGCAGTAGAATGCAGGGTCCTCATTGTGTATCCAGTTTGTTAATCTGTGCCTTTTTATTGGGGAATTGAGTCCATTGATATTGAGAGATATTAAGGAATAGTGATTATTGCTTCCTGTTATATTCATATTTGGATGTGAGGTTATGTTTGTGTGCTTTTCTTCTCTTTGTTGCAATACGATTAGTTTCTTGCTTTTTCTAGGGTGTAGCTTGCCTCCTTATGTTGGACTTTTCCATTTATTATCCTTTGTAGCACTGGATTTGTAGAAAGATATTGTGTAAATTTGGTTTTGTCATGGAATATCTTGGTTTCTCCATCTATGTTAATTGAGAGTTTTGCTGGATACAGTGAGCTGGGCTGGCATTTGTGTTCTCTTACGGTCTGTATGACATCTGTCTAGGATCTTCTGGCTTTCATAGTCTCTGGTGAGAAGTCTGGTATGATTCTGATAGGTCTGCCTTTATATGTTACTTGACCTTTTTCCTTTACTCCTTTTAATATTCTTTCTTTTTTTTGTGCATTTGGTGTTTTCAATATTATGTGATGGGAGGAGTTACTTTTTGGTCCAATCTATTTGGAGTCCTGTAGGCTTCTTGTTTGTTTATGGGCATCTCTTTCTTTAGATTAGGAAAGTTTTCTTCTGTGATTTTGTTAAAGTTATTTACTGGTCCTTTGAGCTGGAAGTCTTCACTTTCTTCTATACCTATTATCCTTAGGTTTGATCTTCTCATCATGTCCTGGATTTCCTGTATGTTTTGGTCAGTAGCTCTTTCTGTTTTACATTATCTTTAACAGTTGTGTCGATAATTTCTATGGGGTCTTCTGCTCCTCAGATTCTCTCTTCTATCTCTTGTATTCTGTTGGTGATGCTTGTATCTCTGGCTCCTCGTCTCTTCCTTTGGTTTTCTATATCCAGGGTTGTCTCCCTTTGTGCTTTCTTTATTGCTTCTATTTCCATTTTTAATTTCTTCACCTGTTTGATTGTGTTTTCCTGTAATTCTTTCAGGGATTTTTGTGATCCCTCTCTATAGTCTTCTACTGGTTTATTTATGTTTTCCTGTGTTTCTCTAAGGGAGTTCTTTATGTCTTTCTTGAAGTCCTCCATCATCATGTTCAAATGTGATTTTAAATCAAGATCTTGCTTTTCTGTTGTGTTTGGATATTCAGTGTTTGCTTTGGTGGGAGTATTGGGCTCCCAAGATGCCATGTAGTCTTGGTTTCTGTTGCTTGGTTTCCTGTGCTTGCCTTTCGCCCTCAGGTTATCTCTGGTGTTACCTTGTTCTGCTATTTCTGACAGTGGCTAGACCGTCTTATAGGCCTGTGTGTCAGGAGTGCTGTAGACCTGTTTTCGTGTTTTCTTTCAGCCAGTTGTGTGAACAGAGTGTTCTACACTCAGGCATGTAATCTTTCCTGTCTACTGGTCTTCAACTGTTCCTGTGGGCGTGTGTCCTGAGTTCACCAGGCAGGTCACTTGGAGCAGAAAAGTTGGTCTTACCTCTTGTCCTGGGTCTGAAGTTCCTCCTGGGCTCTGTGCTTCAGCTCTCCATGAGGCGACAACCAGAAGGGCATGCCCTGCCTTTTCTTGGACCCCTGTGCACAGGGATCCCAGATGGTGTTAGGTGTTTTCCTCTAGAGTCAGAAATGTGGGCAGAGTGTATTCTCTTCTGGCTTCCGAGGCATGTCTGCCCCTTCGAAGGTTTAGCTTTCCCTCCCATGGGCCGTGTCTGGACCACAGGGGACCTGTTGCTTGAGTGCCCCTATATTCCTGTTCCCAGAGCTTGATCTTCTTCTATGTTGTAATTGCTCTGGCTAGAACTTCGAGTAGTTAGTTGAATTGATATGGGGAAAGTGGGCAGCTTTGTCTAGTTTCTGATTTTAGTTTGATCTTGGCTATTGGCTTGCTGTATATTGCTTTTATTATATTTACTTGTATATATTTATTATATGTATTTCTGATTTTCTTAATTTGGATACTGTGTTGTGATCTCTGGTTAGTCTGGCTAAGGGTTCATTTATCTTGCTGATTTTTTCAAAGAACCAGCTCCTGGTTTTGTTCATTCTTTGTATAGTTCTTTTTGTTTCTACTTGTTTGATTTCAGCCATGAGTTTGGTTATTTCCTGCCTTCTACTCCTCTTACATGCTTTTTATTCTTTTTGTTTTATAGCTTTAAGATGTGCTGTTAAGCTGCTAGTTTATGCTCTCTATGGTTTCTTTCTTTTTTTTTGGATGTTTTTATTTACATTTCAAATGTTATTCCCTTTCCCCAATTCCCATTCAAAAGCCCCGATTCTTATCCTTCCCTCCCCTTCATCTATGAGGGTGTTTCCCCTCCCCAACCACTCCCCTTCACACCCTCCTGACATTCCCCTGCACTGGGGGTTTCAGTCTTGGTAGGACCAAGGGCTTCTCCCATTGGTGGCCAACAGGGCCATCCTCTGCTACTTACGCAGATGGAACCATGGGTCTGTCCATGTGTACCCTTTAGGTAGTGATTTAGTCCCTGGGAACTCTGGTTGGTTGGCATTGTTGTTCTTATGGTGTTGCAAGCCCCTTCAGCTCCTTCAGTCCTTTCTCTAATTACTCCAAAAGGGACCCTGTCCTCAGCTCAGTGGTTACTGCTAGCATTTGCTTCTGTATTTGACATGCTCTGTCTGTGCCTCTCAGGATATGCTATAGCAGGCTCCTGTCAGCATGATTTTCTTGGCTTCATCAATATTATCTAGTGTTGGTGGCTGTATATAAATGGGGTGTATACCCAGGTGTGGCAATCTCTGGATTGCCCTTCCTTCAGTCTCTGCTCCAAACTTTGTTTCTACATCCCCTCCTATGAATCCCCTTTTAAGAAGGACTGAAGCATCCATACTTTGGTAGTCCTTCTTCTTGGGCTTCATGGAAGCACTCAGAGGTATGAGTTTTCCTCTTAGTACTGCTTTCATTGTGTTCCATATGTTGTGCCTTCATTTTCATTAAATTCTTAAATTTCTTTATTTCTTCCCTCACCAAGTTATCATTGAGTAGAGCATTGTTCAGCAAATTGTCTCCAGTGCTCATGTGTTAGAGGCTCTTCCCCACTTATGTGGATGTCCTTGATCCACTTGTACTTGAGCTTTGTATAGGGAGATAAGAATGAATTGATTTGCATTCTTCTACATGCTGACCTCCAGTTGAACCAGCACCATTTGTTGAAAATACTATCTTTTTTTCCACTGGATGGTTTTAGTTCCTTTGTCAAAGATTAAGTGACCATAGGTGTGGATAAACTCTGGGCAGAGGGATCCTGTCCCAGAATGCTCCTGTGTCCCGAGGGCTCTAGCCTGGTTCTTCTTGGGCCAGGAATGTGAGCTGAAATGGTGATCTCACCTGTGCTTCCAGATGTGTCAGCACTTCTGAGAAACCAGCTTTCTCCCAGCTAGATCTGGATACAGAAACTGTGGCATAGAGCCAGCTCAGGCACAGGTAGAGACTGTTCTATACCTATTATTCCTTGGTTTGTTCTTCTCATTGGGTCTTGAATTTCCTGGATGTTTTGGGTTAGGAGTCTTTTGCTTTTTGCATTTTCTTCAACTATTGTGTCAATGTTTTCTATGGAAATTTCTGCCCCTTAGATTCTCTCTTCAATCTCTTGTATTCTTTAGGTGATGCTTGTGTCTATGACTCCTGATCTCTTTCCTAGGTTCTCTATCTCCAGGGTTGTCTCCCTTTGTGATTTATTTTATTGTTTCTATTTTCATTTTTGATCCTGGATAGTTTTGTTCAATTCCTTCACCTGTTTGGTTGTGCTTTCCTGTAATTCTTTTTTTTCCCTTCTTTTTCTTTTTTCTTTTTTTCGGAGCTGGGGACCGAACCCAGGGCCTTGTGCTTGCTAGGCAAGCGCTCTACCACTGAGATAAATCCCCAACCCCTCCTGTAATTCTTTAAGGGATTTTTGTGTTTCCTCTTTAAGGGCTTCTACTTGTTTATCTGTGTTGTCCTGTATTTCTTTAAGGAGTTATTTATGTCCTTCTTAAAGTCTTATATCATCCTCATGAGATGTGATTTTAAATCCAAGTCTTGCTTTTCCGGCGTGTTGGGATATCCAGTATTTTCTGTGGTGGGAGAACTGGGTTCTGATGATGCCAAGTACTCTTGGTTTCTGTTGCTTAGGTTTTTGTACTTGCCTTTCACCATCTGGTTATCTCTGATGTTAGTTGGTCTTAGTCTCTGACTGGAACTTGTCCCTCCTGTGGGCCTGTGAGCCTGTGATTTTTTTTTTTTTTTGGAGCTGAGGACCGAACCCAGGGCCTTGAGCTTGCTAGGCGCTCTACCACTGAGCTAAATCCCCAACCCCGAGCCTGTGATCTTAAGAGTGAGAGAGCTCCTGGGAGAGCAGCCCTCTGTGGGCAGGTTTTGGGTCTGAGAGTTGTGGGGTAGCCCTAGCTCTGGGTGCAGATGGAGGCTAGAAGGGTTCTGTCCTAGGCTGCCCTGCAGCTCCTGAGCTGTCTTGTGTTTCTGGTGTGTCTTTCCTTGGACAGTCAATGGAGAGAAAGTGGGGTCCTACCTATGGACTGTGGGCTTAGGAGGGACAGTGCTCCTGGCAGACCAGCTCTTTGTGGCCAGGTTTTGTGTACCAGGGCTGTGGGACAGTCACAGCTCTGGGCACAGATGGAGACTGGAAGGGTTCTGTCTCAGGGTGCCCTGTCTTGCATCTCCTGACCCCTGTGCACTCCCAGCAGATCTCAGTATTTACATTTTCCTTGGTTGCACTGTATACACAGAACATTTAAGTAACTGATGGCTATAGTGTTTTGCTATAGATCAATAAATAGCTTCTTTTTCTAATATAGTTATTTTCATACAAGCTGTTATGGATCCTATGATGTGGGTGTAGGGTAAGAAAGTAGGGTTTTCTGCAAGAGGAGCAGGTCTCTTTACCATCCCTCTACCTCCTTGTCTTTCTGATGTAAATGTGACTTGTTGTTGTGGGAAATAGTAAATAAATGGGGTTACCAGTCCACATATGCCAGGCACTGGTGGGCCACATGACACCAGCAGAGTATTCTCATCTTGGCAGACTTTCTGGTCTGGAGCTCCTGAAATGTCTCCATCTAACTTGCTACGTTCCCATGTTGGGTCACTACCTTGCCAGTCCCTTGCATCCAAATTCCATGGTCAGCTGGGGTGCTCCATACCTTTCTCTGGAACTCAGTTGAGTAACAGAATGAAGGAAAACACCGCACAAACTAGTTTAAAATCAACAGGTAACACAATCACTGGGCACACTGGGAGTGGGGATAGGGGACAATACCTGCGCCACCAGTATGTGACTATTAGGTGTAGGTCTGCAGGATTGAAAGAAAACATGTACACGGTTGTTCACCCGTTTTCAGAGAGTGCCACCAAGGCTTTACTGAGATCTTCTTATATACCTGAGGCAAAAGCCATGGAAAAACAACAAGGCAGGTGAAAATCCCCAACCAGGAAAACAGGAAAAGTCTGTGTGGTGAAAAGTCCTGGGCCCAATCAGGGGCATAAACAACTTCTGAACAACAACAAGCTGGAAGTCTAGGTGGGGAGGAAGGGTGCCATGGAAAGTCCTGGCCCCAAATCAGGGGCTAAGAGCAGCTGCCAAGGGTGTAAACAACTTCCTGCTATAGCAGGCTCAGCAAGGGGGAAGGGAAACACCCCAAGGTAGAGTCCAACAGATAGGATAGTGAGTTTTTTTGTTGGGAAACAGGAAAGGGGATAACATTTAAAATGTAAATAAAAAATATCCAATAAAAATATGGATCTAATACATTACTGTTAATATTTGGACAATAAAACATGTGAACCATAAGAAAAGAATCAGCCTTTCGTGCTCTTTTCCCTAGCAATGTTACTGAAGAAACCCATATGCAGGGTGCTCCCCTCTGCACTTTGGATTATGGACACACAAATACGAATTTTTAAGCACAAACCAAACACAAAGAGATTCTTTATTAAGCAAGGTAAAGAAACAAGGTGGCTGAATCTAAATCAGGGAGAAACAGCAGCAAAGAGCTTTGCAATTGTTAATTTAAGACAAAAAAGGGGAGGTCTGTGTTAGAATAAGCTAGGACCTGTTGGTAAGTTCTGATTGGATATTTTAATCAGGTTAGTCAGAACAATGAATTCTGATCGATGGACCTTGATATGTTGATAGTTTGACCTCAGGAATGAGTCAGGCATAACAAAGTTACCAAATAAGGGAATAAACCCTGGTGGCTAGCTTTAGGAATATAGTCTACTGGTTTATCAAGGGAGAAGGGAGTAGAAAAGGCAAAATCTACAAGTGCCATGTTTGCCATACTTGGGCCTCTGTCTGCAATGCTCAGTCATGCTAGAACCCTTCAGTTACAATATTATAACAAAGAAAATCAAGAAAAGGTGTGTGTGTGTGCATTGTCGAAATTGTGTGAAGCTTCTCTGGGGAGACAATTTCTTCCTCTGACAGTGCAAGAGCTTCAGCTTTTCTCTTCCTTGGGGGTCAGACTGACTCCTGGGCAAATGTTAATTCTTAGCATTTATTGTATCAATACTCTGACTGTAAAAAGGAGGGAACAATGTCTCTCTTTAGAATATCTGCTCTCCTACCAGGACAGTTACATTATGACATCTCTTTCCCTCATGCTCACGACTCCTGGGTGAGCCCATGACAAATAAGAGATGCTGGGAACTTCCTTGACCTGAGAACCATGGAAGTAAATTGAGAGGATATGGATGTGGACGATCATTAGTTGTTTTTAATTAATTAATTAATTAATTAATTAATTAATTATCTTATTAATTATTTATGTCTAGCCTCCTGACAATAGTGTTATCTCCATAGTTTTCCCCAAGTAAGAGACCCAGAGTCATATGGTGGGCACAGTAGAGAGGGAGGTGGGTAAGAATCTGTCATCCTGTTTTCTAGACTCCTTGATCAGCCTTAGATTGTCTAGGATAGATGAATGAAAAACCAATGCAAATTCATTTTAAAATGCCTTGATTAACTTAATGATTTGATTTATTAGAATATTAGGAATTGCTGTTATCTATATATCTATATATGCATATATATATATATATATATATATATATATATAAAATCTCCTTCATTCATGGAGGAATGGGGATAAAGAGTAACTGATGCATTTGTCACTGTTCTTCTTGTCCTTTAGTAATACTGACATCCCTGCTGATCTGGACAAATGGTTGAGAACAGCAGAGTCAAAGTTTAGAAAGATCTTATCAGTTAGTGTAATAGATGCATGTATCAAAGTAGTTAAATGTTTTAGGTTTAGGGATCAAGGATGACACTGAAGTGGATTATTTTTTAAGGATAAGAAGCTTATTAGAAGCGCTATTAACACCAGGCACAGACAGCAGTATGTTGGGTCTCTGAGAAGAGATCGGCCCAGAGGGGACAATGCTGCTCCTTCTTAGGTTTTTCTCAGGGAGAAGGGTGGGAAGGAGACTGAGAAATTTCCTCTTTTTGTTGCAGATGGGTGTTGTTAGAGTGAAGCAGGGTTGGTCATTACTTGAGGTCCACAAAGAAGGGCATAACAATATAGAAGAATATTTTTTTTCATTTCTCTAACTTCACCATATGAATTGTCACAGTTTGATCAAAATGGAAAAGCTTGACAAAATGGAGCAGCCATGGTGAACTGTTAGAACCCATGTAAGAGGATGGAAAGAAACTGACTTGGTAAAAAAATAAGGCAACAGGTCATGAGAATGAGAACACTGCACAGCCGTGATGTCTGAACTGGAACTGTTTGCTAATGTACAATTGTGGAGGTAGAGGACACATGGAGGTGTCTATACAGGACAAGTACTACTGACTTTCATATGAACCATTATACAGTACCATTGACTCACTGCACAAACCCATGAGACTCTGAAAGATTATGTCTCAAAGAGAAGAGAGAGGGAGAGAGAAGAGAGAGAAAGAAGGCAAAGGTTGAAGGAAAGGGGAAAGGTTGTAAAAAGAGGGAGAGGCAAGAGAGAAGAGAAAACCCCCACCTCATTATCTGTGAACATGGCACTAAGTCAGGAAGTTTAATCCCTGATAGGCAGGCAGATGAGGGCCAGTAATAGATAATAGAGAAAGCAAACATTCAGTCCAGAGACAAAGGCTTAACGACATGGCAGGCTTTTTCTCCCGCTAGGAGGGCCCCCTGCCTGTGATGGATCTCAGAAGCTAGAAGTTAGATCAAGATACCTTTATTCCACAGATGTCGGCCTATCAGCCTCCCTTTCTTCAAACTGATCAAGTTTAAAGTAGGAGAAAGGACCCCTCAAAGATGTTTAGCACATTCATCTTTCAAGCACACACTGAACTTTGGCTTCCCAAGACCTATTTTGCTTTGCAGAGGGTTCTTCTCTCTGTGTGCCTCACTGTGTGTGTGTGTCCTCACTGTGTCTGTCCTCACTATGTGTGTCCTCTTCCTTAACAGAAATCCTCTTTATTCTGTTCAGTGTTTCTTTCTTCTCTGTTGGATATTCTTTTCCCCGCCTCTACATTTTTTTTTAAAAATGTCAGAAAAAATGAACTCAATCAAAACCCTTAGACAGTAATGTGATGACTAAAGAAACTCCATTTTACACTGAGCATAGGTCATCACCGGTCATGGTACCCATTAGCAGTTTTTCTGACTGCAGTCTCTGGAAGATAAGATCCCAGTACCCAGATTCAGTGACCCCCATACAGAACTGTACTACTGTAACAGTGTCTACCTGTCATTTGACTTCTATATCCTGCTTATGCAAACATTCAAGGACTATTCTAAGATTGCCTGGACTACCTAACTTTGGCAGAGTACAGCAGCTTTTGACTTACTTATGAAGATACTTATGAAGATATTGCAATTTTGCTTTTAAATATCCTTTCCTCACTTGCCTTCTCATAGCAGTCTCAAGTTTGGCTTAGAGATTGTTGTTCTGGTAGCAGTTTTAATAAATTATATTCTGTGCTACATCTCTGGCCTTTTTTGGGGTCACAAACTCTATAACATTAACTGTAGCACAGTACAATATCTATGATGCATTGCAGCTCTAGATCTGATTACTCTACAGACTTCTGTGATAAAAATAGACATATACTTAGCTTATTATAAAGTTAGAGATCAAAAAGAAGAGTAAATGGGCAAGAACTTGTCATGTAGTCTGCAGGTGAAGCTTTCTCAAGGGTAGTCCTGGGACTGATGGTGATAGCAGGAACCATGCGGAGGAGACTGGCAGAACAGGTAGAAAGGTTCAGAGACACAAGCTTGGACACACTCTCTTGGACAGGGAGGTGGGGAGTGGGTGCTCTGTTGCCCTTAGGGAAAGTAATTCCATGGGTATAGTGTACACATGGTGCTGTGGTGTACACTGTAATGTGCACTGGGAAGTCACTGAGATGTCAGGGGTTTTCACTTTACCTGAGAAATGATAATGAAAGAGCAAATGGATGTATTAATGTAGCTCATTAACCCACAAGGTTGTTTTAGAGACAGCCCTTCTTCTTAGCCATACATTCACCTTGGAACACTCTGGAAAAATATAGCTGTTTTAGTCAAGATTCTCTAGTGGAATGGAACCAAGAATGGAAAATATGAAATATATTTAATAACATAATATGAAATATATGTGCATATATACTGCTAGAAGTTATAAGTCAGTTTTAAAGTAGTAACAAGCACAAAATCACATCGGAGATGCTAAGACCAAGTATTTTATTCAGTCCTCAAGCCTGTAAGCCTCAACAGTTAGAGTAGTCTCATTCTAGCTGTCTCATTAGGGGTCATAACTGGTTGTTAGTTTACATGCACATGCCTCAGTAGTCCCAGTATAGCTCCAGAAGCCTGGAAATTTCCAGCTTCTGCTCTCAGCAAAGGAATCAGACCCAGCAGCAGCAAAAGAGTAAATCAGCTCAGAGACATGAGAGAAGGCCAACCAAACATGAGACAGGATGATCTTCCCTTTGACACACACTTTTAACCTAGGCTCTTACCATTAGGGACCATCCACAATCAGAGTGAGATTTCCCACATCAATCAAAACAGAACAACTCTTCAGGTGAAGTTTCTTACTCAGGCAATTCAAATTTGTGACACATAGACAGACACTAACCACAATAGTGGTCTTTAATCTGTATTAAAAAACATTACAAACCTAGTTTATCTTAGAAAAGAGCAGTATTTCAGAGACCTGCAGCCTGGCCTATCTCTTGCTTCAGTCTTCAGAATTTTACTCTTGTACCAGGAAGGAGCTCAGACAGCCTGGGCTCCTCTCTAGGCACACTGCTCAGCTGCAAGGAGGGCAGTTCAACCCCACTCCCTGTGAGATCTGTTTGAGTTTTTCTGTTTATCTTGGGGAGAACTTCAGTGGCTTAAAACTAGCAGCTTTGGCGAGCAGCCCTTCATAGCCCTGCATTCCTTCAGGAGTGTTACTAACAAAGTTCAGAGCAGTCAGGAGCCTTCCTGGGATGGCTGAAGTGCAGGGTCTTCAGGATGCAGGGTTGGTGCAATTTCTGGATCCTCTCAGTCCTCCAGGCCTGGGGTCTGTGGAGTTTTTGGCAGCACCAATGTCCTGCTGCTTGGCAAAGCTGTGCCACCTTGGTTTTACCAAACAGATCACCCCTGCTCCCTTGTCACCATGATCCTTGTCTGTGGGGCAAACCGTGTACACCTGCACAGCATAATGGAAGATGGACTCTGGGATTCTGGGACAAGGAGGCCTAGCAAACACTGGGATGGTCAGTACAGGCCATAGTTAGTGACTGGAGCCAAAGTTGGAAGATCCAGTGCTAACAGTCTGACGTTGAGGTATTTACACATCAGTGTGCCAGTGAGGCCTGGCCAGGAGCAGGGTCTCCAGATGTGCCATGGCACCATGTAAGAGAGGCTGTTTCCCAGGCTCTGTCATCTAACCTGGTTACAACTGTCCCTCTACAGCAACAGTAGATTTCTTTGCAGTTTGGTAACCTAGCTCTGTCATATAGTTACTGATCACAAGTGACTGATCCTCCAGTGACTTCACTTGTCTCACTGTCATCTTCATTCTACCCTACAAGCTCAGCTCAGATAAGTCACCTCCTCACTTCCACCTACCATACTTGGTTTCATGCTCTGGCTTTGGGGTAAAAACTGAAATACTGATTTCTGACACTAGCATTACCTAAGGAAATATCCCCAGTGCTAATGACAAGTTAAACGTCACATGGCAGGGATGGTGGAATGTGAAAATGGTAAGAATCAGTTGTCTACCTTCCTAGAAACCCCAAACTTCAGAATGTGCAGTGCCAGACATCTGAAGAAAATAAAATGCATTATTATAATGTTTAATTTAATGTTGTGACACACTAGAATGTTACTGCAAATGTCAGTTTGGAAGGTAATGCCTGTTATCCCAGCATTTGGCATCCCAAAGTACCTCAAGGTCAGACTGTGCTTCAGAGCAAACATTATGCCACCCCCACACAAACACACACACATTTAAAATACATCATGGCAAAGCAGTTTACAATATGCATATGTTTAACATAGAAAATAGATGTAGAATGTAATTTCTATACTTCTCAGTGATCATGAGAAACATGGACATCTCTGCTGATCAGAACATAGGGGCTGAAACTAGCATAACCAAGTTCTAAAAATATTTCAATATTTAGTAAAGTAAAATTTCGTGTCATTTCTAAACCGGTGGAGAAGGAGATAATAAAATCTACCCAATAGAAGAAAAGAAAACAGGCCATAAGAATGAGAATACTCCATGTAGTTCTGATTTCTGGAGGGGAGTTGTTTGCAGACCTGCAGCTGTGAAGGTAGAGGACACGCTTGTGGCGCTTATACAGATGGAGAGCCATGGACCCACTGCTCCAGCCCATCAGACTCTGAAAGATGATATCTCGCAGAGTCATAAGAAAGAGGAAAAGCCACTTGTTATGTCTGGATGGTAGCATATAGCAGTGGCCAATGAACTTTGCAGCTACAGACCTGTTTAAGCCACCACCTGCTTTGATGTAGGAGAGCAAGATGGAGCTAATGAGAACATTAACAATCCAAAAGACAAGGATAAAGAGAGAAATGTGGCATGCTGTTTGTGGTCTGAGCTTTGTCTAAAGAGTGGTCCTGGGACTGATGGTGACAGCCTGGACCATGCTGAGGAGACAGGTGGTGCAGATGGAAAGACCCCATGCCATCCTTGTCAGAAAAACCACAGCTTTACAGCCAATATCTCCTAGGAAGTTTCTGAAATAAAACACTGTGGCTATTTCTTTGACCACTGTGCTATAAAGAATGATCAGATTAGAAAATGTAAAGTGGATAATAATAAGGTCAACAGGCTTTTTTGCAATGCCCAAGGCAGAAGTGCACACATGTCTCATGAATACCAGGATATTTCCTACAGTTCCTGGTCCAGTAAGAGAAATGAAGACTATTGCCTGGGTAATGTTATCCCACTTCATCTTCTGACTTTATCCTAGGAAAAATCTTCTAAGAAACACACATACTATTTTCTGTACTTATTCTGATGAAAAGAATGCTCCCAGCTGTGTGAACACATGTGGTACGTTACTTCATGATCCCTGATCAGAATTGTTCTTCTTTTTAGTTTCCTTTTTGTTTTCAGTTTGTCCATTTCTCATTCCATGGAAAGGATGATAGCTATAATCTGGGCATAAACCTGAGAGTTTCCTACCTTTCATGAAAATCCCTCAACTTCATATGATCATGCTTTTCACAGACAAAAGCTAAATGCATGACATCACTTTCAAACCAACACAATCCTGGAGGGCTCCTTCCTTTTCCTTCATCTCACCCAGTGTGAGATCAGGCTACTCTTTTGTGCTTCACCCTGATCCTCTTCACTGCTCCATATGGGACCACCACTCAAATGTTGAACTAATAAAAAGTTTTCTGCTTCTCAGAAAATTGTGCTTTGTCTAATGGACCAGTTTCTCGGGGGAAAATGATATGGTATCTCCTCTTCCCCAGCTTTTTGATCACAAATTATACAAAGGTTAATGCCTGGGTATGAAAGTTGAGATCACAGGCCTCAGATGGGACTAAGTGTAGTAAAAATTGTGTTCTCAATCTGCATAGGTAGATTCATACAAGGTGAATTTTCATTTTACTCCTATTTATCCTGTTTCTATTGTTTCTTCTGGGAACATTTCCTACAGCCAAACTCCAGAAAATTGTTCATGTAGAGTTTTAACAATGGCATGTCTTCCTAATTGTTTTAAGATAGGTTTAGTCTAATGATGCTCTCCATTTGACATCCCTCAGGCCTGCCAGACATCCCCAGTATCTCACACTGAATATAATCACATTTTGAATGGTGTCTTTTTTTCTATTTCTCTACTTTGTTTGAGCAAAATAAAATGAGCCTTTGAAGCAGAAATTTATTCCTTTTGTTTTACCCCTCACAAGACAAATAGAACTTCACATGACAGCCTTAATTTCTACCTATCCTCCAAAATTTGACATCTCACCTGCATAAAAATCAGGTTGAATTACTTTGAACATCTCACAAACAGATGTTTATGCTGGTGCTTACATTTCTACAGGAATATGTGCTGTAATATCCAGAGCTGATCTTTGTCCCACCCCCATGCCTCATAGCACCTGCTTAGAGCTTTATCACTTAAGCTTTCCCTGCCCTCAGAAGACTGTGTTGCCTCTGTACCTTCTCCCTTCCTCTACTGGGCAGTGAGCAGGCTTCAGGGATACTGGTTTGCACATAATCTGTAAGCTTAGCATAGTGTCTACTCAAAAGTTATGGATTGCTCAATGAAGTTACTGGTTTTACAAATGCACTTTAGTCACAGATGTGATTTGGCAAAGCAATTCTGAGAAGTTCTAAGTTGGGCTCTTTCCAGAAGATTGATAAAACTTAGTATCCCAGAAAAGTCAATTCACTTAGGAAGCCACATTTGGTAAGTTGCTAGCACTTTCCCATTTGTCCAATGATGCAAGCTTCCACCTTTCAACAAATTTAGTGACTGGCATAAGCCAGTTTACCCATCAAGTAAAGAAACTAGCCAAAAAAAGCTTTATTTTGACTTGAAATTCTTCTACATTAATCTAGTTATAATTTGGTAGTTTACAGATATACCTCAATATGCTCACTGAGATGCCAATAGCAAAATTTATAACAATGAAATTGTCTTTGATTTCCACCCTTTTAATATAGTTGAAAATGCCACACACACAAATACACATACACAGACAAATACACAGAGACAATGAGAGACAATACAAGAGAGAATGAGAGAGAGAGAAACAGCCACACAAATGTGTCTGTTCCAAGATGATTTCCAAGAGATATTTCTATACATCTTTAATAAGCTCATTCTTCTAGTGTGTAACAAATAACAAAGAGCAATCTGTGTGAAACTTAACATGTCAGAATGATCTTTCCAAAGCGGGTCATGGACCACAGAGACTGAATAAAAGGTCCAGGTACATGTGAGAGAAAAAAATGAATAAACCAAAGAAGGTTTTTCAACAAACTCAAGCTTTTTAACCAGCTATTATGTCTGTAAAATGCTGTCTTTCCTAATTGCTATATACTGGGCTTTGAACATTTTACTTGGCCTCTTTGATATTCACTAATTTAGGGAAAGTACTTGGTACTATGCAGATGTATCGTGTGGATTCAGTAAAAAGAAGCACATAATGCTTAGGACAGTGTTTGCCCAGTGTTAAACGTGCTCTAACAGGCATTGTTCTACTATTCCGTGTCATGTCAGTTTCCTCTACACTTCGCTGTAACTGCACACTGTGTTACATTTGAGTCTGGTAAGAGAAACAAGGAACAATAAAAACATAATAAAAAGGAGTAAAGTTCCCCATTCTGAGAATGCTAAATGGCATCCGATATAAGATACTATTGAGTAGAACCTCTCACTCCTGTGAGGACAATCACTACAAACCAGAAAAATTGCAGAGAAGAAAAGCTTCCCTACACTCAAACTGAATTTCAGCTCATGTCTCCTGTACCTGCCTGAGCTGTGTTGAGCATCTCTGCCCCAGTGCACCACACACACTGAACTCTGTTCCTCCATGTACATGGAAATAATTCTGGATGGCAGGTAGGAAATGAGAGACTGCTTTCTCCCAGCATCTTGTCACCTTTCTCTTTCACAGTGACAGAGGAACCCAGACACTTTCTTCACCACCTCCCCTAACCATCCCTGCTTCACAGTATCTCTGTCAATGTGAAAGGCAGTTCAGTTCACTGTGACACGATGGGAAACTGACCTGCAGAGTCTGTGCAGGGCTCAGGGTAGGTGTCCTCACAGCATAGCCAAGTCATTTATTATCCTTAAGTCCCGGGCTCATAGCAACTGTCACTGCTAATACGATGTTACCAGCAGGAGTTTGGTTTCTCCAGGGGAAAGGGCTCCTTCTGCACATCTCCATCCTGGATGCGAGCTCTGGGCTCTCTCTGGGCCCTGTCATTTGCTGAGCAAGAAACTTTCTGCTCCTAGCTACAGTGCCTTAATTTTCCTGGCTCCTGTGACTTTTCCTTCCTTTCACCCCAAAGCCAGGAACTGAATTTGGAGAAACTTCTGAGAAACTTAGGTGTTTCCACTCTAAACACTTCAAAGTTCAATAACAATATTGCTGGAAAGATGGTGAAGTTGTTAAGAATAATTGTTGCTCATGCAAAGGATTCATGTTCAATCCAGGCATATCAATGATGTAGTTCAAACACAGTGGTTCAAAAACATCTGTAGGTCCAGTTCATCTAAGGCATCCAATGCCATCTTATGACATCCATGGGCATAAAGCATGTATGAAACACATACATTTTTGTAGACAAAACAAACATTAAATATAAATGAATCAATATAAAAATATGGGTTTAAAGAAAAGAAAGCTTGCCCCTCAAACCCCTGCCTGCTCTGTTCAGCAACAATGAGAAATCCAAATTATAACCCCTTCCTAAACCCTCCCTCCTGGATCCCCATGGAGCAGACCCAACAGTGGTGAGCTGTGCCCTGTTTTCTGAGCTCTGCCTGCATTCCCAGAGACCTGACGACATCTGGAAAACCCAGGCTTCTTGCCTGCCTGGTTCCTTTAGGACATACCTAGCAGGGGCAAGCTGCACCCTGTTCCCTGCACTCCATTTTCCAGCACAAAACTTCGCCTGCATTTCCAGAGGTCTGCCTGTACCAGCGACAATCAAATGGGTAACAGCCAATGTAAGAACTAAATAAGATCCAGCACAATATCGAAGTCCAGCTATCCTACTATAGCAAGCCCTGGATACCCTAACACAATTAAAGCACATGAAAATGGCCTTAAATTCAATCTTATGGTGATGATATTGTCCTCTAAAAAAGAAATGAATAAATTTTTTGAAGAAAACCAAAAAATTACAACCAAACAGGTGAAGCAAATGAATATCCAAGAACTGAAAATGAAAACAGAAGCAATAAAGAAAACACAAGGAAGGCGGGGCAGGTCCTTCTGGTTGCTGCCCTCACAGAGAGCTGAAACCCAGATCTGAGAAGCAACTCAAGGCCTGAGACCAGAGGCAAGACCAACTTTTCTGCTCCAAGTGGCCTGCCTGGTGGACTCAGGACTCACAAAGGCAAAATTCCTCTGGGACCAGGCACTTCCGGTTTCTAGCTGGGTCCCGGACCTCACTGATCCCAGCACACAGCTCCTTGCCCCCAAACCCTGTGGGAGAGAGAGCTCACCGCCCAGACAGGTGGGCACTCCTGAGACTGAAGGGCAGGGGAGACCACTAGTAATGCCCACCCCTGCCCACACCCCTGGCTCAATAGGAAACCTTATAGGTCCTCTGGGAACAGGAAGATAGGGGCACTCATCACTGTGGTCCAGACACCGCCCGGATCTGAAGGGACCCAGTCAAACAACTTCCTGCACCCAAATCCCATGGGAGGGAGAGCTAGACCTTCAGAGGGGCAGACATGCCTGGGAAGCCAGAAGAGACTACTCTTTGCCCACATTTCCGAAGCTAGAGGAAAACGCCTAGTACCATCTGGGACCCCTGTGCACAGGGTCAAGAGCGAAGGCAGGGCAGGCCCTTCTGGTTGCTGCCCTCACTGAGAGGTGAAACCTGGATCTGAGAAGCTACTCAAGGCCTGAGACCAAAGGTAAGACCAACTTTTCTGCTCCAAGTGACCTGCCTGGTGGACTCAGTTCACATGCCAACAGGAACACCTGAAGACCAATAGACAGGAAGGACTACACGCCTGAAAGCCGAACACACTGTTCCCATAAGTGGCTGAAAGAGAACACGAAAACAGGTCTACAGCACTCCTGACACACAGACCTATATGACAGTCTAACCACTGTCAGAAATAACAGAACAAGGTAACACCAGAGACAACATGATGACAAGAGGCAAGCGCAGGAAACAAAGCAACAGAAACCAAGACTACATGGCATCTTGGGAGCCCAATTGTCCTACCAAAGCAAACACTGAATATCCAAACACACCAGAAAGGCAAGACCTAGAGTTAAAATCACATTCGATCATGGCGATGAAGGAATCAGAGAAAGAACTGGAAGAGCTCGATGGGGCTCGAGACCCCTTATGAACAACAATGCCAAGCAACCAGAGCTTCCAGGGACTAAGCCACTACCTAAAGACCATACAGGGACTGACCCTGGACTCTAATGTCATAGGTAGCAATGAATATCCTAGTAAGAGCACCAGTGGAAGGGGAAGCCCTGGGTCCTGCTAAGACTGAACCACCAGTGAACTAGATTGTTGGGGGGAGGGCAGCAATGGGGGGTGGATGGGGAGGGGAACACCGATAAGAAAGGGGAGGAGGGAGGGGGATGTTTGCCCGGAAACGGGGAAAGGGAATAACACTCGAAATGTATATAAGAAATACTCAAGTTAATAAAAAAATTCCATTTTCTAGGCAATTTCACTTATTTTCCAACAGTACGTGCTAGTATCAACAGTACTTCTTAAGATGCAGCAGCATTCTCATGAACGGATTCCCAGGTTCATGGCGATTTCAATTAGTCCAAATGGGACACCCTTGTATCAAGAATACTTTTCAAGATATAGTGACATTTCCATGAATGGAATCACAGTTTCCTGGCGAATTCAGTTAGTTCCCAATAGGAGGAATTTTAACGAGTCCACTTTTCAAGATATAGTAACATTGTCACGAACGGGATCCCTTTTTCTTGGCGAATTCTGTTAGTTCCCAAGTGAACGCGCATGGAACAATCACACTTTTCAAAATATAGCAACACTTCCATGAACAGAATCCAAGTTACATGGCCAGTTCAGTTAGTTCCCAAAAGGACACCGTCAGATAAGCCGTTCTTTTGAACATAGAGCAACATTGTCACGAAAGGAATCCCAGTTTTTGGCATTTCACTTAGTTTTCAGTAGGTCAGGCTAGAATCAAGCCTAATTTTCAAGATATAGCAACATTTTAATGAAATTAATCCCAGTTTCTTTGTAAATTCCTTTAGTTAAAATAGGATACAATAGGATCAAGTATACTTTTCAAGATATAGCAATATTTTCAAGAAAAGAATCCCATTTTCAGGGCAATTTCACTTAATTTCCAAAGCAACATGCTAGTATTAGCAGTACTTTTTAAGATACAGCAGCGCTCTCATGAACAGATTCCCAGGTTCATGGCGATTTCAATTAGTCCAAATAGGACA
Source organism: Rattus norvegicus (assembly GCF_021556685.1). Lineage (NCBI taxonomy): Eukaryota > Metazoa > Chordata > Mammalia > Rodentia > Muridae > Rattus > Rattus norvegicus. Next base: position 42,034,760 of record NC_141550.1, read on the forward strand.
CCCTTGTATCAAGCATACTTTTCAAGATGTAGCGACATTTCCACGAATGGATCCCAGTTTCTTGGCAAATTAAGATAGTTTCCAATAGGAGGAATTTTAACGAGTCCACTTTTCAAGGTATAGTAACATTGTCACGAACAGAATCCCTTTTTCTTGGCGAATTCTGTTGGGTCCCAGGTGGACGCGAATGGGACAATAACACTTTTCAAAATATAGCACCACTTCCATGAACAGAATCCAAGTTACATGGCCAATTTAGTTAGTTCCCAAAAGGACGCCATCAGATCAACCATTCTTTTCAACATATGGCAACATTTTCACGAAAGGAACCCCAGTTTCTTGGCGATTTCACTTAGTTTTCAGTAGGTCAGGCTAGAATCAAGCCTCATTGTCAAGATATAGCAGTATTTTAATGAAATGAATCCCAGTTTCTTTGTAAATTCATTTTGTTCCCAATAGGACACAATAGGATGAAGTATACTTTTCAAGATATAGCAATATTTTCAAGAAAAGCATCCCATTTTCTAGGCAATTTCACTTATTTTCCAACAGTACATGCCAGTGTCAACAGTACTTTTTAAGATACAGCAGCATTCTCATGAACGGAATCCCAGGCTGATGGAGATTTCAATTAGTCCAAATAGGACACCCATGTATCAAGCATACTTTTCAAGATGTAGCGACATTTCCACGAATGGAATCTCAATTTCTTGGCAAATTAAGTTAATTTCCAATAGGAGGAATTTTAACGAGTCCACTTTTCAAGATATAGTAACATTGTCACGAACGGATTCCTTTTTTCTCGGCGAATTCTGTTAGGTTCCAAGTGGATGCGCATGGGACAATAATACTTTTCAAAATATAGCACCATTTTCATGAACAGAATCCAAGTTACATGGCTAATTCAGTTAGTTCCCAAAAGGACGCCGTCAGATCAACCATTCTTTTCAACATATAGCAACATTTTCACGAAAGGAATCCCAGTTTCTTTTCCATTTCATTTACTTTTCAATAGGGCAGGCTAGAATCAAGCCTAATTGTTAAGATATAGCAACATTTTAATGAAATGAATCCCAGTTTCTTTGTAAATTAATTTAGTTCCCAATATGACACAATAGGATCAAGTATACTTTTCAAGATATAGCAATATTTTCAAGAAACAGACCCCATTTTCTGGGCAATTTTTCTTATTTTCCAACAGGACGTGCTAGTATCAACAGTACTTTTTTTTTTATTAACTTGAGTATTTCTTATATACATTTCGAGTGTTATTCCCTTTCCCGGTTTCCGGGCAAACATCCCCTCCCCCCTCCCCTTCTTAATCGGTGTTCCCCTCCACTCCCTCCCCCCATTGCTGCCCTCCCCCCAACAATCTAGTTCACTGGGGGTTCAGTCTTAGCAGAACCCAGGGCTTCCCCTTCCACTGGTGCTCTTACTAGGAAATTCATTGCTACCTATGAGGTCAGAGTCCAGGGTCAGTCCCTGTATAGTCTTTAGGTAGTGGCTTAGTCCCTGGAAGCTCTGGTTGCTTGGCATTGGTGTACATATGGGGTTTCTTGCCCCTTCAAGCTCTTCCAGTTCTTTCTCTGATTCCTTCAATGGGGTTCCTATTCTCAGTTCAGTGGTTTGCTGCTGGAATTCACCTCTGTGTTTGCTGTATTCTGGCTGTGTCTCTCAGGAGCGATCTACATCCGGCTCCTGTCGGCCTGCACTACTTTGCTTCATCCATCTTGTCTAATTGGATGGGTATATGTATTGGCCACATGTGGGGCAGGCTCTGAATGGGTGTTCCTTCTGTGTCTGTTTATTCTTTGCCTCTCTATTCCCTGCCAAGGGTATTCTTGTTCCTCTTTTAAAGAAGGAGTGAAGCATTCACATTTTGATCATCCGTCTTGAGTTTCATTTGTTCTAGGCATTTAGGATAATTCAAGCGTTTGGGCTAATAGCCACTTATCAATGAGTGCATACCATGTGTGTTTTTCTGTGATTGGGTTACCTCACTCAGGATGATATGTTCCAGTTCCAACCTACAATTTGCCTACGAATTTCATAAAGTCATTGTTTTTGATAGCTGAGTAATATTCCATTGTGTAGATGTACCATATTTTCTGTATCCATTTCTCTGTTGAAGGGCATCTGGGTTCTTTCCAGCTTCTGGCTATTATAAATAAGGCTGCTATGAACATAGTGGAGCATGTGTCTTTTTTATATGTTGGGGCATCTTTTGGGTATATGCCCAAGAGAGGTATAGCTGGATCCTCAGTCAGTTCAATGTCCAATTTTCTGAGGAACCTCCAGACTGATTTCCAGAATGGTTGTACCAGTCTGCAATCCCACCAACAATGGAGGAGTGTTCTTCTTTGTCCACATCCTCGCCAGCATCTGCTGTCACCTGAGTTTTTGATCTTAGCCATTCTCCCTGGTGTGAGGTGAAATCTCAGGGTTGTTTTGATTTGCATTTCCCTTATGACTAAAGATGTTGAACATTTCTTTAGGTGTTTCTCAGCCATTCGGCATTCCTCAGCTGTGAATTCTTTGTTTAGCTCTGAACCCCACTTTTTAATAGGGTTATTTGTCTCCCTGCGGTCCTACTTCTTGAGTTCTTTGTATATTTTGGATATAAGGCCTCTATCTGTTGTAGGATTGGTAAAGATCTTTTCCCAATCTGTTGGTTGCCGTTTTGTCCTAACCACCAGTGTCCTTTGCCTTACAGAAGCTTTGCAGTTTTATGAGTTCCCATTTGTCGATTCTTGATCTTAGAGCATAAGCCATTGGTGTTTCGTTCAGGAAATTTTTTTCCATTGCCCATGTGTTCCAGATGCTTCCCTAGTTTTTCTTCTATTAGTTTGAATGTATCTGGTTTGATGTGGAGGTCCTTGATCCACTTGGACTTAAGCTTTGTACAGGGTGATAAGCATGGATCGATCTGCATTCTTCTACATGTTGACCTCCAGTTGAACCAGCACCATTTGCTGAAAATGCTATCATTTTTCCATTTGATGGTTTTGGCTCCTTTGTCAAAAATCAAGTGCCCATAGGTGTGTGGGTTCATTTCTGGGTCTTCAATTCTGTTCCATTGGTCTATCTGTCTGTCTCTGTACCAATACTATGCAGTTTTTATCACTATTGCTGTGTAATACTGCTTGATTTCAGGGATAGTGATTCCCCCTGAAGTCCTTTTATTGTTGAGGATAGTTTTAGCCATCCTGGGTTTTTTGTTATTCCAGATGAATTTGCAAATTGTTCTGTCTAATCTTTGAAGAATTGGATTGGTATTTTGATGGGGATTGCATTGAATCTGTAGATCGCTTTTGGTAAAATGGCCATTTTTACTATATTAATCCTGTCAATCCATGAGAATGGGAGATCTTTCCATCTTCTGAGGTCTTCTTCAATTTCTTTCTTCAGAGTTTTGAAGTTCTTATTGTACAGATCTTTTACTTGCTTGGTTAAAGTCACACCGAGGTACTTTATATTATTTGGGTCTATTATGAAAGGTGTCGTTTCCCTAATTTCTCTCTCGGCTTTTTTCTCTTTTGTGTAGAGGAAGGCTACTGATTTATTTGAGTTAATTTTATACCCAGCCAGTTTGCTGAAGTTGTTTATCAGCTTTAGTAGTTCTCTGGTGGAACTTTTGAGATCACTTAAATATACTATCATATCACCTGCAAATAGTGATATTTTGACTTCTTCTTTTCTGATCTGTCTCCTCTTGACCTACTTTTGTTGTCTGATTGCTCTGGCTAGAACTTCAAGAACTATATTGAATAAGTAGGGAGAGAGTGGGCAGCATTGTCTAGTCCCTGATTTTAGTGGGATTGCTTCAAGTTTCTCTCCATTTAGTTTAATGTTAGCAACTGGTTTGCTGTATATGGCTTTTACTATGTTTAGGTATGGGCCTTGAATTCCTATTCTTTCCAGGACTTTTATCATGAAGGGGTGTTGAATTTTGTCAAATGCTTTCTCAGCATCTAATGAAATGATCATGTGGTTTTGTTCTTTCAGTTTGTTTATATAATGGATCATGTTGATGGTTTTCCATATATTAAACCATCCCTGCATGCCTGGGATGAAGCCTACTTGATCATGGTGGATGATTGTTTTGATGTGCTCTTGGATTCGGTTTGCCAGAATTTTATTGAGTATTTTTGCGTCGATATTCATAAGGGAAATTGGTCTGAAGTTCTCTTTCTTTGTTGGGTCTTTGTGTGGTTTAGGTATAAGAATAAATGTGGCTTCATAGAAGGAATTCGGTAGGGCTCCATCTGTTTCAATTTTGTGGAATAGTTTGGATAATATTGGTATGAGGTCTTCTATGAAGGTCTGATAGAATTCTGCATTAAACCCATCTGGACGTGGGCTCTTTTTGGTTGGGAGACCTTTAATGACTGCTTCTATTTCCTTAGGAGTTATGGGGTTGTTTAACTGATTTATCTGTTCCTGATTTAACTTCGGTACCTGATATTTGTCTAGAAAATTGTCCATTTCCTGCAGATTTTCAAGTTTTGTTGAATATAGGCTTTTATATTAAGATCTGATGATTTTTTGAATTTCCTCTGAATGTGTAGTTATGTCTCCCTTTTCATTTCTGATTTTGTTAATTTGGACACACTCTCCATGTCCTCTTGTTAGTCTGGCTAAGGGTTTATCTATCTTGTTGATTTTCTCAAAGAACCAACTTTTGGTTTTTTTGATTCTTTCTATGGTCCTTTTTGTTTCTACTTGGTTGATTTCAGCTCTGAGTTTGATTATTTCCTGCCTTCTACTCCTCCTGGGTGTATTTGCTTCTTTTTGTTCTAGAACTTTTAGGTGTGCTGTCAAGCTGCTGACATATGCTCTTTCCTGTTTCTTTCTGCAGGCACTCAGCGCTATGAGTTTTCCTCTTAGCACAGCTTTCATTGTGTCCCATAAGTTTGGGTATGTTGTACCTTCATTTTCATTAAATTCTAAAAAGTCTTTAATTTCTTTCTTTATTTCTTCCTTGACCAGGTTATCATTGAGTAGAGCATTGTTCAATTTCCACGTATATGTGGGCAGCCTTCCCTTATTTTTATTGAAGACCAGTTTTAGGCCGTGGTGGTCCGATAGCACGCATGGGATTATTTCTATCTTTCTGTACCTGTTGAGGCCCGTTTTTTGAACAATTATATGGTCAATTTTGGAGAAAGTACCATGAGGAGCTGAGAAGAAGGTATATCCTTTTGCTTTAGGATAGAATGTTCTATAAATATCTGTTAAGTCCATTTGGCTCATGACTTCTCTTAGTCTGTCTACGTCTCTGTTTAATTTCTGTTTCCATGATCTGTCCATTGATGAGAGTGGGGTGTTGAAATCTCTTACTATTATTGTGTGAGGTGCAATGCGTGTTTTGAGCTTTCGTAATGTTTCTTTTATGTATGTAGGTGCCCTTGTATTTGGGGCATAGATATTTAGGATTGAGAGTTCATCTTGGTGGATTTTTCCTTTGATGAATATGAAGTGTCCTTCCTTATATTTTTTGATGACTTTTAGTTGAAAATTGATTTTATTTGATATTAGAATGGCTACTCCAGCTTGCTTCTTCCGACCATTTGCTTGGAAAGTTGTTTTCCAGCCTTTCACTCTGAGGTAGTGTCTGTCTTTGTCTCTGAGGTGTGTTTCCTGTAGGCAGCAGAATGCAGGGTCCTCTTTTTGTATCCAGTTTGTTAATCTATGTCTTTTTATTGGGGAGTTGAGGCCATTGATGTTGAGAGATATTAAGGAATAGTGATTATTGCTTCCTGTTATATTCATATTTGGATATGAGGTTATGTTTGTGTGCTTTTCTTCTCTTTGTTTTGTTGCTAAGATGATTAGTTTCTTGCTTCTTCTAGGGTATAGCTTGCCTCCTTATGTTGGGCTTTACCATATATTATCCTTTGTAGTGTTGGATTTGTAGAAAGATATTGTGTAAATTTGGTTTTGTCATGGAATATCTTGGTTTCTCCATCTATGTTAATTGACAGTTTTGCAGGATACAGTAACCTGGGCTAGCATTTGAGTTCTCTTAGGGTCTGTGTGACATCTGTCCAGGATCTTCTGGCTTTCATAGTTTCTGGCGAAAAGTCTGGTGTGATTCTGATAGGTCTGCCTTTATATGTTACTTGACCTTTTTCCGTTACTGCTTTTAATATTCTTTCTTCATTTTGTGCGTTTGGTGTTTTGACTATTATGTGACGGGAGGTGTTTCTTTTCTGGTCCAATCTATTTGGAGTTCTGTAGGCTTCTTGTATGCCTATGGGTATCGCTTTCTTTAGGTTAGGGAAGTTTTCTTCTATGATTTTGTCGAAGATATTTGCTGGTCCTTTGAGCTGGGAGACTTCACTCTCTTCTATACCTATTATCCTTAAGTTTGATCTTCTCATTGAGTCCTGGATTTCCTGTATGTTTTGGACCAGTAGCTTTTTCCGCTTTACATTACCTTTAACAGTTGAGTCGATGATTTCTATGGAATCTTCTGCTCCTGAGATTCTCTCTTCCATCTCTTGTATTCTGTTGGTGAAGCTCGTACCTACAGCTCCTTGTCTCTTCTTTTGGTTTTCTCTATCCAGGGTTGTTTCCATGTGTTCTTTCTTGATTTCTTCTATTTCCATTTTTAATTCCTTCAACTGTTTTATTGTGTTTTCCTGGAATTCTTTCAGGGATTTTTGTGACTCCTCTCTATGGGCTTCTACTTGTTTATTTATGTTTTCCTGGAATTCTTTGAGGGATTTTTGCAATTCCTCTCTGTAGGCTTCTACTTGTTCTCTAAGGGAGTTCTTCACGTCTTTCTTGAAGTCCTCCAGCATCATGATCAAATATGATTTTGAAACTAGATCTTGCTTTTCTGGTGTGTTTGGATATTCCGTGTTTGTTTTGGTGGGAGAATTGGGCTCCGATGATGCCATGTAGTCTTGGTTTCTGTTGCTTGGGTTCCTGCGCTTGCCTCTCGCCATCAGATTATCTCTAGTGTTACTTTGTTCTGCTATTTCTGACAGTGGCTAGACTGTCCTATAAGCCTGTGTGTCAGGAGTGCTGTAGACCTGTTTTCCTGTTTTCTTTCAGCCAGTTATGGGGACAGAGTGTTCTGCTTTCGGGTGTGTAGTTTTTCCTATCTACAGGTCTTCAGCTGTTCCTGTGGGCCTGTGTCTGGAGTTCACCAGGGAGGTCACTTGCAGCAGAAAAGTTGGTCTTACCTGTGGTCTGAGTCTGAAGTTTGCTCGTGGGGTGTTGCTTATGAGCTCTCCGTGGCGGCAGCAACCAGGAAGATCTGCGCCGCCCTTTCCGGGAGCTTCCGTGCACCAGGGTTCCAGATGGAGTTTGGTGTTTTCCTCTGGAGTCAGAGATGTGTGCAGAGTGCAGTCTCTTCTGGTTTCCCAGGCGTGTCTGCCTCTCTGAAGGTTTAGCTCTCCCTCCCACGGGATTTGAGTGCAGAGAACTGTTTATGTGGTAGGTCCTTTCAGATTCTGGCGGTGTCTCAGACGCAGCTGTCCTGCTGCTTCTGGGCCCTCCTCTACGGGAACCCAGAGGCTGTATACGTTTTCCTCTTGGGCCAGGGATGGGAGCAGGAGTAGGCAGTGTTGGTGGTCTCTTCTGCTCTGCAGCCTCAGGAGTGACCACCTGACCAGGCGGTGAGGTCTCTCTCCCATGGGGTTTGGGAACAGAGAGCTGCTGCAGGCCGGGATCCGTGGGTTTGGGACTCCCCAACAGTACTTTTTAAGATACAGCAGCATTCTCATGAACGGATTCCCATTTTCATGGCGATTTCAATTTGTCCTAATAGGACACCCTTGTATCAAGCATACTTTTAAAGATGTAGCTATATTTTTCACGAATGGAATCCCAGTTTATTGGTGATTCAGTTAGATTCCAATAGGAGGAATTTTAACGAGTCCACTTTTCAAGATATAGTAACATTGTCACGAACGGAATCCCTTTTTTCATGTCGAATTTTGTTATTTCCCTAATGAACGCGCATGAAGCAATCATACTTTTCAAAATATAGCAACAGTTCCATGAACAGAATCCAAGTTACATGGCCTATTCAGTTAGTTCCCAAAAGGACGCCGTTAGATCAACCATTGTTTTCAACATATAGCAACATTGTCACGAACGGAATCCCTTTTTCTTGGTGAATTGTGTTAGTTTTCAATTGGTCAGGCTAGAATCAAGCCTAATTTTCAAGACATAGCAACATTTTAATGAAATGAATCCCAGTTTCTTTGTAAATTCATTTAGTTCCCAATCGGACACAATAGGATCAAGTATACTTTTCTGATATAGCAACCTTTTCAAGGAAAGAATCCCATTTTCTGGGCAATTTCACTTATTTGCCAACAGTACGTGCTAGTATCAACAGTATTTTTTAAGATACAGCAGCATTCTCATGAATGGATTCCCAGGTCCATGGTGATTTCAATAAGTCCAAATAGGACACCCTTGTATCAAGCATACTTTTCAAGATGTAGCGATATTTTCCAGAATGGAATCCCAGTTTCTTGGCGAATTCAGTTACTTCCCAATAGGAGGAATATTAACGAGTCCACTTTTCAATATATAGTAACATTGTCACGAACAGAATCCCTTTTTCTTGGTGAATTCTGTTAGTTCCCAAGTGGATGCGAGTGGAACAATCACACTTTTCAAAATATAGCAACACTTCCATGAACAGAATCCAAGTTACATGGACAGTTCAGTTAGTTCCCAAAAATGACGGCGTCAGATCAGCCGTTCTTTTGAACATAGAGCAACATTGTCACGAAAGGAATCCCAGTTTCTTGGCATTTCACTTAGTTTTCAATAGGTCAGGCTAGAATCAAGCCTAATTTTCAAGATATAGCAACATTTTAATGAAATTAATCCCAGTTTCTTTGTAAATTCCTTTAGTTAAAATAGGATACAATAGGATCAAGTATACTTTTCAAGATATAGCAATATTTTCAAGAAAAGAATCCCATTTTCTGGGCAATTTCATTTATTTTTCAACAGTACATGCTAGTAAAAACAGTACTTTTTAAGATACAGCAGCATTCTCATGAACGGATTCCCAGATTCATGGCGATTTCAATTCGTCCAAATAGGACACCCTGGTATCAAGCATATTTTTCAAGATGTAGCGACATTTTCACGAATAGAATCCCACTTTCTTGTCGAATTCAATTAGTTCCCAGTAGGAGGAATTTTAACGAGGCCACTTTTCAAGATATAGTAACATTGTCACGAACAGAATCCCTTTTTCTTGGTGAATTCTGTTAGTTCCCAAGTGGACACGAGTGGAAAAATCACACTTTTCAAAATATAGCAACACTTCCATGAACAGAATCCAAGTTACATGGCCAACTCAGTTAGTTCCCAAAAGGACGCCGTCAGATCAACCATTCTTTTCAACATATAGCAACATTTTCACGAAAGGAATCCAAATTTCTTGTCGAATTAACTTAGTTTTCATTAGGACCAGCTAGAATCAAGCCTAATTTTCAAGACATAGCAACATTTTAATGAAATGAATCCCAGTTTCTTTGTAAATTCATTTAGTTCACAATATGACACAATAGGATCAAGTATACTTTTCAAGATATAGCAATATTTTCAAGAAAAGAATCCCATTTTCTGGGCAATTTCACTTATTTTCCACCAGTACTTGGTAGTATCAATAGTACTTTTTAAGATACAGCAGCATTCTCATGAACGGATTCCCAGGTCCATGGCGATATCAATTAGTCCAAATAGGACACCTATTTATCAAGCATACTTTTCAAGATATAGTGGCATTTCCATGAATGGAATCCCAGGTTCTTAGTGATTTCACTTAGTTTTCAATATGTCAGGCTAGAATCAAGCCTAATTTTCAAGATATTGCAACATTGTAATGAAATGAATCCCAGTTTCATTGTAAATTCATTTAGTTCCCAATAGGACACAATAGGATCAAGTATACTTTTCAAGATATAGCAATATTTTCAAGAAAAGCATCCCATTTTCTGGGCAATTTCAGTTATTTTCCAGCAGTACATTCTAGCATCAACAGTACTATTTAAGATACAGCAGAATTCTCATGAACGGATTCCCAGGTTCATGGCGATTTCAATTAGTCCAAATAGGACACCCTTGTATCAAGCATACTTTTCAAGATGTAGCGATATTTACACTAATGGAATCCCAGTTTCTGGCGAAATCAGTTAGTTCCCAATAGGAGGAATTTTAACGAGTCCACTTTTCAAGATATAGTAACATTGTCATGAACAGAATCCCCTTTTCTAGGCAAATTCTGTTAGTTACCAAGTGAACGTGCATGAAACGATCATACTTATCAAAATATAGCAACAGTTCCATGAACAGTATCCATGTTACATGGCCAATAAAGATAGTTCCCAAAAGGACGCCGTTAGATCAACCATTCTTCTCAACATATAGCAACATTTTCACGAAAGGAAATCCAGTTTCTTGGCGATTTCCATTAGTTTTCAATAGGTCAGGCTAGAACCAATCCTAATTTTCAAGATATTGCAACATTTTAATGAAATATATCCCAGTTTCTTTGTAAATTAATTTACTTCCCAATAGGACAAAATAGGATCAAGTATACTTTTCAAGATATAGCAATATTTTCAAGAAAAGAATCCCATTTTCTGGGCAATTTCACTTATTATCCAACAGTACATTCTAGTATCAACAGTACTATTTAAGATACAGCAGCATTCTCATGAACAGATTCCCAGGTTCATGGCGATTTCAATAAGTCCAAATGGAACACCTACGTATCAAGCATACTTTTCAAGATATAGTGACATTTTCACGAATGGAATCCCAGTTTCTTGTCGATTTCACTTAGTTTTCAATAGGTTAGGCTAGAATCAAGCCTAATTTTCAAGATATTGCAACATTGTAATGAAATGAATCCCAGTTTTATTGTAAATTCATTTAGTTCCCAATAGGACACAATAGGATCAAGTATACTTTTCAAGATATAGCAATATTTTCAAGAAAAGCATCCCATTTTCAGGGCAATTTCACTTATTTTCCAGCAGTACATTCTAGCATCAACAGTACTATTTAAGATACAGCAGCATTCTAATGAACGGATTCCCAGGTTCATGGCGATTTCAATTAGTCCAAATAGGACACCCTTGTATCAAGCATACTTTTCAAGATGTAGCGATATTTACACTAATGGAATCCCAGTTTCTGGCGAATTCAGTTAGTTCCCAATAGGAGGAATTTTAACGAGTCCACTTTTCAAGATATAGTAACATTGTCATGAATAGAATCCCCTTTTCTAGGCAAATTCTGTTAGTTACCAAGTGAACGCGCATGAAACGATCATACTTATCAAAATATAGCAACAGTTCCATGAACAGTATCCAAGTTACATGGCCAATACAGTTAGTTCCCAAAAGGACGCCGTTAGATCAACCATTCTTCTCAACATATAGCAACATTTTCACGAATGGAATCCCAGTTTCTTTTCGATTTCACTTAGTTTTCAATAGGTTAGGCTAGATTCAAGCCTAATTTTCAAGATATTGCAACATTTTAATGAAATGAATCCCTGTAACTTTGTATATTCATTTACTTCCCAATAGGACACAATGGGATCATGTATACTTTTCAAGATATAGCAATATTCTCAAGAAAAGTATCCCATTTTTTGGGCAATTTCACTTATTATGTAACAGTACATGCTACTATCAACAGTACGTTTTAAGATACAGCAGCATTCTCAGGAACGGATTCCCAGGATCATGGCGATTTCAATAAGTCCAAATGGGACACCCTTGTATCAAGCAAACTTTTCAAAATATAGTGACATTTCCACGAATGGAATCCCAGTTTCTTGGCGATTTCACTTTGTTTAAATGTTGAGGCTAGAATCATGCCTGATTTTCAAGATATAGCAACATTTTAATGAAATGAATCCCAGTTTCTTTGTAAATTCACTTAGTTCCGAATAGGACACAGTAGGATCAAGTATCCTTTTCAAGATATAGCAATATTTTCAAGAAAAGAATCCCATTTTCAGGGCAATTTCACTTATTTTCCAACAGTACACGCTAGTATAAACAGTTCTTTTTAAGATACAACAGCATTCTCATGAACGGATTCCCATTTTCGTGCCGAATTCAATGTGTCCTAATAGGACACCCTTGTATCAAGCATACTTTTAAAGATGTAGCTATATTTTTCACGAATGGAATCCCAGTTTCTTGGCGAATCAGTTAGTTCCCAATAGGAGGAATTTTAACGAGTCCACTTTTCAAGATATAGTAACATTGTCACGGACGGAATCCCTTTTTTCTTGTCGAATTTTGTTATTTCCCTAATGAACGCGCATGAAGCAATCATACTTTTCAAAATATAGCAACACTTCCATGAACAGAATCCAAGTTACATGGCCAGTTCAGTTAGTTCCCAAAAGGACACCGTCAGATCAGCCGTTCTTTTGAACAGAGAGCAACATTGTCACGAAAGGAATCCCAGTTTCTCGGCATTTCACTTCGTTTTCAATAGGTCAGGCTAGAATGAAGCCTAAATTTCAAGATTTAGCAACATTTTAATGAAATTAATCCCAGTTTCTTTGTAAATTCCTTTAGTTAAAATAGGATACAATAGGATCAAGTATACTTTTCAAGATATAGCAATATTTTCAAGAAAAGAATCCCATTTTCTGGGTAATTTCATTTATTTTTCAACAGTACATGCTAGTAAAAACAGTACTTTTTAAGATACAGCAGCATTCTCATGAACGGATTCCCAGGTTCATGGCGACTTCAATTCGTCCAAATAGGACACCCTTGTATCAAGCATAGTTTTCAAGATGTAGCGACATTTTCACGATGGAATCCACTTTCTTGTCGTATTCAATTAGTTCCCAATAGGAGGAATTTTAACGAGGCCACTTTTCAAGATATAGTAACATTGTCACGAACAGAATCCCTTTTTCTTGGTGAATTCTGTTAGTTCCCAAGTGGACACGAGTGGAACAATCACACTTTTCAAAATATAGCAACACTTCCATGAACAGAATCCAAGTTACATGGCCAACTCAGTTAGTTCCCAAAAGGACACCGTCAGTTCAACCATTCTTTTCAAAATATAGCAACATTTTCACGAAAGGAATCCAAGTTTCTTGTCGAATTAACTTAGTTTTCATTAGGACCAGCTAGAATCAAGCCTAATTTTGAAGACATAGCAATATTTTAATGAAATGAATCCCAGTTTCTTTGTAAATTCATTTAGTTCACAATATGACAAAATAAGATCAAGTATACTTTTCAAGATATAGCAATATTTTCAAGAAAAGAATCCCATTTTCTGGGCAATTTCACTTATTTTCCACCAGTACGTGGTAGTATCAATAGTACTTTTTAAGATACAGCAGCATTCTCATGAACAGATTCCCAGGTCCATGGCGATTTCAATTAGTCCTAATAGGACACCTATGTATCAAGCATACTTTTCAAGATATAGTGGCATTTCCATGAATGGAATCCCAGTTTCTTAGTGATTTCACTTAGTTTTCAATATGTCAGGGTAGAATCAAGCCTAATTTTCAAGACATAGCAACATTTTAATAAAATGAATCCCAGTTTCTTTGTAAATTAATTTAGTTCCCAATAGGACAAAATAGGATCAAGTATACTTTTCTGATATAGCAACCTTTTCAAGGAAAGAATCCCATTTTCTGGGCACTTTCACTTATTTGCCAACAGTACGTGCTAGTATCAACAGTATTTTTTAAGATACAGCAGCATTCTCATGAATGGATTCCCAGGTCCATGGTGATTTCAATGTCCTAATAGGACATCCTTGTATCAAGCATACTTTTCAAGATGTAGCGACATTTTCCAGAATGGAATCCCAGTTTCTAGGCGAATTTAGTTAGTTCCCAATAGGAGGAATTTTTACGAGTCTACTTTTCAAGATATAGCAACATTGTCATGAACAGAATCCCTTTTTCTTGGCGAATTCTGTTAGTTCCCAAGTGGATGCGAGTGGAACAATCACACTTTTCAAAATATAGCAACACTTCCATGAACAGAATCCAAGTTACATGGCCAGTTCAGTTAGTTCCCAAAAGGACGCCGTCAGATCAGCCGTTCTTTTGAACATAAAGCAACATTGTCACGAAAGGAATCCCAGTTTCTTGGCATTTCACTTAGTTTTCAATAGGTCAGGCTAGAATCAAGCCTAATTTTCAAGATATAGCAACATTTTAATGAAATTAATCCCAGTTTCTTTGTAAATTCCTTTAGTTAAAATAGGATACAATAGGATCAAGTATACTTTTCAAGATATAGCCATATTTTCAAGAAAAGAATCCCATTTTCTGGGCAATTTCATTTATTTTTCAACAGTACATGCTAGTAAAACAGTACTTTTTAAGATACAGCAGCATTCTCATGAACGGATTCCCAGGTTCATGGCGATTTCAATCCGTCCAAATAGGACACCCTTGTATCAAGCATACTTTTCAAGATGTAGCGACATTTTCACGAATGGAATCCACTTTCTTGTCGAATTCAATTAGTTCCCAATAGGAGGAATTTTAACGAGGCCACTTTTCAAGATATAGTAACATTGTCACGAACAGAATCCCTTTTTCTTGGTGAATTCTGTTAGTTCCCAAGTGGACGCGAGTGGAAAAATCACAATTTTCAAAATATAGCAACACTTCCATGAACAGAATCCAAGTTACATGGCCAACTCAGTTAGTTCCCAAAAGGACGCCGTCAGATCAACCATTCTTTTCAACATATAGGAACATTTTCACGAAAGGAAATCCAGTTTCTTGGCGTTTTCACTTAGTTTTCAATAGGTCAGGCTAGAATCAAGCCTAATTTTCAAGATATTGCAACATTTTAATGAAATATATATAACCCAGTTTCTTTGTAAATTAATTTACTTCCCAATAGGACAAAATAGTATCAAGTATACTTTTCAAGATATAGCGATATTTTGAAGAAAAGAATCCCATTTTCTGGGCAATTTCACTTATTATCCAACAGTACATTCTAGTATGAACAGTACTATTTAAGATACAGCAGCATTCTCATGAACGGATTCCCATTTTCATGGCGATTTCAATTTGTCCTAATAGGACACCCTTGTATCAAGCATACTTTTAAAGATGTAGCTATATTTTTCGCGAATGGAATCCCAGTTTCTTGGCGATTCAGTTAGTTCCCAATACGAGAAATATTAATGAGTCCACTTTTCAACATATAGCAACATTGTCACGAACGGAATCTTTTTTTCTTGGTGAGTTGTGTTAGTTTTCAATTGGTCAGGCTAGAATCAAGCCTAATTTGCAAGATATAGCAACAATTTAATGAAATGAATCCCTGTTTCTTTGTAAATTCATTTAGTTCCCAGTAGGACACAATAGGATCAAGTATACTCTTCAAGACATAGCAATATTTTCAAGAAAAGAATCCCATTTTCTGGGGAATTTCACGTATTTTCCATCAGTATGTGCTAGTATCAACAGTACTTTTGAAGTTACAGCAGCATTCTCATGAACGGATTCCCAGGTCTATGGCGATTTCAATTAGTCCAAATACTACACCTATGTATCAAGCATACTTTTCAAGATATAGTGGCATTTCCATGAATGGAATCCCAGTTTCTTAGAGATTTCACTTAGTTTTCAAGAGGTCAGGCTAGAATCAAGTCTAATTTTCAAGCTATTGCAACATTTTAATGAAATGATTCCCAGTTTCATTGTAAATTCATTTACTTTCCAATAAGACACAATGGGATCAAGTATACTTTTCAAGATATAGCAATATTTTCAAGAAAAGAATCCCATTTTCAGGGCAATTTCACTTATTTTCCAACAGTACACGCTAGTATCAACAGTTCTTTTTAAGATACAGCAGCATTCTCATGAACGGATTCCCATTTTCATGGCGATTTCAATTTGTCCTAATAGGACACCCTTGTATCAAGCATACTTTTAAAGATGTAGCTATATTTTTCACGAATGGAATCCCAGTTTCTTGGCGAATTCAGTTAGTTCCCAATAGGAGGAATTTTAACGAGTCCACTTTTCAAGATATTGTAACATTGTCACGAACGGAATCCCTTTTTTCTTGTCGAATTTTGTTATTTCCCTAATGAACGCGCATGAAGCAATCATACTTTTCAAAATATAGCAACAGTTCCATGAACAGAATCCAAGTTACATGGCCTATTCAGTTAGTTCCCAAAAGGACGCCCTTAGATCAACCATTGTTTTCAACATATAGCAACATTGTCACGAACGGAATCCCTTTTTCTTGGTGAATTGTGTTAGTTTTCAATTGGTCAGGCTAGAATCAAGCCTAATTTTCAAGACATAGCAACATTTTAATGAAATGAATCCCAGTTTCTTTGTAAATTCATTTAGTTCTCAATAGGACAAAATAGGATCAAGTATACTTTTCTGATATAGCAACCTTTTCAAGGAAAGAATCCCATTTTCTGGGCAATTTCACTTATTTGCCAACAGTACGTGCTAGTATCAACAGTATTTTTTAAGATACAGCAGCATTCTCATGAATGGATTCCCAGGTCTATGGTGATTTCAATTAGTCCAAATAGGACACCCTTGTATCAAGCATACTTTTCAAGATGTAGCAACATTTTCCAGAGGGATTCCCAATTTCTTGGCGAATTCAGTTAGTTCCCAATAGGAGGAATTTTAACGAGTCCACTTTTCAAGATATAGCAACATTGTCATGAACAGAATCCCTTTTTCTTGGCGAATTCTGTTAGTTCCCAAGTGGATGCGAGTGGAACAATCACACTTTTCAAAATATAGCAACACTTCCATGAACAGAATCCAAGTTACATGGCCAGTTCAGTTAGTTCCCAAAAGGACGCCGTCAGATCACCCGTTCTTTTGAACATAGAGCAACATTGTCACGAAAGGAATCCCAGTTTTTGGCATTTCACTTAGTTTTCAGTAGGTCAGGCTAGAATCAAGCCTAATTTTCAAGATATAGCAACATTTTAATGAAATTAATCCCAGTTTCTTTGTAAATTCCTTTAGTTAAAATAGGATACAATAGGATCAAGTATACTTTTCAAGATATAGCAATATTTTCAAGAAAAGAATCCCATTTTCAGGGCAATTTCATTTATTTTTCAACAGTACATGCTAGTAAAAACAGTACTTTTTAAGATACAGCAGCATTCTCATGAACAGATTCCCAGGTTCATGGTGATTTCAATTAGTCCAAATAGGACACCCTTGTATCAAGCATACTTTTCAAGATGTAGCGACATTTTTACGAATGGAATCCCACTTTCTTGTCGAATTGAATTAGTTCCCAATAGGAGGAATTTTAACGAGGCCACTTTTCAAGATATAGTAACATTGTCACGAACAGAATCCCCTTTTCTAGGCAAATTCTGTTAGTTACCAAGTGAACGCGCATGAAACGTTCATACTTATCAAAATATAGCAACACTTCCATGAACAGTATCGAAGTTACATGGCCAATACAGATAGTTCCCAAAAGGACGCCATTAGATCAACCATTCTTCTCTACATATAGCAACATTTTCACGAAAGGAAATACAGTTTCTTGGCGATTTCAATTACTTTTCAATAGGTCAGGCTAGAACCAATCCTAATTTTCAAGATATTGCAACATTTTAATGAAATGTAGCCCAGTTTCTTTGTAAATTAATTTACTTCCCAATAGGACAAAATAGGATCCAGTATACTTTTCAAGATATAGCAATACTTTCAAGAAAGGATTCCCATTTTCTTGGCAATTTCACTTATTATCCAACAGTACATTGTAGTATCAACAGTACGTTTTAAGATACAGCAGCATTCTCATGAACGGATTCCCAGGATCATGGCGATTTCAATTAGTCCAAACAGGACACTCTTGTATCAAGCAAACTTTCAAAATATAGTGACATTTTCACGAACGGAATCCCAGTTTCTTGTCGATTTCACTTAGTTTTTCAATAGGTTAGGCTATCATTAAGCCTAATTTTCAAGATATAGCAATATTTTAATGATATGAATCCCTGTTACTTTGTAAATTCATTTACTTCCCAATAGGACACAATGGGATCATGTATACTTTTCAAGATATAGCAATATTCTCAAGAAAAGTATCCCATTTTCTAGGCAATTTCACATATTTTCTAACAGTACATGCTACTATCAACAGTACGTTTTAAGACACAGCAGCATACTCATGAACGGATTCCCAGGATCACGGCGATTTCAATTAGTCCAAGTGGGACACCCTTGTATCAAGCACACTTTTCAAAATAAGGTGACATTACCACGAAAGGAATCCCAGTTTCTTGGCGATTTCACTTTGTTTAAATATTGAGGCTAGAATCAGGCCTAATTTTCAAGATATAGCCACATTTTAATGAAATGAATCCCAGTTTCTTTGTAAATTCATTTAGTTCCGAATAGGACACAGTAGGATCAAGTATCCTTTTCAAGATATAGCAATATTTTCAAGAAAAGAATCCCATTTTCAGGGCAATTTCACTTATTTTCCAACAGTACACGCTAGTATCAACAGTTCTTTTTAAGATACAGCAGCATTCTCATGAACGGATTCCCATTTTCATGGCGATTTCAATTTGTCCTAATAGGACACCCTTGTATCAAGCATACTTTTAAAGATGTAGCTATATTTTTCACGAATGGAATCCCAGTTTCTTGGCGATTCAGTTAGTTCCCAATAGGAGGAATTTTAACGAGTCCACTTTTCAAGATATTGTAACATTGTCACGAACGGAATCCCTTTTTTCTTGTCGAATTTTGTTA
Source organism: Rattus norvegicus (assembly GCF_021556685.1). Classification (NCBI taxonomy): domain Eukaryota; kingdom Metazoa; phylum Chordata; class Mammalia; order Rodentia; family Muridae; genus Rattus; species Rattus norvegicus. The sequence continues at coordinate 42,053,547 of NC_141550.1, forward strand.
TTTCCCTAATGAACGCGCATGAAGCAATCATACTTTTCAAAATATAGCAACAGTTCCATGAACAGAATCCATGTTACATGGCCTATTCAGTTAGTTCCCAAAAGGACCCCGTTAGATCAACCATTGTTTTCAACATATAGCAACATTGTCACGAACGGAATCCCTTTTTCTTGGTGAATTGTGTCAGTTTTCAATTGGTCAGGCTAGAATCAAGCCTAATTTTCAAGACATAGCAACATTTTAATGAAATGAATCCCAATTTCTTTGTAAATTCATTTAGTTCCTATTAGGACACAATAGGATCCAGTATACTTTTCTGATATAGCAACCTTTTCAAGGAAAGAATCCCATTTTCTGGGCAATTTCACTTATTTGCCAACAGTACGTGCTAGGATCAACAGTACTTTTTAAGATATAGCAGCATTCTCATGAATGGATTCCCAGGTCCATGGTGATTTCAATTAGTCCAAATAGGACACCCTTGTATCAAGCATACTTTTCAAGATGTAGCGACATTTTCCAGAGGGAATCCCAGATTCTTGTCCAGTTCAATTAGTTCCCAGTGGAAGGAATTTTAACGAGTCCACTTTTCAAGATATAGTAACATTGTCACGAACAGAATCCCTTTTTCTTGGTGAATTCTGTTAGTTCCCAAGTGGATGCGGGTGGAAAAATCACAATTTTCTTTTTCTTTTTATTAGATTTTTTTTTATTAACTTGAGTATTTCTTATATACATTTTGAGTGTTATTCCCTTTCCCGGTTTCCGGGCAAACATCCCCCTCCCCCCTCCCCTTCCTTATGGGTGTTCCCCTCCCAACCCTCCCCCCATTGCCGCCCTCCCCCCATAGACTAGTTCACTGGGGGTTCAGTCTTAGCAGGATCCAGGGCTTCCCCTTCCACTGGTGCTCTTACTAGGATATTCATTGCTACCTATGGGGTCAGAGTCCAGGGTCAGTCCATGTATAGTCTTTAGGTAGTGGCTTAGTCCCTGGAAGCTCTTTTGCTTGGCACTGTTGTACTTTTGGGGTCTTGAGCCCCTTCAAGCTCTTCCAGTTCTTTCTCTGATTCCTTCAATAGGGGACCTATTCTCAGTTCAGTGGTTTGCTGTTGGCATTCGCCTCTGTATTTGCTGTATTCTGGCTGTGTCTCTCAGGAGCGATCTACATCCGGCTCCTGTCGGTCTGCACTTCTTTGCTTCATCCATCTGGTCGAATTGGGTGGCTGTATATGTATGGGCCACATGTGGGGCAGGCTCTGAATGGGTGTTCCTTCAGTCTCTGTTTTAATCTTTGCCTCTCCCTTCCCTGCCAAGGGTATTCTTTTTCCTCATTTAAAGAAGGAGTGAAGCATTCACATTTTGATCATCCGTCTTGAGTTTCGTTTGTTCTAGGGATCTAGGGTAATTCAAGCATTTGGGCTAATAGCCACTTATCAATGAGTGCATACCATGTATGTCTTTCTGTGATTGGGTTAGCTCACTCAGGATGATATTTTCCAGTCCCAACCATTTGCCTACGAATTTCATAAACTCGTTGTTTTTGATAGCTGAGTAATATTCCATTGTGTAGGTGTACCACATTTTCTGTATCCATTCCTCTGTTGAAGGGCATCTGGGTTCTTTCCAGCTTCTGGCTATTATAAATAAGGCTGCGATGAACATAGTGGAGCACGTGTCTCTTTTATATGTTGAGGCATCTTTTGGGTATATGCCCAAGAGAGGTATAGCTGGATCCTCAGGCAGTTCAATGTCCAATTTTCTGAGGAACCTCCAGACTGATTTCCAGAATGGTTTTACCAGTCTGCAATCCCACCAACAATGGAGGAGTGTTCCTCTTTCTCCACATCCTCGCCAGCATCTGCTGTCACCTGAGTTTTTGATCTTAGCCATTCTCACTGGTGTGAGGTGAAATCTCAGGGTTGTTTTGATTTGCATTTCCCTTATGACTAAAGATGTTGAACATTTCTTTAGGTGTTTCTCAGCCATTCGGCATTCCTCAGCTGTGAATTCTTTGTTTAGCTCTGAACCCCACTTCTTAATAGGGTTATTTGTTTCCCTGCGGTCTAACTTCTTGAGTTCTTTGTATATTTTGGATATAAGGCCTCTATCTGTTGTAGGATTGGTAAAGATCTTTTCCCAATCTGTTGGTTGCCGTTTTGTCCTAACCACAGTGTCCTTTGCCTTACAGAAGCTTTGCAGTTTTATGAGATCCCATTTGTCGATTCTTGATCTTAGAGCGTAAGCCATTGGTGTTTGTTTAGGAAATTTTTTCCAGTGCCCATGTGTTCCAGATGCTTCCCTAGTTTTTCTTCTATTAGTTTGAGTGTGTCTGGTTTGATGTGGAGGTCCTTGATCCACTTGGACTTAAGCTTTGTACAGGGTGATAAGCATGGATCGATCTGCATTCTTCTACATGTTGACCTCCAGTTGAACCAGCACCATTTGCTGAAAATGTTATCTTTTTTCCATTGGATGGTTTTGGCTCCTTTGTCAAAAATCAAGTGACCATAGGTGTGTGGGTTCATTTCTGGGTCTTCAATTCTATTCCATTGGTCTATCTGTCTGTCTCTGTACCAATACCATGCAGTTTTTATCACTATTGCTCTGTAATACTGCTTGAGTTCAGGGATAGTGATTCCCCCTGAAGTCCTTTTATTGTTGAGGATAGCTTTAGCTATCCTGGGTTTTTTGTTATTCCAGATGAATTTGCAAATTGTTCTGTCTAACTCTTTGAAGAATTGGATTGGTATTTTGATGGGGATTGCATTGAATCTGTAGATTGCTTTTGGTAAAATGGCCATTTTTACTATATTAATCCTGCCAATCCATGAGCATGGGAGATCTTTCCATCTTCTGAGGTCTTCTTCAATTTCTTTCCTCAGTGTCTTGAAGTTCTTATTGTACAGATCTTTTACTTGCTTGGTTAAAGTCACACCGAGGTACTTTATATTATTTGGGTCTATTATGAAGGGTGTCGTTTCCCTAATTTCTTTCTCGGCTTGTTTCTCTTTTGTATAGAGGAAGGCAACTGATTTATTTGAGTTAATTTTATACCCAGCCACTTTGCTGAAGTTGTTTATCAGCTTTAGTAGTTCTTTGGTGGAACTTTTGGGATCACTTAAATATACTATCATGTCATCTGCAAATAGTGATATTTTGACCTCTTCTTTTCCGATCTGTATCCCCTTGATCTCCTTTTGTTGTCTGATTGCTCTGGCTAGAACTTCAAGAACTATATTGAATAAGTAGGGAGAGAGTGGGCAGCCTTGTCTAGTCCCTGATTTTAGTGGGATTGCTTCAAGTTTCTCTCCATTTAGTTTAATGTTAGCAACTGGTTTGCTGTATATGGCTTTTACTATGTTTAGATATGGGCCTTGAATTCCTATTCTTTCCAGGACTTTTATCATGAAGGGGTGTTGAATTTTGTCAAATGCTTTCTCAGCATCTAATGAAATGATCATGTGGTTCTGTTCTTTCAGTTTGTTTATATAATGGATCACTTTGATGGTTTTCTGTACATTAAACCATCCCTGCATGCCTGGGATGAAGCCTACTTGATCATGGTGGATGATTGTTTTGATGTGCTCTTGAATTCGGTTTGCCAGAATTTTATTGAGTATTTTTGCGTCGATATTGATAATGGAAATTGGTCTGAAGTTCTCTTTCTTTGTTGTGTCTTTGTGTGGTTTAGGTATAAGAGTAATTGTGGCTTCGTAGAAGGAATTCGGTAGGGCTCCATCTGTTTCAATTTTGTGGAATAGTTTGGATAATATTGGTATGAGGTCTTCTATGAAGGTTTGATAGAATTCTGCACTAAACCCGTCTGGACCTGGGCTCTTTTTGGTTGGGAGACCTTTAATGACTGCTTCTATTTCCTTAGGAGTTATGGGGTTGTTTAACTGGTTTATCTGTTCCTGATTTAACTTCGATACCTGGTATCTGTCTAGGAAATTGTCCATTTCCTGAAGATTTTCAAATTTTGTTGAATATAGGTTTTTATAGTAAGATCTGATGATTTTTTGAATTTCCTCTGAATCTGTAGTTATGTCTCCCTTTTCATTTCTGATTTTGTTAATTTGGACGCACTCTCTGTGTCCTCTCGTTAGTCTGGCTAAGGGTTTATCTATCTTGTTGATTTTCTCAAAGAACCAACTTTTGGTTCTGTTGATTCTTTCTATGGTCCTTTTTGTTTCTACTTGGTTGATTTCAGCTCTGAGTTTGATTATTTCTTGCATTCTACTCCTCCTGGGTGTATTTGCTTCTTTTTGTTCTAGAGCTTTTAGGTGTGCTGTCAAGCTGCTGATATATGCTCTCTCCTCTTTCTTTCTGCAGGCACTCAGAGCTATGAGTTTTCCTCTTAGCACAGCTTTTATTGTTTCCCATAAGTTTGGGTATGTTGTACCTTCATTTTCATTAAATTCTAAGACGTCTTTAATTTCTTTATTTATTTCTTTCTTGACCAGGTTATCATTGACTAGAGCATTGTTCAACTTCCGTGTATATGTGGGCTTTCTTCCTTTATTGTTATTGAAGACCAGCTTTAGCCCATGGTGGTCTGATAGGACATATGGGATTATTTCTATTTTTCTGTATTTGTTGAGGCCTGTTTTGTGACCGATTATATGGTCAATTTTGGAGAAAGTACCATGAGATTGTGAGAAGAAGTTATATTCTCTTGTTAAGGATAGAATGTTCCATAAATATCTTTTAAATCCATTTGGTTCATGACTTCTCTAAGTTTGTTTATGTCTCTGTTTCATTTCTGTTTCCATGATCTGTCCATTGATGAGAGTGGGGTGTTGAAATCTCCCACTATTATTGTGTGAGGTGCAATGTGTGTTTTGAGCTTTAGTAAGGTTTCTTTTATGTATGTAGGTGCCCTTGTATTTGGGGCATAGATATTTAGGATTGAGAGTTCATCTTGGTGGATTTTTCCTTTGATGAATATGAAGTGTCCTTCCTTATCTTTTTTGATGACTTTTAGTTGGAAATTGATTTTATTTGATATTAGAATGGCTACTCCAGCTTGCTTCTTCTGACCATTTGCTTGGAAAGTTGTTTTCCAGCCTTTCACTCTGAGGTAGTGTCTGTCTTTGTCTCTGAGGTGTGTTTCCTGTAGGCAGCAGAATGCAGGGTCCTCGTTGCGTATCCAGTTTGTTAATCTATGTCTTTTTATTGGGGAGTTGAGGCCATTGATGTTGAGAGATATTAAGGAATAGTGATTATTGCTTCCTGTTATATTCATATTTGGATATGAGGTTATGTTTGTGTACTTTTCTTCTCTTTGTTTTGTTGCCAAGACGATTAGTTTCTTGCTTCTTCTAGGGTATAGCTTACCTCTTTATGTTGGGCTTTACCATTTATTATCCTCTGTAGTGCTGGATTTGTGGAAAGATATTGTGTAAATTTGGTTTTGTCATGGAATATCTTGGTTTCTCCATCAATGTTAATTGAGAGTTTTGCTGGATACAGTAACCTGGGCTGGCATTTGTGTTCTCTTAGGGTCTGTATGACATCAGTCCAGGATCTTCTGGCCTTCATAGTTTCTGGCGAGAAGTCTGGTGTGATTCTGATAGGTCTCCCTTTATATGTTACTTGACCTTTTTCCCTTACTGCTTTTAATATTCTTTCTTTATTTTGTGCGTTTGGTGTTTTGACAATTATGTGACGGGAGGTGTTTCTTTTCTGGTCCAATCTATTTGGAGTTCTGTAGGCTTCTTGTATGCCTATGGGTATCTCTTTTTTTAGGTTAGGGAAGTTTTCTTCTATGATTTTGTTGAAGATATTTACTGGTCCTTTGAGCTGGGAGTCTTCACTCTCTTCTATACCTATTATCCTTAGGTTTGATCTTCTCATTGAGTCCTGGATTCCCTGTATGTTTTGGACCAGTAGCTTTTTCCGCTTTACATTATCTTTGACAGTTGAGTCAATGATTTCTATGGAATCTTCTGCTCCTGAGATTCTCTCTTCCATCTCTTGTATTCTGTTGGTGAAGCTTTTATCTACAGCTCCTTGTCTCTTCTTTTGGTTTTCAATATCCAGGGTTGTTTCCATGTGTTCTTTCTTGATTGCTTCTATTTCCATTTTTAATTCCTTCAACTCTTTGATTGTGTTTTCCTGGAATTCTTTCAGTGATTTTTGTGTCTCCTCTCTATGGGCTTATACTTGTTTATTTATGTTTTCCTGGAATTCTTTCAGGGATTTTTGCGATTCTTTCAGGCATTTTTGCGATTCCTCTCTGTAGGCTTCTACTTGTTCTCTAAGGGAGTTCTTCATGTCTTTCTTGAAGTCCTCCAGCATCATGATCAAATATGATTTTGAAACTAGATCTTGCTTTTCTGGTGTGTTTGGATATTCCGTGTTTGCTTTGGTGGGAGAATTGGGCTCCGATGATGCCATGTAGTCTTGGTTTCTGTTGCTTGTGTTCCTGCGCTTGCCTCTCGCCATCAGATTATCTCTAGTGTTACTTTGTTCTGCTATTTCTGACAGTGGCTAGACTGTCCTATAAGCCTGTGTGTCAGGAGTGCTGTAGACCTGTTTTCCTCTCTTTCAGTCAGTTATGGGGACAGAGTGTTCTGCTTTCGGGCGTGTAGTTTTTCCTCTCTTCAGGTCTTCAGCTGTTCCTGTGGGCCTGTGTCTTGAGTTCACCAGGCAGCTTTCTTGCAGCAGAAAATTTGGTCTTACCTGTGGTCCCGAGGCTCACGTTCGCTCGTGAGGTGCTGCCCAGGGGCTCTCTGCAGCGGCAGCAACCAGGAAGACCTGTGCCACCCCTTACGGGAGCTTCAGTGCACCAGGGTTCCAGATGGTCTTTGGCTTTTTCCTCTGGCGTCCGAGATGTGTGTGCAGGGAGCAGTCTCTTCTGGTTTCCCAGGATTGTCTGCCTCTCTGAAGGTTTAGCTCTCCCTCCCACGGGATTTGGGTGCAGAGAACTGTTTATCCGGTCTGTTTCCTTCAGGGTCCAGTGGTGTCTCTGGCAGGGGTCCTGCCGCTCCTGGGCCCTCCCCCACGGGAGCCCAGAGGCCTTATACAGTTTCCTCTTGGGCCAGGTATGTGGGCAGGGGTGAGCAGTGTTGGTGGTCTCTTCTGCTCTGCAGCCTCAGGAGTGCCCACCTGACCAGGCGGTTGGGTCTCTCTCTCACCGGGTCTGGGAGCAGAGAGCTGCTGCGGGCCGGGATCCGCGGGTGTGGGACTTCCGGTAAACACAGAACGTGCCCGGTCCTAGAGAAATTCTGCTTCCGTGTGTCCCAAGCTCACCAGGCAGCTTTCTTGCAGCAGACAATTTGGTCTTACCTGTGGTCCCGAGGCTCAGGTTCGCTCGTGGGGTGCTACCCAGGGGCTCTCTGCAGCGGCAGCAACCAGGAAGACCTGTGCCGCCCCTTCCGGGAGCTTCAGTGCACCAGGGTTCCAGATGGTCTTTGGCTTTTTCCTCTGGCGTCCGAGATGTGTGTGCAGGGAGCAGTCTCTTCTGGTTTCCCAGGCTTGTCTGCCTCTCTGAAGGTTTAGCTCTCCCTCCCATGGGATTTGGGTGCAGAGAACTGTTTATCCGGTCTGTTTCCTCCACAATTTTCAAAATATAGCAACACTTCCATGAACAGAATCCAAGTTACATGGCCAACTCAGTTAGTTCCCAAAAGGACGCCATCAGATCAACCATTCTTTTCAACATATAGCAACATTTTCACAAAAGGAATCCAAGTTTCTTGGCGAATTAACTTAGTTTTCATTAGGACCAGCTAGAATCAAACTTAATTTTCAAGATATTGCAACATTTTAATGAATTGAATCCCAATGTCTTGGTAAATTCATTTAGTTCCCAATAGGACACAATAGGGTCAAGTATACTTTTCAAGATATAGCAATATTTTCAAGAAAAGCATCCCATTTTCAGGGCAATTTCACTTATTTTCCAGCAGTACATTCTAGCATCAACAGTACTATTTAAGATACAGCAGCATTCTAATGAACGGATTCCCAGGTTCATGGCGATTTCAATTAGTCCAAATAGGACACCCTTGTATCAAGCATACTTTTCAAGATGTAGCGATATTTACACTAATGGAATCCCAGTTTCTGGCGAATTCAGTTAGTTCCCAATAGGAGGAATTTTAACGAGTCCACTTTTCAAGATATAGTAACATTGTCATGAACAGAATCCCCTTTTCTAGGCAAATTCTGTTAGTTACCAAGCCAACGCGCATGAAACGATCATACTTATCAAAATATAGCAACAGTTCCATGAACAGTGTCCAAGTTACATGGCCAATACAGTTAGTTCCCAAAAGGACGCCGTTAGATCAACCATTCTTCTCAACATATAGCAACATTTTCACGAATGGAATCCCAGTTTCTTTTCGATTTCACTTAGTTTTCAATAGGTTAGGCTAGATTCAAGCCTAATTTTCAAGATATAGCAACATTTTAATGAAATGAATCCCTGTAACTTTGTATATTCATTTACTTCCCAATAGGACACAATGGGATCATGTATACTTTTCAAGATATAGCAATATTCTCAAGAAAAGTATCCCATTTTATGGGCAATTTCACTTATTATGTAACAGTACATGCTACTATCAACAGTACGTTTTAAGATACAGCAGCATTCTCAGGAACGGATTCCTAGGATCATGGCGATTTCAATAAGTCCAAATGGGACACCCTTGTATCAAGCAAACTTTTCAAAATATAGTGACATTTCCACGAATGGAATCCCAGTTTCTTGGCGATTTCACTTTGTTTAAATGTTGAGGCTAGAATCATGCCTGATTTTCAAGATATAGCAACATTTTAATGAAATGAATCGCAGTTTCTTTGTAAATTCACTTAGTTCCGAATAGGACACAGTAGGATCAAGTATCCTTTTCAAGATATAGCAATATTTTCAAGAAAAGAATCCCATTTTCAGGGCAATTTCACTTATTTTCCAACAGTACACGCTAGTATCAACAGTTCTTTTTAAGATACAACAGCATTCTCATGAACGGATTCCCATTTTCATGCCGAATTCAATGTGTCCTAATAGGACACCCTTGTATCAAGCATACTTTTAAAGATGTAGCTATATTTTTCACGAATGGAATCCCAGTTTCTTGGCGAATCAGTTAGTTCCCAATAGGAGGAATTTTAACGAGTCCACTTTTCAAGATATAGTAGCATTGTCACGGACGGAATCTCTTTTTTCTTGTCGAATTTTGTTATTTCCCTAATGAACGCGCATGAAGCAATCATACTTTTCAAAATATAGCAACACTCCCATGAACAGAATCCAAGTTACATGGCCAGTTCAGTTAGTTCCCAAAAGGACACCGTCAGATCAGCCGTTCTTTTGAACATAGAGCAACATTGTCACCAAAGGAATCCCAGTTTCTCGGCATTTCACTTCGTTTTCAATAGGTCAGGCTAGAATGAAGGCTAAATTTCAAGATATAGCAACATTTTAATGAAATTAATCCCAGTTTCTTTGTAAATTCCTTTAGTTAAAATAGGATACAATAGGATCAAGTATACTTTTCAAGATATAGCAATATTTTCAAGAAACGAATCCCATTTTCTGGGTAATTTCATTTATTTTTCAACAGTACATGCTAGTAAAAACAGTACTTTTTAAGATACAGCAGCATTCTCATGAACGGATTCCCAGGTTCATGGCGACTTCAATTCGTCCAAATAGGACACCCTTGTATCAAGCATACTTTTCAAGATGTAGCGACATTTTCACGAATGGAATCCACTTTCTTGTCGTATTCAATTAGTTCCCAATAGGAGGAATTTTAACGAGGCCACTTTTCAAGATTTAGTAACATTGTCACGAACAGAATCCCTTTTTCTTGGTGAATTCTGTTAGTTCCCAAGTGGACACGAGTGGAACAATCACACTTTTCAAAATATAGCAACACTTCCATGAACAGAATCCAAGTTACATGGCCAACTCAGTTAGTTCCCAAAAGGACACCGTCAGTTCAACCATTCTTTTCAAAATATAGCAACATTTTCACGAAAGGAATCCAAGTTTCTTGTCGAATTAACTTAGTTTTCATTAGGACCAGCTAGAATCAAGCCTAATTTTCAAGACATAGCAATATTTTAATGAAATGAATCCCAGTTTCTTTGTAAATTCATTTAGTTCCCAATATGACAAAATAAGATCAAGTATACTTTTCAAGATATAGCAATATTTTCAAGAAAAGAATCCCATTTTCTGGGCAATTTCACTTATTTTCCACCAGTACGTGGTAGTATCAATAGTACTTTTTAAGATACAGCAGCATTCTCATGAACGGATTCCCAGGTCCATGGCGATTTCAATTAGTCCTAATAGGACACCTATGTATCAAGCATACTTTTCAAGATATAGTGGCATTTCCATGAATGGAATCCCAGTTTCTTAGTGATTTCACTTAGTTTTCAATATGTCAGGGTAGAATCAAGCCTAATTTTCAAGATATTGCAACATTGTAATGAAATGAATCCCAGTTTCATTGTAAATTCATTTAGTTCCCAATAGGACACAGTAGGATCAAGTATACTTTTCAAGATATAGCAATATTTTCAAGAAAAGCATCCCATTTTCTGGGCAATTTCAGTTATTTTCCAGCAGTACATTCTAGCATCAACAGTACTATTTAAGATACAGCAGCATTCTCATGAACGGATTCCCAGGTTCATGGCGATTTCAATTAGTCCAAATAGGACACCCTTGTATCAAGCATACTTTTCAAGATGTAGCGATATTTACACTAATGGAATCCCAGTTTCTGGCGAATTCAGTTAGTTCCCAAAATGAGGAATTTTAACGAGTCCACTTTTCAAGATATAGTAACATTGTCATGAATGGAATCCCCTTTTCTAGGCAAATTCTTTTAGATACCAAGTGAACGCGCATGAAACGATCATACTTATCAAAATATAGCAACAGTTCCAGTTTCTTGGCGATTTCCATTAGTTTTCAATAGGTCAGGCTAGAACCAATCCTAATTTTCAAGATATTGCAACATTTTAATGAAATATAGCCCAGTTTCTTTGTAAATTAATTTACTTCCCAATAGGACAAAATAGGATCCAGTATACTTTTCAAGATATAGCAATATTTTCAAGAAAAGAATCCCATTTTCTGGGCAATTTCACTTATTATCCAACAGTACATTGTAGTATCAACAGTACGTTTTAAGATACAGTAGCATTCTCAGGAACGGATTCCCAGGATCATGGCGATTTCATTTAGTCCAAACAGGACACTCTTGTATCAAGTAAACTTTCAAAATATAGTGACATTTTCACGAATGGAATCCCAGTTTCTTGGCGATTTCACTTTGTATAAATGTTGAGGCTAGAATCAGGCCTAATTTTCAAGATATAGCCACATTTTAATGAAATGAATCCCAGTTTCTTTGTAAATTCATTTAGTTCCGAATAGGACACAGTAGGATCAAGTATCCTTTTTAAGATATAGCAATATTTTAAAGAAAAGAATCCCATTTTCAGGGCAATTTCACTTATTTTCCAACAGTACACGCTAGTATCAACAGTTCTTTTTAAGATACAGCAGCATTCTCATGAACGGATTCCCATTTTCATGGCGATTTCAATTTGTCCTAATAGGACACCCTTGTATCAAGCATACTTTTAAAGATGTAGCTATATTTTTCACGAATGGAATCCCAGTTTCTTGGCGAATTCAGTTAGTTCCCAATAGGAGGAATTTTAACGAGTCCACTTTTCAAGATATTGTAATATTGTCACGAACGGAATCCCTTTTTTCTTGTCGAATTTTGTTATTTCCCTAATGAACGCGCATGAAGCAATCATACTTTTCAAAATATAGCAACAGTTCCATGAACAGAATCCAAGTTACATGGCCTATTCAGTTAGTTCCCAAAAGGACGCCCTTAGATCAACCATTGTTTTCAACATATAGCAACATTGTCACGAACGGAATCCCTTTTTCTTGGTGAATTGTGTTAGTTTTCAATTGGTCAGGCTAGAATCAAGCCTAATTTTCAAGACATAGCAACATTTTAATGAAATGAATCCCAGTTTCTTTGTAAATTCATTTAGTTCTCAATAGGACAAAATAGGATCAAGTATACTTTTCTGATATAGCAACCTTTTCAAGGAAAGAATCCCATTTTCTGGGCAATTTCACTTATTTGCCAACAGTACGTGCTAGTATCAACAGTATTTTTTAAGATACAGCAGCATTCTCATGAATGGATTCCCAGGTCCATGGTGATTTCAATTAGTCCAAATAGGACACCCTTGTATCAAGCATACTTTTCAAGATGTAGCAACATTTTCCAGAGGGATTCCCAGTTTCTTGGCGAATTCAGTTAGTCCCAATAGGAGGAATTTTAACGAGTCCACTTTTCAAGATATAGCAAAATTGTCATGAACAGAATCCCTTTTTCTTGGCGAATTCTGTTAGTTCCCAAGTGGATGCGAGTGGAACAATTACACTTTTCAAAATATAGCAACACTTCCATGAACAGAATCCAAGTTACATGGCCAGTTCAGTTAGTTCCCAAAAGGACGCCGTCAGATCACCCGTTCTTTTGAACATAGAGCAACATTGTCACGAAAGGAATCCCAGTTTTTGGCATTTCACTTAGTTTTCAGTAGGTCAGGCTAGAATCAAGCCTAATTTTCAAGATATAGCAACATTTTAATGAAATTAATCCCAGTTTCTTTGTAAATTCCTTTAGTTAAAATAGGATACAATAGGATCAAGTATACTTTTCAAGATATAGCAATATTTTCAAGAAAAGAATCCCATTTTCAGGGCAACTTCATTTATTTTTCAACAGTACATGCTAGTAAAAACAGTACTTTTTAAGATACAGCAGCATTCTCATGAACAGATTCCCAGGTTCATGGTGATTTCAATAAGTCCAAATAGGACACCCTTGTATCAAGCATACTTTTCAAGATGTAGCGACATATTTACGAATGGAATCCCACTTTCTTGTCGAATTGAATTAGTTCCCAATAGGAGGAATTTTAACGAGGCCACTTTTCAAGATATAGTAACATTGTCACGAACAGAATCCCCTTTTCTAGGCAAATTCTGTTAGTTACCAAGTGAACGCGCATGAAACGTTCATACTTATCAAAATATAGCAACACTTCCATGAACAGTATCGAAGTTACATGGCCAATACAGATAGTTCCCAAAAGGACGCCATTAGATCCACCATTCTTCTCTACATATAGCAACATTTTTACGAAAGGAAATACAGTTTCTTGGCGATTTCAATTACTTTTCAATAGGTCAGGCTAGAACCAATCCTAATTTTCAAGATATTGCAACATTTTAATGAAATATAGCGCAGTTTCTTTGTAAATTAATTTACTTCCCAATAGGACAAAATAGGATCCAGTATACTTTTCAAGATATAGCAATACTTTCAAGAAAGGATTCCCATTTTCTTGGCAATTTCACTTATTATCCAACAGTACATTGTAGTATCAACAGTACGTTTTAAGATACAGCAGCATTCTCATGAACGGATTCCCAGGATCATGGCGATTTCAATTAGTCCAAACAGGACACTCTTGTATCAAGCAAACTTTCAAAATATAGTGACATTTTCACGAACGGAATCCCAGTTTCTTGTCGATTTCACTTAGTTTTTCAATAGGTTAGGCTATCATTAAGCCTAATTTTCAAGATATAGCAATATTTTAATGATATGAATCCCTGTTACTTTGTAAATTCATTTACTTCCCAATCGGACACAATGGGATCATGTATACTTTTCAAGATATAGCAATATTCTCAAGAAAAGTATCCCATTTTCTAGGCAATTTCACATATTTTCTAACAGTACATGCTACTATCAACAGTACGTTTTAAGACACAGCAGCATACTCATGAACGGATTCCCAGGATCACGGCGATTTCAATTAGTCCAAATGGGACACCCTTGTATCAAGCACACTTTTCAAAATAAGGTGACATTACCACGAAAGGAATCCCAGTTTCTTGGCGATTTCACTTTGTTTAAATATTGAGGCTAGAATCAGGCCTAATTTTCAAGATATAGCCACATTTTAATGAAATGAATCCCAGTTTCTTTGTAAATTCATTTAGTTCCGAATAGGACACAGTAGGATCAAGTATCCTTTTCAAGATATAGCAATATTTTCAAGAAAAGAATCCCATTTTCAGGGCAATTTCACTTATTATCCAACAGTACACGCTAGTAGCAACACTTCTTTTTAACATACAGCAGCATTCTCATGAACGGATTCCCATTTTCATGGCGATTTCAATTTGTCCTAATAGGACACTCTTGTATCAAGCATACTTTTAAAGATGTAGCTATATTTTTCACGAATGGAATCCCAGTTTCTTGGCGATTCAGTTAGTTCCCAATACGAGGAATATTAATGAGTCCACTTTTCAACATATAGCAACATTGTCACGAACGGAATCTTTTTTTCTTGGTGAATTGTGTTAGTTTTCAATTGGTCAGGCTAGAATCAAGCCTAATTTGCAAGATATAGCAACAATTTAATGAAATGAATCCCTGTTTCTTTGTAAATTCATTTAGTTCCCAGTAGGACACAATAGGATCAAGTATACTCTTCAAGACATAGCAATATTTTCAAGAAAAGAATCCCATTTTCTGGGGAATTTCACGTATTTTCCATCAGTATGTGCTAGTATCAACAGTACTTTTGAAGTTACAGCAGCATTCTCATGAACGGATTCCCAGGTCCATGGCGATTTCAATTAGTCCAAATACTACACCTATGTATCAAGCATACTTTTCAAGATATAGTGGCATTTCCATGAATGGAATCCCAGTTTCTTAGAGATTTCACTTAGTTTTCAAGAGGTCAGGCTAGAATCAAGTCTAATTTTCAAGCTATTGCAACATTTTAATGAAATGATTCCCAGTTTCATTGTAAATTCATTTACTTCCCAATAAGACACAATAGGATCAAGTATACTTTTCAAGATATAGCAATATTTTCAAGAAAAGAATCCCATTTTCAGGGCAATTTCACTTATTTTCCAACAGTACACGCTAGTATCAACAGTTCTTTTTAAGATACAGCAGCATTCTCATGAACGGATTCCCATTTTCATGGCGATTTCAATTTGTCCTAATAGGACACCCTTGTATCAAGCATACTTTTAAAGATGTAGCTATATTTTTCACGAATGGAATCCCAGTTTCTTGGCGATTCAGTTAGTTCCCAATAGGAGGAATTTTAACGAGTCCACTTTTCAAGATATTGTAACATTGTCACGAACGGAATCCCTTTTTTCTTGTCGAATTTTGTTATTTCCCTAATGAACGCGCATGAAGCAATCATACTTTTCAAAATATAGCAACAGTTCCATGAACAGAATCCATGTTACATGGCCTATTCAGTTAGTTCCCAAAAGGACGCCGTTAGATCAACAATTGTTTTCAACATATAGCAACATTGTCACGAACGGAATCCCTTTTTCTTGGTGAATTGTGTTAGTTTTCAATTGGTCAGGCTAGAATCAAGCCTAATTTTCAAGACATAGCAACATTTTAATGAAATGAATCCCAATTTCTTTGTAAATTCATTTAGTTCCTATTAGGACACAATAGGATCCAGTATACTTTTCTGATATAGCAACCTTTTCAAGGAAAGAATCCCATTTTCTGGGCACTTTCACTTATTTGCCAACAGTACGTGCTAGTATCAACAGTACTTTTTAAGATATAGCAGCATTCTCATGAATGGATTCCCAGGTCCATGGTGATTTCAATTAGTCCAAATAGGACACCCTTGTATCAAGCATACTTTTCAAGATGTAGCGACATTTTCCAGAGGGAATCCCAGATTCTTGTCCAGTTCAATTAGTTCCCAGTAGGAGGAATTTTAACGAGTCCACTTTTCAAGATATAGTAACATTGTCACGAACAGAATCCCTTTTTCTTGGTGAATTCTGTTAGTTCCCAAGTGGATGCGAGTGGAAAAATCACAATTTTCTTTTTTTTTATTAGATTTTTTTTTATTAACTTGAGTATTTCTTATATACATTTTGAGTGTTATTCCCTTTCCCGGTTTCCGGGCAAACATCCCCCTCCCCCTCCCCTTCCTTATGGGTGTTCCCCTCCCAACCCTCCCCCCATTGCCGCCCTCCCCACATAGACTAGTTCACTGGGGGTTCAGTCTTAGCAGGATCCAGGGCTTCCCCTTCCACTGGTGCTCTTACTAGGATATTCATTGCTACCTATGGGGTCAGAGTCCAGGGTCAGTCCATGTATAGTCTTTAGGTAGTGGCTTAGTCCCTGGAAGCTCTGGTTGCTTGGCACTGTTGTACTTTTGGGGTCTCGAGCCCCTTCAAGCTCTTCCAGTTCTTTCTCTGATTCCTTCAATAGGGGACCTATTCTCAGTTCAGTGGTTTGCTGCTGGCATTCGCCTCTGTATTTG
Organism: Rattus norvegicus; assembly: GCF_021556685.1. Lineage (NCBI taxonomy): Eukaryota > Metazoa > Chordata > Mammalia > Rodentia > Muridae > Rattus > Rattus norvegicus. Next base: position 42,069,966 of record NC_141550.1, read on the forward strand.
CTGTATTCTGGCTATGTCTCTCAGGAGCGATCTACATCCGGCTCCTGTCGGTCTGCACTTCTTTGCTTCATCCATCTTGTCGAATTGGGTGGCTGTATATGTATGGGCCACATGTGGGGCAGGCTCTGAATGGGTGTTCCTTCAGTCTCTGTTTTAATCTTTGCCTCTCCCTTCCCTGCCAAGGGTATTCTTTTTCCTCATTTAAAGAAGGAGTGAAGCATTCACATTTTGATCATCCGTCTTGAGTTTCGTTTGTTCTAGGGATCTAGGGTAATTCAAGCATTTGGGCTAATAGCCACTTATCAATGAGTGCATACCATGTATGTCTTTCTGTGATTGGGTTAGCTCACTCAGGATGATATTTTCCAGTCCCAACCATTTGCCTACGAATTTCATAAACTCGTTGTTTTTGATAGCTGAGTAATATTCCATTGTGTAGGTGTACCACATTTTCTGTATCCATTCCTCTGTTGAAGGGCATCTGGGTTCTTTCCAGCTTCTGGCTATTATACATAAGGCTGCGATGAACATAGTGGAGCACGTGTCTCTTTTATATGTTGAGGCATCTTTTGGGTATATGCCCAAGAGAGGTATAGCTGGATCCTCAGGCAGTTCAATGTCCAATTTTCTGAGGAACCTCCAGACTGATTTCCAGAATGGTTTTACCAGTCTGCAATCCCACCAACAATGGAGGAGTGTTCCTCTTTCTCCACATCCTCGCCAGCATCTGCTGTCACCTGAGTTTTTGATCTTAGCCATTCTCACTGGTGTGAGGTGAAATCTCAGGGTTGTTTTGATTTGCATTTCCCTTATGACTAAAGATGTTGAACATTTCTTTAGGTGTTTCTCAGCCATTCAGCATTCCTCAGCTGTGAATTCTTTGTTTAGCTCTGAACCCCACTTCTTAATAGGGTTATTTGTTTCCCTGCGGTCTAAGTTCTTGAGTTCTTTGTATATTTTGGATATAAGGCCTCTATCTGTTGTAGGATTGGTAAAGATCTTTTCCCAATCTGTTGGTTGCCGTTTTGTCCTAACCACAGTGTCCTTTGCCTTACAGAAGCTTTGCAGTTTTATGAGATCCCATTTGTCGATTCTTGATCTTAGAGCATAAGCCATTGGTGTTTTGTTCAGGAAATTTTTTCCAGTGCCCATGTGTTCCAGATGCTTCCCTAGTTTTTCTTCTATTAGTTTGAGTGTGTCTGGTTTGATGTGGAGGTCCTTGATCCACTTGGACTTAAGCTTTGTACAGGGTGATAAGCATGGATCGATCTGCATTCTTCTACATATTGACCTCCAGTTGAACCAGCACCATTTGCTGAAAATGCTATCTTTTTTCCATTGGATGGTTTTGGCTCCTTTGTCAAAAATCAAGTGACCATAGGTGTGTGGGTTCATTTCTGGGTCTTCAATTCTATTCCATTGGTCTATCTGTCTGTCTCTGTACCAATACCATGCAGTTTTTATCACTATTGCTCTGTAATACTGCTTGAGTTCAGGGATAGTGATTCCCCCTGAAGTCCTTTTATTGTTGAGGATAGCTTTAGCTATCCTGGGTTTTTTGTTATTCCAGATGAATTTGCAAATTGTTCTGTCTAACTCTTTGAAGAATTGGATTGGTATTTTGATGGGGATTGCATTGAATCTGTAGATTGCTTTTGGTAAAATGGCCATTTTTACTATATTAATCCTGCCAATCCATGAGCATGGGAGATCTTTCCATCTTCTGAGGTCTTCTTCAATTTCTTTCCTCAGTGTCTTGAAGTTCTTATTGTACAGATCTTTTACTTGCTTGGTTAAAGTCACACCGAGGTACTTTATATTATTTGGGTCTATTATGAAGGGTGTCGTTTCCCTAATTTCTTTCTCGGCTTGTTTCTCTTTTGTATAGAGGAAGGCAACTGATTTATTTGAGTTAATTTTATACCCAGCCACTTTGCTGAAGTTGTTTATCAGCTTTAGTAGTTCTTTGGTGGAACTTTTGGGATCACTTAAATATACTATCATGTCATCTGCAAATAGTGATATTTTGACCTCTTCTTTTCCGATCTGTATCCCCTTGATCTCCTTTTGTTGTCTGATTGCTCTGGCTAGAACTTCAAGAACTATATTGAATAAGTAGGGAGAGAGTGGGCAGCCTTGTCTAGTCCCTGATTTTAGTGGGATTGCTTCAAGTTTCTCTCCATTTAGTTTAATGTTAGCAACTGGTTTGCTGTATATGGCTTTTACTATGTTTAGATATGGGCCTTGAATTCCTATTCTTTCCAGGACTTTTATCATGAAGGGGTGTTGAATTTTGTCAAATGCTTTCTCAGCATCTAATGAAATGATCATGTGGTTCTGTTCTTTCAGTTTGTTTATATAATGGATCACTTTGATGGTTTTCCATACATTAAACCATCCCTGCATGCCTGGGATGAAGCCTACTTGATCATGGTGGATGATTGTTTTGATGTGCTCTTGAATTCGGTTTGCCAGAATTTTATTGAGTATTTTTGCGTCGATATTGATAATGGAAATTGGTCTGAAGTTCTCTTTCTTTGTTGTGTCTTTGTGTGGTTTAGGTATAAGAGTAATTGTGGCTTCGTAGAAGGAATTCGGTAGGGCTCCATCTGTTTCAATTTTGTGGAATAGTTTGGATAATATTGGTATGAGGTCTTCTATGAAGGTTTGATAGAATTCTGCACTAAACCCGTCTGGACCTGGGCTCTTTTTGGTTGGGAGACCTTTAATGACTGCTTCTATTTCCTTAGGAGTTATGGGGTTGTTTAACTGGTTTATCTGTTCCTGATTTAACTTCGATACCTGGTATCTGTCTAGGAAATTGTCCATTTCCTGAAGATTTTCAAATTTTGTTGAATATAGGTTTTTATAGTAAGATCTGATGATTTTTTGAATTTCCTCTGAATCTGTAGTTATGTCTCCCTTTTCATTTCTGATTTTGTTAATTTGGACGCACTCTCTGTGTCCTCTCGTTAGTCTGGCTAAGGGTTTATCTATCTTGTTGATTTTCTCAAAGAACCAACTTTTGGTTCTGTTGATTCTTTCTATGGTCCTTTTTGTTTCTACTTGGTTGATTTCAGCTCTGAGTTTGATTATTTCTTGCATTCTACTCCTCCTGGGTGTATTTGCTTCTTTTTGTTCTAGAGCTTTTAGGTGTGCTGTCAAGCTGCTGATATATGCTCTCTCCTCTTTCTTTCTGCAGGCACTCAGAGCTATGAGTTTTCCTCTTAGCACAGCTTTTATTGTTTCCCATAAGTTTGGGTATGTTGTACCTTCATTTTCATTAAATTCTAAGACGTCTTTAATTTCTTTATTTATTTCTTTCTTGACCAGGTTATCATTGAGTAGAGCATTGTTCAACTTCCGTGTATATGTGGGCTTTCTTCCTTTATTGTTATTGAAGACCAGCTTTAGCCCATGGTGGTCTGATAGGACACATGGGATTATTTCTATTTTTCTGTATTTGTTGAGGCCTGTTTTGTGACCGATTATATGGTCAATTTTGGAGAAAGTACCATGAGATTGTGAGAAGAAGTTATATTCTCTTGTTAAGGATAGAATGTTCCATAAATATCTTTTAAATCCATTTGGTTCATGACTTCTCTAAGTTTGTTTATGTCTCTGTTTCATTTCTGTTTCCATGATCTGTCCATTGATGAGAGTGGGGTGTTGAAATCTCCCACTATTATTGTGTGAGGTGCAATGTGTGTTTTGAGCTTTAGTAAGGTTTCTTTTACGTATGTAGGTGCCCTTGTATTTGGGGCATAGATATTTAGGATTGAGAGTTCATCTTGGTGGATTTTTCCTTTGATGAATATGAAGTGTCCTTCCTTATCTTTTTTGATGACTTTTAGTTGGAAATTGATTTTATTTGATATTAGAATGGCTACTCCAGCTTGCTTCTTCTGACCATTTGCTTGGAAAGTTGTTTTCCAGCCTTTCACTCTGAGGTAGTGTCTGTCTTTGTCTCTGAGGTGTGTTTCCTGTAGGCAGCAGAATGCAGGGTCCTCGTTGCGTATCCAGTTTGTTAATCTATGTCTTTTTATTGGGGAGTTGAGGCCATTGATGTTGAGAGATATTAAGGAATAGTGATTATTGCTTCCTGTTATATTCATATTTGGATATGAGGTTATGTTTGTGTACTTTTCTTCTCTTTGTTTTGTTGCCAAGACGATTAGTTTCTTGCTTCTTCTAGGGTATAGCTTACCTCTTTATGTTGGGCTTTACCATTTATTATCCTCTGTAGTGCTGGATTTGTGGAAAGATATTGTGTAAATTTGGTTTTGTCATGGAATATCTTGGTTTCTCCATCAATGTTAATTGAGAGTTTTGAGAGTTAACCTGGGCTGGCATTTGTGTTCTCTTAGGGTCTGTATGACATCAGTCCAGGATCTTCTGGCCTTCATAGTTTCTGGCGAGAAGTCTGGTGTGATTCTGATAGGTCTCCCTTTATATGTTACTTGACCTTTTTCCCTTACTGCTTTTAATATTCTTTCTTTATTTTGTGCGTTTGGTGTTTTGACAATTATGTGACGGGAGGTGTTTCTTTTCTGGTCCAATCTATTTGGAGTTCTGTAGGCTTCTTGTATGCCTATGGGTATCTCTTTTTTTAGGTTAGGGAAGTTTTCTTCTATGATTTTGTTGAAGATATTTACTGGTCCTTTGAGCTGGGAGTCTTCACTCTCTTCTATACCTATTATCCTTAGGTTTGATCTTCTCATTGAGTCCTGGATTCCCTGTATGTTTTGGACCAGTAGCTTTTTCCGCTTTACATTATCTTTGACAGTTGAGTCAATGATTTCTATGGAATCTTCTGCTCCTGAGATTCTCTCTTCCATCTCTTGTATTCTGTTGGTGAAGCTTTTATCTACAGCTCCTTGTCTCTTCTTTTGGTTTTCAATATCCAGGGTTGTTTCCATGTGTTCTTTCTTGATTGCTTCTATTTCCATTTTTAATTCCTTCAACTGTTTGATTGTGTTTTCCTGGAATTCTTTCAGGGATTTTTGTGTCTCCTCTCTATGGGCTTATACTTGTTTATTTATGTTTTCCTGGAATTCTTTCAGGGATTTTTGCGATTCTTTCAGGCATTTTTGCGATTCCTCTCTGTAGGCTTCTACTTGTTCTCTAAGGGAGTTCTTCATGTCTTTCTTGAAGTCCTCCAGCATCATGATCAAATATGATTTTGAAACTAGATCTTGCTTTTCTGGTGTGTTTGGATATTCCGTGTTTGCTTTGGTGGGAGAATTGGGCTCCGATGATGCCATGTAGTCTTGGTTTCTGTTGCTTGTGTTCCTGCGCTTGCCTCTCGCCATCAGATTATCTCTAGTGTTACTTTGTTCTGCTATTTCTGACAGTGGCTAGACTGTCCTATAAGCCTGTGTGTCAGGAGTGCTGTAGACCTGTTTTCCTCTCTTTCAGTCAGTTATGGGGACAGAGTGTTCTGCTTTCGGGCGTGTAGTTTTTCCTCTCTACAGGTCTTCAGCTGTTCCTGTGGGCCTGTGTCTTGAGTTCACCAGGCAGCTTTCTTGCAGCAGAAAATTTGGTCTTACCTGTGGTCCCGAGGCTCACGTTCGCTCGTGAGGTGCTGCCCAGGGGCTCTCTGCAGCGGCAGCAACCAGGAAGACCTGTGCCGCCCCTTACGGGAGCTTCAGTGCACCAGGGTTCCAGATGGTCTTTGGCTTTTTCCTCTGGCGTCCGAGATGTGTGTGCAGGGAGCAGTCTCTTCTGGTTTCCCAGGATTGTCTGCCTCTCTGAAGGTTTAGCTCTCCCTCCCACGGGATTTGGGTGCAGAGAACTGTTTATCCGGTCTGTTTCCTTCAGGGTCCAGTGGTGTCTCTGGCAGGGGTCCTGCCGCTCCTGGGCCCTCCCCCACGGGAGCCCAGAGGCCTTATACAGTTTCCTCTTGGGCCAGGTATGTGGGCAGGGGTGAGCAGTGTTGGTGGTCTCTTCTGCTCTGCAGCCTCAGGAGTGCCCACCTGACCAGGCGGTTGGGTCTCTCTCTCACCGGGTCTGGGAGCAGAGAGCTGCTGCGGGCCGGGATCCGCGGGTGTGGGACTTCCGGTAAACACAGAACGTGCCCGGTCCTAGAGAAATTCTGCTTCCGTGTGTCCCAAGCTCACCAGGCAGCTTTCTTGCAGCAGACAATTTGGTCTTACCTGTGGTCCCGAGGCTCAGGTTCGCTCGTGGGGTGCTGCCCAGGGGCTCTCTGCAGCAGCAGCAACCAGGAAGACCTGTGCCGCCCCTTCCGGGAGCTTCAGTGCACCAGGGTTCCAGATGGTCTTTGGCTTTTTCCTCTGGCGTCCGAGATGTGTGTGCAGGGAGCAGTCTCTTCTGGTTTCCCAGGCTTGTCTGCCTCTCTGAATGTTTAGCTCTCCCTCCCATGGGATTTGGGTGCAGAGAACTGTTTATCCGGTCTGTTTCCTCCACAATTTTCAAAATATAGCAACACTTCCATGAACAGAATCCAAGTTACATGGCCAACTCAGTTAGTTCCCAAAAGGACGCCATCAGATCAACCATTCTTTTCAACATATAGCAACATTTTCACGAAAGGAATCCAAGTTTCTTGGCGAATTAACTTAGTTTTCATTAGGACCAGCTAGAATCAAACCTAATTTTCAAGATATTGCAACATTTTAATGAATTGAATCCCAATGTCTTGGTAAATTCATTTAGTTCCCAATAGGACACAATAGGATCAAGTATACTTTTCAAGATATAGCAATATTTTCAAGAAAAGCATCCCATTTTCAGGGCAATTTCACTTATTTTCCAGCAGTACATTCTATCATCAACAGTACTATTTAAGATACAGCAGCATTCTAATGAACGGATTCCCAGGTTCATGGCGATTTCAATTAGTCCAAATAGGACACCCTTGTATCAAGCATACTTTTCAAGATGTAGCGATATTTACACTAATGGAATCCCAGTTTCTGGCGAATTCAGTTAGTTCCCAATAGGAGGAATTTTAACGAGTCCACTTTTCAAGATATAGTAACATTGTCATGAACAGAATCCCCTTTTCTAGGCAAATTCTGTTAGTTACCAAGTGAACGCGCATGAAACGATCATACTTATCAAAATATAGCAACAGTTCCATGAACAGTGTCCAAGTTACATGGCCAATACAGTTAGTTCCCAAAAGGACGCCGTTAGATCAACCATTCTTCTCAACATATAGCAACATTTTCACGAATGGAATCCCAGTTTCTTTTCGATTTCACTTAGTTTTCAATAGGTTAGGCTAGATTCAAGCCTAATTTACAAGATATAGCAACATTTTAATGAAATGAATCCCTGTAACTTTGTATATTCATTTACTTCCCAATAGGACACAATGGGATCATGTATACTTTTCAAGATATAGCAATATTCTCAAGAAAAGTATCCCATTTTTTGGGCAATTTCACTTATTATGTAACAGTACATGCTACTATCAACAGTACGTTTTAAGATACAGCAGCATTCTCAGGAACGGATTCCCAGGATCATGGCGATTTCAATAAGTCCAAATGGGACACCCTTGTATCAAGCAAACTTTTCAAAATATAGTGACATTTCCACGAATGGAATCCCAGTTTCTTGGCGTTTTCACTTTGTTTAAATGTTGAGGCTAGAATCATGCCTGATTTTCAAGATATAGCAACATTTTAATGAAATGAATCCCAGTTTCTTTGTAAATTCACTTAGTTCCGAATAGGACACAGTAGGATCAAGTATCCTTTTCAAGATATAGCAATATTTTCAAGAAAAGAATCCCATTTTCAGGGCAATTTCACTTATTTTCCAACAGTACACGCTAGTATCAACAGTTCTTTTTAAGATACAACAGCATTCTCATGAACGGATTCTCATTTTCATGCCGAATTCAATGTGTCCTAATAGGACACCCTTGTATCAAGCATACTTTTAAAGATGTAGCTATATTTTTCACGAATGGAATCCCAGTTTCTTGGCGAATCAGTTAGTTCCCAATAGGAGGAATTTTAACGAGTCCACTTTTCAAGATATAGTAACATTGTCACGGACGGAATCTCTTTTTTCTTGTCGAATTTTGTTATTTCCCTAATGAACGCGCATGAAGCAATCATACTTTTCAAAATATAGCAACACTTCCATGAACAGAATCCAAGTTACATGGCCAGTTCAGTTAGTTCCCAAAAGGACACCGTCCGATCAGCCGTTCTTTTGAACATAGAGCAACATTGTCACCAAAGGAATCCCAGTTTCTCGGCATTTCACTTCGTTTTCAATAGGTCAGGCTAGAATGAAGCCTAAATTTCAAGATATAGCAACATTTTAATGAAATTAATCCCAGTTTCTTTGTAAATTCCTTTAGTTAAAATAGGATACAATAGGATCAAGTATACTTTTCAAGATATAGCAATATTTTCAAGAAAAGAATCCCATTTTCTGGGTAATTTCATTTATTTTTCAACAGTACATGCTAGTAAAAACAGTACTTTTTAAGATACAGCAGCATTCTCATGAACGGATTCCCAGGTTCATGGCGACTTCAATTCGTCCAAATAGGACACCCTTGTATCAAGCATACTTTTCAAGATGTAGCGACATTTTCACGAATGGAATCCACTTTCTTGTCGTATTCAATTAGTTCCCAATAGGAGGAATTTTAACGAGGCCACTTTTCAAGATATAGTAACATTGTCACGAACAGAATCCCTTTTTCTTGGTGAATTCTGTTAGTTCCCAAGTGGACACGAGTGGAACAATCACACTTTTCAAAATATAGCAACACTTCCATGAACAGAATCCAAGTTACATGGCCAACTCAGTTAGTTCCCAAAAGGACACCGTCAGTTCAACCATTCTTTTCAAAATATAGCAACATTTTTACGAAAGGAATCCAAGTTTCTTGTCGAATTAACTTAGTTTTCATTAGGACCAGCTAGAATCAAGCCTAATTTTCAAGACATAGCAATATTTTAATGAAATGAATCCCAGTTTCTTTGTAAATTCATTTAGTTCCCAATATGACAAAATAAGATCAAGTATACTTTTCAAGATATAGCAATATTTTCAAGAAAAGAATCCCATTTTCTGGGCAATTTCACTTATTTTCCACCAGTACGTGGTAGTATCAATAGTACTTTTTAAGATACAGCAGCATTCTCATGAACGGATTCCCAGGTCCATGGCGATTTCAATTAGTCCTAATAGGACACCTATGTATCAAGCATACTTTTCAAGATATAGTGGCATTTCCATGAATGGAATCCCAGTTTCTTAGTGATTTCACTTAGTTTTCAATATGTCAGGGTAGAATCAAGCCTAATTTTCAAGATATTGCAACATTGTAATGAAATGAATCCCAGTTTCATTGTAAATTCATTTAGTTCCCAATAGGACACAGTAGGATCAAGTATACTTTTCAAGATATAGCAATATTTTCAAGAAAAGCATCCCATTTTCTGGGCAATTTCAGTTATTTTCCAGCAGTACATTCTAGCATCAACAGTACTATTTAAGATTCAGCAGCATTCTCATGAACGGATTCCCAGGTTCATGGCGATTTCAATTAGTCCAAATAGGACACCCTTGTATCAAGCATACTTTTCAAGATGTAGCGATATTTACACTAATGGAATCCCAGTTTCTGGCGAATTCAGTTAGTTCCCAAAATGAGGAATTTTAACGAGTCCACTTTTCAAGATATAGTAACATTGTCATGAATGGAATCCCCTTTTCTAGGCAAATTCTTTTAGATACCAAGTGAACGCGCATGAAACGATCATACTTATCAAAATATAGCAACAGTTCCAGTTTCTTGGCGATTTCCATTAGTTTTCAATAGGTCAGGCTAGAACCAATCCTAATTTTCAAGATATTGCAACATTTTAATGAAATATAGCCCAGTTTCTTTGTAAATTAATTTACTTCCCAATAGGACAAAATAGGATCCAGTATACTTTTCAAGATATAGCAATATTTTCAAGAAAAGAATCCCATTTTCTGGGCAATTTCACTTATTATCCAACAGTACATTGTAGTATCAACAGTACGTTTTAAGATACAGTAGCATTCTCAGGAACGGATTCCCAGGATCATGGCGATTTCATTTAGTCCAAACAGGACACTCTTGTATCAAGTAAACTTTCAAAATATAGTGACATTTTCACGAATGGAATCCCAGTTTCTTGGCGATTTCACTTTGTATAAATGTTGAGGCTAGAATCAGGCCTAATTTTCAAGATATAGCCACATTTTAATGAAATGAATCCCAGTTTCTTTGTAAATTCATTTAGTTCCGAATAGGACACAGTAGGATCAAGTATCCTTTTTAAGATATAGCAATATTTTAAAGAAAAGAATCCCATTTTCAGGGCAATTTCACTTATTTTCCAACAGTACACGCTAGTATCAACAGTTCTTTTTAAGATACAGCAGCATTCTCATGAACGGATTCCCATTTTCATGGCGATTTCAATTTGTCCTAATAGGACACCCTTGTATCAAGCATACTTTTAAAGATGTAGCTATATTTTTCACGAATGGAATCCCAGTTTCTTGGCGAATCAGTTAGTTCCCAATGGGAGGAATTTTAACGAGTCCACTTTTCAAGATATTGTAACATTGTCACGAACAGAATCCCTTTTTTCTTGTCGAATTTTGTTATTTCCCTAATGAACGCGCATGAAGCAATCATACTTTTCAAAATGTACAACACTTCCATGAACAGAATCCAAGTTACATGGCCTATTCAGTTAGTTCCCAAAAGGACGCCGTTAGATCAACCAGTGTTTTCAACATATAGCAACATTGTCACGAACGGAATCCCTTTTTCTTGGTGAATTGTGTTAGTTTTCAATTGGTCAGGCTAGAATCAAGCCTAATTTTCAAGACATAGCAACATTTTAATAAAATGAATCCCAGTTTCTTTGTAAATTCATTTAGTTCCCAATAGGACAAAATAGGATCAAGTATACTTTTCTGATATAGCAACCTTTTCAAGGAAAGAATCCCATTTTCTGGGCAATTTCACTTATTTGCCAACAGTACGTGCTAGTATCAACAGTATTTTTTAAGATACAGCAGCATTCTCATGAATGGATTCCCAGGTCCATGGTGATTTCAATATCCTAATAGGACACCCTTGTATCTAGCATACTGTTCAAGATGTAGCGACATTTTCCAGAATGGAATCCCAGTTTCTAGGCGAATTTAGTTATTTCCCAATAGGAGGAATTTTTACGAGTCTACTTTTCAAGATATAGCAACATTGTCATGAACAGAATCCCTTTTTCTTGGCGAATTCTGTTAGTTCCCAAGTGGATGCGAGTGGAACAATCACACTTTTCAAAATATAGCAACACTTCCATGAACAGAATCCAAGTTACATGGCCAGTTCAGTTAGTTCCCAAAAGGACGCCGTCAGATCAGCCGTTCTTTTGAACATAAAGCAACATTGTCACGAAAGGAATGCCAGTTTCTTGGCATTTCACTTAGTTTTCAATAGGTCAGGCTAGAATCAAGCCTAATTTTCAAGATATAGCAACATTTTAATGAAATTAATCCCAGTTTCTTTGTAAATTCCTTTAGTTAAAATAGGATACAATAGGATCAAGTATACTTTTCAAGATATAGCCATATTTTCAAGAAAAGAATCCCATTTTCTGGGCAATTTCATTTATTTTTCAACAGCACATGCTAGTAAAACAGTACTTTTTAAGATACAGCAGCATTCTCATGAACGGATTCCCAGGTTCATGGCGATTTCAATCCGTCCAAATAGGACACCCTTGTATCAAGCATACTTTTCAAGATGTAGCGACATTTTCACGAATGGAATCCACTTTCTTGTCGAATTCAATTAGTTCCCAATAGGAGGAATTTTAACGAGGCCACTTTTCAAGATATAGTAACATTGTCACGAACAGAATCCCTTTTTCTTGGTGAATTCTGTTAGTTCCCAAGTGGACGCGAGTGGAAAAAGCACAATTTTCAAAATATAGCAACACTTCCATGAACAGAATCCAAGTTACATGGCCAACTCAGTTAGTTCCCAAAAGGACGCCGTCAGATCAACCATTCTTTTCAACATATAGGAACATTTTCACGAAAGGAAATCCAGTTTCTTGGCGTTTTCACTTAGTTTTCAATAGGTCAGGCTAGAATCAAGCCTAATTTTCAAGATATTGCAACATTTTAATGAAATATATATAACCCAGTTTCTTTGTAAATTAATTTACTTCCCAATAGGACAAAATAGTATCAAGTATACTTTTCAAGATATAGCGATATTTTGAAGAAAAGAATCCCATTTTCTGGGCAATTTCACTTATTATCCAACAGTACATTCTAGTATGAACAGTACTATTTAAGATACAGCAGCATTCTCATGAACGGATTCCCATTTTCATGGCGATTTCAATTTGTCCTAATAGGACACCCTTGTATCAAGCATACTTTTAAAGATGTAGCTATATTTTTCACGAATGGAATCCCAGTTTCTTGGCGATTCAGTTAGTTCCCAATAGGAGGAATTTTAACGAGTCCACTTTTCAAGATATTGTAACATTGTCACGAACGGAATCCCTTTTTTCTTGTCGAATTTTGTTATTTCCCTAATGAACGCGCATGAAGCAATCATACTTTTCAAAATATAGCAACAGTTCCATGAACAGAATCCAAGTTACATGGCCTATTCAGTTAGTTCCCAAAAGGACGCCCTTAGATCAACCATTGTTTTCAACATATAGCAACATTGTCACGAACGGAATCCCTTTTTCTTGGTGAACTGTGTTAGTTTTCAATTGGTCAGGCTAGAATCAAGCCTAATTTTCAAGACATAGCAACATTTTAATGAAATGAATCCCAGTTTCTTTGTAAATTCATTTAGTTCTCAATAGGACAAAATAGGATCAAGTATACTTTTCTGATATAGCAACCTTTTCAAGGAAAGAATCCCATTTTCTGGGCAATTTCACTTATTTGCCAACAGTACGTGCTAGTATCAACAGTATTTTTTAAGATACAGCAGCATTCTCATGAATGGATTCCCAGGTCCATGGTGATTTCAATTAGTCCAAATAGGACACCCTTGTATCAAGCATACTTTTCAAGATGTAGCAACATTTTCCAGAGGGATTCCCAGTTTCTTGGCGAATTCAGTTAGTTCCCAATAGGAGGAATTTTAACGAGTCCACTTTTCAAGATATAGCAACATTGTCATGAACAGAATCCCTTTTTCTTGGCGAATTCTGTTAGTTCCCAAGTGGATGCGAGTGGAACAATCACACTTTTCAAAATATAGCAACACTTCCATGAACAGAATCCAAGTTACATGGCCAGTTCAGTTAGTTCCCAAAAGGACGCCGTCAGATCACCAGTTCTTTTGAACATAGAGCAACATTGTCACGAAAGGAATCCCAGTTTCTTGGCATTTCACTTAGTTTTCAATAGGTCAGGCTAGAATCAAGCCTAATTTTCAAGATATAGCAACATTTTAATGAAATTAATCCCAGTTTCTTTGTAAATTCCTTTAGTTAAAATAGGATACAATAGGATCAAGTATACTTTTCAAGATATAGCCATATTTTCAAGAAAAGAATCCCATTTTTTGGGCAATTTCATTTATTTTTCAACAGTACATGCTAGTAAAACAGTACTTTTTAAGATACAGCAGCATTCTCATGAACGGATTCCCAGGTTCATGGCGATTTCAATCCGTCCAAATAGGACACCCTTGTATCAAGCATACTTTTCAAGATGTAGCGACATTTTCACGAATGGAATCCACTTTCTTGTCGAATTCAATTAGTTCCCAATAGGAGGAATTTTAACGAGGCCACTTTTCAAGATATAGTAACATTGTCACGAACAGAATCCCTTTTTCTTGGTGAATTCTGTTAGTTCCCAAGTGGACGCGAGTGGAAAAAGCACAATTTTCAAAATATAGCAACACTTCCATGAACAGAATCCAAGTTACATGGCCAACTCAGTTAGTTCCCAAAAGGACGCCGTCAGATCAACCATTCTTTTCAACATATAGGAACATTTTCACGAAAGGAAATCCAGTTTCTTGGCGTTTTCACTTAGTTTTCAATAGGTCAGGCTAGAATCAAGCCTAATTTTCAAGATATTGCAACATTTTAATGAAATATAGCCCAGTTTCTTTGTAAATTAATTTACTTCCCAATAGGACAAAATAGGATCCAGTATACTTTTCAAGATATAGCAATACTTTCAAGAAAGGATTCCCATTTTCTTGGCAATTTCACTTATTATCCAACAGTACATTGTAGTATCAACAGTACGTTTTAAGATACAGCAGCATTCTCATGAACGGATTCCCAGGATCATGGCGATTTCAATTAGTCCAAACAGGACACTCTTGTATCAAGCAAACTTTCAAAATATAGTGACATTATCACGAATGGAATCCCAGTTTCTTGTCGATTTCACTTAGTTTTTCAATAGGTTAGCCTAGCATTAAGCCTAATTTTCAAGATAAAGCAATATTTTAATGATATGAATCCCTGTTACTTTGTAAATTCATTTACTTCCCAATAGGACACAATGGGATCATGTATACTTTTCAAGATATAGCAATATTCTCAAGAAAAGTATCCCATTTTCTAGGCAATTTCACATATTTTCTAACAGTACATGCTACTATCAACAGTATGTTTTAAGACACAACAGCATACTCATGAACGGATTCCCAGGATCACGGCGATTTCAATTAGTCCAAATGGGACACCCTTGTATCAAGCAAACTTCTCAAAATAAGGTGACATTACCACGAATGGAATCCCAGTTTCTTGGCGATTTCACTTTGTTTAAATATTGAGGCTAGAATCAGGCCTAATTTTCAAGATATAGCCACATTTTAATGAAATGAATCCCAGTTTCTTTGTAAATTCATTTAGTTCCAAATAGGACACAGTAGGATCAAGTATCCTTTTCAAGATATAGCAATATTTTCAAGAAAAGAATCCCATTTTCAGGGCAATTTCACTTATTATCCAACAGTACACGCTAGTAGCAACACTTCTTTTTAACATACAGCAGCATTCTCATGAACGGATTCCCATTTTCATGGCGATTTCGATTTGTCCTAATAGGACACTCTTGTATCAAGCATACTTTTAAAGATGTAGCTATATTTTTCACGAATGGAATCCCAGTTTCTTGGCGATTCAGTTAGTTCCCAATACGAGGAATATTAATGAGTCCACTTTTCAACATATAGCAACATTGTCACGAACGGAATCTTTTTTTCTTGGTGAATTGTGTTAGTTTTCAATTGGTCAGGCTAGAATCAAGCCTAATTTGCAAGATATAGCAACAATTTAATGAAATGAATCCCTGTTTCTTTGTAAATTCATTTAGTTCCCAGTAGGACACAATAGGATCAAGTATACTCTTCAAGACATAGCAATATTTTCAAGAAAAGAATCCCATTTTCTGGGGAATTTCACGTATTTTCCATCAGTATGTGCCAGTATCAACAGTACTTTTGAAGTTACAGCAGCATTCTCATGAACGGATTCCCAGGTCCATGGCGATTTCAATTAGTCCAAATACTACACCTATGTATCAAGCATACTTTTCAAGATATAGTGGCATTTCCATGAATGGAATCCCAGTTTCTTAGAGATTTTACTTAGTTTTCAAGAGGTCAGGCTAGAATCAAGTCTAATTTTCAAGCTATTGCAACATTTTAATGAAATGATTCCCAGTTTCATTGTAAATTCATTTACTTCCCAATAAGACACAATAGGATCAAGTATACTTTTCAAGATATAGCAATATTTTCAAGAAAAGAATCCCATTTTCAGGGCAATTTCACTTATTTTCCAACAGTACACGCTAGTATCAACAGTTCTTTTTAAGATACAGCAGCATTCTCATGAACGGATTCCCATTTTCATGGCGATTTCAATTTGTCCTAATAGGACACCCTTGTATCAAGCATACTTTTAAAGATGTAGCTATATTTTTCACGAATGGAATCCCAGTTTCTTGGCGATTCAGTTAGTTCCCAATAGGAGGAATTTTAACGAGTCCACTTTTCAAGATATTGTAACATTGTCACGAACGGAATCCCTTTTTTCTTGTCGAATTTTGTTATTTCCCTAATGAACGCGCATGAAGCAATCATACTTTTCAAAATATAGCAACAGTTCCATGAACAGAATCCAAGTTACATGGCCTATTCAGTTAGTTCCCAAAAGGACGCCGTTAGATCAACAATTGTTTTCAACATATAGCAACATTGTCACGAACGGAATCCCTTTTTCTTGGTGAATTGTGTTAGTTTTCAATTGGTCAGGCTAGAATCAAGCCTAATTTTCTAGACATAGCAACATTTTAATGAATTGAATCCCAATTTCTTTGTAAATTCATTTAGTTCCTATTAGGATACAATAGGATCAAGTATACTTTTCTGATATAGCAACCTTTTCAAGGAAAGAATCCCATTTTCTGGGCAATTTCACTTATTTGCCAACAGTACGTGCTAGTATCAACAGTACTTTTTAAGATATAGCAGCATTCTCATGAATGGATTCCCAGGTCCATGGTGATTTCAATTAGTCCAACTAGGACACCCTTGTATCAAGCATACTTTTCAAGATGTAGCGACATTTTCCAGAGGGAATCCCAGATTCTTGTCGAATTCAATTAGTTCCCAGTAGGAGGAATTTTAACGAGGCCACTTTTCAAGATATAGTAACATTGTCACGAACAGAATCCCTTTTTCTTGGTGAATTCTGTTAGTTCCCAAGTGGATGCGAGTGGAAAAATCACAATTTTCTTTTTTTTTTTTATTAGATTTTTTTTTTATTAACTTGAGTATTTCTTATATACATTTTGAGTGTTATTCCCTTTCCCGGTTTCCGGGCAAACATCCCCCTCCCCCTTCCCCTTCCTTATGGGTGTTCCCCTCCCAACACTCCCACCATTGCCGCCCTCCCCCCATAGACTAGTTCACTGGGCGTTCAGTCTTAGCAGGATCCAGGGCTTCCCCTTCCACTGGTGCTCTTACTAGGATATTCATTGCTATCTATGGGGTCAGAGTCCAGGGTCAGTCCATGTATAGTCTTTAGGTTGGCTTAGTCCCTGGAAGCTCTGGTTGCTTGGCACTGTTGTACTTTTGGGGTCTCGAGCCCCTTCAAGCTCTTCCAGTTCTTTCTCTGATTCCTTCAATAGGGGACCTATTCTCAGTTCAGTGGTTTGCTGCTGGCATTCGCCTCTGTATTTGCTGTATTCTGGCTGTGTCTCTCAGGAGCGATCTACATCCGGCTCCTGTCGGTCTGCACTTCTTTGCTTCATCCATCTTGTCGAATTGGGTGGCTGTATATGTATGGGCCACATGTGGGGCAGGCTCTGAATGGGTGTTCCTTCAGTCTCTGTTTTAATCTTTGCCTCTCCCTTCCCTGCCAAGGGTATTCTTTTTCCTCATTTAAAGAAGGAGTGAAGCATTCACATTTTTTTTCTTTTTTTTTTTTTTTTATTAACTTGAGTATTTCTTATATACATTTCGAGTGTTATTCCCTTTCCCGGTTTCCGGGCAAACATCCCCCTCCCCCCTCCCCTTCCTTATGGGTGTTCCCCTCCCAACACTCCCACCATTGCCGCCCTCCCCCCATAGACTAGTTCACTGGGGGTTCAGTCTTAGCAGGACCCAGGGCTTCCCCTTCCACTGGTGCTCTTACTAGGATATTCATTGCTACCTATGGGGTCAGAGTCCAGGGTCAGTCCATGTATAGTCTTTAGGTAGTGGCTTATTCCCTGGAAGCTCTGGTTGCTTGGCATTGTTGTACTTTTGGGGTCTCGAGCCCCTTCAAGCTCTTCCAGTTCTTTCTCTGATTCCTTCAATAGGGGACCTATTCTCAGTTCAGTGGTTTGCTGCTGGCATTCGCCTCTGTATTTGCTGTATTCTGGCTGTGTCTCTCAGGAGCGATCTACATCCGGCTCCTGTCGGTCTGCACTTCTTTGCTTCATCCATCTAGTCCAATTGGGTGGCTGTGTATGTATGGGCCAAATGTGGGGCAGGCTCTGAATGGGTGTTCCTTCAGTCTCTGTTTTAATCTTTGCCTCTCCCTTCCCTGCCAAGGGTATTCTTTTTCCTCATTTAAAGAAGGAGTGAAGCATTCACATTTTGATCATCCGTCTTGAGTTTCGTTTGTTCTAGGGATCTAGGGTAATTCAAGCATTTGGGCTAATAGCCACTTATCAATGAGTGCATACCATGTATGTCTTTCTGTGATTGGGTTAGTTCACTCAGGATGATATTTTCCAGTTCCAACCATTTGCCTACGAATTTCATAAACTCGTTGTTTTTGATAGCTGAGTAGTATTCCATTGTGTAGATGTACCACATTTTCTGTATCCATTCCTCTGTTGAAGGGCATCTGGGTTCTTTCCATTTTCTGGCTATTATAAATAAGGCTGCGATGAACATAGTGGAGCACGTGTCTCTTTTATATGTTGAGGCATCTTTTGGGTATATGCCCAAGAGAGGTATAGCTGGATCCTCAGGCAGTTCAATGTCCAATTTTCTGAGGAACCTCCAGACTGATTTCCAGAATGGTTTTACCAGTCTGCAATCCCACCAACAATGGAGGAGTGTTCCTCTTTCTCCACAACCTCGCCAGCATCTGCTGTCACCTGAGTTTTTGATCTTAGCCAATCGCACTGGTGTGAGGTGAAATCTCAGGGTTGTTTTGATTTGCATTTCCCTTATGACTAAAGATGTTGAACATTTCTTTAGGTGTTTCTCAGCCATTCGGTATTCCTCAGCTGTGAATTCTTTGTTTAGCTCTGAACCCCATTTTTTAATAGGGTTATTTGTTTCCCTGCGGTCTAACTTCTTGAGTTCTTTGTATATTTTGGATATAAGGCCTCTATCTGTTGTAGGGTTGGTAAAGATCTTTTCCCAATCTGTTGGTTGCCATTTTGTCCTAAACACAGTGTCCTTTGCCTTACAGAAGCTTTGCAGTTTTATGAGATCCCATTTGTCAATTCTTGATCTTAGAGCATAAGCCATTGGTGTTTTGTTCAGGAAATTTTTTCCAGTGCCCATGTGTTCCAGATGCTTCCCTAGTTTTTCTTCTATTAGTTTGAGTGTGTCTGGTTTGATGTGGAGGTCCTTGATCCACTTCGACTTAAGCTTTGTACAGGGTGATAAGCATGGATCGATCTGCATTCTTCTACATGTTGCCCTCCAGTTGAACCAGCACCATTTGCTGAAAATGCTATCTTTTTTCCATTGGATGGTTTTGGCTCCTTTGTCAAAAATCAAGTGACCATAGGTGTGTGGGTTCATTTCTGGGTCTTCAATTCTATTCCATTGGTCTATCTGTCTGTCTCTGTACCAATACCATGCAGTTTTTATCACTATTGCTCTGTAATACTGCTTGAGTTCAGGGATAGTGATTCCCCCTGAAGTCCTTTTATTGTTGAGGATAGCTTTAGCTATCCTGGGTTTTTTGTTATTCCAGATGAATTTGCAAATTGTTCTGTCTAACTCTTTGAAGAATTGGATTGGTATTTTGATGGGGATTGCATTGAATCTGTAGATCGCTTTTGGTAAAATGGCCATTTTTACTATATTAATCCTGCCACTCCATGAGCATGGGAGATCTTTCCATCTTCTGAGGTCTTCTTCAATTTCTTTCCTCAGTGTCTTGAAGTTCTTATTGTACAGATCTTTTACTTGCTTGGTTAAAGTCACACCGAGGTACTTTATATTATTTGGGTCTATTATGAAGGGTGTCGTTTCCCTAATTTCTTTCTCGGCTTGTTTCTTTTTTGTATAGAGGAAGGCAACTGATTTATTTGAGTTAATTTTATACCCAGCCACTTTGCTGAATTGTTTATCAGCTTTAGTAGTTCTTTGGTGGAACTTTTGGGATCACTTAAATATACTATCATGTCATCTGCAAATAGTGATATTTTGACCTCTTCTTTTCCGATCTGTATCCCCTTGATCTCCTTTTGTTGTCTGATTGCTCTGGCTAGAACTTCAAGAACTATATTGAATAAGTAGGGAGAGAGTGGGCAGCCTTGTCTAGTCCCTGATTTTAGTGGGATTGCTTCAAGTTTCTCTCCATTTAGTTTAATGTTAGCAACTGGTTTGCTGTATATGGCTTTTACTATGTTTAGATATGGGCCTTGAATTCCTATTCTTTCCAGGACTTTTATCATGAAGGGGTGTTGAATTTTGTCAAATGCTTTCTCAGCATCTAATGAAATGATCATGTGGTTCTGTTCTTTCAGTTTGTTTATATAATGGATCACTTTGATGGTTTTCCGTACATTAAACCATCCCTGCATGCCTGGGATGAAGCCTACTTGATCATGGTGGATGATTGTTTTGATGTGCTCTTGAATTCGGTTTGCCAGAATTTTATTGAGTATTTTTGCGTCGATATTGATAATGGAAATTGGTCTGAAGTTCTCTTTCTTTGTTGTGTCTTTGTGTGGTTTAGGTATAAGAGTAATTGTGGCTTCATAGAAGGAATTCGGTAGGGCTCCATCTGTTTCAATTTTGTGGAATAGTTTGGATAATATTGGTATGAGGTCTTCTATGAAGGTTTGATAGAATTCTGCACTAAACCCGTCTGGACCTGGGCTCTTTTTGGTTGGGAGACCTTTAATGACTGCTTCTATTTCCTTAGGAGTTATGGGGTTGTTTAACTGGTTTATCTGTTCCTGATTTAACTTCGATACCTGGTATCTGTCTAGGAAATTGTCCATTTCCTGAAGATTTTCAAATTTTGTTGAATATAGGTTTTTATAGTAAGATCTGATGATTTTTTGAATTTCCTCTGAATCTGTAGTTATGTCTCCCTTTTCATTTCTGATTTTGTTAATTTGGACGCACTCTCTGTGTCCTCTCGTTAGTCTGGCTAAGGGTTTATCTATCTTGTTGATTTTCTCAAAGAACCAACTTTTGGTTCTGTTGATTCTTTCTATGGTCCTTTTTGTTTCTACTTGGTTGATTTCAGCTCTGAGTTTGATTATTTCTTGCATTCTACTCCTCCTGGGTGTATTTGCTTCTTTTTGTTCTAGAGCTTTTAGGTGTGCTGTCAAGCTGCTGATATATGCTCTCTCCTCTTTCTTTCTGCAGGCACTCAGAGCTATGAGTTTTCCTCTTAGCACAGCTTTTATTGTTTCCCATAAGTTTGGGTATGTTGTACCTTCATTTTCATTAAATTCTAAGACGTCTTTAATTTCTTTATTTATTTCTTTCTTGACCAGGTTATCATTGTATAGAGCATTGTTCAACTTCCGTGTATATGTGGGCTTTCTTCCTTTATTGTTATTGAAGACCAGCTTTAGCCCATGGTGGTCTGATAGGACACATGGGATTATTTCTATTTTTCTGTATTTGTTGAGGCCTGTTTTGTGACCGATTATATGGTCAATTTTGGAGAAAGTACCATGAGATTGTGAGAAGAAGTTATATTCTCTTGTTAAGGATAGAATGTTCCATAAATATCTTTTAAATCCATTTGGTTCATGACTTCTCTAAGTTTGTTTATGTCTCTGTTTCATTTCTGTTTCCATGATCTGTCCATTGATGAGAGTGGTGTGTTGAAATCTCCCACTATTATTGTGTGAGGTGCAATGTGTGTTTTGAGCTTTAGTAAGGTTTCTTTTACGTATGTAGGTGCCCTTGTATTTGGGGCACAGATATTTAGGATTGAGAGTTCATCTTGGTGGATTTTTCCTTTGATGAATATGAAGTGTCCTTCCTTATCTTTTTTGATGACTTTTAGTTGGAAATTGATTTTATTTGATATTAGAATGACTACTCCAGCTTGCTTCTTCTGACCATTTGCTTGGAAAGTTGTTTTCCAGCCTTTCACTCTGAGGTAGTGTCTGTCTTTGTCTCTGAGGTGTGTTTCCTGTAGGCAGCAGAATGCAGGGTCCTCGTTGCGTATCCAGTTTGTTAATCTATGTCTTTTTATTGGGGAGTTGAGGCCATTGATGTTGAGAGATATTAAGGAATAGTGATTATTGCTTCCTGTTATATTCATATTTGGATATGAGGTTATGTTTGTGTACTTTTCTTCTCTTTGTTTTGTTGCCAAGACGATTAGTTTCTTGCTTCTTCTAGGGTATAGTTTACCTCTTTATGTTGGGCTTTACCATTTATTATCCTCTGTAGTGCTGGATTTGTGGAAAGATATTGTGTAAATTTGGTTTTGTCATGGAATATCTTGGTTTCTCCATCAATGTTAATTGAGAGTTTTGCTGGATACAGTAACCTGGGCTGGCATTTGTGTTCTCTTAGGGTCTGTATGACATCAGTCCAGGATCTTCTGGCCTTCATAGTTTCTGGCGAGAAGTCTGGTGTGATTCTGATAGGTCTCCCTTTATATGTTACTTGACCTTTTTCCCTTACTGCTTTTAATATTCTTTCTTTATTTTGTGCGTTTGGTGTTTTGACAATTATGTGACGGGAGGTGTTTCTTTTCTGGTCCAATCTATTTGGAGTTCTGTAGGCTTCTTGTATGCCTATGGGTATCTCTTTTTTTAGGTTAGGGAAGTTTTCTTCTATGATTTTGTTGAAGATATTTACTGGTCCTTTGAGCTGGGAGTCTTCACTCTCTTCTATACCTATTATCCTTAGGTTTGATCTTCTCATTGAGTCCTGGATATCCTGTATGTTTTGGACCAGTAGCTTTTTCCGCTTTACATTATCTTTGACAGTTGAGTCAATGATTTCTATGGAATCTTCTGCTCCTGAGATTCTCTCTTCCATCTCTTGTATTCTGTTGGTGAAGCTTTTATCTACAGCTCCTTGTCTCTTCTTTTGGTTTTCAATATCCAGGGTTGTTTCCATGTGTTCTTTCTTGATTGCTTCTATTTCCATTTTTAATTCCTTCAACTGTTTGATTGTGTTTTCCTGGAATTCTTTCAGGGATTTTTGTGTCTCCTCTCTATGGGCTTATACTTGTTTATTTATGTTTTCCTGGAATTCTTTCAGGGATTTTTGCGATTCTTTCAGGCATTTTTGCGATTCCTCTCTGTAGGCTTCTACTTGTTCTCTAAGGGAGTTCTTCATGTCTTTCTTGAAGTCCTCCAGCATCATGATCAAATATGATTTTGAAACTAGATCTTGCTTTTCTGGTGTGTTTGGATATTCCGTGTTTGCTTTGGTGGGAGAATTGGGATCCGATGATGCCATGTAGTCTTGGTTTCTGTTGCTTGTGTTCCTGCGCTTGCCTCTCGCCATCAGATTATCTCTAGTGTTACTTTGTTCTGCTATTTCTGACAGTGGCTAGACTGTCCTATAAGCCTGTGTGTCAGGAGTGCTGTAGACCTGTTTTCCTCTCTTTCAGTCAGTTATGGGGACAGAGTGTTCTGCTTTCGGGCGTGTAGTTTTTCCTCTCTACAGGTCTTCAGCTGTTCCTGTGGGCCTGTGTCTTGAGTTCACCAGGCAGCTTTCTTGCAGCAGAAAATTTGGTCTTACCTGTGGTCCCGAGGCTCACGTTCGCTCGTGAGGTGCTGCCCAGGGGCTCTCTGCAGCGGCAGCAACCAGGAAGACCTGTGCCGCCCCTTACGGGAGCTTCAGTGCACCAGGGTTCCAGATGGTCTTTGGCTTTTTCCTCTGGCGTCCGAGATGTGTGTGCAGGGAGCAGTCTCTTCTGGTTTCCCAGGATTGTCTGCCTCTCTGAAGGTTTAGCTCTCCCTCCCACGGGATTTGGGTGCAGAGAACTGTTTATCCGGTCTGTTTCCTTCAGGGTCCAGCGGTGTCTCTGGCAGGGGTCCTGCCGCTCCTGGGCCCTCCCCCACGGGAGCCCAGAGGCCTTATACAGTTTCCTCTTGGGCCAGGTATGTGGGCAGGGGTGAGCAGTGTTGGTGGTCTCTTCCGCTCTGCAGCCTCAGGAGTGCCCACCTGACCACGCGGTTGGGTCTCTCTCTCACCGGGTCTGGGAGCAGAGAGCTGCTGCGGGCCGGGATCCGCGGGTGTGGGACTTCCGGTAAACACAGAACGTGCCCGGTCCTAGAGAAATTCTGCTTCCGTGTGTCCCAAGCTCACCAGGCAGCTTTCTTGCAGCAGACAATTTGGTCTTACCTGTGGTCCCGAGGCTCAGGTTCGCTCGTGGGGTGTTGCCCAGGGGCTCCCTGCAGCGGCAGCAACCAGGAAGACCTGTGCCGCCCCTTCCGGGAGCTTCAGTGCACCAGGGTTCCAGATGGTCTTTGGCTTTTTCCTCTGGCGTCCGAGATGTGTGTGCAGGGAGCAGTCTCTTCTGGTTTCCCAGGATTGTCTGCCTCTCTGAAGGTTTAGCTCTCCCTCCCACGGGATTTGGGTGCAGAGAACTGTTTATCCGGTCTGTTTCCTTCAGGGTCCAGCGGTGTCTCTGGCAGGGGTCCTGCCGCTCCTGGGCCCTCCCCCACGGGAGCCCAGAGGCCTTATACAGTTTCCTCTTGGGCCAGGTATGTGGGCAGGGGTGAGCAGTGTTGGTGGTCTCTTCCGCTCTGCAGCCTCAGGAGTGCCCACCTGACCACGCGGTTGGGTCTCTCTCTCACCGGGTCTGGGAGCAGAGAGCTGCTGCGGGCCGGGATCCGCGGGTGTGGGACTTCCGGTAAACACAGAACGTGCCCGGTCCTAGAGAAATTCTGCTTCCGTGTGTCCCAAGCTCACCAGGCAGCTTTCTTGCAGCAGACAATTTGGTCTTACCTGTGGTCCCGAGGCTCAGGTTCGCTCGTTGGGTGTTGCCCAGGGGCTCCCTGCAGCGGCAGCAACCAGGAAGACCTGTGCCGCCCCTTCCGGGAGCTTCAGTGCACCAGGGTTCCAGATGGTCTTTGGCTTTTTCCTCTGGCGTCCGAGATGTGTGTGCAGGGAGCAGTCTCTTCTGGTTTCCCAGGCTTGTCTGCCTCTCTGAAGGTTTAGCTCTCCCTCCCATGGGATTTGGGTGCAGAGAACTGTTTATCCGGTCTGTTTCCTCCACAATTTTCAAAATATAGCAACACTTCCATGAACAGAATCCAAGTTACATGGCCAACTCAGTTAGTTCCCAAAAGGACGCCATCAGATCAACCATTCTTTTCAACATATAGCAACATTTTCACGAAAGGAATCCAAGTTTCTTGGCGAATTAACTTAGTTTTCATTAGGACCAGCTAGAATCAAACCTAATTTTCAAGATATTGCAACATTTTAATGAAATGAATCCCAATGTCTTTGTAAATTCATGTAGTTCCCAATAGGACACAATAGGATCAAGAATACTTTTGAAGATATAGCAATATTTTCAAGAAAAGAATCCCATTTTTTGGGCAATTTCACTTATTTTCCAACAGTACGTGCTAGCATCAACAGAACTTTTTAAGATCCAGCAGGATTCTCATGAATGGATTCCCAGGTTCATGGCGATTTCCATTAGTCAAATAGGACACCCTTGTATTAAGCATACTTTTCAAGATGTAGGGATATTCACACTAATGGAATACAAGTTTCTTGGCGAATTCAGTTAGTTCCCAATAGGAGGAATTTTAACGAGTCCACATTTCAAGATATAGTAACATTGTCACGAACGGAATCCCTTTTTCTACGCAAGTTCTGTTAGTTCCTAAGTGAACGCGCAAGAAACGATCATATTTTTCAAAATATAGTAACACTTCCATGAACAGAATCCAAATTACATGGCCAAATCTCTTAGTTCCCAAAAGGACACATCAGATCAACCATTCTTTTCAACATATAGCAACATTTTCATGAAAGGAATCCCAGTTTCTTGGCGATTTCACTTAGTTTTCAATAGGTCAGGCTAGATTCAAGCCTAATTTGCAAGATATAGCAACATTTTAATGAAGCGAATCCCTGTTTCTTTGTAAATTCATTTAGTTCCAAATAGGACACAGTAGGATCAAGTTTCCTTTTCAAGATATAGCAATATTTTCAAGAAAAGAATCCCATTTCATGGCAATTTCACTTGTTTTCCAGCAGTACATTCTAGTATCAACAGTACTATTTAAGATTCAGCAGCATTCTCATGATCGGATTCCCAGGTTCATGGCGATTTCAGTTAGTCCAAATAGGACACCCTTGTATCAAGCATACTTTTCTAGATGTAGCGATATTTACACTAATGGCATCCCAGTTTCTGGCGAATTCAGTTAGTTCCCAATAGGAGGAATTTTAACGAGTCCACTTTTCAAGATATAGTAACATTGTCACGAACGGAATCCCTTTTTCTAGGCAAATTCTGTTAGTTCCCAAGTGAACGCGCATGAAACGATCATACTTATCAAAATATAGCAACAGTTCCATGAACAGCATCCAAGTTACATAGCCAATACAGTTAGTTCCCAAAAGGACGCTGTTAGATCAACCATTCTTCTCAACATATAGCAACATTTTCACGAAAGGAAATCCAGTTTCCTGGCGATTTCACTTAGTTTTCAATAGGTCAGGCTGGAATCAAGCCTAATTTTCAAGATATTGCAACATTTTGATGAAGTATAACCCAGTTTCTTTGTAAATTAATTTACCTCCCAATAGGACAAAATAGGATCAAGTATACGTTTCAAGATATAGCAATATTTTCAAGAAAAGAATCCCATTTTCTCGGCAATTTCACTTATTATCCAACAGGACATTCTAGTATCAACAGTACTATTTAAGATACAGCAGCATTCTCATGAACGGATCCCAGGATCATGGCGATTTCAATTAGTCCAAATGGAACACCAACGTATCAAGCATACTTTTCAAGATATAGTGACATTTTCACGAATGGAATCCCAGTTTCTTGTCGATTTCACTTAGTTTTCTATAGGTTAGGCTAGCATTAAGCCTAATTTTCAAGATATAGCAACATTTTAATGAAATGAATCCCTGTTACTTTGTAAATTCATTTACTTCCCAGTAGGACACAATAGGATCATGTATACTTTTCAAGATATAGCAATATTTTCAAGAAAAGAATCCCATTTTCTGGGCAATTTCACTTATTTTCCAACAGTACGTGCTCGTATCAACAGTACTTTTTTTTTATTAACTTGAATATTTCTTATATATATTTCGAGTGTTATTCCCTTTCCCGGTTTCCGGGCAAACATCCCCCTCCCCCCTTCCCTTCCTTATGGGTGTTCCCCTCCCTACCCTCCCCCCATTGCCGCCCTCCCCCCAACAGTCTAGTTCACTGGGGCTTCAATCTTAGCAGGACCCAGGGCTTCCCCTTCCACTGGTGCTCTTACTAGGATATTCATTGCTACCTATGAGGTCAGAGTCCAGGGTCAGTCCATATATAGTCTTTAGGTAGTGGCTTAGTCCCTGGAAGCTCTGGTTGCTTGGCATTGTTGTACCTATGGGGTCTCGAGCCCCTTCAAGCTCTTCCATTTCTTTCTCTGATTCCTTCAACGGGCATTCTATTCTCAGTTCAGGGGTTTGCTGCTGGCATTCGCCTCTGTATTTGCTGTATTCTGGCTGTGTCTCTCAGGAGCAATCTACATCCGGCTCCTGTCGGTCTGCACTTCTTTGCTTCATCCATCTTGTCGAATTGGGTGTCTGTATATGTATGGGCCACATGTGGGGCAGGCTCTGAATGGGTTTTACTTCAGTCTCTGTTTTAATCTTTGCCTCTCTCTTCCCTGCCAAGGGTATTCCTGTTCCCCTTTTAAAGAAGGTGTGAAACATTCACATTTTGATCATCTGTCTTGAGTTTCATTTGTTCTAGGCATCTAGCTTAATTCAAGCATTTGGGCTAATAGCCACTTATCAATGAGTGCATACCATGTATGTCTTTCTGTGATTGGGTTAGCTCACTCAGGATGATATTTTCCAGTTCCAACCATTTTCCTACGAATTTCATAAAGTCGTTGTTTTTGATAGCTGAGTAATATTCCATTGTGTAGATGTACCATATTTTCTGTATCCCTTCCTCTGCTGAAGGGCATCTGGGTTCTTTCCAGCTTCTGGCTATTATAAATAAGGCTGCGATGAACATAGTGGAGCACGTGTCTTTTTTATATGTTGGGGCATCTTTTGGGTATATGCCCAAGAGAGTTATAGCTGGATCCTCAGTCAGTTCAGTGTCCAATTTTCTGAGGACCCTCCAGACTGATTTCCAGAATGGTTGCACCAGTCTGCAATCCCACCAACAATGGAGGAGTGTTCCTCTTTCTCCGCATCCTCGCAAGCATTTGCTGTCACCTGAGTTTTTGATCTTAGCCATTCTCACTGGTGTGAGGTTAACTCTCAGGGTTGTTTTGATTTGCATTTCCCTTATGAATAAAGATGTTGAACATTTCTTTAGGTGTTTCTCAGCCATTCGGCATTCCTCAGCTGTGAATTCTTTGTTTAGCTCTGAACCCCAATTTTTAATAGGGTTATTTTTCTCCCTGCGGTCTAACTTCTTGAGTTCCTTGTATGTTTTGGATATAAGGCCTCTATCTGTTGTAGGATTGGTAGAGATCTTTTCCCAATCTGTTGGTTGCCGTTTTGTCCTAACCACAGTGTCCTTTGCCTTACAGAAGCTTTGCAGTTTTATGAGGTCCCATTTGTCGATTCTTGATCTTAGAGCATAAGCCATTGGTGTTTTGTTCAGGAAAGTTTTTCCAGTACCCATATGTTCCAGATGCTTCCCTAGTTTTTCTTCTATTAGTTTGAGTGTGTCTGGTTTGATGTGGAGGTCCTTGATCCACTTGGACTTAAGCTTTGTACAGGGTGATAAGCATGGATCGATCTGCATTCTTCTACATATTGACCTCCAGTTGAACCAGCACCATTTGCTGAAAATCTATCTTTTTTCCATTTGATGGTTTTGGCTCCTTTGTCAAAAATCAAGTGACCATAGGTGTGTGGGTTCATTTCCGGGTCTTCAATTCTATTCCATTGGCCTATCTGTCTGTCTCTGTACCAATACCAGGCAGTTTTTATTACTATTGTTCTGTAATACTTTTTGAGTTCAGGGATAGTGATTCCCCTTGAAGTCCTTTTATTGTTGAGGATAGTTTTAGCTATCCTGGGTTTTTTGTTATTCCAGATGAATTTGCAAATTGTTCTCTCTAACTCTTTGAAGAATTGGATTGGTATTTTGATGGGGATTGCATTGAATCTGTAGATCGCTTTTGGTAAAATGGCCATTTTTACTATATTAATCCTGCCACTCCATGAGCATGGGAGATCTTTCCATTTTCTGAGGTCTTCTCCAATTTCTTTCTTCAGTGTCTTGAAGTTCTTATTGTACAGATCTTTTACTTGCTTGGTTAAAGTCACACCGAGGTACTTTATATTATTTGGGTCTATTATGAAGGGTGTCATTTCCCTAATTTCTTTCTCGGCTTGTTTCTCTTTTGTATAGAGGAAGGCAACTGATTTATTTGAGTTAATTTTATACCCAGCCAGTTTGCTGAAGTTGTTTATCAGCTTTAGTAGTTCTCTGGTGGAACTTTTGAGATCACTTAAATATACTATCATATCACCTGCAAATAGTGATATTTTGACTTCTTCTTTTCTGATCTGTATCCTCTTGACCTACTTTTGTTGTCTGATTGCTCTGGCTAGAACTTCAAGAACTATATTGAATAAGTAGGGAGAGAGTGGGCAGCATTGTCTAGTCCCTGATTTTAGTGGGATTGCTTCAAGTTTCTCTCCATTTAGTTTAATGTTAGCAACTGGTTTGCTGTATATGGCTTTTACTATGTTTAGGTATGGGCCTTGAATTCCTATTCTTTCCAGGACTTTTATCATGAAGGGGTGTTGAATTTTGTCAAATGCTTTCTCAGCATCTAATGAAATGATCATGTGGTTTTGTTCTTTCAGTTTGTTTATATAATGGATCACGTTGATGGTTTTCCGTATATTAAACCATCCCTGCATGCCTGGGATAAAGCCTACTTGATCATGGTGGATGATTGTTTTGATGTGCTCTTGGATTCGGTTTGCCAGAATTTTATTGAGTATTTTTGCATCGATATTCATAAGGGAAATTGGTCTGAAGTTCTCTTTCTTTGTTGGGTCTTTGTGTGGTTTAGGTATAAGAGCAATTGTGGCTTCATAGAAGGAATTCTGTAGTGCTCCATCTGTTTCAATTTTGTGGAATAGTTTGGATAATATTGGTATGAGTTCTTCTATGAAGGTCTGATAGAATTCTGCACTAAACCCATCTGGACCTGGGCTCTTTTTGGTTGGGAGACCTTTAATGACTGCTTCTATTTCTTTAGGAGTTATGGGGTTGTTTAACTGCTTTATCTGTTCCTGATTTACCTTCGGTACCCGGTATCTGTCTAGGAAATTGTCCATTTCCTGCAGATTTTCAAGTTTTGTTGAATATAGGCTTTTATAGTAAGATCTGATGATTTTTTGAATTTCCACTGAATCTGTAGTTATGTCTCCCTTTTCATTTCTGATTTTGTTAATTTGGACACACTCTCTGTGTCCTCTCGTTAGTCTGGCTAAGGGTTTATCTATCTTGTTGATTTTCTCAAAGAACCAACTTTTGGTTCTGTTGATTCTTTCTATGGTCCTTTTTGTTTCTACTTGGTTGATTTCAGCTCTGAGTTTGATTATTTCCTGCCTTCTACTCCTCCTGGGTGTATTTGCTTCTTTTTTTTCTAGAGCTTTTAGGTGTGCTGTCAACCTACTGACATATGCTCTTTCCTGTTTCTTTCTGCAGGCACTCAGCACTATGAGTTTTCCTCTTAGCACAGCTTTCATTGTGTCCCATAAGTTTGGGTATGTTGTACCTTCATTTTCATTAAATTCTAAGACGTCTTTAATTTCTTTATTTATTTCTTCCTTGACCAGGTTATCAGTGAGTAGAGCATTGTTCAATTTCCACGTACATGTGTGCATTCTTCCCTTATTTTTATTGAAGACCAGTTTTAGGCCATGGTGGTCTGATAGCACGCATGGGATTATTTCTATCTTTCTGTACCTGTTGAGGCCCGTTTTTTGAACAATTATATGGTCAATTTTGGAGAAAGTACCATGAGGAGCTGAGAAGAAGGTATATCCTTTTGCTTTAGAATAGAATGTTCTATAAATATCCGTTAAGTCCATTTGGCTCATGACTTCTCTTAGTCTGTCTACGTCTCTGTTCAATTTCTGTTTCCATGATCTGTCCATTGATGAGAGTGGTGTGTTGAAATCTCCTACTATTATTGTGTGAGGTGCAATGTGTGCTTTGAACTTTAGTAAGGTTTCTTTTACGTATGTAGGTGCCCTTGTATTTGGGGCATAGATATTTAGGATTGAGAGTTCATCTTGGTGGATTTTTCCTTTGATGAATATGAAGTGTCCTTCCTTTTCTTTTTTGATGACTTTTAGTTGAAAATTGATTTTATCTGATATTAGAATGGCTACTCCAGCTTGCTTCTTCTGACCATTTGCTTGGAAAATTTTTTC
This sequence comes from Rattus norvegicus, assembly GCF_021556685.1. NCBI lineage: Eukaryota > Metazoa > Chordata > Mammalia > Rodentia > Muridae > Rattus > Rattus norvegicus. Next base: position 42,101,305 of record NC_141550.1, read on the forward strand.
CAGCCTTTCACTCTGAGGTAGTGTCTGTCTTTGTCTCTGAGGTGTGTTTCCTGTAGGCAGCAGAATGCAGGGTCCTGGTTGCGTATCCAGTTTGTTAATCTATGTCTTTTTATTGGGGAGTTGAGGCCATTGATGTTGAGAGATATTAAGGAATAGTGATTATTGCTTCCTGTTATATTCATATTTGGATATGAGGTTATGTTTGTGTACTTTTCTTCTCTTTGTTTTGTTGCCAAGACGATTAGTTTCTTGCTTCTTCTAGGGTATAGCTTGCCTCCTTACGTTGGGCTTTACCATTTATTATCCCTTATAGTGCTGGATTTGTAGAAAGATATTGTGTAAATTTGGTTTTGTCATGGAATATCTTGGTTTCTCCATCTATGTTAATTGAGAGTTTTGCAGGATACAGTAACCTGGGCTGGCATTTGTGTTCTCTTAGGGTCTGTATGACATTAGTCCAGGATCTTCTGGCCTTCATAGTTTCTGGCGAAAAGTCTGGTGTGATTCTGATAGGCCTGCCTTTATATGTTACTTGACCTTTCCCCCTTACTGCTTTTAATATTCTTTCTTTATTTTGTGCGTTTGGTGTTTTGACTATTATGTGACGGGAGGTGTTTCTTTTCTGGTCCAATCTATTTGGAGTCCTGTAGGCTTCTTGTATGCCTATGGGTATCTTTTTTTTAGGTTACGGAAGTTTTCTTCTATGATTTTGTTGAAGATATTTACTGGTCCTTTGAGCTGGGAATCTTCACTCTCTTCTATACCTATTATCCTTAGGTTTGATCTTCTCATTGAGTCCTGGATTTCCTGTATGTTTTGGACCAGTAGCTTTTTCTGCTTTACATTATCTTTGACAGTTGAGTCAATGATTGCTATGGAATCTTCTGCTCCTGAGATTCTCTCTTCCATCTCTTGTATTCTGTTGGTGAAGCTTGTATCTACAGCTCCTTGTCTCTTCTTTTGGTTTTCTATATCCAGGGTTGTTTCCATTTGTTCTTTCTTGATTGCTTCTATTTCCATTTTTAATTCCTTCAACTGTTTGATTGTGTTTTCCTGGAATTCTTTCAGATATTTTTGTGTCTCCTCTCTATGGGCTTCTACTTGTTTATTTATGTTTTCCTGGAAATTTTTCAGGTATTTTTGCGATTCTTCTCTGTAGGCTTCTACTTGTTTATTAATGTTTTCCTGTGTTTCTCTAAGGGAGTTCTTCACGTCTTTCTTGAAGTCCTCCAGCATCATGATCAAATATGATTTTGAAACTAGATCTTGCTTTTCTGGTGTGTTTGGATATTACATGTTTGTTTTGATGGGAGAATTGGGCTCCGATGGTGCCATGGTGTCTTGGTTTCTGTTGCTTGGGTTCCTGTGCTTGCCTCTCGCCATCAGATTATCTCTAGTGTTACTTTGTTCTGCTATTTCTGACAGTGGCTAGACTGCCCTATAAGTCTGTGTGTCAGGAGTGCTGTAGACCTGTTTTCCTGTTTTCTTTTAACCTGTTATGGGGACAGAGTGTTCTGCTTTCGGGCGTGTAGTTTTTCCTCTCTACAGGTCTTCTGCTGTTCCTGTGGGCCTCAACAGTACTTTTTAAGATATAGCAGCATTCTCATGAACGGATTCCCAGGATCATGGCGATTTCAATTAGTCCAAATAGGACACCCTTGTATCAAGAATACTTTTCAAGATATAGTAACATTTCCACGAATGGAATCCCAGTTTCTTGGCGAATTCATTTAGTTCCCAATGGAAGTAATTTTAACGAATCCACTTTTCAAGATATAATAACATTGTCACCAACGGAATCCCTTTTTCTTGACGAATTATGTTAGTTCCCAAGTGGATGCGCATGTAACAATCATACTTTTCACAATATAGCAACACTTCCATGAACAGAATCCAAGTTACACTGCAAATTCAGTTAGTTACCCAAAGGGAGCCATTACATGAACTATTCTTTTCAACATATAGCAACATTTTCATGAAAGGAATCCCAGTTTCTTGGAGATTTGACTTAGTATTCAATAGGTCAGTCTAGAATCAAGCCAAATTTTCAAGATATAGCAACATTTTAATGAAATGAATCCCAGTTTCTTTGTAAATTCATATAGTTCCCAATAGGACACAATAAGATCAAGTATACTTTTCAAGGTATAGCAATATTTTCAAGAAGATAATCCATTTTCTGGGCAATTTCACATATTTTCCAACAGTACATTCTAGTATCAACAGTACTTTTTAAGATACAGCAGCATTCTCATGAATGGATTCCCAGGTTCATGGCGATTTCAATTAGTCCAAAAGGACACCCTTGTATCAAGCGTACTTTTCAAGATATAGTGACAAATCCACGAATTGAATCCCAGTTTTTTGGCGATTTCACTTAGCTTTCAATAGGTCAGGCTAGAATCAAGCCTAATTTTCACGATATAGCAACATTTTAATGAAATGAATCCCAGTTTCTTTGTAAATTCATGTAGTTCCCAAAAGGACACAATAGGATCAAGTATACTTTTCAAGGTATAGCAATATTTTCAAGAAAAGAATCCCATTTTTTGGGCAGTTTCACTTATTTTCTAACAGTACGTGCTAGTATCAACAGTACTTTTTAAGATACAGCAGCATTCTCATGAACGGATTCCCAGGTTCATGGCGATTTTAATTAGTCCAAATAGGACACCCTTGTATCAAGCATACTTTTCAATATGTAGCGATATTTTCCCAAAGGGAATCCCAGTTTCTTGGCGATTTCACTTAGTTTTCAATAGGTCAGGCTAGAATTAAGCCTAATTTTCAATATATAGCAACATTTTAATAAATGAATCCCAGTTTCTTTGTAAATTCATTTAGTTCCCAATAGGACACAGTAGGATCAAGTATACTTTTCAAGATATAGCAATATTCTCAAGAAAAGAATCCCATTTCCTGGGCAATTTCACTTATTTTCCAACAGTACATTCTAGTATCAACAGTACTTTTTAAGATACAGCAGCATTCTCATGAACGGATTCCCAGGTTCATGGCGATTTCAATTAGTCCAAATAGGAAACCCTTGTATCAAGACTACTTTTCAATGTGTAGAGATATTTTCTTGAACGGAATCCCAGTTACCTGGCGAATACAGTTAGTTCCCAATAGGAAGAATTTTAACGAGTCCACTTTTCAAGATATAGTAACATTGTCACGAACAGAATCCCTTTTTCTTGGCGAATTCTGTTGGTTCACATGTGGACGCGCATGACACACTCAAACTTTCAAAATATAGCAACACTTCCATGAACAGAATGCAAGTTACATGGCCAATTCTGTTAGTTCCCAAAAGGATGCCATTAGATCAACCATTTTTTCCAATATATAGCAACATTTTCATGAAAGGGATCCCAGTCTCTTGGCGATTTCACTAGTTTTCAAAAGGTCAGGTTAGAATGAATCCTAATTTTCAAGATATAGCAACATTTTAATGAAATGAATCCCAGTCCCTTTGTAAATTCATTTAGATCCCATTAGGACACGATAGGTTCAAGTATACCTTTTAAGATATAGCAAGATTTTCAAGAATAGAATCAAATTTTCTGGGCAATTTCACTTATTTTCCAACAGTACGTGTTAGTATCAACAGTACTTTTTAAGATACAGCAGCATTCTGATGAACGGATTCCCAGGTTCGTGGTGATTTCAATTAGTCCAAATAGGACACCTATGTATCTAGCATACTTTACAAGATTTAGTGACATTTCCAAGAATGGAATCCCAGTTCTTGGCGTTTTCACTTAATTTTCAATACATCAGGCTAGAATCAAGCCTAATTTTCAAAATATAGCAACACTTTAATGAAATGAATCCCAGCTTCTTTGTAAATTCATTTAGTTCCCAATAGGACACCATAGGATCAAGTATACTTTTCAAGATTTAACAATATTTTCACGAAAAGATTCCCATTTTGTGGGCAATTTCACTTATTTTCCAACAGTATATGCTAGTATGAACAGTATGTTTTAAGATATAGCAGCATTCTTATGAATGGATTCCCAGGTTCATGGCGATTTCAATTAGTCCAAATATGACACAGTTGTATCAAGCATACTATTCAAGATGTAGTGTTATTTCCATGAACGGTATCCCAGTTTCTTGAGGAATTCAGTTATTTCTCAATAGGAGGAATTAGAGAGTATCCAGTTTTCAAGATATAGTAACATTGTCAAGAACGGAATCCCTTTTTCTTGGCCAATTCTGTTATTTCCCAAGTGAACGCCCATGAAAAAATCATACTTTTCAAAATATAACAACACTTCCATGAACAGAATCCAAGTAGCATGGCCAATTTAGTTAGTTCCCAAAAGGACGCCATCAGATCAACCATTCTTTTCAATATATAGCAACATTTTAATGAAAGGAATCCCAGTTTCTTCGCGATTCACTTAGGTTTCAATAGGTCAGGCTAGAATCAAGCCTAATTTTCAACATATAGCAACATTATAATGAAATGAATCCCAGTTTCTTTTTAAATTCCTTTAGTTCCCAATAGGACACAGTAGGATCAAGTATACTTTTCAAGATATAGCAATATTCTCAAGAAAAGAATCCCATTTTCTGGGCAATTTCTCTTATCTTCCAACAGGACGTGCTAGTATCAACAGTACTTTTTTTTTTTATTAACTTGAGTATTCCTAATATACATTTCGAGTGTTATTCCCTTTCCCGATTTCCGGGCAAACATACTCCTCCCCCCTCTCCTTCTTTTTGGTCGTTCCCCTCCCCGTCCTCCCTCCTTGCCGCCCTCCCCCAACAATCTAGTTCACTTGGGGTTCAGTCTTAGCAGGACCTAGGGCTTCCCCTTCCACTGGTGCTCTTACTAGGATATTTATTGCTACCTATGAGGTCAGAGTCCAGGGTCAGTCCATGTATAGTCTTTAGGTAGTGGCTTAGTCCCTGGAAGCTCTGGTTGCTTGGCATTGTTGTACCTATGGGGTCTCGAGCCCCTTCAAGCTCTTCCAGTTCTTTCTCTGATTCCTTCAACGAGGGGTCCTATTCTCAAATCAGTGGTATGCTGCTGGCATTCGCCTCTGTGTTTGCTGTATTCTGGCTGTGTCTCTCAGGAGAGATCTACATCTGGCTCCTGTAGGCCTACACTTCTTTGCTTCATCCATCTTGTCTAATTGGATGACTGTATATGCATGGGCTACATGTGGGGCAGGCTCTGAATGGGTGTTACTTCTGTGTCTGTTTTAATCTTTCCCTCTCTATTCCCTGCCAAGGGTATTCCTGTTCCCCTTTTAAAAAGGAGTGAAGCATTCACATTTTGATCATCCGTCTTGAGTTTCATTCGTTCTAGGCATCTAGGGTAATTCAAGCATTTGGGCTAATAGCACTTATCAATGAGTGCATACCATGTATGTCTTTCTGTGATTGGGTTAGCTCACTCAGGATGATATTTTCCAGTTCCAACCATTTGCCTACGAATTTCATAAAGTCGTTGTTTTTGATAGCTGAGTAATATTCCATTGGGTAGATGTACCACATTTTCTGTATCCATTCCTCTGTTGAAGGGCATCTGTGTTCTTTCCAGCTTCTGGCTATTATAAATAAGGCTGCGATGAACATAGTGGAGCACTTGTCTTTTTTATATGTTGGGGCATCTTTTGGGTATATGCCCAAGAGCTTTATAGCTGGATCCTCATGCAGTTCAATATCCAATTTTCTGACAAACCTCAAGACTGATTTCCAGAATGGTTGTGCCAGTCTGCAATCCCACCAACAATGTTCCTCTTTCTCCGCATCCTCGCCAGCATCTGCTGTCACCTGAGTTTTTGATCTTAGCCATTCTCACTGGTGTGAGGTGAACTCTCAGGGTTGTTTTGATTTGCATTTCCCTTATGACTAAAGATGTTGAACATTTCTTTAGGTGTTTCTCAGCCATTCGGCATTCCTCAGCTGTGAATTCTTTGTTTAGCTCTGAACCACATTTTTTAATAGGGTTATTTGTCTCCCTGTGGTCTAACTTCTTGAGTTCTTTGTACATTTTGGATATAAGGCCTCTATCTGTTGTAGGATTGGTAAAGATCTTTTCCCAATCTGTTGGTTGCCGTTTTGTCCTAACCACAGTGTCCTTTGCCTTACAGAAGCTTTGCAGTTTTATGAGATCCCATTTGTCGATTCTTGATCTTAGAGCATAAGCCATTGGTGTTTTGTTCAAGAAATTTTTTCCAGTACCCATGTGTTCCAGATGCTTCCCTAGTTTTTCTTCTATTTTTTTGAGTGTATCTGGTTTGATGTGGAGGTCCTTGATCCACGTGGACTTAAGCTTTGTACAGGGTGATAAGCATGGATCGATCTGCATTCTTCTACATGTTGACCTCCAGTTGAACCAGCACCATTTGTTGAAAATGCTATCATTTTTCCATTTGGTGGTTTTGGCTCCTTTGTCAAAAATCAAGTGACCATTGGTGTGTGGGTTCATTTCTGGGTCTTCAATTCTATTCCATTGGTCTATCTGTCTGTCTCTGTACCAATACCATGCAGTTTTTATCACTATTGCTGTGTAATACTGCTTGAGTTCAGGGATACTGTTTACCCCTGAAGTCCTTTTATTGTTGTGGATAGTTTTAGCTATCCTGGGGTTTTTGTTATTCCAGATGAATTTGCAAATTGTTCTGTCTAACTCTTTGAAGAATTGGATTGGTATTTTGATGGGGATTGCATTGAATCTGTAGATCGCTTTTGGTAAAATGGCCATTTTTACTATATTAATCCTGCCAATCCGTGAGCATGGGAGATCTTTCCATCTTCTGAGGACTTCTTCAATTTCTTTCAACACTGTTTCTTTGTGATTTCAGGTAGTTCCCATTAGCAGGCTATAGTAATATGTGTAGTTTTAAAGATTTATCAAAATCCACCAGCCAAATCTAAGTAACATGGTGAATTCTGTTAGTTCCAAATAGGCCGCAATATTAATAAGTGGACTATACTGGGTATAGAAAAATTTTTACGAATGGAATCAAAATTTCTACGAGAATTCAGTGAGTTCCCAATTGGACATGTTTGTATGAGTGTCCTTATCAAGATATAGCAACATTTTAACTAACGGATTCTAAGTATCGTGGTAAATTCAGTAGGTTCACAATAGGATTCGCATGTAATAAGGGTCCTATTTAAGATACAGAAACATTGTAACGAACTGAAACACTGTTTCTTTGTGAATTCAGGTAGTTCCCATTAGCAGGCTCTAGTAATATGTGTACTTTAAAGAGTTTCAAAATTTCATAAGCCGAATCTAAATAACTTGGTGAATTCCGTTAGTCCCAAATAGGCCGCAATAGCAATAAGTGGACTGTTCGGGATATAGAAAAATTTTGACGAGTGGAATCAAAATTTGAGACCTATGCAGTGAGTTCCCCATGGGATATGCTTGTATGAGTGTGCTTTTCAAGATATAGCAACATTTTAACGAAGAGAATCTAAGTATCATGGTTAATTCAGTAGGTTCCCAATAGGATTCGCATGCAATAAGGATACTATTCAAGATACAGCAACATTTTAACCAACTGAAATACAGGTTCTTTGTGAATTTGGGCAGTTCACATTAGCAGGCTCTATTATTATGTGTACTTTTAAAGATTTATCAAAATTTCGTGAGCCGATTCTTAGTAACTTGGAGAATTCACTTAGTCCCCAATAGGCCCCAATAGTAATAAGTGGACTATTCGTGATATAGAAAAATTTTCACGAATGGAATCAAAATTCCAAGACGAATTCAGTGATTTCCCAATGGGACATGCTTGTATGAGTGTGCTTTTCTAGATATACCAACATTTAACGAACGGAATCTAAGTATCATTTTGAATTCAGTAGGTTCCCAGTAGGATTCTCATGTAATAAGGGTACTATTCAAGATGCAGCAACATTTTAAGGAAGTGAAATACTGTTTCTTTGTGAATTTAGGCAGTTCCCATTAGCAGGCTCTAGTAATACGTGAACTTTTAAAGGTTTATCAAAATTTCGTGAGCCGAATCTAAGTAATTTGGTGAATTCAGTTAGTTCACACTAGGCCACAATAGTAATAAGTGGACTTTCTGGATATAGAAAAAATTTCACGAATGGAATCAATATTTATAGGCAAATTCAGTGAGTTCCCTGGGGACATGCTTGTATGAGTGTACTTTTCAAGATATAGCAACATTTTAACAAGTGGAATTTAAGTATCATGGCGAATTCAGTAGGTTCCCAATAGGATTCGCATGTAATAAGGGTACTATTCAAGATGAAGCAACATTTTAATGAACTGAAACACTCTTTCTTTGTGAATTCAGGTAGTTCCCATTAGCAGGCTCTAGTAATATGTGTACTTTTAAAGATTTATCAAAATTTTGTGAGCCGAATATTAGTAACTTGGTGAATTCAGTTATTTCCCAGTAGGCCGCAATAGTAATAAGTGGACTTTTCGGGTTATAGAAAAATTTTCACGAATGGAATCAAAATTTCTAGGCGAATTTTGTGAGTTCCCAATGGGACATGCTTGTATGAGTGTACTTTCAAGATATAGAACATTTTAACAAACGGAATCTAAGTCTCATGGTGAAATGAGAAGCTTCCCAATAGGAGTCGCATGTAGTAAGGTACTATTCAAGATACAGCAACATTTTAACGAACTGAAACACGGTTTCATAGTGAATTCAGTTAGTTCTCATTAGCAGGCTCTAGTAATATGTGTACTTATATAGATTTATCAAAATTTCGTGAGCCGAATCTTGGTAAGTTGGTGAATTCAGTTACTCCCCAATAGGCTGCAATAGTAATAAGTGGACTGTTCAAGATATAGAAAGATTTTCACGAATGAAATCAAAATTTCTAGGCGAATTCAGTTTATTCCCATTGGGACATGCTTGTATGACTGTCCCTTTCAAGATATAGCAACATGTTAACAATGGGAATCTAAGTATTATGGTGAATTCAGTAGGTTCCCAATAGGATTTGCATGTAATAAGGTTACTATTTAGGATACAGCAAAGTTTTAACGAATGGAAACACTCTTTCTTTGTGAATTCAGGTAGTTCCCATTAGCAGGCTCTAGTACTATGTGTACTTTTAAAGATTTATCAAATTTTGTGAGCAGAATCTAAGTAACTTGGTGAATTAAGTTAGTTCCCAGTAGACCGCAATAGTAATAAGAGGACTTTTCCGGATATAGAAAAATGTTCACGAATGGTATCAAAATTTCTAAGTGAATTCAGTGAGCTCCCCATGGGAAATGCTTGTATGAGTGTGCTTTTCAAGATATATCAGCATTTAATGAACGGATTGTAAGTATCCTGGAGAATTCCATATATTCCCAATAGGATTTGCATGTAATAATGGTCCTCTTCAGGATACAGCAATGTGTTAACGAACTGAAATACTGTTTCTTTGTGAATTCAGGTAGTTCCCATTAGCAGGCTCTAGTAATATGTGTACTTTTAAAGATTTATCAAAATTTCGTGAGCCGAATCTAAGTAACTTGGTGAAATCAGTTAGTTCCCCATAGGCCGCAAAAGTAATAAGTGGACTGTTCAGGATATAGAAAAATGTTAACGAATCGAATCAAAATTTCTAGGCGAATTCAGTGAGTTCTCAATGGGTCATGATTGTATGAGTGTGCTTTTCAAGATATAGCAACATTTTAACGAACGGAATGTAAGTATCATGGTGAATTCGGTAGGTTCCCAATAAAATTCGCGTGTAATAAGGGTTCTATTCAGATAGAGCAACATTTTAACGAACTGAAACAATGTTTCTTTTTGAATTCAGTTAGTTCCAATTAGCAGGCTCTAGTAATATGTGTACATTTAAAGGTTTGTCAAAAAATCGTGAGCCGAATCTTTGTAACTTGGTGAATTCAGTAGGTCCCAATAGTCCGCAATAGTAATAAGTGGACTGTTCGGGATATAGAAAAATTTTCACGAATTGAATCAAAATTTCTAGGCGAATTCAGTGAGTTTCCAATGGGACATGCTTGTATGATTGTGCTTTTCAAGGTATAGCAACGTTTTAACGAACGGAATCTAAGTATCATGGTGAAATCAGTAGGTTCCCAGTAAGATTCTCATTTAATAAGGGTACTATTCAAGATACAGCAACATTTTAACGACTGAAACACGGTTTCATTGTGAATTCAGTTAGTTCCCATTAGCATGCTCTAGTAATATGTGTACTTTTACAGATGTATTAAAATTTCTTGAGCTAAATCTTAGTAACTTGGTGAATTCAGTTAGTTCCCTGTAGGCCGCAATAGTAAGAAGTGGACTTTTCGGGTTATAGAGAAATTTGCACGAATGGAATCAAATTTCTAGGCGAACTTTCTGAGTTCACAATGGGACATCTTGTATGAGGGTGCTTTTAAAGATATGGCAACATTTTAACGAAAGGAATGTAAGTATCATGGTGAATTCAGAAGGATCCCAAAAGGATTCAAATGTAATAAGGGTACTATTCAAGTTACAGCAACATTTCAACGAACTGAAACACTCTTCATTTGTGAATACAGGTAGTTCCCATTAGCAGGCTCTAGTAATATGTGTACTTTTAAAGATGTATCAAAATTTCGCCAGCCGAATCTAAGTAACTTGGTAAATTCAGTTAGTTCCCAATAGACCGAATTAGTAATAAGTGGACTGTTCAGGATATAGAAAAATTTTCATGAATGGAATCAAAATTTCTAGGCGAATTCAGTTTGTTCCCATTGGGACATGTTTGGATGAGTGTCCTTTTCAAGATATAACAACATGTAAACAAACGGAAGCTAAGTATTATGGTGAATTCAGTAGGTTCCTAATAGGATTTGCATGTAACAAGGGTACTATTCAAGATACAGCAAAATTTTAACCTATTGAAACACTGTTTCTTTGTGAATTCAAGTAGTTCCTATTAGCAGGCTCTAGTAGTATGTGTACTTTTAAAGATTTATCAAAATTTCGTGAGCTGAATCTAAGTAACTTGGTGAATTCTGTTAGTTCACAATAGGCCACAATAGTAATATGTGGACTTTTCGGGATATTTAAAATTTTTCAATAATGGAATCAAAATTTCTAGGCGAATTCAGTGAGTTCCCAATGGTACATGCTTGTATGAGTGTGCTTTTCAAGATATAGCAACATTTTAACGATCGGAATCTAAGTATCATCGTGAATTCAGTAGGTTCCCAAAAGGATTCGCACATAATAAGGGTACTATTCAAGATACACCAACATTTTAACGAATTGAAACACTGTTTCTTGTGAATTCAGGCAGTTCCCATTAGCAGGCTCTAGTAATAGTGTACTTTTAAAGATTTATCAAAATTTCATGAGCCGAATCGAAGTATCTTGGTTAATTCAGTTATTTCCCAGTAGGCCGCAATAGTAATAAGTGGACTTTTGGTGTTATAGAAAAATTTGCACTAATGGAATCAAATTTCTAGGCGAATTCGGTGAGTTCACAATGGGACATCTTGTATGAGTGTGCTTTTAATGATACAGCAACATTTTAATAAAAGGAATCTAAGTATCATGGTAAATTCAGAAGGTTCCCAATAGGAATCAAATGCAATAAGGGTACTATTATTCAAGATACAGCAACACTTTAACGAACTGAAACACTGTTTCTTTGTGAATTCAGGTAGTTCCCATTAGCAGGCTCTCGTAATATGTGTACTTTGAAAGATGTATCAAAATTTTGCCAGCCGAATCTAAGTAACTTGGTAAATTCAGTTATTTCCCAATAGACCACAATAGTAATAAGTGGACTGTTTGGGATGTAGAAAAATTTTCACGAATGGAATCAAAATTTCTTGGCGAATTCTTTGAGTTCCCAATGGGACATGCTTGTATGAGTGTACTTTTCAAGATATAGCAACATTTTAACAAACGGAATCTAAGTATCATGGTGAAATCAGTAGGTTCCCAAGAGGATTCGCATGTAATAAGGGTACTATTCAAGATACAGCAACATTTTAACGAACTGAAACACTGTTTCTTTGTGAATTCAGGTAGTTCCCATTAGCAGGCTCTAGTAATATGTGTACTTTTAAAGATTTTTCAAAAGTTCGTGAGCCGAATCTAAGTAACTTAGTGAATTCAGGTAGTTCCCAATAGGCCGCGATATTAATAGGTTGACTTTTCGGATAGTGAAAAATTTTCCCAAATGGAATCAAAATTTCTAGGCGAATTCAGTGAGTTCCCAATGGTACATGCTTGTATGAGTGGGCTTTTCAAGATATAGCAACATTTAAACGAACGGAATCTAATATGTTGAACTCAGTAGGTTCCCAATAAGATTCTCATGTAGTAAGGATACTATTCAAGATACAGCAACATTATAACGAAGTGAAACACGGTTTCATAGTGAATTCAGTTAGTTCCTAATAGCAGGCTCTAGTACTATGGGTATTTTTAAAGATTTATCAAATTTCGTGATCCGAATCTACGTAACTTGGTGAATTCAGTTAGTTCCCATTAGGCCGCAATTGTAATAAGTGGACTTTTCCGGATATAGAAAAATTTTCACGAATGGTATCAAAATTTCTAAGTGAATTCAGTGAGTTCCCCATGGGAAATGCTTGTATGAGTGTGCTTTTCAAGATATATTAGCATTTAACGCACGGATTGTAAGTATCCTGGTTAATTCCGTATGTTCCCAATAGGATTTGCATGTAATAATGGTACTCTACAGGACACAGCAACATGTTAACGAACTGAAGCACTGTTTCTTTGTGAATTCAGTTAGTTCCCATTAACAGGATCTAGTAATATGTGTACTTTTAAAGATTTATCAAAATTTCTTGAGCCGAATCTTAGTAACATAGTGAATTCAGTTAATTCCAATAGGCCGCAATAGTAATAAGTGGACTGTTCGGTATAGAAAAATTTTCACAAATGGAATCAAATTTCTAAGTGAATTCACTGAGTTCCCACCTGGACATGCTTGTATGAGTGTCCTTTTCAAGTAATATGTGTACTTTTTTTTTTCCTTTTTTTTTATTAACTTGAGTGTTTCTTATTTACATTTCGAGTGTTATTCCCTTTCCCGGTTTCCAGGCAAACATCCCCCTAATCCCTCCCCCTCCCCTTCTTTATGGGTGTTCCCCTCCCCACACTCTTCCCATTACTGCCCTCCCCCCAACAATCACGTTCACTGGGGGTTCAGTCTTAGCAGGACCAAGGGCTTCCCCTTCCACTGGTGATCTTACTAGAATATTCATTGCTACCTATGAGGTCAGAGTCCAGGGTCAGTCCATGTATAGTCTTTAGGTAGTGGCTTAGTCCCTGGAAGCTCTGGTTGATTGGCATTGTTGTTCATAAGGGGTATCGAGCTCCTTCAAGCTCTTTGAGTTCTTTCTCTGATTCCTTCAACAGGGGTCCCGTTCTCAGTTCAGTGGTTTGCTGCTGGCATTCGCCCCTGTATTTGCTGTATTCTGGCTGTGTCTCTCAGGAGCGATATACATCCGGCTCCTGTTGGCCTGCACTTCTTTGCTGCATTCATCTTGTCTAATTGGATGGCTGTATATGTATGGGCCACATGTGGGGCAGGCTCTGAATGGTGTTCCTTCTGTGTCTGTTTTAATCTTTGCCTCTCTATTCCCTGCCAAGGGTATTCTTGTTCCCCTTTTAAAGGAGTGAAGCATTCACATTTTGATCATCCGTCTTGTGAATTCAGGAAGATCCCATCATCAGGCCCTAATAATATGTGTACTTTTAAAGATTTATCAAAATTTCGTGAGCCGAATCTAAGTAACTTGGTGAATTCAGTAAGTTCCCAATAGGCCACAATAGTAATAAGTGGACTGTTCGGGATATAGAAAAATTTTCACGAATGGAATCCAAATTTCTTGGCAATTCAGTGAGTTCCCAATGGGACATGCTTGTATGAGGGTGCTTTTTAAGATATAGCAATATTTTAACGAACGGAATCTAAGTATCATGGTGAATTCAGCAGGTTCCCAATAGGATTCGCATGTAATGAGGGTACTCTTCAAAACAGCAACATTTTAACGAACTGAAACACTGTTTCTTTGAGAATTCAGGTAGTTCCCATTAGTAGGCTCTAGTAATAAGTGTACTTTTAAAGATTTATCAAAATTTCGTGAGCCGAATCTAGGTAACTTGGTGAATTCAGTTAGTTCCCAAAGGCCACAATAGTAATAAGTGGACTTTTTGGGACATAGAAAAATTTTCACGTACGGAATCAAAATTTCTAGGCAAATTCAGTGAGTTCCCAATGGGACGTGCTTGTATGTGTGTCCCTTTCAAGATATAGCAAGTCTTAACAAAGGAATCTAAGTATCTTGGTAAATTCTGTAGGTTCCCAAAAGGTTTCACATGTAATAAAGTTACTATTCAAGACACAGCAACATTTTAAAGAATTGAAATACTGTTTCTTTGTGAAATCAGGTAGTTTCCATTAGCAGGCTCTAGTAATATGTGTACTTTTCAGGGTACTATTCAGATAGAGCAACATTTTATCGAACTGAACCACTGTTTCTTTGTGAATTCAGGCAGTTCCCATTAGCAGGCTCTAGTGATATGTGTACTTTTACAGATTTATCAAAATTTCATGAGTCGAATCTTAGTAACTTGGCGAATTCTGTTAGTTCCCATTAGACCTCCATAGTAATAAGAGGACTTTTCCGGATATAGAAAAATTTTCATGAATGGAATCACAATTTCTAAGGGAATTCATTGAGTTCCCAATGGGACATTCTTCTACGAGTGTGCTTTTCAAGATATAGCAGCATTTTAACGAACGGAATGTAAATAGTATGGTCAATTCAGTAGGTTCCCAATAGGATTCGCATGTAATAAGGGTACTATTCAACATACAGCAACATTTTCACGAACTGAAACACTGTTTCGTTGTGAATTCAGTTAGTTCTCATTAGCAGGTTCTAGTTATATGTTTATATTAATAGATTTATTAATATTTTGTGAGCTGAATTTAAGTAAGTTGGTGAATCCAGTTAGTTCCCGATAGGTCAAATTAGTAATAAGTGGACTTTTCTGGATATAGAAAAATTTTCACGAATGGAATCAAAATATCTAGGCGTATTCATTGAGTTGTCCATGGGACCTGCTTGTATGCGTGTACTTTTCAAGATATACCAACATTTTAACAAACGGAATCTAAGAATGATGGTGAATTCAGTAGGTTCCCAATAGGATTCGCATGTAATAATGGTACTATTCAATATACAGCAACATTTTAACGATCTGAAACACTGTTTCTTTGTGAATTCAGGTAGTTCGCATTAGCAGGATCTAGTAAAATGTGTACTTTTAAAGATTTATGAAAATTTCGTGAGCTTAATCTTAGTAACTTGGTGAATTCAGTTAGTTCCCAATAGGCTGCAATAGAAATAAGTAGACATTTCGGGATATAGAAAAAATTTCAGGAATGGAATCAAAATTTCTAGGCCAATTCAGTGAGTTCCCCATGGGACATGCTTGTATGAGTGTACTTGTCAAGATACAGCAATATTTTAACAATCGGAATCTAAGTATCATGGTGAATTTTGTAGGTTCCCACTAGGATTCGCATGTAATAAGGGTAGTATTCAAGATGCAGCAACATTTTAACGAACTGAAACACTATTTCTTTGTGAATTCAGTAGCAGGCGCTAGTAATATGTGTACTTTTAAAGATTTATCAAAATTTCGAGAGCCGAACTTAAGTAACTTGATGAATTCAGTTACTTCCGGATAGGACGCAATAGTAATAAATGGACTTTTCGGGATGTAGAAAAATTTTCACGAATGGAATCAACATTTCTAGGCGAATTCAGTGAGTTCCCCATGGGACCTGCTTGTATGCGTGTACTTTTTAGGAGATAGCAACATTTTAACAAACAGAATCTAAGTATCATGGTGAATTCAGTAGGTTCCCAATAGGATTCGCATGTAATAAGGGTACTATTCAATATACAGCAACATTTATCGATCTGAAACACTGTTTCCTTGTGAATTCAGGTAGTTTCCATTAGCAACCTCTAGTAATATGTGTACTTTAAAGATGTATCAAAATTTCGTAAGTCGAATCTTAGTAACTTGGTGAATTCAGTTAGTTCCCAATAGGCCGCAATAGTAATAAGTGGACTGTTTGGGATATAGAAAAATTTTCACGAATTGCATCAAAATTTCTAGGCGAATTCAGTGAGTTCCCAGTGGGACATGCTTGTATGAGTGTACTTTTCAAGATATATAAACATTTTAACGAACGGAATCTAAGTATCATGGTGAATTCAGCAGGTTCCCAATAGGATTCGCATGTAATGAGGTTACTCTTCAAAACAGCAACATTTTAACGAACTGAAACACTGTTTCTTTGAGAATTCAGGTAGTTCCCATTAGTAGGCTCTAGTAATAAGTGTACTTTTAAAGATTTATCAAAATTTCGTGAGCCGAATCTAGGTAACTTGGTGAATTCAGTTAGTTCCCAAAGGCTACAATAGTAAAAAGTGGACTTTTTGGGACATAGAAAAATTTTCACGTACGGAATCAAAATTTCTAGGCAAATTCAGTGAGTTCCCAATGGGACGTGCTTGTATGTGTGTCCCTTTCAAGATATAGCAAGTCTTAACAAAGGAATCTAAGTATCTTGGTAAATTCTGTAGGTTCCCAAAAGGTTTCACATGTAATAAAGTTACTATTCAAGACACAGCAACATTTTAAAGAATTGAAAATACTGTTTCTTTGTGAAATCAGGTAGTTTCCATTAGCAGGCTCTAGTAATATGTGTACTTTTAAAGATTTATCAAAATTTCGTGAGCCGAATCTTAGTAACTTGGTGAATTCACTTTGTTCCCAATAGGCCACAAAGGTAATAAGTGGACTTTTCTGGATATAAAAATTATCCCGAATGGAATCAAAATTCTAGGCGTATTCAATGAGTTCCCCATGTGACATGCTTGTATGCGTGTACTTTTCAAGACATAGCAACATTTTAACAAACGGAATCAAAGTATCATGGTGAATTCAGTAGGTTCCCAATAGGATTCGCATGTAATAAGGGTACTATTCAGATAGAGCAACATTTTATCGAACTGAACCACTGTTTCTTTGTGAATTCAGGCAGTTCCCATTAGCAGGCTCTAGTGATATGTGTACTTTTACAGATTTATCAAAATTTCATGAGTCGAATCTTAGTAACTTGGCGAATTCTGTTAGTTCCCATTAGACCTCCATAGTAATAAGAGGACTTTTCCGGATATAGAAAAATTTTCATGAATGGAATCACAATTTCTAAGGGAATTCATTGAGTTCCCAATGGGACATTCTTCTACGAGTGTGCTTTTCAAGATATAGCAGCATTTTAACGAACGGAATGTAAATAGTATGGTCAATTCAGTAGGTTCCCAATAGGATTCGCATGTAATAAGGGTACTATTCAACATACAGCAACATTTTCACGAACTGAAACACTGTTTCATTGTGAATTCAGTTAGTTCTCATTAGCAGGTTCTAGTTATATGTTTATATTAATAGATTTATTAATATTTTGTGAGCCGAATTTAAGTAAGTTGGTGAATCCAGTTAGTTCCCGATAGGCCAAATTAGTAATAAGTGGACTTTTCCGGATATAGAAAAATTTTCACGAATGGAATCAAAATATCTAGGCGTATTCATTGAGCTGTCCATGGGACCTGCTTGTATGCGTGTACTTTTCAAGATATACCAACATTTTAACAAACGGAATCTAAGAATGATGGTGAATTCAGTAGGTTCCCAATAGGATTCGCATGTAATAATGGTACTATTCAATATACAGCAACATTTTAACGATCTGAAACACTGTTTCTTTGTGAATTCAGGTAGTTCGCATTAGCAGGATCTAGTAAAATGTGTACTTTTAAAGATTTATGAAAATTTCGTGAGCTTAATCTTAGTAACTTGGTGAATTCAGTTAGTTCCCAATAGGCTGCAATAGAAATAAGTAGACATTTCGGGATATAGAAAAAATTTCAGGAATGGAATCAAAATTTCTAGGCCAATTCAGTGAGTTCCCCATGGGACATGCTTGTATGAGTATACTTGTCAAGATACAGCAATATTTTAACAATCGGAATCTAAGTATCATGGTGAATTTTGTAGGTTCCCACTAGGATTCGCATGTAATAAGGGTAGTATTCAAGATGCAGCAACATTTTAACGAACTGAAACACTATTTCTTTGTGAATTCAGTTAGTTCCCATTAGCAGGCGCTAGTAATATGTGTACTTTTAAAGATTTATCAAAATTTCGAGAGCCGAACTTAAGTAACTTGATGAATTCAGTTATTTCCGGATAGGACGCAATAGTAATAAATGGACTTTTCAGGATGTAGAAAAATTTTCACGAATGGAATCAACATTTCTAGGCGAATTCAGTGAGTTCCCCATGGGACCTGCTTGTATGCGTGTACTTTTTAGGAGATAGCAACATTTTAACAAACACAATCTAAGTATCATGGTGAATTCAGTAGGTTCCCAATAGGATTCGCATGTAATAAGGGTACTATTCAATATACAGCAACATTTATCGATCTGAAACACTGTTTCCTTGTGAATTCAGGTAGTTTCCATTAGCAACCTCTAGTAATATGTGTACTTTAAAGATGTATCAAAATTTCGTAAGTCGAATCTTAGTAACTTGGTGAATTCAGTTAGTTCCCAATAGGTCGCAATAGTAATAAGTGGACTGTTTGGGATATAGAAAAATTTTCACGAATTGCATCAAAATTTCTAGGCGAATTCAGTGAGTTCCCAGTGGGACATGCTTGTATGAGTGTACTTTTCAAGATATATAAACATTTTATCAAACGGAATCTAAGGATCATGTTGAATTAAGTAACTTCCCAATAAGATTTGCATGTAATAAGGGTACTATTCAAGATACAGCAACAGTTTCACGAACTGAAACACTGCTTCTTTGTGGATTCAAGTAGTTCCCATTAGCAGGCTCTAGTAATATGTGTACTTTTAAAGATTTATCAAAATTTCGTGAGTCAAATCTTAGTAACTTGGTGAATTCAGTTAGTTCCCATTAGGCCTCAATAGTAATAAGAGGACTTTTCCGGATATAGAAAAATTTTCATGATTGGAATCAAAATATCTAAGGGAATTCAGTGAGTTCCCAATGGGACATTCTTGTATGAGTGTGCTTTTCAAGATATAGCAGCATTTTAGCGAACGGAATGTAAATAGTATGGTCAATTCAGTAGGTTCCCAATAGGATTCGCATGTTATTAGTGTACCATTCAAGATACAGCAATATTTTAAGAACTTAAACACTGTTTCTTTGTGAATTCAGATAGTTCCCATTAGCAGTCTCTAGTAGTATGTGTACATTTAAACATTTATCAAAATTTCGTGAGCCGAATCTAAGTAACTGGGTGAATTAGTTAGTTCCCTATAGGCCACAATAGTAAGAAGTGGAGTGTTTGGGATATAGGAAAATTTTCACGAGTGGAATCAAAATTTCTAGATGAATTCAGTGAGTTCCTAATGAGACATGCTTTATGAGTGTGCGTTTCAAGATATAGCAACATTTGAACGAACGGAATCTAAGTATCATAGTGAATCTGTAGGTTCCCAATAGGATTCGCATGTAATAAGGGTACTATTCAAGATACTGCAACATTTTAACGAACTGAAACTCTGCTTCTTGTGAATTCACGTAGTTCCCATTAGCAGGCTCTAATAATATGTGTACTTTTAAAGATTTATCAAAATTTCATGACCCGAATCTTAGTAACTTGGTGAATTCAGTTAGTTCCCAATAGGCCGCAATAGTAATAAGTGGACTGTTCGGGATATAGAAAAATTTTCTAATGGAATCAAAATTTCTAGGCGAAATTAGTGAGTTACCAATGGGACATTCTTGTATGAGTGTGCTTTTCAAGATATAGCAGAATTTAAAGAACTGTATGTAAGTATTCTGGTATATTCAGTATGTTCCCAGTAGGATTTGCATGTAATAAGGGTACTCTTCAAGATACAGCAACATTTTAAGGAACTGAACCACTGTTTCTTGTGAATTCAGTTAGTTCCCATAGGCAGGCTCTAGTAATATGTGTACTTTTAAAGATTTATCACAATTTCGTGAGTCGAATCTTAGTAACTATGTGAATTCCATTAATTCCCATTAAGCCGAAATAGTAATAAGTGGACTTTTCCGTATATATAAAAATTTTCACGAATGGAATCAAAGTTTCTAAGTGAATTCAGTTAGTTCCCAATGGGACATGCTTGTATGAGTATTTTTTTCAAGATATAGCAACATTTTAACGAACGGAATCTAAGTATCATGATGAATTCAGTAGGTTCTGAATAGGCTTCACATGTAATAAGGGTCCTATTCAAGATACAGTAACATTTTAACGAACTGAAACACTATTTTTTTGTGAATTCAGGTAGTTCCCATTATCAGGCTCTAGTAATATGTGTCGTTTTAAAGATTTATCAAAATTTCGTGAGCCGAATCTTAGTAACTTGGTGAACTCAGTTAGTTCCCAATAGGTCACAATAGTAATAAGTGGACATTTCGGGTTATAGAAAAATTTTCCAGAATGGAATCACAATTTCTAGGCGTATTCAGTGAGTTCCCCATGGGATATGCTTGTATGAGTGTACTTTCAAGATATATCAACATGTTAACAAACGTAATCTAAGTATCATTGTGAATTCAGTAGATTCCCAATAGGATTTACATGTATTAAGGGTACTATTCAGGATACAGCAAAATTTTAACGAATTGAAACACTGTTTCATTTTGAAATCAGGTAGTTCCCATTAGCAGTCTCTAGTAATATGTGTACTTTTAAAGATTTATCAAAATTTCTTTTTTTTTGTTTTTTTATTTTATAGTATCATTAATAATTTATTTTGTATTATTAATGAAGTTTTTTTTAATTTAGAGAATACTTTATTAGTTTTTGTAATCAAACCCACGTAGATAAGACCTTACATATTTAATACAGTGTGTTACCCCTGTACAAATGGAAAAAACTTAAGTTCAACCTTTCTAGACCAATATGGCTGTTAATTTCTGTACAGTGCCAAATCAACACAGTAAACGGGGATACTTTTTTCGAAAGTTGACAGCACAGGTAAAGTTTCAAAAAATTCAAATTATATATCTGTATATATATATATTTATATTTATATAAAAAGACCAATAATAGCAGTGTGTTATGCATCAACAGCAGCAACAGCTTTTCCAGGTTCTGCAGTCATCTGAACAAAACTGTAGAGACATCCAGCACACTCCATTAAAAAAAAAAGTAAAAAAACAAAACCCGAGAAAACAGCACAGTTCTGTTACTCTTGTGGTACCTGGCACCATTTTTTTTTAAATTAGCTTCTCAGTCATCATCTGGAAAGAAAACATTCTGAGCAACATCATTAAAAACAGCTCTGATACAGCACAGTCACTACTATGTATCATAAAGCAGGTACAAGCTATTTTACATCCACAGAGGTATGATACAGTACTGTCCTACATCTATAATACTAGAGGATACAATTTAAAAGGCATTATTTGAGACTTGATTCTACTTTTCCAGCAGAGGGCCCAAAGGATGGTGTAACACAGCTTTGTAAAGAAACATACTCTAGACAGGATTTCCTTTCACTAGTGGCACACTTCTAAGGATTCATTCTCTCCATGAATGTCAGCTAAAACCGTTATTAAAAAAAATGAAATATCCCTAGAACAAAACCGTATAACCACCGGATTCACATGAAGATGACCTAGTGGAGACAAGCTGGACCTCACCTTACCAACAAGCTATCAAATCTGTTATGTTTAAACAGTGAGACCTCCAAGGAAGGAGATGCCAAGTAGTGCTTCAAAGCTTCGGACCACAATCAAACACAGCATCCTTTTCAACAGAAGCAGAAGCTCATCTGAATATGCTCATGGATGCTGACATCAACATTTAATCATCTCCTCACTCATCCAGGAAGAGGGGGAGATCAGTTACTACTGTACTTTATTGTGTTCAACCAAATCACCATGTTACAAAAATAGCAAGCTGCCATAATAAAAAATAAGGCTCCTCTATCCAGCACCAGATAGCATCATTTTACTTTCAAGCCTAGAAATTGCACACTTGTATATAAACCAATCGAAGATGAGGATTGAGAGTTCATCTTGGTGGATTTTTCCTTTGATGAATATGAAGTGTCCTTCCTTATCTTTTTTGATGACTTTTAATTGAAAATTGATTTTATTTGATATTAGAATGGCTACTCCAGCTTGCTTCTTCTGACCATTTGCTTGGAAAGTTGTTTTCCAGCCTTTCACTCTGAGGTAGTGTCTGTCTTTGTCTCTGAGGTATGTTTCCTGTAGGCAGCAGAATGCAGGGTCCTCATTGCGTATCCAGTTTGTTAATCTATGTCTTTTTATTGGGGACTTGAGGCCAGTGATGTTGAGAGATATTAAGGAATAGTGATTATTGCTTCCTGTTATATTCATATTTGGATGTGAGGTTATGTTTGTGTGCTTTCATTCTCTTTGTTTTGTTGCCAAGACGATTAGTTTCTAAGATTTATCAAAATTTCTTGATCCGAATCTAAGTAACTTGGTGAATTCAGTTCGTTCCCAATAGACCGCAATAGTAATAAGTGGACTGTTGGGAATATAGAAAAATTTTCACGAATGGACACAAAATTTCTAGGCGAATTCAGTGAGTTCATAATGGCACATGCTTGTATGAGTGTGCTTTTCAAGATATAGCAACATTTTAACGAACTGAATGTAAGTATCCTGGTGAATTCTTTCTGTTCCCAGTAGGATTTGCATGTAATAAGGGTACTCTTCAAGATACAGCAACATTTTAAGGAACTGAAACACTGTTCCTTTGGGAATTCAGGTAGTTCCCATTAGCATGCTCTAGTAGAATGTGTACTTTTAAAGATTTATCAAAATTTCGTGAGCCGAATCTCAATAACTTGTTGAACTCAATGAGTTCTGAATAGTCCTCAATAGTAATAAGTGGACTGTTCGGGATATAGAAAAATTTTCACGGATGGAATCAAAATTTTTAGGCGAATTCAGTGAGTTCCCAATGGGACATGCTTGTATGAGTGTGCTTTTCAAGATATAGCAACATTTTAACGTAGGGTATCTAAGTATCATGGTGTATTCAGTATGTTCCCAATAGAATTCGCATGCAATAAGGGTACTATTCAATATACAGCAACATTTAAATGAATTAAAACACGATTTCTCTGTGAATTCTGGTAGTTCCCATTAGCAGGCTCTAGTAGTATGTGTACTTTTAAAGATGTATCAAAATTTCGTGAGCCAAATCCCAGTAACTTGGTGAATTCAGTTAGTTCCCAATAGGCCCCAATAGTAATAAGTGGACTGTTTGGGATATAAAAAAAGTTTCACAAATGGAATCAAAATTTCTAGGCGAATTCAGTGAGTTCCCAATGGGATATGCTTGTATGCGTGTGCTTTTCTAGATATAGCAATATTTTAACATACGGAATCTAAGTATCATGGTGAACTCAGTAGGTTCCTAATAGGATTCGCATGTAATAAGGGTACTATTCAAGATACAGCAACATTTTAACGAACTGAAACACTGTTTCTTTGTGAATTCAGGTAGTTCCCATTAGCAGGCTCTAGTAATATGTGTACTTTTAAAGATTTATCAAAATTTCGTGACCCGAATCTTAGTATTGGTGAATTCAATTAGTTCCCAATAGGCCGCAATAGTAATAAGTGGACTGTTTGGGATATAGAAACATTTTCCTGAATGGAATCAAAATTTCTAGGCAAAATCAGTGAGTTCCCAATGGGACATTCTTGTATGAGTGTGCTCTTCAAGATATAGCAGAATTTAAAGAACTGAATGTAAGTATCCTGTTGAATTCAGAATGTTGCCAGGAGGATTTGCATATAATAAGGGTACGTTTCAAGATACAGCAACATTTTACGGAACTGAAACACTGTTTCTTTGTGAATTCTGATAGTTCCCAATAAGCCACAATAGTAATAAGTGGACTTTTTAGGGTATAGAAAAATTTTCCCGAATGGAGTAACAATTTCTAGGCATATTCAGTGAGTTCCACATGGGACATGCTTGTATGAGTGTACTTTTCAATATATCGCAACATATTACCAAATGGAATCTAAGTATCATGGTGAATTCAGTAGGTTCCCAATATGATTCGCATGTAATAAGGGTACTATTCAAGATACAGCAACGTTTTAACTAATTGAAACACTGTTTCTTTGTGAATTCAGGTAGTTCACATTAGCAGGCTCTAGTAATATGTGTACTTTTAAAGAGTTATCAAAATTTCGTGAGCCGAATCTTAGTAACTTGGTGAATTCAGTTAGTTCCCAATAGGCCGCAATAGTAATATTTGGACATTTCGAGATATAGAAAAATTTTCCTGAATGGTATCAAAATTTCTAGGCAAATACAGTGAGTTTGCAATGGGACATGCTTGCGTGAGTGTGCTTTTCGAGATACAGCAACATTTTAATGATCGGAATCTAAGTATCATGGTGATTTCAGTCGGTTCCCAATAGGATTCGCATGTAATAAGGGTACTATTCAAGATACAGCAACACGTTAACGAAGTGAAACACTGTTTCTTTGTGAATTCAGGTAGTTCCCGTTAGCAAGCTCTAGTAATATGTGTACTTGTAGAGTTTTATCAAAAAATCGTGAGCCGAATCTTAGTAACTTGGTGAATTCAGTTAGTTCCCATTATATCGAAATAGTAATAAGTAGACTTTTCCGGGTATAGAAAAATATTCACGAATGGATTCAAAATGTCTAAGTGAATTCAGTGAGTTCCCAATGGGACATTCTTGTACGAGTGTGCTCTTCAAGATGTAGCAGCATTTTAACGAACGGAATGTAAGTATCATGGTGAATTCAGTAGGTTTCCAATAGGATTGGCATGTAATAAGGGTACTATTCAAGATACAGCAACATTTGAACGAACTGTAACACTGTTTCTTTGTGAATTCAGTTAGTTCCCATTAGCAGGATCTAATTGTATGTGTACTTTTAAAGATTTATCAAAATTTCCTGAGCCGAATCTTAGTAACTTGGTGAATTCTGTTAGTTTCCAATAGGCCGCAAAAGTAATAAGTGGACTGTTTGGTATAGAAAAATTTTCACCATGTAATCAAAATTTCTAGGTGAATCATGTGAGTTCCCAATGGGACATCCTTGTATGAGTGTGTTTTTCAGACATAGCAACATTTTAACAAACGATATCTAAGTTTCATGGTGAATTCAGTAGGTTCACAATAGGATTCTCATGTAATAAGGGTAATGTAATTCAAGGTACAGCAACATTTTAACGAACTGAAACTCTGTTTCTTTGTGAATGCAGGTAGTTCCCATTAGCAAGCTCTGGAAATGTGTGTACTTTTAAAGATTTATCCAAATTTCGTGAGCCGAGTCTTAGTAACTTGTTAAATTCAGTTAGTTCCCAATAGGCCGCAATAGTAATAAGTGGACCGTTTGGGATATAGAATAATTTTCACGAATGGAATCTAAACTTCTAGGCGAATTCAGTGAGTTCCCATTGGGACATGCTTGTAAGAGTATCCTTTTCAAGATATAGCAACATGTTAACAAACGGAATGTAAGTGTCATGGTGAATTCAGTAGGTTCACAATAGTATTCGCATGTAATAAGGGTACTATTCAAGATACAGCAAAATTTTAACGAACTGAAAAACTATATCTTTCTGAATTCCGGTAGCTCCCATTAGCACGCTATAGTAGTATGTGTACTTTTAGAGATATATCAAAATATCGTGAGTCGAATCTAAGTAACTTGGTGAATTCCGTTAGTTCACTAGTGGCCGCAATAGTAATAAGTGGACTGTTCGGGATATAGAAAAATTTTCACGAATGGAATCATACTTTCTAGGCGAATTCAATGAGTTCCCAATGGGACATAGTTGTATGAGTGCGCTTTTCAAAGTATAGTGTCATTTTAACGTACAGAATCTAAGTATCATGGTGAATTCAGGAGGTTCCCAGTAGGAATTTCATGTAATATGAATACTATTCAAGATACAGAAACATTTTCACGAACTTAAACACTGTTTCTTCGTGAATTCAGATATTTCACATTGGTAGGCTGTAGTAATATGTGTACTTTTAAAGATTTACCAAAATATTGTGAGCCGAATATTAGTAACTTTGTGAATTCAGTTAGTTCCCAATAGCTCGCAATAATAATAAGTGGTCTTTTCCAGATACAGAAAAATTTTCACGAATGGAATCAAAATTTCTAAGTGAATTCAGTGAGTTCCCAAAGGGACAAGCTTGTATGAGTCTGTTTTTCAAGATGTAGCAACATTTTAATGAACGGAATTTAAGTATCATGGTGAATTCAGTAGGTTCCCAATAGGATTCGCATGTAATAAGGGTACTCTTCAAGAAAAAACAACATTTTTTCCAACTGAAACACTGATTCTCTGGGAATTCAGGTAGTTCCCATTAGTAGGCTCTAGTAATAAGTGTACTTTTAAAGATTTTTCAAAATTTCTTGAGCTGAATCTAGGTAACTTGGTGAATTCAGTTAGTTCCCAATAGGCCGCAATAGTAATAAGTGGACTCTTTGGGACATAGAAAAATTTTCACGTATGGAATCAAAATTTCTAGGTGAACTAAGTGAGTTCCCAATGGGACATGCTTGTATGTGTGTCCTTTTCAAGATATAGCAAGTGTTAACAAACGGAATCTAAGTATCATGGTGAATTCAGTAGGTTCCCAAAAGGATTCACAGGTAATAAGGTTACTATTCAAATGCAGCAACATTTTGAAGAATTGAAACACTGTTTCATTGTGAAATCAGGTAGTACCCATTAGCAGGCTCTAGTAATATGTGTACTTTTAAGGGTTTATCAAAATTTCGTGATCCGAATCTTAGTAACTTGGTGAGTTCAGTTAGGTCCCAATAGTCCGCAATAGTAATAAGTGGACTTTTCTGGATATAGAATGGAATCAAAATATCTAGGCGTATTTAGCGAGTTCCCCATGGGACATGCTTGTAGGCGTGTACTTTTCATGATATAGCAACATTTTAACAAAAGGAATAAAAGTATCATGGTGAATTCAGTAGGTTCCCAATAGGATTCGCATGTAATAAGGGTACTATTCAGATAGAGCAACATTTTATCGAACTGAAACACTGTTTCTTTGTGAATTCCGGCAGTTCCCATTAGCAAGCTCTAGTGATATATGTACTTTTAAAGATTTATCACATTTCGTGAGTCGAAGCTTAGTAACTTGGTGAATTCAGTTAGTTCCCATTAGGCCTCAATAGTAATAAGAGGACTTTTCCGGATATAGAAAAATTTCATGAATGGAATCAAAATTTCTAAGTGAATTCAGTGAGTTCCCAATGGGACATTCTTGTATGAGTGTGCTTTTCAAGATATTGCAGAATTTTAACGAACGGAATGTAAGTAGCATGGTGAATTGAGTAGGTTCACAATAAGATTCGCATGTAATTAGGGTACTATTCAAGATACAGCAACATTTTAACGAATTACAATGCCTAGCAACCAGAGCTTCCAGGGACCAAGCCACTACCTAAAGACTATACATGGACTGACCCTGGACTCTGACCTCATAGGTAGCAATGAATATCCTAGTAAGATCACCAGTGGAAGGGGAAGTCCAGGTCCTGCTAAGAATGAACCCACAGTGAACTAGACTGTTGGGGTAGGGCGGCAATGGGGGGAGGGTTGGGAGGGGAACACCCATAAGGAAGGGGAGGGGGGAGGGGGATGTTTGCCCGGAAACCGGGAAAGGGAATAACACTCGAAATGTATATAAGAAATACTCAAGTTAATAAAAAAATAAAATAAAAAGTAAAAAAAAAAAGAAACACTGTTTCTTTGTGAATTAAGATAGTTCCCATTAGCAGGCTCTAGTAGTATGGGTACTTTTAAAGATTTATCAAAATTTTGTGAGCCGAATCGAAGGAACTTGATGAATTCAGTTAGTTCCCAATAGTTCGCAATAGTAATAAGAGGACTGTTTGGTAAATAGAAAAATTTTCAAGAATAGAATCAAAATTTCTAGGTGAATTCATTGAGTTCACAATGGGACATGCTTGTATGAGTGTGCTTTTCAAGATATAGCAACATTTTAACGAACGGAATCTAAGTATCATGGTGAATTCAGTAGGTTCCTAATAGGATTCCCATGTAATAAGGTTACTATTCAATATACAGCAACATTTTAACGAACTGAAACACTGATTCTTTGTGAATTCAGATAGTTCACATTAGCAGGCTCTAGTAATATGTGTACTTTTAGATCTATCAAAATATCGTGAGCCGAATCTTAGTAAGTTGGTGAATTCACTTAGTTCCCAATAGGCCGCAATAGTAATAAGTGGACTGTTGGATATAGAAAAATTTTCAGGAATAGAATCAAAATTTCTAGGTGAATTCATTGAGTTCCCAATGGGACATGCTTGTATGAGTGTGCTTTTCAAGATATAGCAACATGTTAACGAACGGAATCTAAGTATCATGGTGAATTCAGTAGATTCACAATAGGATTCGCATGTAATAAGGGTACTATTCATGATACAGCCTCATTTTAACGAACTGAAACACTGTTTCTTTGTGAATTAAGGTAGTTCCCACTAGCAGGCTCTAGTAATATGTGTACTTTTAAAGATTTATCAAAATTTCATGAGCCGAATCTTAGTAACTTGGTGAATTCAGTTAGTTCGCAGTAGGCCGCATTAGTAATGAGTGGACTGTCCGTGATATTGAAAAATTTTCATGAATAGAATCAAAATTTCTAGGAGTATTCAGTTATTTCCCCATGGGAAATGCTTGTATGAGTGTAATTTTCAAGATATATAAACATTTTAAGAAACGGAATCTAAGAATCATGTTGAATTAAGTAACTTCCCAATAAGATTGCATGTAATAAGGGTACTATTCAAGTTACAGCAACATTTTAACCAACTGAAACACTGTTTCTTTGTGATTTCAGGTAGTTCCCATTAGAAAGCTCTAGTAATATGTTTACTTTTAAAGATTTATCAAAGTTTCGTGAGCCGAATCTAAGTAACTTGGTGAATTCAGTTAGTTCCCAATAGTCCACAATAGTAATAAGTGGACTTTTCGAGATATAGAAAAATTTTCACGAATGGAATCAAAATTTCCAGGAGAGATCAGTGAGGTCCCAATTTAACATGCTAGTGTGCGTGTGCTTTTCAAGATATAGCAACATTTTAATGAACGGAATGTAATATGGTGAGTTCAGTAGGTTCCCAATAGGATTCCCAAGTAATAATTGTACTATTCAAGATAGAGCAACATTTTAACGACTGAAACACTGTTTCTTTTGAATTCAGGTGGTTCCCATTAGCAGGCTCTTGTAATATGTGTACCTTTAAAGATTTACCAAAATTTCGTGAACAGAATCTAAGTAACATGGTGAATTCAATTAGTTCCCCATAGGCCGCAATAGTAATAAGGGGACTTTTCAATATATAGAAAAAATTTCACAAATGGAATCAAAATTTCTAGGCGTATGCCGTGAGTTCCCCATGGGACATGCTTGTAAGAGTTTACTTTTCAGATATAGAAACATTTTAACAAACGGAATCTAAGTAGCATTGTGAATTCAGTATGTTACCAGCAGGATTCGCATGTAATAAGCGTACTATTTAAGATACAGCAACATTTTAATGAACAGAAACACTGTTTCTTTGTGAATTCAGGTAGTTCCCATTACCAAGCTCTAGTAATATGTGTACTTTTAAAGATTTATCAAAAAATCTTGAGCCGAATCTTAGTAACTTGGTGAATTCAGTTAGTTACCAAGAGTCCGCAATAGTAATAAGTGGACATTTCAAGATATATAAAAATTTTCACGAATGGAATAAAAATTTCTAGGAGAATTCAGTGAGATCCCAATGGGACATGCTAGTATGAGTGTGCTTTTCAAGATATAGCAACATTTTAATGAACGGAATCTAATATGGTGAATTCAGTAGGTTCCCAGTATGATTCCCATGTAATAAGGTTACTATTCAAGATACAGCAACATTTTAATCTCTGAAACACTGTTTCTGTGTGAATTCAGTTAGTTCCCATTAGCAGGCTCTAGTAATATGTGTACATTTAAAGATTTATCAAAATTTCGTGAGCCGAATCTAAGTAACTTGGCGAATTCAGCTAGTTCCCAACAGGACATAAGAGTAATAAGTGCACTTTCGGTATATAGAAAATTTTCACGAATGGAATCAAAATTCTAGGCAAATTCATGATTTCCCAATGGGGCATGCTTGTATGAGTGTACTTTTCAAGATATAGCAACATTTTGACAAACAGCATCTACGTTTCATGGTGAATTCAATAGGTTACCAATAGGATTTGCATGTAATAAGGGTACTATTCAAGATACAGCAACATTTTAACGAAATGAAACACTGTTTCTATGTGAATTCAGGTAGTTCCCATTACCAGGATTTAGTATTATATGTACTTTTAAAGAATTATCAAAATTTCCTGAGCCGAATCTAAGTAACTTGGTGAATTTAGTTATTTCCCAATAAGCCGCAATAGTAATAAGTGGAGTGTTCGGGATATAGGAAAATTTTCGCGAATGGAATCAAATGTCTAGGCGAATTCAGTGATTTCCCAATGGGACATGCTTGTATGAGTGTGCTTTTCAAGATATAGCAACATTTTGACAAACGGCATCTAAGTTTCATGGTGAATTTAATAGGTTACCAATAGGATTTGCATGTAATAAGGGTACTATTCAAGATACAGCAACATTTTAACGAGCTGAAACACTGTTTCTATGTGAATTCAGGTAGTTCCCATTACCAGGCTTTAGTATTATATGTACTTTTAAAGAATTATCAAAATTTCCTGAGCCGAATCTAAGTAACTTGGTGAATTCAGTTAGTTCCCAATAGTTCGCAATAGTAATAAGAGGACTGTTTGGTAAATAGAAAAATTTTCAAGAATAGAATCAAAATTTCTAGGTGAATTCATTGAGTTCCCAATGGGACATGCTTGTATGAGTGTGCTTTTCAAGATATAGCAACATTTTAACGAACGGAATCTAAGTATCATGGTGAATTCAGTAGGTTCACAATAGGATTCGCATGTAATAAGGGTAATATTCATGATACAGCCTCATTTTAACGAACTGAAACACTGATTCTTTGTGAATTCAGATAGTTCACATTAGCAGGCTCTAGTAATATGTGTACTTTTAGATCTATCAAAATATCGTGAGCCGAATCTTAGTAACTTGGTGAATTCAGTTAGTATCCAATAGTTCGCAATAGTAATAAGAGGACTGCTCTGGAAATAGAAAATTTTTCAAGAATAGAATCAAAATTTCTAGGTGAATTCATTGAGTTCCCAATGGGACATGCTTGTATTAGTTTGCTTTTCAAGATATAGCAACATTTTAACGAACGGAATCTAAGTATCATGGTGAATTCAGTAGGTTCACAATAGGATTCGCATGTAATAAGGGTACTATTCATGATACAGCCTCATTTTAACGAACTGAAACACTGTTTCTTTGTGAATTAAGGTAGTTCCCACTAGCAGGCTCTAGTAATATGTGTACTTTTAAAGATTTATCAAAATTATGTGAGCCGAATCTTAGTAACTTGGTGAATTCAGTTAGTATCCAATAGTTCACAATAGTAATAAGAGGACTGTTCTGGAAATAGAAAAATTTTCAAGAATAGAATCAAAATTTCTAGGTGAATTCATTGAGTTCCCAATGGGACATGCTTATATTAGTTTGCTTTTCAAGATATAGCAACATTTTAACGAACGGAATCTAGGTATCATGGTGAATTCAGTAGGTTCACAATAGGATTCACATGTAATAAGGGTACTATTCATGATACAGCCTCATTTCAACGAACTGAAACACTGTTTCTTTGTGAATTAAGGTAGTTCCCACTAGCAGGCTCTAGTAATATGTGTACTTTTAAAGATTTATCAAAATTACGTGAGCCGAATCTAAGTAACTTGGTGATTTCAGTTAGTTCCCAATAGGCCGCAATAGTAATAAGTGCACTGTTTTGGATATAGAAAAATTTTCACGAATGGAATCAATATTTTTTGATGAATCAGTGAGTTCCCAATGGGACATGCTTGTATAAGGGTGCTTTTCAACATGTAGCATCATTTTAACGAACGGAGTGTAAGTATCATGGTGAATTCAGTATGTTCCCAATAGGATTCGCATGTAATAAGGATACTATTCAAGATACAGCAACTTTTTAACGCACTGAAACACTGTTTCTTTGTGAATTCAGGCAGTTCCCATTAGCAGGCTCTAGTAATATAGGTACTTTTAAAGATTTATCAAAATTTCGTGAGCCGAATCTAATTGACTTGGTGAATTCTGATAGTTCCAAATAGGCTGCAATAGTAATAAGTGGACTATTTGGGATATAGAAAAAATTTTGGAGACCTCCAGATCCTGAAAGGACATACTGGATAAACAGTTCTCTGCACCCAAATCCCATGGAGGGAGAGCTAAACCTACAGAGAGGCAGACACGCCTGGGAAACCTAAAGAGACTGCACTCTGCACACATCTCTGAAGCCAGAGGAAAACACCAAACTCCATCTGGATCCCTTGTCCACGGAGGCTCCCGGAAATGGCGGCGTGCAGATCTTCCTGGTTGCTGGTGCCGGAGAGACCTCGTAGGCTGCACCCCATGAGCAAACTTGAGCCTCGGGACTACAGGTAAGACCAATTTTCTGCTGCAAGAGACCTGCCTGGTGAAGCCAGGACACACAGAGGCAAAATTCCTCTAGGACCAGGCACTTCCTGTGTTTACCAGGAGTCCCAAACCCGCGGATCCCGGCCCGCAGCAGCTCTATGCTCCCAGACCCAGTGGGAGAGAGACCTCACCGCCTGGTCAGGTGGGCACTCCGGAGGCTGCAGAGTGGAAGAGACCACCAACACTGCCCACCCCTACCCACATCCCTGGCACAAGAGGAAACTGTATTCGGCCTCTGGGTTCCCATGGGGGAGGGCCCAGGAGCGGCAGGACCCCTGCACCTGAGACACCGCCAGAATCTCAAAGGACAGACCTGATAAACAGTTCTCTGCACCCAAATCCCATGGGAGCGAGAGTTAAACCTACAGAGAGGCAGACTCGCCTGGGAAACCAGAAGAGATTGCACTCTGCACACATCTCTGACGCCAGAGGAAAACACCAAACACCATCTGGAACCCTGGTGCACAGATGCTCCCAGAAAATGCGGCGCAGATCTTCCTGGTTGCTGCCGCCATGGAGAGCTCGTAGGCAGCACCCCACGAGCAAACTTGAGCCTCAGGACCACAGGTCAGACCAACTTTTCTGCTCCAAGTGACCTGCATGGTGAACACCAGACACAGGCCCACAGGAACAGTTGAAGGCCTGTAGATAGGAAAAAGTACACGCCCGAAAGCAGAACACTCTGTCCCCATAACTGGCTGAGAGAAAACAGGAAAACAGGTCTACAGCACTCCGGACACACAGGCTTATAGGACAGTATAGCCACTGTCAGAAATAGCAGTACAAAGTAACACTAGAGATAATCTGATGGCAAGAGGTAAGCGCAGGAACCCAAGCAACAGAAACCAAGACTACATGGCATCATCGGAGCCCAATTCTCCCACCAAAGCAAACATGGAGTATCCAAACACACCAGAAAAGCAAGATCTAGTTTCAAAATCATATCTGATCATGATGCTGGAGGACTTCAAGAAAGACGTGAAGAACTCCCTTAGAAAATAAGTAGAAGCCTACAGAGAGGAATCGCAAAAGTCCCTGAAAGAATTCCATGAAATCATAAATAAACAAGTAGAAGCCCATAGAGAGGAGTCACAAAAATCCCTGAAATAATTCCAGGAAAACATAATCAAACAGTTGAAGGAATTAAAAATGGAAATAGAAGCAATCAAGAAAGAACACATGGTACGACCCTGGATAGAGAAAACCAAAAGAAGAGACAAGGAACTGTAGATACGAGCTTCACCAACAGATACAAGAGATGGAAGAGAGAATCTCAGGAGCAGAAGATTCCATAGAAATCATTGACTCAACTGTCAAAGATAACGTAAAGCGGAAAAAGCTACTGGTCCAAAACATACAGGAAATCCAGGACTCAATGAGAAGATCAAACCTAAGGATAATAGGTATAGAAGAGAGTGAAGATTCCCAGCTCAAAGGACCAGTAAATATCTTCAACAAAATCAAAGAAGAAAACTTCCCTAACCTAAAAAAAGAGATACCCATAGACATACAAGAAGCCTACAGAACTCCAAATAGATTGGACTAGGAAAGAAACTCCTCCCGTCACATAATAGTCAAAACATCAAATGCACAAAATAAAGAAAGAATATTAAAAGAAGTAAGGGAAAAAGGTCAAGTAACATATAAAGGCAGAACTATCAGAATCACACCAGACTTCTCACCAGAGAGTATGAAAGCCAGAAGATCGTGGATAGATGTCATACAGACTCTGAGAGAACACAAATGCCAGCCCAGGTTAATGTATCCTGCAAAAACTCTCAATTAACATAGATGGAGAAACCAAGATATTCCATGACAAAACCAAATTTACACAATATCTTTCTACAAATCCAGAACTACAAAGGATAATAAATGGTAAAGCCCAACATAAGGAGGCAAGCTATACCCTAGAAGAAACAAGAAACCAATCGTCTTGGCAGCAAAACAAAGAGAAGAAAAGCACACAAACATAACCTCACATCCAAATATGAATATAACAGGAAGCAAAATCACTATTCCTTAATATCTCTCAACATCACTGGCCTCAACTCCCCAATAAAAAGACATAGATTAACAAACTGGATACGCAACCAGGACTCTGCATTCTGCCGCCTACAGGAAACACACCTCAGAGACAAAGACAGACACTACCTCAGAGTGAAAGGCTGGAAAACAACTTTCCAAGCAAAGGGTCGGAAGAAGCAAGCTGGAGTAGCCATTCTAATATCAAATAAAATCAATTTTCAACTAAAATTCATCAAAAAAGATAAGGAAGGGCACTTCATATTCGTCAAAGGAAAAATCCACCAAGATGAACTCTCAATCCTATATATCTATGTCCCAAAAACAAGGGCACCTATATACGTAAAAGAAACCTTACTAGAGCTCAAAACACACATTGCACCTAACACAATAATAGAAGGAAACTTCAACACCGCACTCTCATCAATGGACAGATCATGGAAATGGAAATTAAACAGAGACATAGAAGAGACTAAGAGAAGTCATGAGCCAAATGGACTTAACAGATATTTATACAACATTCTACTCTAAAGCAAAAGGATATACCTTCTTCTCAGCTCCTCATGGTATTTTCTCCAAAATTGACCATATAATTGGTCAAAAAACGGGCCTCAACAGGTACAGAAAGATAGAAATAATCCCATGTGTGCTATCGGACCACCACGGCCTAAAACTGGTCTTCAATAACAATAAGGGAAGAATGCCCACATATACGTGGAAATTGAACAATGCTCTACTCAATGATAACCTGGTCAAGGAAGAAATAAAGAAAGAAATTAAAGACTTTTCAGAATTTAATGAAAATGAAGGTACAACATACCCAAACTTATGGGACACAATGAAAGCTGTGCTAAGAGGAAAACTCATAGCGCTGAGTGCCTGCAGAAAGAAACAGAAAGAGCATATGTCAGCAGCTTGACATCACACCTAAAATCTCTCGAACAAAAAGAAGCAAATACACCCAGGAGGAGTAGAAGGCAGGAAATAATCAAACTCAGAGCTGATATCAACCAAGTAGAAACAAAAAGGACCATAGAAAGAATCAACAGAACCAAAAGTTGGTTCTTTGAGAAAATCAACAAGATAGATAAACCCTTAGCCAGACTAACAAGAGGACACAGAGAGTGTATCCAAATTAACAAAATCAGAAATGAAAAGGTAGACATAACTACAGATTCAGAGGAAATTCAAAAAATCATCAGATCTTACTATAAAAGCATATATTCAACAAAACTTGAAAATCTGCAGGAAATGGACAATTTCCTAGACAGATACCAGGTACCGAAGTTAAATCAGGAACAGATAAAGCAGTTAAACAACCCCATAACTCCTAAGGAAATAGAAGCAGTCATTAAAGCTCTCCCAACCAAAAAGAGCCCAGGTCCAGACGGGTTTAGTGTAGAATTCTATCAGACCTTCATAGAAGACCTCGTACCATTATTATCCAAACTATTCCACAAAATTGAAACACATGAAGCACTACCGAATTCCTTCTATGAAGCCACAATTGCTCTTATACCTAAACCACACAAAGACCCAACAAAGAAAGAGAACTTCAGACCAATTTCCCTTAAGAATATCGACGCAAAAGTGCTCAATAAAATTCTGGCAAACCGAATCCAAGAGCACATCAAAACAATCATCCACCATGATCAAGTAGGCTTCATCCCAGGCATGCAGGGATGGTTTAATATACGAAAAACCATCAACATGATCCATTATATAAAGAAACTGAAAGAACAAAACCACATGATCATTTCATTAGATGCTGAGAAAGCATTTGACAAAATTCAACACCCCTTCATGATAAAAGTCCTGGAAAGAATAGGAATTCACGGCCCATACCTCAACATAGTAAAAGCTATATACAGCAAACCAGTTGCTAACATTAAACTAAATGGAGAGAAACTTGAAGCAATCCCACTAAAATCAGGGACTAGACAATGCTGCCCACTCTCTCCCTACTTATTCAATATAGTTCTTGAAGTTCTAGCCAGAGCAATCAGACAACAAAAGGAGGTCAAGGGGAAACAGATCGGAAAAGAAGAAGTCAAAGTATCACTATTTGCAGATGATATGATAGTATATATAAGTGATCCCAAAAGTTCCACCAGAGAACTACTAAAGCTGATAAACAACTTCAGCAAAGTGGCTGGGTATAAAATTAACTCAAAAAAATTCAGTAGCCTTCCTCTACACAAAAGAGAAACAAGCCGAGAAAGAAATTAGGGAAACGACACCCTTCATAATAGACCCAAATAATATAAAGTACCTCAGTGTGATTTTAACCAAGCAAGTAAAAGATTTGTACAATAAGCACTTCAAGACTCTGAAGAAAGAAATTGAAGAAGACCTCAGAAGATGGAAAGATCTCCCATGCTCATGGATTGGCAAGAATAATATAATAAAAATGGCCATTTTACCAAAAGCGATCTACAGATTCAATGCAATCCCCATCAAAATACCTATCCATTTCTTCAGACAGTTAGACAGAACAATTTGCAAATTCATCTGGAATAACAAAAAACACAGGATAGCTGAAACTATCCTCAACAATAAAAGGACTTCAGGGGGAATCACTATCCCTGAACTCAAGCAGTATTACAGAGCAATAGTGATAAAAAACTGCATGGTATTGATACAGGGACAAACAGATAGACAAATGGAACAGAATTGAAGACCCAGAAATGAACCCACACACCTATGCGCACTTGATTTTTGACAAAGGAGCCAAAACCATCAAATGGAAAAAAGATAGCATTTTCAGCAAATGGTGCTGGTTCAACTGGAGGTCAACATGTAGAAGAATGCAGATCGATCCATGCTTATCACCCTGTACAAAGCTTAAGTCCACGTGGATCAAGGACCTCCACATCAAACCAGATACACTCAAACTAATAGTCGAAAACCTAGGGAACCATCTGGAACACATGGGCACTGGAAAAAATTTCCTGAACAAAACACCAATGGCTTATGCTCTAAGATCAAGAAACGACAAATGGGATCTAATAAAACAGCAAAGCTTCTGTAAGGCAAAGGACACTGTGGTTAGGACAAAAGGCAACCAATGGATTGGGAAAAGTTCGTTAAAAATCCAACAACAGATAGAGGCCTTATATCCAAAATATACAAAGAACTCAAGAAGTAGGACTGCAGGGAGACAAATAACCCTATTAAAATGGGGTTCAGAGCTAAACAAAGAATTCACAGCTGAGGAATGCCGAATGGCTGAGTAACACCTAAAGAAACTTTCAACATCTTTAGTCATAAGGGAAATGCAAATCAAAACAACCCTGAGATTTCACCTCACACAAGTGAGAATGGCTAAGACCAAAAATTCAGGTGACAGCAAATGCTGGCGAGGATGCGGAGAAAGAGGAACACTCCTCCATTGTTGGTGGGATTGCAGACTGGTGCAACCATTCTGGAAATGAGTCTGGAGGTTCCTCAGAAAATTGGACATTGAACTGCCTGAGGATCCAGCTATACCTCTCTTGGGCATATACCCAAAAGATGCCCCAACATATAAAAAAAGACATGCTCCACTATGTTCATCGCAGCCTTATTTATAATAGCCAGAAGCTGGAAAGAACACAGATGCCCTTCAATAGAGAAATGGATACAGAAAATGTGGTACATCTACACAATGGAATATTACTCAGCTATCAAAAACAATGACTTGATGAAATTGTAGGCAAATGGTTGGAACTGGAAAATGTCATCCTGAGTGAGGTAACCCAATCACAGAAAAACACACATGGTATGTGCTCATTGATACGTGGCTATTAGCCCAAATGCTTGAATTACCCTAGATGCCTAGAACAAATGAAACTCCAGACGGATGATCGAAATGTGAATGCTTCACTCCTTCTTTAAAAGGGGAACAAGAATACCTTTGGCAGGGAATAGAGAGGCAAAGATTAAAACAGAGACAGAAGGAACGCCCATTTAGGGCCTGCCCCACATGTGGCCCATACATATACAGCCATCCAATTAGACAAGATGGATGAAGCAAAGAAGTGCAGGCTGACAGGAGCTGGATGTAGATCGCTCCTGAGAGACACAGCCAGAATACAGCAAATACAGAGGCGAATGCCAGCAGCAAACCACTGAACTGAGAATCGGACTCCCGTTGGAGGAATCAGAGAAAGAACTGGAAGAGCTTGAAGGTGCTCGAGACCCCATATGTACAACAATGCCAAGCAACCAGAGCTTCCAGGGAAAAGCCACTACATAAAGACTATACATGGACTGACCCTGGACTCTGACCTCATAGGTAGCAATGAATATCCTAGTAAGAGCACCAGTGGAAGGGGAAGCCCTGGGTCCTGCTAAGACTGAACCCGCAGTGAACTAGATTGTTGGGTGGAGGGCAACAAGGGGGAGAGAATGAGAAGGGGAACACCCATAAAAAAGGGGAGGGGGAAGGGGATGTTTGCCCGGAAACCGGGAAAGGGAATGACACTCGAAATGTATATAAGAAATACTCAAGTTAATAAAAAAAAAAGAAAAAAAAGAAAAATTGTCAGGAATAGAATCAAAATTTCTATGCGAATTCAGTGAGTTCCCAATGGGACATGCTTGTATGAGTGTGCTTTTCCAGATGTAGCAACATTTAAACGAACGGAATCTAAGTATCATGGTGTATTCAGTAGGTTCCCAATAGTATTCGCCTGTAATAAGGGTACTATTAAAATAAAGAAAATTTTAATGAACTGAAACACTGTTTTTTTTGTGAATTCAGGCAGTTCCCATTAGCAGGCTCTAGTAATATGTGTACTTTTAAAGATTTTTCTCAATTTTGTGAGGCGAATCTAAGGAACATGGTGAAATCAGTTAGTTCCCAATAGGCCGCAGTAGTAATAAGTGGACTGTTCGGGATATAGAAAAATTTTCAGGAGTGGAATCAAAATTTCTACGCGAATTCAGTGAGTTCACAATGGGACATGCTTATGATTGTGCTTTTAAAGATATAGCAACATTTTAAAGAACGGAATCTAAGTATCATGGTGAATTCAGTAGGTTCCGAATAGTTTCGCATGTAATAAGGGTACTCTTCAAGATACAGCAACATTTTAACAAACTGAAACACTGTTTCTTTGTGAATTCAGGTAGTTCCCATTAGCAGGCTCTAGTAAAATGTGTATTTTTAAAGATTTATCAAAATTTCGCCAGCCGAATCTAAGTAACTTGGTGAATTCAGTTAGTTCCCAATAGGCCGCAATAGTAATAAGCAGAATGTTCGGGTTATAGAAAAATTTTCACTAATGGAATCCAAATTTCTACGCGAATTCAGTGAGTTCCCAATGGGACATGCTTGTATGAGTGTGCTTTTCAGGATTTAGCAACATTTTAACAAAGAGAATCTAAGTATCATGGTGAATTCGGTAGGTTCCCAATAGGATTAGCATGTAATAAGGGTACTACTGAAGATACAGCAACATTTTAACGAACTGAAACACTGTTTCTTTGAATTCAGGCAGTTCCCATTAGCAGGCTCTAGTAATATATGTAATTTTAAAGATTTATCGGGGCTGGGGATTTAGCTCAGTGGTAGAGCGCTTACCTAGGAAGCGCAAGGCCCTGGGTTTGATCCCCAGCTCCGAAAAAAAAAGAACCAAAAAAAAAAAAAGATTTATCAAAACCTCGTGAGCCGATTCTAAGTAGCATGTTGAAGTCAGATATTTCCCAATAGGCTGCAATAGTAATAAGTGGACTGTTCGGGATATAGTAAAATTTTCACACATGGAATCAAATTTCTATGCGAATTCAGTGAGTTCCCAATGGGACATGCTTGTATGAGTGTGCTTTTCAAGATATTGCAAAATTTAAAGAACGGAATCTAAGTTTCATGGTGAATCAGTGGTTCCCAATAGGATTCGCATTTAACAACTGTACTATTCAAGATACAACAACATTTTAACAAACTGAAACACTGTTTCTTTGTGAATTCAGGCAGTTCCCATTAGCAGGCTCTAGTAATATGTGTACTTTTAAAGATTTATCAAAATTTCGTGAGCCGAATCTAAGTAACATGTGAATTCAGTTAGTTCCCAATAGGCTTCAATAGTAATAAGTGGACTGTTCAGGATATAGAAAAATTGTCACGAAAGGAATCAAAATTTCTAGACGAATTCGGTCAGTTCCCAATGGGACATGCTTGTATGAGTGTACTTTTCAAGATATATCAACATTTTGACGAACGGAATCTAGTTATCATCGTAAATTCAGTAGGTTCCCAGAAGGATTCACATGTAATAAGGGTATTATTCAAGATACAGCAACAGTTTAACGAACTGAAACACTGTTTCTTTATGAATTCAGTTAGTTACCATCTGCAGGCTCTAGTGATATGTGTACTTTTAAAGATTTATCAAAATATCGTGAGCCGAATCTAGGTGACTTGGTGAATTCAGTTAGTTACCAATAGTCCGCAATAGTAATAAGAGGAGAGTTCGGCATATAGAAATATTTTCACGAATGGAATCAAAATTTCTAGGCGAATTCAGTGAGTTCCCAATGGGACCTGCTTGTATGAGTGTGCTTTTCAAGATATAGCAACATTTTAACGAACAGAATCTAAGTATCATGGTGAATTCAGTAGGATACCGTTAGGATTCCCATGTAACAAGGGTACTGTTCAAGATACTGCACATTTTAACGAACTGAAACACTATTTGTTTGTGAATTCAGGTACTTCCCATTAGCAGGCTCTAGTAATATGTGTACTTTTAAGGAATTATCAAAATTTCGTCAGACGATTCTAAGTAACTGGATGAATTCAGTTACTTCCCCTTAGGCCGAAATACTAATAAGTAGACTGTTCGGGATATAGATAAATTTTCACTAAAGGAATCAAAACTTCTAGGCGAATTCAGTGAGTTCCCAAATGGACATGCTTTATGAGTGTGCCTTTCAAGATATAGCAATATTTAACGAACAGAATCTAAGTATCATGGTGAATTCAGTAGGTTCCCAATAGGATTCGCATGTAATAAGGGTACTATTCAAGATACAGCAACATTTGAACGAACTTAAACACTGTTTCTTTGTGAATTCAGGTAGTTCCCATTAGCAGGCTCTAGTAATATGTGTACTTTTAAAGATTTATCAAAACTTCGTTTGCCGAATCTTAGTAACTTCGTGAATTCAGTAAGTTCCCAATAGGCCGCAGTAGTAATAAGTGGACATTTCGGGAAATTGAAAATTTTTCACGAATGGAATAAAAATTTCTAGGCGAATTCAGTGAGTTCCCAATGGAACATGCTTTGTGTGAGTGTACTTTTCAAGATATATCAACATTTTAACGAACGGAATCTAAGTATCATGGTGAATCCAGTAGGTACACAAAAGGATTCGCATGTAATAAGGGTAGTATACAAGATACAGCAACATTTTAAGGAACTGAAACACTGTTTCTTTGTGAATTCACATAGTTCCCATTAGCAGGTATTAGTAGTATGTGTACTTTTATAGATTTATCCAAATTTCTTGATCCGAATCTAAGTAAATTGGTGAACTCACTTAGTTCCAATTAGGCCACAATAGTAATCTGTGGACAGATGGGGATATAGAAAAATTTTCACGAGTGGAATCAAAATTTCTAGGAAAATTCAGTGGACATGCTTGTATGAGATTCCTTTTCAAGATATAGCAACATTTTTATGAACGGAATCTAAGTATCATGGTGAATTCAGTCGGTTCCCTATAGGATTCGCATGTAATAAGTATACTATTCAAGATACAGCAACATTTTAACGAATGAAACACTGTATCTTTGTGAATTTAGGTACCTCTCATTAGCAGGCTCTAGTAATATGTGTACTTTTAAAGATTTATCAAAATTTCGCCAGCCGAATCTAAGTAATTTGGTGAATTCAGTTATTTCCCAATAGGCCGCAATAGTAATAAGTGGACTTTTTGGGATATAGAACAATTTTCACGAATGGAATCAAATTTTCTAGGCGAATTCAGTGAGTTCCCAATGGGACATATTATATGAGTGTACTTTTCAACACATACCAACATTTTAACAAACGGAATCTAAGTATCATGATGAATTCAATAGGTTCTAATAGGATTCACATGTAATAAGGGTACTATTCAAGGTGCAGCAACATTTTAACGAACTGAAACACTGTTTCTTTGTGAATTAAGGCAGTTCCCATTAGCAGGCATAGTAATATATGTACTTTAAAAGATTTATCATAATTTCGTGAGCCGAATCTATGTAACTGTATGAATTCCGCTATTTCCAAATAGGCCGCAATAGTAATAAGTGGACTGTTCGGGATAAAGAAAAATTTTCAGGAATGAAATCAAAATTTCTAAGCGAATTCAGTGAGTTCCCAATGGGACATGCTTTTTGAGTGTGCTTTTCAAGATATAGCAACATTTTAACAAACGGAATCTAAGTATCCTGGTGAATTCAGTAGGTTCCCAATAGGATTCCCATGTAATAAGGGTACTATTCAAGACACTCCAACATTTTAATGAACTGAAACACTGTTACTTTGTGAATTCAGGTAGTAACCATTAGCAGGCTCTAGTGTTATGTGTTCTTTTAAAGATTTACCAAAATTTTGTGAGCCGAATCTTAGGAACTTAGTGAATTCAGTTATTTCCCAATAGGCTGATTTAGTAATAAGTTGACTTTTCGGGATATTGAACAATTTTTACGAATGGAATCAAAATTTCTAGGCGAATTCAGTGAGTTACCCATGGGACACGCTTTTTATGAGTGTACTTTTCAAGATATAGCAACATTTTAACAAACGGAATCTAAGTATCATGGTGCATTCAGTAGGTTCCCAAAAGGATTCGCATGTAATAAGGGTACTATACAAGATACAGCAACATTTTAGCGAACTGAAACACTGTTTCTTTGTGAATTCACGTAGTTCACATTAACAGGTTTTAGTAATATGTGTACTTTTATAGATTTATCAAAATTTTGTGATCCGAATCTAAGTAAATTGGTGAATTCAGTTAGTTACCAATAGGTCGCAATAGTAATATGTGGACTGTTCGGGATATAGAAAAATTTTCACGAATGGAATCAAAATTCCTAGGCGAATTCAGTGAGTTCCCAATGGGACATGTTTGTATGGGAGTGCTTTTCAAGATATAGCAACATTTTTACGAACGGAATCTAAGTATCATGGTGAATTCAGTAGGTTCTCTATAGGATTCGCATGTAATAAGTATACTATTCAAGATACAGCAACATTTTAACCACTGAAACACTGTATCTTTGTGAATTCAGGTAGTTCTCATTAGTAGGCTCTAGTAATATGTGTACTTTTAAAGATTTATCAAAACTTCGCCAGTCGAATCTAAGTAACTTGGTGAATTCAGTTAGTTCCCAATAGGCTGCAATAGAAATAAGTGGACTGTTTGGGATATAGAACAATTTTCACGAATGAAATCAAAATTTCTAGGCGAATTCACTGAGTTTCCAATGGGACATGCTTGTATGAGTGTACTTTTCAAGATTTCAAGATAGCAACATTTTAACAAACGGATTCTAAGTATCATGGTGAATTCAGTAGGTTCCAATAGGATTCACATTTAATAAGGGTACTATTCAAAACAGCAACATTTTAACGACCTGAATCACTGTTTCGTTGTGAATTCAGTCAGTTCCCATTAGTATTCTCTAGTAATGTATGTACTTTTAAAGATTTATTAAAATTTCCTGAGCTGAATATAAGTAACTTGGTGAATTCCGTTAGTTTCAAATATTCCGCA
The DNA here is from genome assembly GCF_021556685.1 of Rattus norvegicus. Classification (NCBI taxonomy): domain Eukaryota; kingdom Metazoa; phylum Chordata; class Mammalia; order Rodentia; family Muridae; genus Rattus; species Rattus norvegicus. The sequence goes on from NC_141550.1 coordinate 42,145,842, forward strand.
ATAGTAATAAGTGGACAGTTTGGGATAGAGAAAAATTTTCACGAATGGAATCAAAATTTCTAGGCGAATTCAGTGAGTTCCCAATGGGACATGCTTTATGAGTGTACTTTTCAAGATTTAGAGACATTTTAACGAACGGAATCTAAGTATCATGGTGAATTAATAAGTTCCCAATAGGATTCGCATGTAATAAGGACAATATTCAATACACTCCAACATTTTAACGAACTGAAACAGTGTTTCTTTGTGAATTCAGGTAGTTACCATTAGCAGCCTCTACTGCTATGTGTACTTTTAAAGATTTATCAAAATTTCCTGAGCCGAATCTTAGTTACTTGGTGAATTCAGTTAGTTCTCAATAGGCCACAATCGTAATAAGTGGACTGTTCAGGATATAGAAAAATTTCAAGAATGGATTAAAAATTTCTAGGCGAATTCAGTCAGTACCTATGGGACATGCTTGTATGAGTGTGCTTTTGAAGATATAGCAACATATTAACGAATGGAATCTAAGTATCTTGGTGAATTTAGTAGGTCCCCAAAAGGATTCGCATGTAATAAGGGTACTATTCAAGACACAGCAACATTTTAACGAACTGTAAACCTGTTTATTTGTGAATTCAAGTAGTTCCCATTAGCAGGCTCTAGTAATGTGTGTACTTTTTAATTCATCAAATTTCGTGAGCCGAATCTTAGGAACGTAGTGAACTCAGTTAGTTGACAGTAGGCCGCAATAGTAATAAGTGGACTTTTCAGGATATTGAAAAACTTTTACGTATAGAATCAAAAGTTCTAGGCAAATTCATTGAGTTCCCCATGGGACATGCTTTGTATGAGTGTACTTTTCAAGATATAGCAACATTTTAACAAATGGAATCTAAGTATCATGTTGAATTCAGTAGGTTCCCAGTAGGATTCGCATGTAATAAGGGTACTATACAAGATACAGCAACATTTTAGCGAACTGAAACACTGTTTCTTTTTGAATTCACGTAATTCCCACTAGCAGGTTTTAGTAATATGTGTACTTTTATAGATTTATCAAAATTTCGTTATCTGAATCTAAGTAAATTGGTGAATTATGTTAGTTCCCAATAGACCGCAATAGTAATATGTGGACTTTTCGGAATATAGAAAAGTTTACACGAATGGAATCAAAATTTCTAGGAGAATTCAGTGAGTACCCAATGGGACATGCTTGTATGAGAGTGCTTTTCAAGATATAGCAACATTTTCACGAACAGAATTTAAGTATCATGGTGAATTCAGTCGGTTCCGTATAGGATTCGCATGTAATAAGTATACTATTCAAAATACAGCAACATTTTAACCACTGAAACACTGTATCTTTGTGAATTCAGGTAGTTCTCATTAGCAGGCTCAAGTAATATGTGTACTTTTAAAGATTTATCAAAATTTCGCCAGTTGAATCTAAGTAACTTGGTGAATTCAGTTAGTTCCCAATAGGCCGCAATAGTAATAAGTGGACAGTTTGGGATATAGAACTATTTTCACGAATGGAATCAAAATTTCTTGGCGAATTCAGTGAGTTCCCAATGGGACATGCCTGTATGAGTGTACTTTTCAAAATATAGCAACAGTTTAACAAACGGAATCTAAGTTTCATGGTGAATTCAGTAGGTTCCCATTAGGATTCACATGTAATAAGGGTACTATTCAAGGTACAGCAACATTTTAAAGAACTGAAACACGGTTTCTTTGTGAATTCAGGTAGTTTCCATTAGCAGTCTCTAGTGTTATGTGTACTTTTAAAGATTTATCAAAATTTCTTGAGCAGAATCTTAGTAACTTGGTGAATTCAGTTAGTTCCCAATAGGTCGCAATAGTAGTAGTGGACTGTTTGGGATATCGAAAAATTTCAAGAATGGATTCAAAATTTCTAGGCGAATTCAGTGAGTCCTCAATGGGACATGATTGTTTGCGTGTGCTTTTCAAGATATAGCAACATATTAACGAAGGATATCTAAGTATCATTGTGAATTCAGTAGGATCCCAGTAGGATTCACAAGTAATAAGGGTACTATTCAAGATATAGCAAAATTTTAACGAACTGAAAAACTGAATCTTTGTGAATTTAATTAGTTCACATTAGCAGGCTCTAGTAATATGTGTACTTTTAAAGATTTATCAAAATTTTGTGGGCAGAGTCTAAGTAACATGGTAAATTCAGTTAGTTCCCAATAGGCTGCAGTAGTAATAAGTGGAGTGTTTGGGATATAGGAAAATTTTCTCAAATGGAATCATGATATCAAGGCGAATTCCGTGAGTTCTCGATGGGACATTCTTGTATCAGTCTGCTTTTCAAGATATAGTAAGTAACATTTTAACGAACGTAATGTAACTAACCTGGTGGATTCAGTATGTTCCCAATAAGAATTGCATGTAATAAGGGTACTATTCAAGATACAGAAACATTTTAACGAACTGAAAAACTGTTTCTTTGTGAATTCTAGTAGTTCCCATTAGCAGGCTCTAGTAAAATGTGTACTTTTGAAGATCTATCAGAATTTTGTGACCCGAACCTAAGTAAATTGGTTCAAACTGTTAGTTCCCAATAGGCCGCAATAATAGTATGTGGACTCTTTGGGATATAGAAAAATTTTCACGAATGGAATCAAAATTTCTAGGTGAATTCAGTGAGTTCCCAATGGGACATGCTTGTTTCAGTGTGCTTTTCAAGATATAGCAACATTTTAACGAACGGAATCTAAGTATCATGGTGAATTCAGTAGGTTCCCAATAGGATTTGCATGTAATAAGGGTACTATTCAAGATACTGCAACATTTTAATGAACTGAAACACTCTTTCTTTGTGAGTTCCGGTAGTTCCCATTAGCAGGCTCTAGTAATATGTGTACTTTTAAAGATTTATCAAAATTTCGTGAGCCGAATCTAAGTAACTTGGTGAATTCAATTAGTTTCCCCTAGACCCCAATAGTAATAAGTGGACTGTTCGGGATATAGAAAATTTTCACGATGGAGTTAAAATTTCTAGGCGAATTAGTGAGTTCCCATTGGGACATGCTTGTATGAGTGTGCTTTTCAAGATATAGCAACATTTAACGAACGGAATGTAATTGACCTGGTGAATTCAGTAGGTCCCAATAGGATTCACATGTAATAGGAGTACTATTCAAGATACAGCAAATTTTAACGAATTGAAACACTGTTTCTTTGTTAATTCAGGTAGTTACCCTTAGCAGGCTCTAGTAAAATGTATACTTTTAAAGATCTATCAAAATTTTGTTACCCGAATCTAAGTAAATTGGTGAAAACAGTTAGTTCCCAATAGGCCACAATAGTAATAAGTGGACTGTTCGTGATATAGAAAAATTTTCATGAATGGAATCAAAATTTCTAGGTGAATTCAGTGAGTTCCCAATGGGACATGCTTGTTTTAGTGTGCTTTTCAAGATTTACCAAGATTTTAACGAACAGAATCTAAGTATCATGGTGAATTCAGCAGTTTCCCAATAAAATTTGCATGTAATAAGGGTACTATTCAAGATACTGCAACATTTTAATGAACTGAAACACTGTTTCTTTGTGAGTTCAGGTAGTTCCCATTAGCAGGCTCTAGTAATATGTGTACTTTTAAAGATTTATCAAAATTTTGTGCGCCGAATCTCAGTAACTTGGTGAATTCAGTTAGTTCCCAATAGGCCGCAATAGTAATAAGTGGACTTTTCGGGTTATAGAAAAATTTTCTCAAATGGAATCACAATTTCTAAGTGAATTCAGTGAGTTCCCAAAGGGACATGATTGTGTGAGTGTGCTTTTCAAGATATAGCAACATGTTTACAATCGGAACCTTGTATCATGTTGATTTCAGTAGGTTCCCACTAGGATTCGCATATAATAAGAGTACTATTCAAGATACTGCAACATTTTGACGAACTAAAACACTGTTTCTTTATGAATCAGGCAGTTTCCACTAGCAGGCTCTATTAATATCTGTACTTTTAAAGATTTATCAAAATTTTGTGAGCCGAATCTTAGTAACTTGGTGAATTGAGTTAGTTCCCAATAGGCCAAAATAGCAGTAAGTGTATTTTTAGGGTTATAAAAAAATTTTAACGAATGGAATCAAAATTTCGAGACGAATTCAGTGAGTTCCCAATGGGACATCTAGTATGAGTGTGCATTTCAAGATATAGCAACATTTTAATGAAAGGAATCTAAGTATCATGGTGAAATCTGTATGTTCCCAATAGGATTCACATGTAAGAAGGTTACTATTCAAGATACAGCAAAATTTTAACGAATTGAAACACTGTTTCTTTGTGAATTCAGGTAGTTCCCATTAGCAGGCTCTAGTAATATGTGTACTTTTAAAGATTTATCAAACTTCGTGAGCAGAACCTTAGTAATTTGGTGAATTCTTTTAGTTCCCAATAGGACGCACTAGTAATAAGTGGACTTTTCCGGATATAGAAAAATTTTCACAAATAGAATCAAAATTACTAAGTGAATTCAGTGAGTTTCCAATGGGCCATTCTTGAACAAGTGTTCTTTTCGAGATGTAGCAACATTTTAACGAATGGAATCTAAGTATCATTTTGAATTCAGTAGGATACCAATAGGACTCACATGTAATAAAGGTACTATTCAAGATACAGCAACATTTCAACGAACTGAAACACTGTTTCTTTGTGAATTCAGGCAGTTCCCATTAGCAGGCTCTAGTAATATGTGTATTTTAAAGATTTATCAAAATTTCGTGAGCCGATTCTTAGTAACTTGGTGAATTCAGTTAGTTCCCAATAGGCCGCAATAATAATAAGGGGACTTTTCGGGTTATAGAAAAATTTTCTCGATTGAAATCACAATTTCTAAGTGAATTCAGTGAGTTCCAAATGGGACATTCTTCTATGAGTGTGCTTTTCAAAATATAGTGGCATTTTAACGAACGTAATGTAACTATCATGGTGAATTCAGTAGGTTCCCAATAGGATTGGCATGTAATAAAGGTACTATTCAAGGTACAGCATCATTTTAAGGAATTGAAACACTGTTTCTTTGTTAACTCAGGTATTTCCCATGAGCAGGCTCTAGTAGTATGTGTACTTTTAAAGATTTATCAAAATTTCGTGAACCAATTCTAAGTAACTTGGAGAATTCAGTTAGTTCCCCATAGGCCGCAAGTAATAAGTGGACTTTTCGAGATATAGAAAAATTTTCAGGAATAGAATCGAAAACTTCTAGGCTTATTCAGTGAGTTCCCAGTGGGACGTGCTTGTATGAGTGTGCTTTTCAAGATATAGCAACATTTTAACGGAAGGAAATTAAGTATAATTGTGAATTCAATAAGTTACCAAAAGGATTCGCATGTAATAAGAGTACTATTCAACATACAGCAAAATTTTAACGAACTGAAACACTGTTTCTTTGTGAATTCAGGCAGTTCCCATTAGCAGGCTCTAGTAATATGTGTACTTTTGAAGATTTACCAAAATTTCGTGAGCCGAATCTTAGTAACTTGGTGAATTCAGTTAGTTCCAAATAGGCCGCAATAGTAATAAGTGGACTTTTCCGGATATAGAAAAATTTTCTCGAATGGAATCAAAATTTCTAGGCGAATTCAGTGAGTTCCCAATGGGACATGCTTGTATGAGTGTGCTTTTCAAGATATAGCAATATCTTAACGACCGGAATCTAAGTATCATGGTGAATTCAGTAGGTTCCCAATAGGATTCACATGTAATAGAGGTACTATTCAAGATACACCAACATTGTAACGAACTGAAAAACTGTTTCTTTGTGAATTCAGGTAGTTCCCATTAGCTGGCTCTAGTAATATGTGTACTTTTAAAGATTTATCAAAATTTCGTGAGCCGAATCTTAGAAACCTGATGAATTCCGTTAGTTCCCAAAAGGCCACAATAGTAATTAGTGGACTTTTCCAGATATAGAAAAATTTTCACAAATAAAATTTAAATTGCTAAGTGAATTCAGTGAGTTCCCAATGGGCCATTCTTGTATGAGTGTGCTTTTCATGATATAGCAGCATGTTAACGAACGGATTGTAAGTATCCTGGTGAATTCAGTAGGTTCCCAATAGGATTGGCATATAATAAGGGTACTATTCAAGGCACAGCAACATTTTAACGAAATGAAACACTCTTTCTTTCTGAATTCCATTAGTTCCCATGAGCAGGCTCTAGTATTATGTCTACTTTTAAAGATTTATCACAATTTCCTGAACTGTATCTAAGTAACTTGGTGAATTCAGTTAGTTCACCATACGCCGCAATAGTAATAAGTGTACTTTTCAAGATATGGACAAATTTTCATGAATGTAATCAAAATTTCCAGCCGAATTCCATGAGATCCAATTGGCAGATGATTGTATGAGTGTGTTTTTCAAGATATAGCAACATTTTAACCTACGAAATCTAAGTATCATGATGAACTCAGTATTCTCCCAAAAGTATTCCCAAGTAATAAGGGTACTATACAAGATACAGAAACATTTAAACGGACTGAAACACTGTTTTTTGTGAATTCAGGCAGTTCCCATTACCAGGCTCTAGTAATATGTGTACTTTTACATATTTCTCAAAATTTCGTGAGCCGAATCTTAGTAACATGGTGAATTCATTTAATTCCCAGTAGGCGGCAATAGTAATAAGTAGATTTTTCGGGTTATAGAAAAATTTTCACGAATGGAATCAAAATTTCGAGACGAATTCAGTGAGTTCTGAATGGGACATCGTGTATGACTGTGCTTTTCAAGATACAGCAAAATTTTAACGAATTGAAACACTTGTTTCCTTGTGAATTCAGGTAGATCCCATTAGCAGGCTCTAGTAATATATGTACTTTTAGAGATTTACCAAAATTTCGAGAGCCGAATCTTAGTAACTTTGTGAATTCAGTTAGTTCCCAATATGCCGCAATACTAATAAGTGGACTGTTCGGGATATAGAAAAATTTTCACTAGTGGAATCAAAATTTCTAGGCGAATTCAGTGAGTTCCCAATGGGACATGCTTGTATGAGTGTGCTTTTCAAGATATAGCAGCATTTTAACGAACGGATTGTAAGTATCCTGGTGAATTCAGTATGTTCCCAATCGTATTTGCATGTAATAATGGTACATTCAGGACACAGGAACCTGTTAAGGAACTGAAATACTGTTTCTTTGTGAATTCAGGTAGTTCCCATTAGCAGGCACTAGTAATATGTGTACTTTTAAAGATTTATCAAAATTTCGTGAGCCGAATCTTAGTAACTTGGTGAATTCAGTTAGTTCCCAATATGCCGCAATAGTAACAAGTGGACGGTTTGGATATAGAAAAATTTTCACTAATGGAATCAAAATTTCTAGGCGAATTCAGTGAGTTCCAAATGGGACATGCTAGTATGAGTGTGCTTTTCAAGATATAGCAACAGTTTAACGAAAGGAATCTAAGTATCATGGTGAGATCAGTAGGTTCCGAATAGGATTCGCATGTAATAAGGCTACTATTCAAGATACAGCAAAATTTTAGCGAATTGAAACACTGTTTCTTTGTGAATTCAGGTAGATCCCATTATCAGGCTCTGGTAAGATATGTACTTTTAAAGATTTATCAGAATTTCGTGAGCCAAATCTTAGTAACTTGGTGAATTCAGTTAGTTCCAAATAGCCCACAACAGTAATAAGTGGACTGTTTGGGATATAGAAAAATTTTCACTAATGGAATCAAAATTTGTAGGCGAATTCTGTGAGTTCCCAATGGGACACGCTTGTATGAGTGTGCTTTTCAAGATATACCAATATTGTATGAAAGGAAATGAAGTATAATTGTGAATTAAATAAATTACCAAAAGGATTCGCATGTAATAAGGGTACTATTCAACGTACAGCAACATTTTAACGAACTGAAACGCTGTTTCTTTCTGAATTCAGGCAGTTCCCATTTGCAGGCTCTAGTAATATGTGTACTTTTAAAGATTTATCAAAATTTCTTGACCGAATCTTAGTAACTTGGTGAAATCAGTTAGTTCCCAGTAGGCCGCAATAGTTATAATTATAATTTTTCGGGTTATAGAAAAATTTTCATGAATGGAATCAAAATTTCGAGATGAATTCAGTCAGTTAGCAATGGGACATCTTGTATGAGTGTGATTTTCAAGATGCAGGAAAATTTTAACGAATTGAAACACTGTTTCTTTGTGAATTCAGGTAGTTCCCATTAGCAGCCTCTAGTAGTATGTGTACTTTTAAAGATTTACCAAAGTTTCGTGAGCCGAATCTAAGTAACTTGTTGAATACAGTTGGTTCCCCATAGGCCACAATAGTAATAAGTAAACTGTTAGGGATATAGAAAAATTTAGAAGAATGAAATCAATATTTCGAGGTTAATTCACTGAGTTCCCAATGGGACATGCTTGTTTGAGTGTGCTTTTCAAGATATAGCAACATTTTAACGGAGGGAATCTAAGTATCCTTGTGAATTCAGTACGTTCCCAATAGGATTTGCATGTAATAATGGTACTCTTCAAGATACAGCATCATGTTAACGAACTGAAATACTGTTTCTTTGTGAATTCAGGTAGTTCCCATTAGTAGGCTCTAGTAATATGTGTACTTTTAAAGACCTATCAAAATTTTGTGACTTGAATCTAGTAATTTGGTGAAAAAAGTTAGTTCCCAATAGGCCGCAATAGTAAGAAGTGGACTTTTCGGGATATAGAAAAATTTTCCCGAAGGGAATCAAAATTTCTAGGCGAACACAGTGTGTTCACAATGGGACATGTTTGTATGAACGTGCTTTTCGAGCTATAGCAATATTTTAACGAACGGGATTTAAGTATCATGGTTAATTCAGTAGGTTCCCAATAGGATTCGCATGTAATAAGGGTACTATTGAAGATACAGCAACGTTTTAACGAATCGAAACACTGTTTCTTTGTAAATTCAGGTAGTTTCCATTAGCAGGCTCTAGTAATATGTGTACTTTTAAAGATTTATCAAAATTTCGTGAGTCGAATCTTAGTACCTTGGTGAAAACAGTTCCCAGTAGGCCGCAATAGTAAGAAGTGGACTTTTCGGTATACAGAAAAATATTCCCGATTGGAATCAAAATTTCTAGATGATTTCAGTGTGTTCCCAATGGGACATGTTTGTATAAGTGTGCTTTTTGAGATATAGCAACGTTTTAACGAACGGAATCTAAGTATCATGTTGAATTCAGTAGGTTCCCATAGGATTCGCATGTAATAAGGGTCCTAATCAAGATAGAGCAACATTTGAAAGAACTGAAACACTTTGTCTTTGTGAATGCAGTTAGTTCCCATTGGCAGGCTCTAGTAATATGTGTAGTTTTAAAGATCATCAAAATTTCCTGAGCCGAATCTTAGTAACTTGGTGAATTGAGTTAGTTTCAAATAATCCGCAATATTAATAAGTGGACATTTTCGGATATAGAAAAATTTTCGCGAATGGAATCAAAATTTCTAAGTGAATTCAGTGAATTCCCAATGGGACATTCTTGTATCAGTCTGCTTTTCAAGATCTAGCAACATTTTAACGAACGGAATATAAGAAACCTCGTGAATTCAGTATGTTCCCAATAAGAATTGCATGTAATAAGGGTACTCTTCAAGATACAGCAGCCTTTTAACGAACTGAAACACTGTTTCTTTGTGAATTCAGTTACTTCCCATTAGCAGGTTCTAGTAATATGTGTACTTTTAAAGATTATCAAAATATCGTGAGCCAAATCTTAGTAATTTGGTGAATTCACTTAGTTCCCAATAGTCCGCAATAGTAATAAGTGGACCTTTCGGGACATAGAAAAATTTTCAAGAAATGAATCAAAATTTCAAGGCGAATTCACTGAGTTCCCAATGCGACATGTTTGTATGAGTGTGCCTTTCAGGATATAGCAACATTTTAATGAACAGAATTTGGTATCATGTTGAATTCCATAGGTCCCCAATAGGATTCGCATGTAATAAGGGTTCTATTCAAAATACAGCAACATTTAAACAAACTGAAACACTGTTTCTTTGTGAATTCAGTAACTTCACATTAGCAGCCTCTAGTAATATGTGTACTTTTAAAGATTTATCAAAGTATCGTGAGGCGAATCTTAGTAACTTGGTGAATTGAGTCAGTTCCCAATAGGCCGCAATAGTAATAAGTTTACTTTTCAGGAAATAGAAAACTTTTCACGAATGGAATCCAAATTTCTAGGCAAATTCAGTGAGTTCCCAATGGGATATGCTAGTATGAGTGTGCTTTTCAAGATATAGCAACATTTTAATGAACAGAATTTGGTATCATGTTGAATTCAGTAGGTTCCCAATAGTATTCGCATGTAATAAGGGTTCTATTCAAGATACAGCAATATTTTAACGAACTGAAACACTGTTTCTTGTGAATTCAGTTACTTCACATTAGCAGGCTCTCGTAATATGTGTACTTTTAAAGATTTATCAAAACTTCTTGAGCCGAATCTTAATACTTGGTGAATTCAGTTAGTTCCCAATAGGCCTCTATAATAATAAGTGGACTTTTCGGGATATAGAAAAATTTTCCGAATGGAATCAAAATTTCTAGGCGAATTCAGTGAGTTCCAATTGGAACATGCTTGTATGAGTGTTATTTCAAGATATAGCAACATTTTAACAAACGGAATCTAAGGATCATGGTGAATTCAGGATGTTCACAATAGGATTCGCATGTAATAAGGGTACTATTCAAGATAGAGCAACATTTTAACAAACTGAAACACTGTTTCTTTGCGAATTCAGTTAGTTCCCATTAGCAGGCTCTACTAATATGTTTACTTTTAAAGATTTATCAAAATTTCCTGAGCAGAATCAGAGTAACCTTGTGAATTGAGGTAGTTCCACATAGGCCACAATAGTAATTAGTGGACATTATCGGATACAAAAAATTTTCACGAAAGGAATCAAAATTTCTAAGTGAATTCAGTGAGTTCCCAGTATGACATTCTTGTATCAGTCTGCTTTTCAAGATATAACAACATTTTAACGAACGGAATGTAAGCAACCTGGTGAATTCAGTATGTTCCCAATAGGAATTGCATGTAATAAGGGTACACTTCAAGATACAGCAATATTTAACGAACTGAAACACCGTTTCTTTGTTAATTCAGGTAGTTCCCATTAGCAGGCTCTAGTAATATGTGTAATTTTAAAGTTTTATCAAAATTTGTTGAGCCGAATCTTAGTAACTTGTTGAATTCAGTTAGTTCCCAATCGGCCGAAATAGTAATAAGTGGATTTTCGGGATATAGAAAAATTTTCACGATAGAATCAAAATTCTATTCAAGATACAGCAACATTTTAACGAACTGAAACACTGTTTCTTTGTGAATTCAGGTAGTTCCCATTAGCATGCTCTAGTAATATGTATACTTTTAAAGATTTATCAAAACTTCTTGAGCTGAAACTTAGTAGCTTGGTGAATTCAGTTAGTTCCCAGTAGGCTGCAATAGTAATAAGTGGACTTTTCAGAACAGAAAAGTTTTCAGGAATGGAAACAAAATATCTAAGTGAATTCAGTGAGTTCCCAATGGGACATGCTTGTATGAGTGTGCTTTTCAAGATATAGCAATATTTTAACGAACGGAATCTAAGTATCATGGTGAATTCAGTATGTTCCCAATAGGATTTGCATGTAATAATGGTACTCTTCAAGATACAGCAACATGTTAACGAACTGAAATACTGTTTCTTTGTGAATTCAGGTAGTTCCCATTACTAGGCTCTAGTAATATGTGTACTTTTAAAGATTTATCAAAATTTCGTGAGCCGAATCTAAGTAACTTTGTAAATTCAGTTAGTTCCCAATCGGCCGCAATAGTAATAAAGGACTGTTTGGGATATAGAAAAATTTTCACGAATGGAATCAAAATTTCTAGGCGAATTCAGAGCTTTCCCAATGGGACATGCTAGTAAGAGTGTGCTTCTCAAGATATAGCAACATTTTAATGAACGGAATCTAATATCATGGTGAATCCAGTAAGTTCCCAATAGGATTGGCATGTAATAAGGGTACTATTCAAGATAGAGCAACATTTTAACAAACTGAAACACTGTTTCTTTGTGAATTCAGTTCGTTCCAATTAGCAGGCTCTAGCAATATGTGTACTTGTAAAGATTTACTAAAGTTTCATTAGCTGAATCTTAGTAACTTGGTGAATTGAGTTAGTTCCCCATAGGCTGCAATAGTAATAAGTGGACTTTTCAGGAAATAGAAATTTTTCACGAATTGAACCAAAATTTCTAGGCAAATTCAGTGAGTTCCCAATGGGACATGCTTGTATGAGTGTGCTTTTCATGATATAGCAACATTTTAAAGAACAGAATTTGGTATCAAGTTGAATTCAGTTGGTTCCCAGTAGGATTCGCATGTAATAAGGGTTCTATTCAAGATACATCAACATTTTAATGAACTGATACACTGTTTCTTTGTGAATTCAGTTACTTCACATTAGCAGGCTCTAGTAATATGTGTACTTCTAAAGAATTATCAAAATATCGTGAGCCGAATCTTAGTTACTTGGTGAATTGTGTTAGTTCAAAATAGGCCGCAATAGTAGTAAGTGGACTTTTCGGGATATAAAAAAATTTTCACGAATGGAATCAAAATTTCTAGGCAAATTCAGTCACTTCCCAATGCGACATGCTTGCATGAGTGTGCTTTTCAAGATATAGCAACATTTCAACGAACGGAAAATAAGTATCATGGTGAATTCAGGAGGTTCACAATAGGATTCACATGTAATAAGGGTACTATTCAAGATAGACCAACATTTTAACAAACTGAAACACTGTTTCTTTGTGAATTCAGTTCGTTCCCATTAGCAGGCTCTAGTAATATGTGTACTTTTAAAGATTTACAAAGTTTCCTTAACCGATTCTTAGTATCATGGTGAATTGAGCTAGTTCCCCATAGGCCGCAATAGTAATAAGTGGACTTTTCAGGAAATAGAAATTTTTCACGAATGGAATCAAAATTTCTAGGCAAATTCAGTGAGTTCCCAATGGGACATTCTTGTATGAGTGTGCTTTTCATGATATAGCAACATTTTAAAGAACAGAATTTGGTATCATGTTGAATTCAGTAGGTTCCCAATAGGATTCGCATGTAATAAGGGTTCTATTTAAGATACAGCAACATTTTAACGAACTGAAACACTGTTTCGTTGTGAATTCAGTTACTTCCCATTAGCAGGCTCTAGTAATATGCGTACTTTTAAAGAATTATCAAAATATCGTGAGCCGAATCTTAGTAACTTGGTGAATTGAGTTAGATCCCAATAGGCCGCAATAGTAGTAAGTAGACTTTTCAGGATATAGAAAAATTTTCCGAATGGAATAAAAATTTCTAGGCCAATTCTGTCACTTCCCAATGCGACATGTTTGTATGAGTGTGCTTTTCAAGATAGAGCAACATTTAACAAACTGAAACACTGTTTCTTTGTGAATTCAGTTAGTTCCCATTAGCAGGCTCTAGTAATACGTGTAATTTTAAAGATTTACTAAAATTTCGTCAGCCGAATCTAAGTAACTGGTGAATTCAATTAGTTCCCTATAGGCCACAATAGTAATAAGTGGACTGTAAGGATATAGAAAAATTTTCAGGAATCGAATCAAAATTTCTAGGAGAATTCAATTAGTTCCCAATGGGACATGATTGTAAGATGTGCTTTTCAAGACATAGCAACATTTTAACGGACGGAATTTAGTATCATGGTGAATTCAGTAGGTTCCCAATAGGATTCGACTATAATAAGGGTACTATTCAAGATACAGCAACATTTTAATGAACTGAAACACTGTTTCTTTGTGCATTCAGATAGTTCCCTTTAACAGGCTGTAGTAATATGTGTACTTTTAAAGATTTATCAAAATTTAGTGAGCCAAATCTTAGTAACTTGGTGAATTCAGTTAGTTCCCAATCGGCCGCAATAGTAATAATTGGAATTTCGGGATATAGAAAAATTTTAACGAATGGAATCAAAATTTCTAGGCGAATTCAGAGCTTTCCCAATGGGACATGCTTGTATGAGTGTGCTTTTCAAGATATAGCAACATTTTCACAACCGGAATCTAAGTATCATGGTGAATTCAGTAGGTTCCCATAGGAATCGCATGTAATACGAGTACTACTCAAGATACAGCAACATTTTAACGGACTGAAACCCTGTTTCTTTGTGAATTCAGGTAGTTCCCATTAGCAGGCGCTAGTAATATGTGTACTTTTAAAGATTTATCCAAATTTCGTGAGCCGAATCTTAGTAACTTGGTGAATTCATTTAGTTCCCAACAGGCCGCAATAAAAATAAGTGTACTTTTCGGGATATAGAAAAATTTTTCGAATGGAATCAAAATTTCTAGGCGAATCCAGTGACTTCCGAATGCGACATGCTTGTATGAGTGTGCTTTTCAAGATATAGCAACATTTTAACGAACGGAATCTAAGTATCATATCAAATTCAGGAAGATCCCAATAGGATAAGCATGTAATAAGGGTACTATTCAAGATACAGCAACATTTTAACGAACTGAAACACTGTTTCTTTGTGAATTCAGTTATTTCCCATTAGCAGGCTCTAGTAATATGTGTACTTTTAAAGATTTAGTAAAATTTCGTTAGCCGAATCTTAGTAATTTGGTGAATTGAGTTAGATCCCCATAGACTGCAATAGTAATAAGGGGACTTTTCTGGATATAGAAAAATTTTCATGAAAGGAAACAAAATTTCTATGTGAATTCAGTGAGTTCACAGTGGAACATTCTTGTATCAGACTGCTTTTCAAGGTATAGTAACATTTTAACGAACGGAATGTAAGTAACCTAGTGAATTCAGTATGTTCCCAATAGGAATTGCATGTAATAAGGGTACTCTTCAACATACAGCAACATTTTTACGAACTGAAACACTGTTTCTTTGTGAATTCAGGTAATTTCCATTAGCAGGCTCTGGTAATGTGTATACTTTTAAAGATTTATCAAAATTGCGTGAGCCAAATCTAAGTAACTGTTGAATTCAGTTAGATCCCAATAGGGCACAATGGTAATAAGTGGACTGTTCGGGATATAGAAAAATTTTCACGAATCGAATCAAAATTTCTATGTGAATTCAGTGAATTCCCAATGGGACATGTTGTATGAGTGTGCTTTTCAAGACACAGCAACATTTTAACGAACGGAATTTAGTATCATGATTAATTCAGTAGGTTCCCAATAGGATTCGCATGTAATAAGGGTACTACTCAAGATACAGCAACATATTAACGAACTGAAACACTGTTTCTTTGTGAATTCAGGTAGTTCCCATTAGCCGGCTCTAGTAATATGTGTACTTTTAAAGATTTATCAAAAATTCTTGAGCCAAATGTTAGTAGCTTGGTGAATTCAGTTAGTTCCCAATAAGCCGCAATAGTAAGAAGTGGGATTTTCGGCATACAGATAAATTTTCACGAATGGAATCAAAATTTCTAGGCGTAATCAGTGAGTTCCCCATGGGACATGCTTGTATGAGTGTGCTTTTCAAGATATAGCAACATTTTCACAACCGGAATCTAAGTACATGGTGAATTCAGTAGGTTCCCATAGGAATCGCATGTAATAAGAGAACTATTCAAGATACAGCAACATTTTAAGGACTGAAACCCCGTTTCTTTGTGAATTCAGTTCATTCCCATTAGCAGGCTCTAGTAATATGTGTACTTTTAAAGATTTACTAAAGTTTCGTTAGCCGAATCTTAATAACTTGGTGAATTGAGTTAGTTCCCCATAGGCCGCAATAGTAATAAGTGGACTTTTCAGGAAATAGAAAATTTTCACGAATTGAATCAAAATTTCTAGGCGAATTCAGTGAGTTCCCAATGGGACATGCTTGTATGAGTGTGCTTTTCATGATATAGCAACATTTTATAGAACAGAATTTGGTATCATGTTGAATTCAGTAGGTTCCCAATAGGATTCGCATGTAATAAGGGTTCTATTCAAGATACAGCAACGTTTTAACGAACAGATACACTGTTTCTTTGTGAATTCAGTTACTTCACATTAGCAGGCTCTAGTACTATGTGTACTTTTAAAGATTATCAAAATATCGTGAGCCGAATCTTAGTAACTTGGTGAATTGAGTTAGTTCCCAATAGGCCGCAATAGTAGTAAGTGGACTTTTCGGGATATAGAAAAATTTTTCGAATGGAGTCAAAATTTCTAGGCGAATTCAGTCACTTCCCAATGCGACATGCTCGCATGAGTGTGCTTTTCAATATATAGCAACATTTAAACGAACGGAAAATAAGTATCATGGTGAATTCAGGAGGTTCACAATAGGATTCACATGTAATAAGGGTACTATTCAAGATAGAGCAACATTTTAACAAACTGAAACACTGTTTCTTTGTGAATTCAGTTCGTTCCCATTAGCAGGCTCTAGTAATATGTGTACTTTTCAAGATTTACAAAGTTTCGTTAGCCGAATCTTAGTAACTTGGTGAATTGAGTTAGTTCCCCATAGGCCGCAATAGTAATAAGTGGACTTTTCAGGAAATAGAAATTTTTCACGAATTGAATCAAAATTTCTAGGCAAATTCAGTGAGTTCTCAATGGGACATGCTTGTATGAGTGTGCTTTTCATGATATAGCAACATTTTAAAGAGTAGAATTTGGTATCATGTTGAATTCAGTAGGTTCCCAATAGTATTCGCATGTAATAAGGGTTCTGTTCAAGATACAGCAACATTTCAACAAACTGAAACACTGTTTCTTTGTGAATTCAGTTACTTCCCAGTAGCAGGCTCTAGTAATATGTGTATTTTTGAAGATTATCAAAATATCGTGAGCCGAATCTTAGTAATTTGGTGAATTCACTTAGTTCCCAATAGTCCGCAAGAGTAATAAGTGGACCTTTCGGGATATAGAGAAATTTTCAAGAAATGAATCAAAATTTCAAGGCGAATTCATTGAGTTCCCAATGCGAAATGCTTCTATGAGTGTGCCTTTCAAGATATAGCAACATTTTAACGAACAGTATTTGGTATCATGTTGAATTCCATAGGTTCCCAATAGGATTCGCATGTTATAAGTCTTGTATTAAAAATACAGCAACATATTGATGAACTGAAACACTGTTTCTTTGAGAATTCAGTTACTTCACATTAGCAGCCTCTAGTAATATGTGTACTTTTAAAGATTTATCAAAATATCGTGAAGCGAATCTTAGTAAGTTGGTGAATTGAGTCAGTTCCCAATAGGCTGCAATAGTAATCAGTGTACTTTTCAGGAAATAGAAAAGTTTTCACGAATGGAATCCAAATTCCTAGGCAAATTCAGTGAGTTCCCAATCGGACATGCTAGTAGGAGTGTGCTTTTCAAGATATAGCAACATTTTAATGAACAGAATTTGGTATCATATTGAATTCAGTAGGTTCCCAATAGTATTCACATGTAATAAGGGTTCTATTCAAGATACAGCAACATTTTTACGAACTGAAACACTGTTTCTTTGTGAACTCAGTTACTTCACATTAGCAGGCTCTCGTAATATGTGTACTTTTAAAGATTTATCAAAATACAGTGAGCGGAATCTTAGTAACTTGGTGAATTGAGTTAGTTCCCAATAGGCCGCAATAGTAATAAGTGGGATTTTCGGGATATAGATAAATTTTCACGAATGGAATCAAAATTTCTAGGCGTATTCAGTGGGTTCCCCAGGAGACATGCTTGTATGAGTGTCCTTTTCAAGATATACCAACATTTTAACAAACGGAATCTAAGTATCATGTTGAATTCAGTAGGTTCCCATAGGAATCACATGTAATGAGAGTACTATTCAAAATACAGCAACATTTTAACGAACTGAAACACGGTTTCTTTGTGAATTCAGGTAGTTCCCATTAGCATGTTCTAGTAATATGTATACTTTTAAAGATTTATCAAAACTTCTTGTGCCGAATCTTACTAACTTGGTGAATTCAGTTATTTCCCAATAGGCCTCTATAATAATAAGTGGATTTTTCGGGATATAGAAAATTTTTCCAAACGGAATCATAATTTCTAGGCGAATTCAGTGAGTTCACATTGGGACATGCTAGTATGAGTGTGCTTTTCAAGATATAGCAATATTTTAACGAACAGAATCTAAGTATCATGGTGAATTCAGTAGGTTCCCAGTAGGATTCGCATGTTAAGTGTACTATTCAAAATACAGCAACATTTTAACGAAGTGAAACACTGTTTCTTTGGAATTCAGGCAGATGCCATTAGAAGGCTCTAGTAATGTGTGTAATTTTAAAGATTTATCAATATTTTGTGAGCCGAATCTAAGTAACTTGTTGAATTCAGTTAGTTCCAAATAGGCCGCAATAGTACTAAGTGGACTGTTCAGGATATAGAAACATTTTCACGAATGGAATCAAAATTTCTAGGTGAATTCAGTGAGTTCCCAATGGGACATGCCTGTATGAGTGTGCTTTTAAAGACATAGCAATATTTTAAGGAATAGAATCTAAGTATCATGGTGAATTCAGTAGGTTCCCAATAGGATTCACATGTAATAAGTGAACTATTCAAAATACAGCAACATTTTAATGAACAGAAATACTATTTCTTTGGAATTCAGACAGGTGCCATTAGCAGGCTCTAGTAATATGTGTACTTTTAAAGATTTATCAAAATTTCGTGAGCCGAATATAAAGTAACTTGTTGAATTAAGTTAGTTCCCAATAGGCCACAATAGTAATAAGTAGACTGTTCTAGATATAGAAAAATTTTCATGTTTGGAATCAAAATTTCTAGGCGTATTTAGTGAGTTCCCCATGGGACATGCTTGTATGAGTGTACATTTCAAGATATAGCAATATTTTGACAAACGGAATCTAAGTATCATTTTGAATTCAGTAGGTTCCCAATAGTATTCGCATGTAAAACGAGTCCTATTCAAGATACAGCAACATTTTAACGAACTGAAACACTGTTGCTTTGTGAATTCAGTTAGTCCCCATTAGCAGGCTCTAGTAATATATGTACGTTTAAAGATTTATCAAAATTTCGTGAGCCGAATCCAAGTATCTTGGTGAATTCAGTTAGTTCCAAATAGGCTGTAAGAGTAATAAATGGACCTTTCGGTATATAGATAAATTTTCACGAATGGAATCAAAATTTCTAGGTGAAATCAGTGAGTTCCCAATAGGACATACTTGTATGAGTGTGCTTTTCAAGATATAGCAACATTTTAACAAACGAAATCTAAGTATCCTGGTGAATTCAGTAGGTTCCCAATAGGATTCGCATTTATTAAGGGTACTATTCAAGATACAGCAATATTATTACAAACCGAAATATTGTGTCTTTGGGAATTCAGGCAGTTCCCATTAGCACGCTCTAGTAAATTGTGTACTTTTACAGATTTATCAAAATTTCGTGAGCCTAATCTAAGTAACTTGGTGAATTCACTTAGTTCCTAATAGGCCGCAATAGTAATACGTGGACTTTTCGGGATATAGAAAAATTTTCACGAATGGAATCAAATTTCTAGGCAAATTCAATGAGTTTCCCATGGGACATGCTTCTATAAGGGTACTTTTCAATATATACCAACATTATAACAAAAGGAATCTAAGTATCCTGGTGTATTCAGTAGGTTCCCAATAGGATTCGCATGTAATAAGGGTACTATTCAAGATACAGCAGCATTTCAACGAACTGAAACACTCTTTCTTTGTGAATTCAGGCAGTTCCCATCATCAGGCCCTAATAATATGTGTACTTTTAAAGATTTATCAAAATGTCTTGGGCCGAATCTAAGTAACTTGGTGAATTCAGTAAGTTCCCAAAAGGCCGCCATATTAATAAGTGGAGTGTTTGATATAGGAAAATTTTGACAAATGGAATCATGATGTCAAGGCGATTTCAGTGAGTTCCCAATGGGACATGACCGTATGAGTGTGCTTTGAAAAACATAGCAACATTTTAACGAACAGAATCTAAGTATCATGGTGAATTCAGTAGGTTCCCAATAGGATTCGCATGTAATAAGTGTACTATTCAAAATACAGCAACATTTTAACGAACTTAAACACTGTTTCTTTGGAATTCAGGCAGTTGCCATTAGCAGGCTCTAGTAATATGTGTACTTTTAAAGATTTATCAAAATTTTGTGAGCCGAAACTAAGTAACTTGTAGAATTCAGTTAGTTCCAAATAGGCCACAATAGTAATAAGTTGACTGTTCTAGATATAGAAAAATTTTCACGTATGGAATCAAAATTTCTAGGCGTATTTAGTGAGTTCCCCATGGGACATGCTTGTGTGAGTGTACATTTCAAGATATAGCAATATTTTGACAGACGGAATCTAAGTATCATTTTGAATTCAGTATGTTCCCAATAGTATTCGCATGTAAAAAGAATCCTATTCAAGACAGCAACATTTTAATGAACTCAAAAACTCTTTCTTTATGAATTCAGGTAGTTCCCATTAGTAGGCTCTTGAAATATGTGTACTTGTAAAGATTTATCAAAATTTCGTTAGCAGAATCTAAGTAACTTGGTGAATTCAGTTTGTTCCCAGTAGGCCACAATAGTAATAAGTGGACTGTTTGGGATAAAGAAAAGTATTCATGAATGGAATCAGAATGTCTAGGCAAATTCAGGGAGTTGCCCATGGGACATGCTTGTGTGAGTGTACTTTTAAAGATATAGCAACATTTTAACCAACGGAATCTATGTATCATTGTGAATTCAGTAGGTTCCCAATAGTATTCACATGTAATAAGGGTACTATTCAAGATACAGCAACATTTGAACGAACTGAAACACTGTTTCTTTGTGAATTCAGGCAATTCCCCTTAGCAGGCTCTAATAATATGTGTACTTTCAAAAATTTATCAAAATATCCTGGGCCGAATTTAAGTAACTTGGTGAATTCAGGTAGTTCCCAATAGTCCGCAATCGTAATAAATGTAGTGTTTGGGATATAGGAAAATTTTACAAATGGAATCATGATGTCAAGGCGAATTCAGTGGGTTCCCAATGGGACATGATTGTATGAGTGTGCATTTAAAGACATAGCAACATTTTAACGAACACATTCTAAGTATCATGGTGAATTCAGTAGGTTCCCAGTAGGATTTGCATGTAATAAGTGTACTATTCAAAATACAGCAACATTTTAACGAAGTGAAACACTGTTTCTTTGGAATTCAGGCAGATGCCATTAGAAGGCTCTAGTAATATGTGTAATTTTAATGTGTAATAAGTGGATTCTTCAAGGTATAGAAAAATTTTCGCGGATGGATTCAAAATTTCTAGGTGAATTCAATGAGTTCCAAATGGGACATGCTTGTATGAGTGTACTTTTCAAAATATAGCAACATTTTAACTAACGGAATGTAAGTATCATTGTGAATTCAGTAGGCTCCCAATAGGATTCGCATGTAATAAGGGTACTACTCAAGATACAGCAACATTTTAACGAACTGAAACACTGTTTCTAGGTGAATTCAGGCCGTTCCCATTAGCAGGTTCTAAGAATATGTGTACTTTAAAAATTTATCAAAATTCCGTGAGCCGAATCTAAGTAACTTGGTGAACTCAGTTGGTTCCCAATAGGCCCCAATAGTAATAAGTGGACTATTCGGGATATAGAAAATTTTTTACGAATGGAATTAAAATTTCTACGCGAATTCAGTGAGTTCCCAATGGGACAGGCTTGTATTAGTGTGCTTTCAAGATATAGCAACATTTAAGGAACAGAATGTAAGTATCATGGAGAATTCAGTAGGTTCCCAATAGTATTCACATGTGATAAGGGTACTATTCAAGATACAGCAACATTTGAACAAACTGAAACACTGTTTCTTCCTGAATTCAGGCGTTCCCATTAGCAGGATCTAGTAATGTATGTACTTTTTAAGATTTATCAAAATTTTTTGAGCCGAATCTAAGTAACTTGGTGAACTCAGTTAGTTCCAAATAGGCCGCAGTAGTAAGAAGTGGAGTGTTTGGGATATAGGAAAATTTTCACAAAAGGAATCATGATGTCAAGACGAATTCAGTGAGTTCCCAATGGTACATTCTCGTATGAGTGTGCTTTTCAAGATATAGCAACATTTTAACAAACGGAATCTAAGTATCCTGTTGAATTCAGTAGGTTCCCAATAGGATTCGCATGTAATAAGGGTACTATTCAAGATACAACAACACTTTTACAAACTGAAACATTGTTTCTTTGTGAATTCAGGAAGTTCCCATTAGCAGGCTCTGGTACTATGTGTACTTTTAAAGATTTATCAAAATTTCGTGAGCCGAATCTAAGTAACTTGGTGAATTAAGTTAGTTCCCAATAGGCCGCAATACTAAAAGTGGACTGTTGGGGATTTAGAAAATTTTTTCGAATGGAATCAAAATTTCTAGGCGAATTCAGTGCACTTCCCCATGCACATGCTTGTATGAGTGTGCTTTTCAAGATATAGCAACATTTTATCAAACGGAATCTAAGTATCCTGGTGAATTCAGAAGTTTCCCAATAGGATTCACATGTAATAAGGATAGTATTCAAGATACAGCAACATTTTAACGAAGTGAAACACTGTTGCTTTGTGAATTCACGTAGTTCCCATTAGCAGGCTCTAGTAATATATGTACGTTTAAAGATTTATCAAAATTACGTGAGCCGAATTCAAGTATCTTGGTGAATTCAGTTAGTTCCAAAAAGGCCGTAAGAGTAATAAGTGGACTTTCGTTATATAGATAAATTTTCACGAATGGAATCAAAATTTCTAGGTGAAATCAGTGAGTTCCCAGTGGGACATACTTGTATGAGTGTGCTTTCAGGATATAGCAACATTAAACAAACGAAATCTAAGTATCCTGGTGAATTAAGTAGGTTCCCAATAGGATTCCCATGTATTAAGGGTACTATTCAAGATACTGCAATATTTTTACAAACCGAAACATTGTTTCTTTTTGAATTCAGGCAGTTCCCATTAGCATGCTCTAGTAATATGTGTACTTTTAAAGAATTATCAAAATTTTGTGAGCTTAATCTAAGTAACTTGGTGAATTCACTTAGTTACCAATAGGCCGCAATAGTAATACGTGGACTTTTCAGGATATAGAAAAATTTTCACGAATGGAATCAAAATTTCTAGGCGAATTCAGTGAGTTCCCAGTGGGACATACTTGTATGAGTGTGCTTTCAGGATATAGCAACATTAAACAAACGAAATCTAAGTATCCTGGTGAATTAAGTAGGTTCCCAATAGGATTCCCATGTATTAAGGGTACTATTCAAGATACTGCAATATTTTTACAAACCGAAACATTGTTTCTTTTTGAATTCAGGCAGTTCCCATTAGCATGCTCTAGTAATATGTGTACTTTTAAAGAATTATCAAAATTTTGTGAGCTTAATCTAAGTAACTTGGTGAATTCACTTAGTTACCAATAGGCCGCAATAGTAATACGTGGACTTTTCAGGATATAGAAAAATTTTCACGAATGGAATCAAAATTTCTAGGCGAATTCAGTGAGTTCCCCATGGGACATGCTTCTGTGAGTGTACTTTTCAATATATAACAACATTATAACAAAAGGAATCTAAGTATCCTGGTGTATTCAGTAGGTTCCCAATAGGATTCGCATGTAATAAGGGTACTATTCAAGATACAGCAACATTTTAACGAACTGAAACACTGTTTCTTTGTGAATTCAGGCACTTCCAATTAGCAGGCTCTAGTAATATATGTACTTTTAAAGATTTATCAAAATTTCGTTAGGGGAATCTAAGTAACTTGGTGAATTTTTAGTTCCCTATAGGCCGCAATAGTAAGAAGTGGACTGTTCGGGATATAGAAAAATTTTCACACATGGAATCAAAATTTGTAGGCGAACTCAGTGTGTTACCCATGGGACATGCTTGTGTGAGTGTACTTTTAAAGATATAGCAACATTTTAACCAACGGTATCTAAGTATCATTGTGAATTCAGTAGGTTCCCAATAGTATTCACATGTAATAGGGGTACTATTCAAGATACAGCAACATTTGAACGAACTGAAACATGGTTTCTTTGTGAATTCAGGCACTTCCAATTAGCAGGCTCTAGTAATATGTGTACTTTTAAAGATTTATCAAAATTTCGTGAGCCGAATCTAAGTAACTTGGTGAATTCAGTAAGTCCTAATATGCCGCAATAGTAATAAGTGGACTCTTCAAGGTATAGAAAATTTTCGCCGATGGAATCAAAATTTCTACGCGAAATCAGAGAGTTCCCCATCTGACATGCTTGTATGAGTCTATTTGCAAGATATAGCAACATTTTAACATCGGAATCTAAGTATCGTTGTGAATTAAGTAGGTTCGCAATAGGATTCGCATGTGATAAGGTTACTAGTCAAATTACAGCTACATTTTAATGAACTGAAACACTGTTTCTTTGTAAATTCAGGCACTTCCCATTAGAAGGCTCTAGTACTGTGTGTACTTTTAAAGATTTATCAAAATATCATGAGCCGAATCTAAGTAACTTGGTGAATTCAGGTAGTTCCCAATAGGCTGCAATACTAAGAAGTGGACTGTTCGGGATATAAAAAAATTTTCAGGAATGGAATCAAAATTTAAGGCGAATTCAGTGAGATTTCAATGGGACATGCTTGTATGAATGTGCTTTTCAAGATATAGCAACATTTTAACCTCATAATCTAAGTATCATTGTGAATTCAGTAGGTTCCCAATAGGATTCGCATGTAAGAAGGGTACTAGTCAAATTACAGGTACAATTTAACGAACTGAAACAGTCTATCTTTGTGAATTCAGGCAGTTCCCATCATCAGGCCCTAATAATATGTGTACTTTTAAAGATTTATCAAAATTTCGTTTGCCGAATCTTAGCAACTTGGTGAATTCAGTTAGTTCCCACTAGGCTGCAATAGTAATAAGAGGAATTTCGGGCTATAGAAAAATTTTCACGAATGGAATCAAATTTCTAGGCGAATTCAGTGAGTTCCGTACGGTACATGCTTGTATGAGTGTACTTTTCAAGATATAGAAACATTTTAACAAATGGAAATTAAGTATCATGGTGAATTCAGTAGGTTCCCAATAGGATTCGCATGTATTAAGGGTACTATTCAAGATACAGCAATATTTTAACGAACTGTAACACTGTTTCTATATGAACTCAGGCATGTCCCATTAGCAGGCTCTAGTAATATGTGTACTTTTGAAGATTTATCAAAATTTCGTGCGCCGAGTCTAAGTAACTTTGTTAATTCAGTTATTTCCCAATAGGCCGCAATAGTAATAAGTGGACATTTCAGGATATAGAAAAATTTTCACGAATGTAATCAAAATTTCTAAGCGAGATCAGTGAGTTCCCAATGGGACATGGTTGTATGAGACTGCTTTTCAAGATATAGCAACATTTTATCGAGTGTAATCTAAGTATCATGGTGAATTCATTAACTTCCCAGTAGGATTCTCATGTAATAAGGATACTATACAAGATACAGCAACTATTCAACGAACTGAAACACTGTTTCTTTGTGAATTCCGGTAGTTCCCATTAACAGGCTCTAGTAATATGTGTACTTTAAAGATTCATTAAAATTTCGTTAGCCGAATCTTAGTAACTTTGTGAATTCAGTTACTTCCCAATAGGCCGCAATAGTAATAAGTGGACTTTAAGGATATAGAAAAATTCTCACGAATGGAATCAAAATTTCTAGGAAAATTCAGTTAGTTCCCCATGGTACATGCTTGTGTGAGTGTACTTTTAAAGATATAGCAACATTTTAACGAACGGAATCTAAGTGTCATGGTGAATTCAGATGGTTCCCAATAGTATTCGCATCTAATAAGGGTACTATTCAAGGACAGCAAATTTAACGAACTGAAACACTGTATCTATGTGAATTCAAGTAGTTCCCATTAGCAGGTTCTAGTATTAATGTGTACTTTTAAAGATTTATCAAAATTTCCGGAGCCGAATCTAAGTAACTTGGTGAATTCAGTTAGTTCCCAATAGGCCGCAATAGTAATAAGTGGAGTGTTTGGGATATAGGAAAATTTTGACAAATGGAATCATGATGTCAAGCCGAATTCAGTGAGTTCCCAATGGGACATGCTTGTATGAGTGTGCTTTTCTAGATATAGCCACATTTTAACAAATGGAATCTAAGTATCATTGCGAATTCAGTAGGTTTCCAATAGGATTCACATGTAATAAGGGTATTATTCAAGATACAGAAACATTTAAACGAAGTGAAACACTGTTTCTTTGTGAATTCAGCAGTTTCCATTAGCAGGCTCTAGTAATATGTGTAGTTTTAATGATTTATCAAAATTTCGTGAACGGAATCTAAGTAACTTGGTGAATTCAGTTAGGTCCCAGTAGGCCGCAATAGTAATAAGAGGACTGTTGGATATAGAAAATTTTCACGAATGGAATCAAAATGTCGAAGCGAATTCAGTGACTTCCCCATGCACATGCTTGTATAAGTGTACTTTAAAGATATAGCAACATTTTAACCAAAAGATTCCTAGTATCCTTGTGACTTCAGTAGGTTCCCAATAGGATTCGCATGTAATAAGGGTACTATTCAGGATACAGCAAGATTTTAACGAACTGAAACACTGCTTCTTTGTGAATTCAGGCAGTTCCCATTAGCAGGCTCTATTAATATGTGTAATTTTAAAGATTTATCAAAATTTCGAGGGCCGAATCTAAGAAACCTTGTGAATTCAGTTAGTTCCGAATAGGCCACAATAGTAATAAGTGTTCGGTTCAAAATATAGAAAAATTTTCACGAATGGTATCAAAATTTCTAGAAGAATTCAGTGAGTTCCCCATGGGACATGCTTCTATGAGTGTACTTTTCAAGATATAGCAACACTTTAACAAACGGAATCTAAGTATCCTGGTGAATTCAGTAGGTTGCCAATAGGATTCTCATGTAATAAGGGTACTCTACAAGATACAGCCACATATTACCGAACAGAAATACTGTTTCTTTGTGTATTAATGCAGTTCGAATTAGCAGGCTCTAGTAATATGTGTACTTTTAACGATTTATCAAAATTTCGTTAGCAGAATCTAAGTATTTCCTTAATCCAGTTAGTTCCCAAAAGGCCTCAATAGTAATAAGTGGACTGACTGTATGGGATATTGAAAATTTTTCACTAATGGAATCAAAATTTCTAGGCGAATTCTGTGAGTTCCCAATGGGACATGCTTGTATGTACTTTTCAAGATATAGCAAAATTTTAAAGAATGGAATCTAAGTATCATGGTGAATTCCGTAGGTTCCTAATAGGATTCGCAAGTAATAAGGGTACTATTCAAGATACAGCAACATTTCAACGAACTGAAACACTGTTTCTTTGTGAATTCAGGCAGTTCCCATTTGTAGGCTCTAGTAATATGTGTATTTTAAAGATTTATCAAAATTTTGTGAGCCGAATCTAAGTAAATTGGTGAATTCAGCAAGTTCCCAACTGGCCGCAATACTAATACGTGGACTGTTCGGGATATAGAAAAATTTTCAGGAATGGAATTAAAATTTCTAGGTGAATTCAGTGAGTTCCCAATGGGACATGCTTGTATGAGTGTACTTTTCGAGATATAGCAACATTTTAATAAACGGAATCTAAGTGTCCTGGTGAATTCAGTAGGTTCCGTATAGTATTTGCATGTATTAAGGGTACTATTCAAGATACAGCAACATTTCAACGAACTGAAACACTGTTTCTTTGTGAATTCAGTTAGATCCCATTAGCAGGCTCTAGTAATATGCGTACTTTTAAAGATTTTTCAAAATTTCGTGATCCGAATCTAAGCAACTTGGTGAATTCTGTTAGTTCCCAATAGGCCGCAATAGTAATAAGTGGTCTGGTCAGGATATAGAAAAATTTTCACGAATTGAACCAAAATTTCTAGGCGTATTCAGTGAGTTCCCAATGGGACATGCTTGTATGAGTGTGCTTTTCAAGATAGAGCAACATTTCAACATACGGAATCTCAATATCATGGTTAATTCTCCAAGTTCCCAATAATATTCACATGTACTATTCAGGATACAGCAAGATTTTAACGAACTGAAACACTGCTTCTTTGTGAATTCACGCAGTTTCCATTAGCAGGCTCTAGTAATATGTGTACTTTTAAAGATTTATCAAAATTTCATTAACCGAATCTGAGTAACTTGGTGAATTCAGTTAGTTCCCAATAGACCTTAAGAGTAATCAGTTTACTTTTCGAGATATAGAAAAATTTTCACGAATGGAATCAAAATTTCTAAGAGAAATCAGTGAGTTCCCAATGGAACATTTTTGAATGAGTGTGCTTTTCAAGATATAGCAACATTTTAACAAACGGAAAGTAAGTAACATGGTGAATGCAGTCGGTTCCCAATAGGATTATCATGTAATCAGGGTACTATTCAAGATACTGCAACATTTTATCGACTGAAACACTGTTTCTTTGTGAATTCAGGTAGTTCCCATTAGCAGGCTCTAGTACTATGTGTAATTTTAGAGATTTATCAAAATTTCTTGAGCCAAATCTAAGTAACTTTTTGAATTCAGGTAGTTCCCAATAGGCCGCAATTGTTTAGTGGACTGTTCGGGATATAGAAAAATTTTCACGAATGGAATCAAAATTTCTAGGCAATTTCAGTGAGTTCCCAATGGGACATGCTTGTATGACTGTGCTTTTCAAGATATAGCACAATTTTAACGTACGGAATCTAAGAATCATGGTGAATTCACGATGTTCCCAGTAAGATTCGCATTTATAAGGGTAGTATTCAAGATACAGCAACATTTTCACGAACTTAAACACTGATTTTTTGTGAATTCAGATAGTTCACATTAGCAGGTCTAGTAATATGTGTACTTTTAGATTTATCAAAATATCGTGAGCCAAATGTTAGTAACTTGTTGAATTCAGTTAGTTCCCAATAGTTCGCAATAGTAATAAGAGGACTGTTTGATAAATAGAAAAATTTTTCAAGAATAGCATCAAAATTTCTAGGTGAATTCATTGAGTTCCCAATGGGACATGCTTGTATTAGTTTGGTTTTCAAGATATAGCAACATTTTAACGAACGGAATCTAAGTATCATGGTGAATTCAGTAGGTTCACAATAGGATTCGCATGTAATAAGGGTAATATTCATGATACAGCCTCATTTTAACGAACTGAAACACCGATTCTTTGTGAATTCAGATTGTTCACATTAGCAGGCTCTAGTAATATGTGTACTTTTAGATTTATCAAAATATCGTGAGCCGAATCTTAGTAACTTGGTGAATTCAGTTAGTTCCCAATAGTTCGCAATAGTAATAAGAGGACTGTTCTGGAAATAGAAAATTTTTCAAGAATAGAATCAAAATTTCTAGGTGAATTCTTTGAGTTCCCAATGGGACATGCTTGTATTAGTTTGCTTTTCAAGATATAGCAACATTTTAAAGAACGGAATCTAAGTATCATGGTGAATTCAGTAGGTTCACAATAGGATTCGCATGTAATAAGGGTACTATTCATGATACAGCCTCATTTCAACGAACTGAAACACTGTTTCTTTGTGAATTCAGGTAGTTCCCAATAGCAGGCTCTAGTAATATGTGTACTTTTAAAGATTTATCAAAATTACGTGAGCCGAATCTAAGTAACTTGGTGATTTCAGTTAGTTCCCAATATGCCGCAATAGTAATAAGTGTACTGTTTTGGATATAGAAAAATTTTCACGAATGGAATCAAAATTTCTTGATGAATCTGTGAGTTCCCAATGGGACATGCTTGTATAAGGGTGCTTTTCAACATGTAGCATCATTTTAATGATCGGACTGTAAGTATCATGGTGAATTCAGTATGTTCCCAATAGTATTCGCATGTAATAAGGATACTATTCAAGATACAGCAACTTTTTAACGAACTGAAACACTGTTTCTTTGTGAATTCAGGAAGTTCCCATTAGCAGGCTCTAGTAATATGTGTACTTTTAAAGATTTATCAAAATTTCGTGAGCCGAATCTAATTGACTTGGTGAATTCTGATAGTTCCAAATAGGCCGCAATAGTAATACGTGGACTATTTGGGATATAGAAAAAATTTCAGAGACCTCCAGATCCTGAAAGGACATACTGGATAAACAGTTCTCTGCACCCAAATCCCGTGGAGGGAGAGCTAAACCTACAGAGAGGCAGGCACGCCGGGGAAACCTAAAGAGACTGCACTCTGCACATATCTCTGAAGCCAGAGGAAAACACCAAACTCCATCTGGATCCCTTGTCCATGGAGGCTCCCAGAAATGGCGGCGTGCAGATCTTCCTGGTTGCTGGTGCCACAGAGAGCTCGTAGGCTGCACCCCATGAGCAAACTTGAGCCTCAGGACTACAGGTAAGACCAACTTTTCTGCTGCAAGAGACCTGCCTGGTGAAGTCAGGACACACAGAGGCAAAGTTCCTCTAGGACCAGGCACTTCCTGTGTTTACCAGGAGTCCCAAACCCGCAAATCCCGGCCCGCAGCAGCTCTCTGCTCCCAGACCCAGTGGGAGAGAGACCTCACCGCCTGGTCAGGTGGGAACTCCGGAGGCTGCCAAGTGGAAGAGACCACCAACACTGTCCACCACTACCCACATCCCTGGCACAAGAGGAAACTGTATTCGGCCTCTGGGTTCCCATGGGGGAGGGCCCAGGAGCGGCAGGACCCCTGCGCCTGAGACACCGCCAGAATCTCAAAGGACAGACCTGATAAACAGTTCTCTGCACCCAAATCCCATGGGCGCGAGAGTTAAACCTACAGAGAGGCAGACTCGCCTGGGAAACCAGAAGAGATTGCACTCTGCACACATCTCTGACGCCAGAGGAAAACACCAAACACCATCTGGAACCCTGGTGCACAGAGGCTCCCGGCAAAGGTGGCACAGATCTTCCTTGTTGCTGCCGCCACGGAGAGCTTGTAGGCAGCACCCCATGAGCAAACTTGAGCCTCAGGACCACAGGTAACAACAACTTTTCTGATCCAAATGACCTGCATGGTGAACACCAGACACAGGCCCACAGGAACAGTTGAAGGCCTGTAGATAGGAAAAACTACACGCCCGAAAGCAGAACACTCTGTCCCCATAACTGGCTGAAAGAAAACAGGAAAACAGGTCTACAGCACTCCTGACACACAGGCTTATAGGACAGTATAGCCAATGTCAGAAATAGCAGTACAAAGTAACACTAGAGAAAATATGATGGCGAGAGGTAAGCGCAGGAACCCAAGCAACAGAAACCAAGACTACATGGCATCATCGGAGCCCAATTCTCCCACCAAAGCAAACATGGAATATCCAAACACACCAGAAAAGCAAGATCTAGTTTCAAAATCATATATGATCATGATGCTGGAGGAATTCAAGAAAGACGTGAAGAACTCCCTTAGAAAATAAGTAGAAGCCTACAGAGAGGAATCGCAAAAATACCTGAAAGAATTCCATGAAATCATAAACAAACAAGTAGAAGCCCATAGAGAGGAGTCACAAAAATCCCTGAAAGAATTCCAGGAAAACACAATCAAACAGTTGAAGGAATTAAAAATGGAAATAGAAGCAATCAAGAAAGAACACATGGAAACAACCCTGTATAGAGAAAACCAAAAGAAGAGACAAGGAGCTGTAGATTCGAGCTTCACCAACAGAATACAAGAGATGGAAGAGAGAATCTCAGGAGCAGAAGATTCCATAGAAATCATTGACTCAACTGTCAAAGATAATGTAAAGCGGAAAAAGCTACTGGTCCAAAACATACAAGAAATCCAGGATTCAATGAGAAGATCAAACCTAAGGATAATAAGTATAGAAGACAATGAAGACTCCCAGCTCAATGGACCAGTAAATATCCTCAACAAAATCATAGAAGAAAACTTCCCTAACCTAAAGAATCATAAACATACAAGAAGCCTACAGAACTCCAAATAGATTGGACCAGGAAAGAAACTCCTCCCGTCACATAATAGTCAAAACATCAAATGCACAAAATAAAGAAAGAATATTAAAAGAAGTAAGGGGAAAAGGTCAAGTAACATATAAAGGCAGAACTATCAGAATCACACCAGACTTCTCACCAGAGACTTTGAAAGCCAGAAGATCGTGGATAGATGTCATACAAACATAAGAGAACACAAATGCCAGCCCAGGTTAATGTATCCTGCAAAACTCTCAATTAACATAGATGGAGAAACCAAGATATTCCATGACAAAACCAAATTTACACAATATCTTTCTACAAATCCAGCACTACAAAGGATAATAAATGGTAAAGCCCAACATAAGGCGGCAAGCTATACCCTAGAAGAAACAAGAAACCAATCGTCTTGGCAACAAAACAAAGAGAAGAAAAGCACACAAACATAACCTCATATCCAAATATGAATATAACAGGAAGCAATATCAGTATTCCTTAATATCTCTCAACATCAATGGCCTCAACTCACCAATAAAAAGACATAGATTAACAAACTGGATACGCAACGAGGACCCTGCATTCTGCTGCCTACAGGAAACACACCTCAGAGAATAAGACAGACACTACCTCAGAGTGAAAGGCTGGAAAACAACTTTCCAAGCAAATGGTCGGTAGAAGCAAGCTGGAGTAGCCATTCTAATATCAAATAAAATAAATTTTCAACTAAAATTCATCAAAAAAGATAAGGAAGGACACTTCATATTCATCAAAGGAAAAATCCACCAGGATGAACTCTCAATCCTAAATATCTATGTCCCAAAAACAAGGGCACCTCCATACGTAAAAGAAACCTTACTAGAGCTCAAAACACACATTGCACCTCACACAATAATAGAAGGAAACTTCAACACCCCACTCTCATCAATGGACAGATCATGGAAACAGAAATTAAACAGAGACATAGAGAGACTAAGAGAAGTCATGAGCCAAATGGACTTAACAGATATTTATACAACATTCTACCCTAAAGCAAAAGGATATACCTTCTTCTCAGCTCCTCATGGTACTTTCTCCAAAATTGACCATATAATTGGTCAGAAAACGGGCCTCAACAGGTACAGAAAGATAGAAATAATCCCATGCGTGCTATCGGACCACCACGGCCTAAAACTGGTCTTCAATAACAATAAGGGAAGAATGCCCACATATACGTGGAAATTGAACAATGCTCTACTCAATGATAACCTGGTCAAGGAAGAAATAAAGAAAGAAATTAAAGACTTTTCAGAATTTAATGAAAATGAAGGTACAACATACCCAAACTTATGGGACACAATGAAAGCTGTGCTAAGAGGAAAACTCATAGCGCTGAGTGCCTGCAGAAAGAAACAGAAAGAGCATATGTCAACAGCTTGACATCACACCTAAAATCTCTTGAAGAAAAAGAGGCAAATACACCCAGGAGGAGTAGAAGGCAGGAAATAATCAAACTCAGAGCTGATATCAACCAAGTAGAAACAAAAAGGACCATAGAAAGAATCAACAGAACCAAAAGTTGGTTCTTTGAGAAAATCAACAAGATAGATAAACCCTTAGCCAGACTAACAAGAGGACACAGAGAGTGTATCCAAATTAACAAAATCAGAAATGAAAAGGTAGACATAACTACAGATTCAGAGGAAATTAAAAAAATCATCAGATCTTAGTATAAAAGCCTATAGTCAACAAAACTTGAAAATCTGCAGGAAATGGACAATTTCCTAGACAGATACCAGGTACCGAAGTTAAATCAGGAACAGATAAAGTAGTTAAACAACCCCATAACTCCTAAGGAAATAGAAGCTGTCATTAAAGGTCTCCCAACCAAAAGGAGCCCAGGTCCAGACGGGTTTAGTGTAGATTTCTATCAGACCTTCATAGAAGACCTCATACCAATATTATCCAAACTATTCCACAAAATTGAAACAGATGAAGCACTACCAAATTCCTTCTATGAAGCCACAATTACTCTTGTACCTAAACCACACAAAGACCCAACAAAGAAAGACAACTTCAGACCAATTTCCCTTAAGAATATCGATGCAAAAGTGCTCAATAAAATTCTGGCAAACCAAATCCAAGAGCACATCAAAACAATCATCCACCATGATCAAGTAGGCTTCATCCCAGGCATGCAGGGATGGTTTAATATACGAAAAACCATCAACATGATCCATTATATAAACAAACTGAAAGAACAAAAGCACATGATCATTTCATTAGTTGCTGAGTAAGCATTTGACAAAATTGAACACCCCTTCATGATAAAAGTCCTGGAAAGAATAGGAATTCACGGCCCATATCTAAACATAGTAAAAGCCATATACAGCAAACCAGTTGCTAACATTAAACTAAATGGAGAGAAACTTGAAGCAATCCCAGTAAAATCAGGGACTAGACAAGGCTGCTCACTCTCTCCCTACTTATTCAATATAGTTCTTGAAGTTCTAGCAAGAGCAATCAGACAACAAAAGGAGGTTAAGGGGATACAGATCGGAAAAGAAGAAGTCAAAATATCACTATTTGCAGATGATATGATAGTATATTTAAGTGATCCCAAAAGTTCCACCAGAGAACTACTAAAGCTGATAAACAACTTCAGCAAAGTGGCTGGGTATAAAATTAACTCAAATAAATCAGTAGCCTTCCTCTACACAAAAGAGAAACAAGCCGAGAAAGAAATTAGGGAAACGACACCCTTCATAATAGACCCAAATAATATAAAGTACCTCAGTGTGATTTTAACCAAGCAAGTAAAAGATTTGTACAATAAGCACTTCAAGACTCTGTAGAAAGAAATTGAAGAAGACCTCAGAAGATGGAAAGATCTCCCATGCTCATGGATTGGCAAGAATAATATAATAAATATGGCCATTTTACCAAAAGCGATCTACAGATTCAATGCAATCCCCATCAAAATACCAATCCAATTCTTCAGACAGTTAGACAGAACAATTTGCAAATTCATCTGGAATAACAAAAAACCCAGGATAGCTGTAACTATCCTCAACAATAAAAGGACTTCAGGGGGAATCACTATCCCTGAACTCAAGCAGTATTACAGAGCAATAGTCATAAAAACTGAATGGTATTGGTACAGAGACAAACAGATAGACAAATGGAACAGAATTGAAGACCCAGAAATGAACCCACACACCTATGGTCACTTGATTTTTGACAAAGGAGCCAAAACCATCCAATGGAAAAAAGATAGCATTTTCAGCAAATGGTGCTGGTTCAACTGGAGGTCAACATGTAGAAGAATGCAGATCGATCCATGCTTATCACCCTGTACAAAGCTTAATTCCAAGTGGATCAAGGACCTCCACATCAAACCAGATACACTCAAACTAATAGTCGAAAACCTAGGGAACCATCTGGAACACATGGGCACTGGAAAAATTTTCCTGAACAATACACCAATGGCTTATGTTCTAAGATCAAGAAACGACAAATGGGATCTAATAAAACAGCAAAGCTTCTGTAAGGCAAAGGACACTGTGGTTAGGACAAAACGGCAACCAACGGATTGGGAAAAGGTCGTTAAAAATCCAACAACAGATAGAGGCCTTATATCCAAAATATACAAAGAACTCAAGAAGTAGGACCGCAGGGAGACAAATAACCCTATTAAAATGGTGTTCAGAGCTAAACAAAGAATTCACAGCTGAGGAATGCCGAATGGCTGAGAAACACCTAAAGAAACTTTCAACATCTTTAGTCATAAGGGAAATGCAAATCAAAACAACCCTGAGATTTCACCTCACACAAGTGAGAATGGCCAAGACCAAAAATTCAGGTGACAGCAAATGCTGGCGAGGATGCGGAGAAAGAGGAACACTCCTCCATTGTTGGTGGGATTGCAGACTGGTGCAACCATTCTGGAAATGAGTCTGGAGGTTCCTCAGGAAATTGGACATTGAACTGTCTGAGGATCCAGCTATACCTCTCTTGGGCATATACCCAAAAGATGCCCCAACATATAAAAAAAGACGTGCTCCACTATGTTCATCGCAGCCTTATTTATAATAGCCAGAAGCTGGAAAGAACACAGATGCCCTTCAACAGAGAAATGGATACAGAAAATGTGGTACATCTACACAATGGAATATTACTCAGCTATCAAAAACAATGACTTGATGAAATTGTAGGCAAATGGTTGGAACTGGAAAATGTCATCCTGAGTGAGGTAACCCAATCACAGAAAAACACACATGGTATGCACTCATTGATAAGTGGCTATTAGCCCAAATGCTTGAATTACCCTAGATGCCTAGAACAAATGAAACTCAAGACGGATGATCGAAATCTGAATGCTTCACTCCTTCTTTAAAAGGGGAACAAGAATACCTTTGGCAGGGAATAGAGAGGCAAAGATTAAAACAGAGACAGAAGGAACACCCATTCAGGGCCTGCCCCACATGTGGCCCATACATATACAGCCATCCAATTAGACAAGATGGATGAAGCAAAGAAGTGCAGACCGACAGGAGCCGGATGTAGATCGCTCCTGAGAGACACAGCCAGAATACAGCAAATAGAGAGGCGAATGCCAGCAGCAAACCACTGAACTGAGAATCGGACTCCCGTTGGAGGAATCAGAGAAAGAACTGGAAGAGCTTGAAGGTGCTCGTGACCCCATATGTACAACAATGCCAAGCAACCAGAGCTTCCAGGGAAAAGCCACTACATAAAGACTATACATGGACTGACCCTGGACTCTGACCTCATAGGTAGCAATGAATATCCTAGTAAGAGCACCAGTGGAAGGGGAAGCCCTGGGTCCTGCTAAGACTGAACCCGCAGTGAACTAGATTGTTGGGTGGAGGGCAACAAGGAGGAGAGAATGAGAAGGGGAACACCCATAAAAAAGGGGAGCGGGAGGGGGATGTTTGCCCGGAAAGCGGGAAAGGGAATGACACTCGAAATGTATATAAGAAATACTCAAGTTAATAAAAAGAAAAAGAAAAAAAAAGAAAAATTGTCAGGAATAGAATCAAAATTTCTACGCGAATTCAGTGAGTTCCCAATGGGACATGCTTGTATGAGTGTGCTTTTCCAGATGTAGCAACATTTAAACGAACGGAATCTAAGTATCATGGTGAATTCAGTAGGTTCCCAATAGTATTCGCCTGTAATAATGGTACTATTAAAATAAAGAAAATTTTAATGAACTGAAACACTGTTTTTGTGAATTCAGGCAGTTCCCATTAGCAGGCTCTAGTAATATGTGTACTTTTAAAGATTTTTCTAAAATTTGTGAGGCGAATCTAAGGAACCTGGTGAATTCAGTTAGTTCCCAATAGGCCGCAGTAGTAATAAGTGGACTGTTCGGGACATAGAAAAATTTTCAGGAATGGAATCAAAATTTCTACGTGTATTCAGTGAGTTCACAATGGAACATGCTTATGAGTGTGCTTTTCAAGGTATAGCAACATATTAACGAACGAAATCTAAGTATCACGGTAAATTCAGTATGTTCCCAATGGGATTTCCATGTAATATGGGTACTATTCTAGATACAGTACATTTTAAAGAACCTAAAAACTGTTTCATAGTGAATTCAGGCAGTTCCCATTTGCAGGCTCTAGTAATATATGTACTTTTAAAGCTTTATCAAAACTTCCTGAGCCAAATCTAAGTAGCATGTGGAACTCAGTTAGTTCCCAATAAGCCACAATAGTAATAAGTGGACTGTTCGGAATATAGAAAAATTTTCATGAATGGAAAAAATTTCTACGCGAATTCAGTGAGTTCCCAATAGAACATGCTTGCATGAGTGTGGTTTTCAAGATATAGCAACATTTTAACGAATGGAATCTATGTATCATGGTGAATTCAGTAGGTTCCCTTTAGGATTCACATGTAATAAGGGTACTATTCAAGATACAGCAACATTTTAAGGAACTGAAAC
The DNA here is from genome assembly GCF_021556685.1 of Rattus norvegicus. Taxonomy (NCBI): domain Eukaryota; kingdom Metazoa; phylum Chordata; class Mammalia; order Rodentia; family Muridae; genus Rattus; species Rattus norvegicus. The sequence goes on from NC_141550.1 coordinate 42,183,754, forward strand.
ACTGTTTCTTTGTGATTCAGGCAGTTCCCATTAGCAGGCTCTAGTTATATGTGTACTTTTAAAGATTTTTCAAAATATCGTGAGCCGAATCGAGGTAACGTGGTGAATTCAGTTAGTTCCCAATAGGCCGCAATAGTAATAAGTGGACAATTCAGGATATAGAAATATTTTCAGGAATGGAATCAAAATTACTAGGCGAAGTCAGTGAGTTCCCAATGGGACCTGCTTGTAGGAGTGTGCTTTTCAATTTATAGCAACATTTTAACGAACGGAATCTAAGTATCATGGCGAATTCAGTAGGTTCCCAATAGTACCCAATAAGGGTACTATTCAAGATACTGCAACATTTTAACGGACTGAAAGATTGTTTCTTTGTGAATTCAGGCAGTTTCCATTAGCAGGCTCTTGTAATACGGGTACTTTTAACTATTTATCAAAATTTCAAGAGCCGAATCTTAGTAACATGGTGAATTCAGTTAGTTGTCAATAGGCCGCAATAGTAATAAGTGGACTCTGCGGGATACAGAAAAATTCTCACGAATGGAATCAAAATTTCTAGGCGAATTCAGTCAGTTCCCATTGGGTCATGTTTGTATGAGTGTACTTTTCAAGATATATCAAAATTTTGACAAACGGAATCTAAGTACCATGGTGAATTCAGTAGGTTCCCAGTAGGATTCCCATGTAATAAGGGAACTTTTCAAGATACAGCAACATTTTAACGAACTGAAACACTGTTTCTTTGTGAATTCAGGCAGTTCCCATTAGCAGGCTCTAGTCATGTGTACTTTTAAAGATTTATCAAAATTTCGTGAACTGAATCTGAGTAACTTGTTGAATTCAGTTAGTTCCCCATAGGATGCAATAGTAATAAGTGGTATTTCGAGATATAGAAAAATTTTCACTAATGGAATCAAAATTTCGAGGCGTATTCAGTGAGTTCTCATGGACATGCCTGTATGAGTGTACTTTTCAAGATATAGCAACATGTTTACAAATGGAATCTAAGTATCATGGTGAATTCTGTTGGTTCCCAAAGGGATTCGCATGTAATAAGGGTACTATTTAAGATACAGCAACATTTTAACGAACTGAAACACTGTTTTTTTGTGAATTCAGGTCCTTCCCATTACCAGGCTCTAGTAATATGTGTACTTTTAAAGATTTATCAATATTCGTAAGCCAAATCTTAGTAACTTGGTGAATTCAGTTAGTTCCCAATAGGCCGCAATTGTAATAAGTGGACTTTTCGTGATATAGAAAATTTTTCACTAATGGAAACAATATTTCTAGGCGAATTCAGTGAGTTCTCAAGGTGACATGCTTGTATAAGCGTGCATTTCAAGATATAGCAACATTTTAACGAACTGAATCTAAGTATCATGGTGAATTCAGTAAGAACCCAATACGTTTCACATGTAATAAAGGTACTATTCAAGATACAGCAATATTTAACGAACTGAAAAACTGTTTCTTTGTGAATTCAGGTAGTTCCCTTTAGCAGGCTCTAGTAATATGTGTACTTTTAAAGATTTATCAAAATTTCGTGAGTCGAATCTTAGTAACCTGATGAATTCCGTTAGTTCCGAATAGGCCGCAATAGTAATTAGTGGACTTTTCCAGATATAGAAAAATTTTCACAAATAAAATCTAAATTGCTAAGTGAATTCAGTGAGTTCCCAATGGGCCATTCTTGTATGAGTGTGCTTTTCAAGATATAGCAGCATGTTAACGAACGGATTGTAAGTATCCTGGTGAATTCAGTAGGTTCCCAATAGGATTGGCATATAATAAGGGTACTATTCAAGATACAGCAACATTTTAACGAAATGAAACACTCTTTTTTTCTGAATTCCGTTAGTTCCCATGAGCAGGCTCTAGTATTATGTGTACTTTTAAAGATTTATCAAAATTTCCTGAACTGAATCTAAGTAACTCGGTGAATTCAGTTAGTTCACCGTACGCCGCAATAGTAATAAGTGTACTTTTCGAGATATGGAAAAATTTTCATGAATGGAATCAAAATTTCCAGCCGAATTCCATGAGTTCCCAATGGGAGATGCTTGTATGAGTGTGTTTTTTAAGATATAGCAACATTTTAACCTACGAAATCTAAGTGTCATGATGAATTCAGTATTCTCCCAAAAGGATTCCCAAGTAATAAGGGTACTATACAAGATACAGAAACATTTAAATGAACTGAAACACTGTTTCTTTGTGAATTCAGGCACTTCCCATTACCAGGCTCTAGTAATATGTGTAATTTTAAATATTTATCAAAATTTCGTGAGCCGAATCTTAGTACATTGGTGAATTCATTTAGTTCCCAGTAGGCCGCAATAGTAATAAGTGGATTTTTCGGGTTATAGAAAAATTTTCACGAATGGAATCAAAATTTCGAGACGAATTCAGTGAATTCCGAATGGGACATCTTGCATGACTGTGCTTTTCAAGATACAGCAAAATTTTAACGAATTGAATCAGTTGTTTTTTTGTGAATTCAGGTAGATCCCATTAGTAGGCTCTAGTAATATATGTACTTTTAGAGATTTATCAAAATTTCGAGAGCCGAATCTTAGTAACTTGGTGAATTCAGTTAGTTCCCAATATGCCGCAATACTAATAAGTGGACTTTTCCGGATATAGAAAAATTTTCACTAGTGGAATCAAAATTTCTAGGCGAATTCAGTGAGTTCCCAATGGAACATGCTTGTATGAGTGTGCTTTTCAAGATATAGCAGCATTTTAACGAACGGATTGTAAGTATCCTGGTGAATTCAGTATGTTCCCAATAGTATTTGCATGTAATAATGGTACATTCAGGATACAGGAACCTGTTAACGAACTGAAATACTGTTTCTTTATGAATTCAGGTAGTTCCCATTAGCAGGCTCTAGTAATATGTGTACTTTTAAAGATTTATCAAAATTTCGTGAGTCGAATCTAAGTAACTTGGTAAATTCAGTTAGTTCCCAATAGGCCGCAATAGTAATAAGTGGACGGTTTGGATATAGAAAAATTTTCACTAATGGAATCAAAATTTCTAGGCGAATTCAGTGAGTTCCAAATGGGACATGGTAGTATGAGTGTGCTTTTCAAGATATAGCAACATTTTAACGAAAGGAATCTAAGTATCATGGTGAATTCAGTAGGTTCCCAATAGGATTCACATGTAATAAGGGTACTATTCAAGATACAGCAAAATTTTAGCGAATTGAAACACTGTTTCTTTGTGAATTCAGGTAGATCCCATTATCAGGCTCTGGTAAGATATGTACTTTTAAAGATTTATCAGAATTTCGTGAGCCAAATCTTAGTAACTTGGTGAATTCAGTTAGTTCCCAATAGGCCGCAATAGTAATAAGTGGACCGTTCGGGATATAGAAAAATTTCCACGAATGGAATCAAAATTTCTAGGCGAATTCAGTGAGTTCCCAATGGGACATGCTTGTATGAGTGTGCTATTCAAGATACAGAATGATTTTAACGTATGGAATCTAAGTATCATGGTGAATTCAGGGGGCTCCCAGTAGGACTCATGTAATAAGGGTACTAATCAAGATACAGCAACATTTTCACGAACTTGAACACTGTTTCTTTTTTGAATTCAGATAGTTCACATTAGCAGGCTCTATTAATATGTGTACTTTTAAAGATTTATCAAAATATCGTGAGACGAATCTTAGTAACTTGGTGAATTCAGTTAGTTCCCAATAGTTCGCAATAATAATAAGTGACTGTTCAGGACATAGAAAAATTTTCACGAATGGAATCAAAATTTCTAGGCAAATTCAGTGAGTTCCTAATGGGACATGCATGTATGAGTGTCCCTTTTAAGATATACAACATGTTAACAAACGGAATCTAAGTATCAATGTGAATTCAGTAGGTTCCCAATAGGATTCACATGTAATAAGGGTACTATTCAAGATACAGCAAAATTTTAGCGAATTGAAACACTGTTTCTTTGTGAATTCAGGTAGATCCTATTATCAGGCTCTGGTAAGATGTGTACTTTTAAAGATTTATCAGAATTTCGTGAGCCGAATCTAAGTAACTTGGTGAATTCAGTTAGTTTCCAATAGGCCGCAAGAGTAATAAGTGGACGGTTTGGATATAGAAAAATTTTCACGAATGGAATCAGAATTTCTACGCGAATTCAGTGAGTTCCCAATGGGACATGCTAGTTTGAGTGTGCTTTTCAAGATATAGCAACATTTTAAACATAGGAATCTAAGTATCATTGTGAATTCAGTAGGTTCCCAATAGGATTCTCATGTAATAGGGGTCCTATTCAGATACAGCAACATTTTAATGAACTGAAACTCTGTTTCTTTGTGAATGCAGCTGGTTCCCATAAGCAGGCTCTAGTAATATGTGTACTTTTAAAGATTTATCAAAATTTCGTGAGCCAAATCTTAGTAACTTGGTGAATTCAGTTAGTTCCCAATATGCCGCAATAGTAATAAGTGGTCTGTTCGGGATATACAAAAATTTCACGAATGGAATCAAAATTTCTAGGCAAATCTAGTAAGTTCCCATTGGGGCATGCTTGTATGGGTGTGCTTTTCAAGATATAACAATATTTTAACGAACGGAATGTAAGTATCCTGGTGAATTCAGTAGGATCCCAATAGGAATCTCATGTAATAAGGGTATTATCCAAGATACAGCAACGTTTTAACGAACTGAAACACACTTTCTTTGTTAATTCACGTAGTTACCATTAGCAGGCTCTAGTAATATGAGTACTTTTAAATATTTATCAAAATTTCATGAGCCGAATCTTAGTAAATTGGTGAATTCAGTAAGTTCCCAATAGGCCGCAATAGTAATAGTGGACTTTTCGGGATATTGAAAAATTTTCACGAATGGAATCAAAATTTCTAAGTGAATTCAGTGTGTTCCCAATGGAACGTTCTTGTATGAGTGTGCTTTTCAAGATATAGCAGCATTTTAACGGACGGAATGTAAGTACCATGGTGAATTCAGTATGTTCCCAATAGGATTCACATGTAATAAGGGTACTATTCAAGATACAGCAAATTTTAACGAATTGAAACACTGTTTCTTTGTGAATTCAGGTAGTTCCCATTAGCAGGCATTAGTAATATGTGTACTTTTAAAGATTTATCAAAATTTCGTGGCCCGAATCTAGGTAACATTGTGAATTCAGTTAATTCCCAATAGGCCGGAATAGTAATAAGTGGACTGTTCGTGATTAGAAAAATTTTCACGAATGGAATCAAAATTCAACGTGAGTTCAGTGAGTTCCCAGTGGGACATACTTGTATGACTGTCCTTTTCAATATAAAGCTACATGTTAACAAACGGAATCTAAGTATCATGGTGAATTCAGTAGGTTCCCCATAGGACTCGCTTGTAATATGGGTACTATTCAAGATACAGCAAAATTTTAACGAACTGAAACACTGTTTCTTTGTGAATTCATGTAGTTCCCATTAGCAGGCTCTAGTAGTATGTGTACTTTTAAAGATTTATCAAAATTACCTGAGCCGAATCTAAGTAAATTGGTGATTTCAGTTAGTTCCACATAGGCCGCAATAGTAATAAGTGTACTGTTGGGGATATAGAAAAATTTTCGCGAATGGAATTAAAAATTCTAGGCGTATTAGGTGAGTTCCCCATGGGACATCCTTGTATGAGTGTACTATTCAAGATATAAACATTTTAACAGAGGGAATCTAATTATCATGTTGAATTCAGTAGGTTCGCAATAGGATGTGCATGTAATAAGTGTACTATTAAAGATACAGCATTTTTAATGAACGGAAACACTGTTTCTTTGTGAATTCAGGTAGTTCCCATTAGCAGGCTCTAGTAATATGTTTACTTTCAAAGATTTATCTATATTTTGTGAGTCGATTTTTAGTAACTTGGTGAATTCAGTTAGTTCCCATTAGGCCGCAATAGTAATAAGTGGACTTTTCCGGATATAGAAAAATTTTCACGAATGGAATCAAAATTTCTAAGTGAATTCAGTGAGTTCCCAATGGGACATTCTTGTATGAGTGTGCTTTTCTAGATATTGCAGCATTTTAACGAACGGAATGTAAGCAACCTGGTGAATTCAGTATGTTCCCAATAGGAATTGCATGTAATAAGGGTACACTTCAAGATATAGCAATATTTAACGAATTGAAACACTGTTTCTTTGTGAATTCAGGTAGTTTCCATTAGGAGGCTCTAGTAATATGTGTAATTTTAAAGATTTATCAAAACTTCTTGAGCCGAATCTTAGTAACTTGGTGAATTCAGTTAGATCTCAATAGGCCGCAATAGTAGTAAGTGGACTTTTCAGGACATAGAAAAATATTCCGAATGGAATAAAAATTTCTTGGCCAATTCTGTCACTTCCCAATGCGACATGTTTGTATGAGTGTGCTTTTCAAGATAGAACAACATTTTAACAAACTGAAACACTGTTTCTTTGTGAATTCAGTTAGTTCCCATTAGCAGGCTCTAGTAATATGTGTAATTTTAAAGATTTACTAAAATTTCATGAGCCGAATCTAAGTAACTTTTGAATTCAGTTAGTTCCCTATAGGCCACAATAGTAATAAGTGGACTGTAAGGATATAGAAAAATTTTCACGAATCGAATCAAAATTTCTAGGAGAATTCAATTAGTTCCCAATGGGACATGCTTGTAAGATGTGCTTTTCAAGACATAGCAACATTTTAACGGACGGAATTTAGTATAATGGTGAATTCAGTACGTTCCCAATAGGATTCGACTGTAATAAGGGTACTATTAAAGATACAGCAACATTTTAATGAACTGAAACACTGTTTCTTTATGAATTCAGGTAGTTCCCTTTAACAGGCTCTAATAATACGTGTACTTTTAAAGATTTATCAAAATTTTGTGAGCCGAATCTTAGTAACTTGGTGAATTCAGTTAGTTCCCAATCGGCCACAATAGTAATAATTGGAATTTTCGAGATATAGAAAAATTTTAACGAATGGAATCAAAACTTCTAGGCGAATTCAGAGATTTCCCAATGGGACATGCTTGTATGAGTGTGCTTTTCAAGATATAGCAACATTTTCACAACCGGAATCTAAGAATCATGGTGAATTCAGTGGGTTCCCATAGGAATCGCATGTAATAAGAGTACTACTCAAGATACAGCAACATTTTAACGGACTGAAACTCTGTTTCTTTGTGAATTCAGGTAGTTCCCATTAGCAGGCGCTAGTAATATGTGTACTTTTAAAGATTTATCAAAATTTCGTGAGCCGAATCTTAGTTACTTGGTGAATTCATTTAGTTCCCAACAGGCCGCAATAAAAATAAGTGTACTTTTCAGGATATAGAAAAATTTTTCGAATGGAATCAAAATTTCTAGGCTAATTCAGTGAGTTCCCCATGGGACATGCTTCTATGAGGGTACTTTTCAATATATACCAACATTTTAACGAACGGAATCTAAGTATCCTGGTGTATTCAGTAGGTTCCCAATAGGATTCGCATGTAATAAGGGTACTATTCAAGATACCGCAACATTTCAACGAACTGAAACACTGTTTCTTTGAGAATTCAGGCAGTTCCCATCATCAGGCCCTAATAATATGTGTACTTTTAAAGATTTATCAAAATTTCGTGGGCCGAATCTAAGTAACTTGGTGAATTCAGTAAGTTCCAAATAGGCCGCCATAGTAATAAGTGGAGTGTTTGGGATATAGGAAAATTTTGACAAATGGAATCATGATGTCAAGGCGAATTCAGTGAGTTCCCAATGGGACATGACTGTATGAGTGTGCATTTAAAGACATAGCAACATTTTAACGAACACATTCTAAGTATCATGGTGAATTCAGTAGGTTCCCAGTAGGATTTGCATGTAATAAGTGTACTATTCAAAATACAGCAACATTTTAACGAACTGAAACACTGTTTCTTTGGAATTCAGGCAGTTGCCATTAGCAGGCTCTAGTAATATGTGTACTTTTAAAAATTTATCAAAATTTCGTGAGCCGAAACTAAGTAACTTGTTGAATTCAGTTAGTTCCATATAGGCCGCAAAAGTAATATGAGGACTTTCGGGCAATAGAAAAATTTTCACGAATGGAATCAAAATTTCTAGGCGTATTTAGTGAGTTCCCCATGGGACATGCTTGTATGAGTGTACATTTCAAGATATAGCAATATTTTGACAGATGGAATCTAAGTATCATTTTGAATTCAGTATGTTCAAAATAGTATTCGCATGTAAAAAGTATCCTATTCAAGATACAGCAACATTTTAACGAACTGAAAAACTGTTTCTTCATGAATTCAGGTAGTTCCCATTAGCAGGCTCTTGAAATATGTGTACTTGTAAAGATTTTTCAAAATTTCGTTAGCGGAATCTAAGTAACTTGGTGAATTCAGCTTGTTCCCAGTAGGCCGCAATAGTAATAAGTGGACTGTTTGGGATAAAGAAAAGTATTCATGAATGGAATCAGAATGTGTAGGCAAATTCGGGGAGTTGGCCATGGGACATGCTTGTGTGAGTGTACTTTTAAAGATATAGCAACATTTTAAACAACGGAATCTATGTATCATTGTGAATTCAGTAGGTTCCCAATAGTATTTACATGTAATAAGGGTACTCTTCAACATACAGCAATATTTGAACGACTGAAACACTGTTTCTTTGTGAATTCAGACAATTCCCGTTAGCAGGCTCTAATAATATGTGTACTTTCAAAGATTTATCAAAATATCCTGGGCTGAATTTAAGTAACTTGGTGAATTCAGGTAGCTCCCAATAGGCCGCAATTGTAATAAATGTAGTGTTTGGGATACAGGAAGATTTTACAAATGGAATCACGATGTCAAGGCGAGTTCAGTGAGTTCCCAATGGGACATGCTTGTATGAGTCTGATTTTCAAGATATAGCAACATTTTAACAGAAGAATCTAAGTATACTTGTGAATTCAGTAAGTTCCCAATAGGATTCACATGTAATTAGGGTACTATTCAAGATACAGCAACATTTTAACGAACTGAAACACTGTTTCTTTGTGAATTCAGGCACTTCCAATTAGCAGGCTCTAGCAATATATGTACTTTTAAAGATTTATCAAAATTTCGTTAGCGGAATCTAAGTAACTTGGTGAATTCAGTTAGTTCCCTATAGGCCGCAATAGTAATAAGTGGACTGCTTGGGATATAGAAAAATTTTCACGAATGGGATCAAAATTTCTAGGCGAAGTCAGTGAGTTACCCATGGGACGTGCTTGTGTGAGTGTACTTTTAAAGATAGAGCAACATTTTAACAAACGGAATCTAAGTATCATTGTGGATTCAGTAGGTTCCCAATAGGATTCACATGTATTAAGGGTACTATTCAAAATAGAGCAATATTTGAACGATCTGAAACACTGTTTCTTTGTGAATTCAGGCAATTCCCCTTAGCAGGCTCTAGTAATATGTGTACTTTTAAAGATTTATCAAAATTTCGTGAGCCGAATCTAAGTAACTTGGTGAATTCAAATAGTTCCCAATAGGCCGCAATAGTAATAAGTGGACTCTTCAAGGTATAGAAAAATTTTCGCGGATGGATTCAAAATTTCTAGGTGAATTCAATGAGTTCCAAATGGGACATGCTTGTATGAGTGTACTTTTCAAAATATAGCAACATTTTAACTAACGGAATGTAAGTATCATTGTGAATTCAGTCGGCTCCCGATAGGAATCGCATGTAATAAGGGTACTACTCAAGATATAACAACATTTTAACGAACTGAAACACTGTTTCTATGTGAATTCAGGCCGTTCCCATTAGCAGGCTCTAAGAATATGTGTACTTTAAAGATTTATCAAAATTTCATGAGCCAAATCTAAGTAACTTGGTGAACTCAGTTCCCAATAGGCCCCAATAGTAATAAGTGGACTATTCGGGATATAGAAAAATTTTTACGATTGGAATTAAAATTTCTACGTGAATTCAGTGTGTTCCCAATGGGACATGCTTGTATTAGTGTGCTTTCAAGATATAGCAAATTTAAGAAGCAGAATGTAAGTATTATGGAGAATTCAGTAGGTTCCCAATAGTATTCACATGTAATAAGGGCACTATTCAAGATACAGCAACATTTGAACAAACTGAAACACTGTTTCTTCCTGAATTCAGGCGTTCCCATTAGCAGGCTCTAGTAATATGTGTACTTTTTAAGATTTATCAAAATTTCGTGAGCCGAATCTAAGTAACTTGGTGAACTCAGTTAGTTACAAATAGACCGCAATAGTAAGAAGTGGAGTGTTTGGGATATACGAAAATTTTCACAAAAGGAATCATGATGTCAAGACGAATTCAGTGAGTTCCCAATGGTACATTCTCGTATGAGTGTGCTTTTCAAGATATAGCAACATTTAAACAAACGGAATCTAAGTATCCTGTTGAATTCAGTAGGTTCCCAATAGGAATTGCATGTAATAAGGGTACTATTCAAGATAGAGCAACATTTTAACGAACAGAAACACTGTTTCTTTGTGAATTCAGGTAGTGCCCTTTAGCAGGCTCTAGTAATATGTGTACTTTTAAATATTTTTCAAAATTTCGTGAGCCGAAACTAAGTAACTTGGTGAATTAAGTTAGTTCCCAATAGGCCACAATACTAAAAGTGGACTGTTGGGGATTTAGAAAATTTTTTCGAATGGAATCAAAATTTCTAGGCGAATTCAGTGACTTCCCCATGCACATGCTTGTATGAGTGTGCTTTTCAAGATATAGCAACATTTTAACAAACAGAATCTAAGTATCCTGGTGAATTCAGAAGGTTCCCAATAGGATTCGCATGTAATAAGGATACTATTCAAGATACAGCAACATTTTAACGAAGTGAAACACTGTTGCTTTGTGAATTCAGGTAGTTCCCATTAGCAGGCTCTAGTAATATATGTACGTTTAAAGATTTATCAAAATTTCGTGAGCCGAATTCAAGTATTTTGGTGAATTCCGTTAGTTCCAAATAGGCTGTAAGAGTAATACGTGGACTTTCGGTATATAGATAAATTTTCACGAATGGAATCAAAATTTCTAGGCGAAATCAGTGAGTTCCCAATGGGACATACTTGTATGAGTGGGCTTTCAGTATATAGCAACATTTTAACAAACGAAATCTAAGTATCCTGGTGAATTAAGTAGGTTCCCAATAGGATTCCCATGTATTAAGGGTACTATTCAAGATACAGCAATATTTTTACAAACCAAAACATTGTTTCTTTGTGAATTCAGGCAGTTCCCATTAGCATGCTCTAGTAATATGTGTACTTTTAAAGAATTATCAAAATTTCATGAGCTTAATCTAAGTAACTTGGTGAATTCACTTAGTTACCAATAGGCCGCAATAGTAATACGTGGACTTTTCAGGATATAGATAAATTTTCACGAATGGAATCAAAATTTCTAGGCGAATTCAGTGAGTTCCCCATGGGACATGCTTCTATGAGTGTACTATTCAATATATACCAACATTATACCAAAAGGAATCTAAGTATCCTGGTTTATTCAGTAGGTTCCCAATAGGATTCGCATGTAATAAGGGTACTATTCAAGATACAGCTACATTTTAATGAACTGAAACACTGTTTCTTTGTAAATTCAGGCACTTCCCATTAGAAGGCTCTAGTAATGTGTGTACTTTTAAAGATTTATTAAAATTTCGTGAGCCGAATTTAAGTAACTTGGTGAATTCAGGTAGTTCCCAATAGGCTGCAATACTAATAAGTGGACTGTTCGGAATATAAAAAAAAAATTTTAGGAATGGAATCAAAATTTAAGGCGAATTCAGTGAGATTTCAATGGGACATGCTTGTATGAATGTGCTTTTCAAGATATAGCAACATTTTAACCTCGTAATCTAAGTATCATTGTGAATTCAGTAGGTTCCCAATAGGATTCGCATGTAACAAGGGTACTAGTCAAATTACAGGTACAATTTAACGAACTGAAACACTCTATCTTTGTGAATTCAGGCAGTTCCCATCATCAGGCCCTAATAATATGTGTACTTTTAAAGATATATCAAAATTTCGTTTCTCGAATCTTAGCAACTTGGTGAATTCAGTTAGTTCGCACTAGGGCGCAATAGCAATAAGAGGACTTTCGGGCTATAGAAAAATTTTCACGAATAGAATCAAATTTCTAGACGGATTCAGTGAGTTCCCTATAGGACATGCTTGTATGAGTGTACTTTTCAAGATATAGCAACATTTTAACAAATGGAATTTAAGTATCATGGTGAATTCAGTAGGTTCCCAATAGGATTCGCATGTAAAAAGGGTACTATTCAAGATACAGCAACATTTTAACGAACTGTAACATTGTTTCTATTTGAACTCAGGCATGTTCCATTAGCAGGCTCTAGTAATATGTGTACTTTTACAGATTTATCAATATTTCGTGCGCCGAATCTAAGTAATTTGGTTAATTCAGTTATTTCCCAATAGGCCGCCATAGTAATAAGTGGACATTTCGGGATATAGAAAAATTTTCACGAATGGAATCTAAATTTCTAAGCGAGATCAGTGAGTTCCCAATGGGACATGGTTGTATGAGACTGCTTTTCAAAATATAGCAACATTTTAACGAGTGGAATCTAAGTATCATAGTGAATTCATTAACTTCCCAGCAGGATTCTCACGTAATAAGGGTACTATACAAGATACAGCAACTACTCAACGAACTGAAACACTGTTTCTTTGTGAATTCCGGTAGTTCCCATTAACAGGCTCTAGTAATATGTGTACTTTTAAAGATTTATTAAAATTTCGTTAGCCGAATCTTAGTAACTTTTTGAATTCAGTTACTTCCCACTAGGCCGCAGTAGTAATAAGTGGACATAAGTATATAGAAAAATTTTCACGAATGGAATCAAAATTTCTAGGAAAATTCAGTTAGTTCCCCATGGTACATGCTTGTGTGGGTGTACTTTTAAAGATATAGCAACATTTTACGAACGGAATCTTAGTATGATGGTGAATTCAGATGGTTCCCAATAGCATTCGCATGTAATAAGGGTACTATTCAAGAACAGCAAATTTAACGAACTGAAACACTGTATCTATGTGAATTCAGGTAGTTCCCATTAGCAGGTTCTAGTATTATGTGTACTTTTAAAGATTTATCAAAATTTCCGGAGCCGAATATAAGTAACTTGGTGAATTCAGTTAGTTCCCAATAGGCCGCAATAGTAATAAGTGGAGTGTTCGGGATATAGGAAAATTTTGACAAATGGAATCATGATGTCAAGCCGAATTCAGTGAGTTCCCAATGGGACATGCTTGTATGAGTGTGCTTTTCAAGATATAGCAACATTTTAACAAATGGAATCTAAGTATCATTGCGAATTCAATAGGTTTCCAATAGGATTCAAATGTAATACGGGTATTATTCAAGATACAGAAACATTTTAACGAAGTGAAACACTGTTTCTTTGTGAATTCAGCAGTTTCCATTAGCAGGCTCTAGTAATATGTGTACTTTTAATGATTTATCAAAATTTCGTGAATGGAATCTAAGTAACTTGGTGAATTCAGTTAGGTCCCAGTAGGCCGCAATAGTAATAAGAGGACTGTTGGATATAGAAAATTTTCACGAATGGAATCAAAATTTCGAAGCGAATTCAGTGACTTCCCCATGCACATGCTTGTATAAGTGTACTTTAAAGATATAACAACATTTTAACCAAGAGAATCCTAGTATCCTTGTGACTTCAGTAGATTTCCAATAGGATTCGCATGTAATGAGGGTACTATTCAGGATACAGCAAGATTTTAACGAACTGAAACACTGCTTCTTTGTGAATTCAGGCAGTTCCCATTAGCAGGCTCTATTAATATGTGTAATTTTAAAGATTTATCCAAATTTCGTGGGCCGAATCTAAGAAACCTTGTGAATTCAGTTAGTTCCGAATACGCCATAATAGTAATAAGTGTTCGGTTCAAAATATAGAAAAATTTTCACGAATGGTATCAAAATTTCTAGGCGAATTCAGTGAGTTCCCCATGGGACATGCTTCTATGAGTGTACTTTTCAAGATATAGGAACACTTTAACAAACGGGATCTAAGTATCCTGGTGAATTTAATAGGTTGCCAATAGGATTCGCATTTAATAAGGGTACAATTCAAGATACAGCAACATTTCAACGAACTGAAACACTGTTTCTTTTTGAATTCAGGCAGTTCCCATTAGCATGCTCTAGTAATATGTGTAAGTTTAAAGATTTATCCAAATTTCCTGAACCGAATCTAAGTAAATTGGTGAATTCAGTTAGTTCCCAATTGGCCGCAATAGTAATAAGTGGAGTGTTCGGGATATAGGAAAATTTTGACAAATGGAATCATAATGTCAAGCCGAATTCAGTGAGTTCCCAATGGGAAATGCTTGTACGAGTGTGATTTTCAAGATAGAGCAACATTTTAACGAACGGAATCTAAGTATCCTGGTGAATTCATTAGGTTCCCAATAGGATTCGCATGTAATAAGGGTACTCTTCAAGATATAGCCACATATTACCGAACAGAAATACTGTTTCTTTTTGTATTAATGCAGTTCCAATTAGCAGGCTCTATTAATATGTGTACATTTAACGATTTATCAAAATTTCGTTAGCAGAATCTAAGTATTTGCTTAATCTAGTTAGTTCCCAATAGGCTGCAATAGTAATAAGTGGACTGTACGGGATATAGAAAAATTTTTCACGAATGGAATCAAAATGTCTAGGCGATTTCAATGAGTTCCCAATGGGTGTACTTTTCAAGATATACCAAAATTTTAACAAACGGAATCTAAGTATCATTGTGAATTCAGTGGGTTCCCAATAGGATTCACATGTAATAAGGGTACTATTCAAGATACAGCAACATTTTAACGAACTAAAACACTGTTGCTTGTGAATTCAGCCAGTTCCCATTAGCAGGCTCTACTAATACTTGTACTTTTAAAGATTTATCAAAATTTCGTGAGACAAATATAAGTAACTTGGTGAATTCAGTTAGTTCCCAATAAGTGGCAATAGTAATAAGTGGACTGTTCGGGATATAGAAATATTTTCATGACCGAAATTAAAATTTCTAGGCGGATTCAGTGAGTTCCCAATGTGACATGCTTGTATGAGTGTACTTTTCAAGATATAGCAACATCTTAACGAATGGAATCTAAGTATCATGGTGAATTCAGTAGGTTCGTATTAGGATTCGCATGTAATAAGCTTGTTATTCAAGATAGAGCAACGTTTTATCGAACTGAAACACTGTTTCTTTGTTAATTCAGGCAATTCCCCTTAGCAGGTTCTAGTAATATGTGTACTTTTAAAGATTTATCAAAATTTCGTGAGCCGAATCGAAGTAACTTGGTGAATTCAGTTAGTTCCCAATAGGCAGCAATAGTAATAAGTGGACTCTTCAAGGTATAGAAAAATTTTCGGGGATGGAATCAAAATTTGTAGGCGAATTCAATGAGTTCCAAACGGGACATGCTTGTATGAGTGTACTTTTCAAGATATAGCAACATTTTAACGAACGGAATTTAAGTATCATGGTGAATTCAGTAAGTTCCCAATAGAAATCGCATGTAATAAGGGTACTATTTAAGATACAGACATTTTAACGAACTGAAACATTGTTTCTTTGTGAATTCCGGTAGTTCCCATTAGCAGGCTCTAGTAATATGTGTACTTTTAAAGATTTATTAAAATTTCGTTAGCCGAATCTTCGTAACTTTGTGAATTCAGTTAGTTCCCAAAAGGCCACAATAGTAATAAGTGGACTTTAGGGATATAGAAAAATTTTAACGAATGGAATCAAAATTTCTAAGTGAATTCAGAGAGTTCCCCATGGGACATGCTTGTATGAGTGTATTTGCAAGATATAGCAACATTTTAACATCGGAATCTTCGTATCATTGTGAATTAAGTAGGTTCCCAATAGGATTCGCATGTGATAAGGGTACTAGTCAAATTACATCTACATTTTAACAAACTGAGATACTGTTTCTTTGTGAATTCAGGCAGTTCCCATTAGCAGGCTCTAGTAATATGTGTACTTTTTAAGATTTATCAAAATTTCATGACCGAATCTAAGTAAGTTAATGAATTCAGGTAGTTCCCAAAATGCCGCAACACTAATAAGTGGTCTGTTCGGGATATAGAAAAATTTTCACGAATGGAATCAAAATTTAAGGCGAATTCAGTGAGTTTTCTATGGCACATGCTTGTATGAGTGTGCTTTTCAAGATATAGCAACATTTTCAGGAACGGAATCTAAGTATCATGGTGAATTCACTAAGTTTCCAGTAGAATTCTCATGTAATAAGTGTACTATACAAGATACAGAAACTTTTTTACGAAATGAAACACTGTTTCTTTGTGAATTCAGGCAGTTCCCATAAGCAGGCTCAAGATATATGTGTACTTTTAAAGATTTATCAAAATTTCGTGAGCCGAATCTAAGTAACTTAGTGAATTCAGTTAGTTCCCAATAGGCCGCAATAGTAATAAGTGGACTTTCTGGATATAGAAAATTTTCACGAATGGAATCAAAATTTCTAGGCAAATTCACTTAGTTCCCCATGGTACGTGCTATTTGAGTGTACATTTAAAGATATAGCAACATATTAACGAACGGAATCTAAGTATCATGGTGAATTCAGATGGTTCCCAAAAAGGATTCGCAAAGTAATAAGGGTACTATTCAAGAACAGCAAATTTAACGAACTGAAACTCTGTATCTATGTGAATTCAGGTAGTTCCCATTAGCAGGTTCCAGTATTATGTGAACTTTTAAAGATTTATCAAAATTTCGTGAGCCGAATCTAAGTAACTTGGTGAATTCAGTTAGTTCCCAATAGGCCGCAATAGTAATAAGTGGAGTGTTCGGATTATAGGAAAATTTTGACAAATGGAATAATGATGTCAAGCCGAGTTCAGTGAGTTCCCAATGGGAAATGCTTGTACGAGTGTGATTTTCAAGATAGAGCAACATTTTAACAAAAGAATCTAAGTATCCTGGTGAATTGAGTAAGCTCCCAATAGGATTCGCATGTAATTAGGGTACTATTCAAGATACAGCAACATTTTAACGAACTGAAACACTGTTTCTTTGTGAATTCAGGCACTTCCAATTAGCAGGCTCTAGTAATATATGTACTTTTAAAGATTTATCAAATTTCGTTAGCGGAATCTAAGTAACTCGGTGAATTCAGTTAGTTCCCTATAGGCCGCAATAGTAATAAGTGGACTGTTCGGGATATAGAAAAATTTTCAAGAATGGAATCAAAATGTCTAGGCGAATTCAGTGAGTTCCCAATGGGACATGCTTGTATGAGTGTGCTTTTCAAGATATAGCAACATTTTCAGGAACGGAATCTAAGTATCATGGTGAATTCACTAAGTTCCCAGTAGAATTCTCATGTAATAAGTGTACTATACAAGATACAGAAACTTTTTAATGAACTGAAACACTGTTTCTTTGTGAATTCAGGCAGTTCCCATTAGCAGGCTCAAGGAATATGTGTACTTTTAAAGATTTATCAAAATTTCGTGAGCCGAATCTAAGTAACTTAGTGAATTCAGGTAGTTCCCAATAGGCCGCAATAGTAATAAGTGGACTTTCGGGATATAGAAAAATTTTCACGAATGGAATCAAAATTTCTAGTCAAATTCACTTAGTTCCCCATGGTACATGCTTGTTTGAGTGTACTTTTAAAGATATAGCAACATTTTCAGGAACGGAATCTAAGTATCATGTGGAATTCACTAAGTTTCCAGTAGAATTCTCATGTAATAAGTGTACTATACAAGATACAGAAACTTTTTAACGAACTGAAACACTGTTTCTCTGTGAACTCAGGCAGTTCCCATTAGCAGGCTCAAGAAATATGTGTACTTTTAAAGATTTATCAAAATTTCGTGAGCCGAATCTAAGTAACTTAGTGAATTCAGGTAGTTCCCAATAGGCCGCAATAGTAATAAGTGGACTTTCGGGATATAGAAAAATTTTCACGAATGGAATCAAAATTTCTAGTCAAATTCACTTAGTTCCCCATGGTACATGCTTGTTTGAGTGTACTTTTAAAGATATAGCAACATTTTCAGGAACGGAATCTAAGTATCATGTGGAATTCACTAAGTTTCCAGTAGAATTCTCATGTAATAAGTGTACTATACAAGATACAGAAACTTTTTAACGAACTGAAACACTGTTTCTCTGTGAACTCAGGCAGTTCCCATTAGCAGGCTCAAGAAATATGTGTACTTTTAAAGATTTATCAAAATTTCGTGAGCCGAATCTAAGTAACTTAGTGAATTCAGTTAGTTCCCAATAGGCCGCAATAGTAATAAGTGGACTTTCGGGATATAGAAATATTTTCACGAATGGAATCAAAATTTCTAGGCAAATTCAGTTAGTTCCCCATGGTACATGCTTGTTTGAGTGTACTTTTAAAGATATAGCAACATATTAATGAACAGAATCTAAGTATCATGGTGAATTCAGATGGTTCCCAAAAAGGATTCGCAAAGTAATAAGGGTACTATTCAAGAACAGCAAATTTAACGAACTGAACACTGTATCTATGTGAAGTCAGGTAGTTCCCAGTAGCAGGTTCCAGTATTATGTGAACTTTTAAAGATTTATCAAAATTTCGTGAGCTGAATCTAAGTAACTTGGTGAATTCAGTTAGTTCCCAATATGCCGCAATATCAATAAGTGGAGTGTTCGGGATATAGGAAAATTTTGACAAATGGAATAATGATGTCAAACCGAATTCAGTGAGTTCCCAATGGGAAATGCTTGTACGAGTGTGATTTTCAAGATAGAGCAACATTTTAACAAAAGAATCTAAGTATCCTGGTGAATTGAGTAAGTTCCCAATATGATTCGCATGTAATTAGGGTACTATACAAGATACAGCAACACTTTAACGAACTGAAACACTGTTTCTTTGTGAATTCAGGCACTTCCCATTAGCAGGCTCTAGTATATGTGTACTTTTAAAGATTTATCAAAATTTTGTTAGCGGAATCTGAGTAACTTGGTGAATTCAGTTAGTTCCCTATAGGCCGCAATAGTAATAAGTGGACTGTTCGGGGTATAGAAAAATTTTCAAGAATGGAATCAAAATGTCTAGGCGAATTCAGTGAGTTCCCAATGGGACATGCTTGTATGAGTGTGCTTTTCAAGATATAGCAACATTTTCAGGAACGGAATCTAAGTATCATGGTGAATTCACTAAGTTTCCAGTAGAATTCTCATGTAATAAGTGTACTATACAAGATACAGAAACTTTTTAATGAACTGAAACACTGTTTCTTTGTGAACTCAGGCAGTTCCCATTAGCAGGCTCAGGGAATATGTGTACTTTTGAAGATTTATCAGAATTTCGTGAGCCGAATCAAAGTAACTTGGTGAATTCAGGTAGTTCCATATAGGTTGCAATACTAATAAGTGGACTGTTCGGGATATAAAAAAAATTTTTAGGAATGGAATCAAAATATCAGGCGAATTCAGTTAGATTTCCATGGGACATGCTTGTATGAATGTGCTTTTCAAGATATAGCAACATTTTAACCTCGTAATCTAAGTATCATTGTGAATTCAGTAGGTTCCCAATAGGATTCGCATGTAAAAAGGGTAGTAGTCAAATTACAGGTACAATTTAATGAACTGAAACACTCTATCTTTGTGAATTCAGGCAGTTCCCATCATCAGGCCCTAATAATATGTATACTTTTAAACATTTATCAAAATTTCGTTTGCCGAATCTTAGCAACTTGGTGAATTCAGTTAGTTCCCACTAGGCTGCAATAGTAATAAGAGGACTTTCGGGCTATAGAAAAATTTTCACGAATGGAATCAAATTTCTAGGCGAATTCAGTGAGTTCCCTACGGGACATGCTTGTATGAGTGTACTTTTCAAGATATAGCAACATTTAACAAATGGAATTTATGTATCATGGTGAATTCAGTAAGTTCCCCATAAGATTCGCATGTAAAAAGGGTACTATTCAAGATACAGCAACATTTTAACGAACTGTAACATTGTTTCTATATGAACTCAGGCATGTCCCATTAGCAGGCTCTAGTAATATGTGTACTTTTAGATATTTATCAATATTTCGTGCGCCAATCTAAGTAACTTGGTCAATTCAGTTATTTTCCAATAGCCCGCAGTAGTAATAAGTGGACATTTCGGGATATAGAAAAATTTTCAGGAATGGAATACAAATTTCTAAGTGAGATCAGTGAGTTCCCAATGGGACATGGTTGTATGAGACTGCTTTTCAAAATATAGCAACATTTTAACGAGTGGAAT
Source organism: Rattus norvegicus (assembly GCF_021556685.1). Taxonomy (NCBI): domain Eukaryota; kingdom Metazoa; phylum Chordata; class Mammalia; order Rodentia; family Muridae; genus Rattus; species Rattus norvegicus. The sequence continues at coordinate 42,204,082 of NC_141550.1, forward strand.
CTAAGTATCATGGTGAATTCATTAACTTCCCAGTAGGATTCTCATGTAATAAGGGTACTATACAAGATACAGCAACTATTCAACGAAGTGAAACACTGTTTCTTTGTGAATTACGGTAGTTCCCATTAACAGGTTCTAGTAATATGTGTACTTTTAAATATTTATACAAATTTCGTTAGCCGAATCTTAATAACTTTGTGAATTCAGTTACTTCCTACTAGGCTGCAATAGTAATAAGTGGACTTTAAGGATATAGAAAAATTTTCACGAATGGAATCAAAATTTCTAGGCAAATTCACTTAGTTCCCCATGGTACATGCTTGTGTGAGTGTACTTTTAAAGATATAGCAATATTTTACGAACGGAATCTTAGTATCATGGTGAATACAGATGGTTCCCAATAATTTTCGTATGTAATAAGGGTACTATTCAAGAACAGCAAATTTAACGAACTGAAACACTGTATCTATGTGAATTCAGGTAGTTCCCATTAGCAGGTTCTAGTATTATGTGTACTTTTAAAGATTTATCAAAATTTCGTGAGCCAAATCTAAGTAACTTGGTGAATTCAGTTCGTTCCCAATAGGCCGCAATAGTAATAAGTGGAGTGTTCGGGATATAGGAAAATTTTGACAAATGGAATAATGATGTCAAGCCGAATTCAGTGAGTTCCCAATGGGACATGCTTGTATGAGTGTGCTTTTCAAGATATAGCAACATTTTCACAAATGCAATCTAAGTATCATTGCGAATTCAATAGGTTTCCAATAGGATTCACATGTAATAAGGGTATTATTCAAGATACAGAAACATTTTAACAAAGTGAAACTCTGTTTCTTTGTGAATTCAGCAGTTTCCATTAGCAGGCTCTAGTAATATGTGTACTTTTAATGATTTATCAAAATTTCGTGAACGGAATCTAAGAACTTGGTGAATTCAGTTAGGTCCCAGTAGGCCGCAATAGTAATAAGAGGACTGTTGGATATAGAAAATTTCACGAATGGAATCAAAATTTCGAAGCGAATTCAGTGACTTCCACATGCACATGCTTGTATAAGTGTACTTTAAAGATATAGCAACATTTTAACCAAAAGAATCCTAGAGTCCTTGTGGCTTCACTAGGTTCCTAATAATATGCGCATGTAATAAGGGTACTATTCAGGATACAGCAAGATTTTAACGAACTGAAACACTGCTTCTTTTTGAATTCAGGCAGTTCCTATTAGCAAGCTCTATTAATATGTGTAATTTTAAAGATTTATCCAAATTTCGTGGGCCGAATCTAAGAAACCTTGTGAATTCAGATAGTTCCGAATAGGCCATAATAGTAATAAGTGTTCGGTTCAAAATATAGAAAAATTTTCACGAATGGTATCAAAATTTCTAGGCGAATTCAGTGAGTTCCCCATGGGACATGCTTCTATGAGTGTACTTTTCAAGATATAGGAACACTTTAACAAACGGGATCTAAGTATCCTGGTGAATTTAATAGGTTGCCAATAGGATTCGCATGTAATAAGGGTACAATTCAAGATACAGCAACATTTCAACGAACTGAAACACTGTTTCTTTTTGAATTCAGGCAGTTCCCATTAGCACGCTCTAGTAATATGTGTAAGTTTAAAGATTTATCCAAATTTCCTGAACCGAATCTAAGTAAATTGGTGAATTCAGTTAGTTCCCAATTGGCCGCAATAGTAATAAGTGGACTGTTCGGGATAAAGAAAAATTATCACGAATGGAATAAAAATGTCTAGGCGATTCAGTGAGTTACCAATGGGATATGCTTGCATGAGTGTGCTTTTATGGATTTAGCAACATTTTAACGAGGGGAATCTAAGTATCCTGGTGAATTCAGTTGGTTCACTATAGGATTAGCATGTAATAAGGGTACTATTCAAAACACAGCAATATTTTAACGAACTGAAAAACTGTTTCTTTGTTAATTCACGCAGTTCCCATTAGCAGGCTCTAGTAATATGTGTACTTTTAAAGATTTATCAAAATTTCGTGAGCCGAATCTAAGTAACTTGGTGAAATCAGTTAGTTCCTAATAGGCCGCAATAGTAATAAGTGGACTGTTCGGGATATAGTAAAATTATCGCGAATGGAATCAAAATTTTTAGGTGAATTAAGTGAGGTCCCAATGGGGCATGCTTGTATGAGTCTACTTTTCAAGATATAGCAATATTTTAAGAAACGGGATCTCAGTATCCTGTTGAATTCAGTAGGTTCCCTTTAGGATTCGCATGTAATAAGGGTACTATCAAGATACAGCAACACTTTATTGAACTGAAACACTGCTTCTTTGTGAATTCATGCAGTTCCCATTACCAGGCTCTAGTAATATGTGTAGTTTTAAAAATTTATCAAAATTTCGTGAGCCGAATCTAAGTAACTTAGTGAATTCAGTTAGTTCCCAATAGGCCGCAATAATAATAAGTGGACTTTCGGGATATAGAAATATTTTCACGAATGGAATCAAAATTTCTAGGGGAATTCACTTAGTTCCCCATGGTACATGCTTGTTTGAGTTATTAACGAACGGAATCTAAGTATCATGATGAATTCAGATGGTTCCCAGAAAGGATTCGCAAAGTCATAAGGGTACTATTGAAGAACAGCAAATTTAACGAACTGAAACACTGTATCTATGTGAATTCAGGTAGTTCCCAGTAGCAGGTTCCAGTGTTATGTGAACTTTTAAAGATTTATCAAAATTTTGTGAGCTGAATCTAAGTAACTTGGTGAATTCAGTTAGTTCCCAACATTCCGCAATAGCAATAAGTGGAGTGTTCGGGATATAGGAAAATTTTGACAAATGGAAAAATGATGTCAAGCCGAATTCAGTGAGTTCCCAATGGGAAATGCTTGTATGAGTGTGATTTTCAAGATAGAGCAACATTTTAACAAAAGAATCTAAGTATCCTGGTGAATTCAGTAAGTTCCCAATAGGATTCGCATGTAATTAGGGTACTATTCAAGATACAGCAACATTTTAACAAACTGAAACACTGTTTCTTTGTCAATTCAGGCACTTCCAATTAGCAGGCTCTAGTAATATATGTACTTTTAAAGATTTATCAAGATTCGTTAGTGGAATCTGAGTAACTTGGTGAATTCAGTTAGTTCCCTATAGGCAGCAATAGTAATAAGTGGACTCTTCGGGATATAGAAAAATTTTCAAGAATGGAATCAAAATGTTTAGGCGACTTCAGTGAGTTTTCTATGGCACATGCTTGTATGAGTGTGCTTTTCAAGATATAGCAACATTTTCAAAAACGGAATCTAAGTATCATGGTGAATTCACTAAGTTTCCAGTAGAATTCTCATGTAATAAGTGTAGTATACAAGACACAGAAACTTTTTAACGAACTGAAACATTGTTTCTTTGTGAACTCAGGCAGTTCCCATTAGCAGGCTCAAGGAATATGTGTACTTTTAAAGATTTATCAAAATTTCTTGAGCCGAATCTAAGTAACTTAGTGAATTCAGTTAGTTTCCAATAGGCCACAATAATAATAAGTGGACTTTCGGGATATAGAAATATTTTCACGAATGGAATCAAAATTTCTAGGCAAATTCACTTAGTTCCCCATGGTACATGCTTGTTTGAGTGTACTTTTAAAGATATAGCAACATATTAACGAACGGAATCTATGTATCATGATGAATTCAGATGGTTCCCAAAAAGGATTCGCAAAGTAATAAGGGTACTTACTATTCAAGAACAGCAAATTTAACGAACTGAAACACTGTATCTACCTGAATTCAGGTACTTCCCAGTAGCAGGTTCCAGTATTATGTGAACTTTTAAAGATTCATAAAAATTTCGTGAGCTGAATCTAAGTAACTTGGTGAATTCAGTTAGTTCCCAATAGGCCACATAGCAATAAGTGGAGTGTTCGGGATATAGGAAAATTTTGACAAATAGAATAATGATGTCAAGCCGAATTCAGTGAGTTCCCAATGGGAAATGCTTGTATGAGTGTGATTTTCAAATAGAGCAACATTTAACAAAAGAATCTAAGTATCCTGGTGAATTCAGTAAGCTCCCAATAGTATTCACATGTAATTAGGGTACTATTCAAGATACAGCAACATTTTAACGAACTGAAACACTGTTTCTTTGTGAATTCAGGCACTTCCAATTAGCAGGCTCTAGTAATATATGTACTTTTAAAGATTTATCAAAATTCGTTAGTGGAATCTGAGTAACTTGGTGAATTCAGATAGTTCCCTATAGGCAGCAATAGTAATAAGTGGACTGTTCGGGATATAGAAAAATTTTCAAGAATGGAATCAAAATGTCTAGGCGACTTCAGTGAGTTTTCTATGGCACATGCTTGTATGAGTGTGCTTTTCAAGATATAGCAACATTTTCATGAACGGAATCTAAGTATCATTGCGAATTCAATAGATTTCCAATAGGATTTACATGCAATAAGGGTACTATTCAAGATTCAGCAACATTTTAACGAAGTGAAACACTGTTTCTTTGTGAATTCAGCAGTTTCCATTACCAGGCTCTAGTAATATGTGTACTTTTAAAGTTTTATGAAAATATCGTTAGCCGAATCTAATATAACTTGGTGAATTCAGTTAGTTCCCAATATGCCGCAATAGTGATAAGTGGACTCTTCAAGGTATAGAAAAATTTTCGCGGATGGAATTAAAATTTCTAGGCGAATTCAATGAGTTCCAAATGGGACATGCTTGTATGAGTGTACTTTTCAAGATATAGCAACATTTACGAACGGAATTTAAGTATCATGGTGAATTCAGTAAGTTCCCAATAGGATTCGCATGTAATAAGGGTACTATTTAAGATACAGAAACATTTTAACAAACTGAAACACTGTTTCTTTGTGAATTCCAGTAGTTCCCATTAGCAGGCTCTAGTAATATGTGTACCTTTAAAGATTTATTAAAATTTTGTTAGCCGAATCTTCGTAACTTTGTGAATTCAGTTAGTTCCCAAAAGGCCACAATAGTAATAAGTGGACTGTAGGGATATAGAAAAATTGTAACGAATGGAATCAAAATTTCTAAGCGAATTCACAGAGTTCCCCATGGGACATGCTTGTATGAGTACATTTGCAAGATATAGCAACATTTTAACATCGGAATCTAAGTATCATTGTGAATTAAGTAGGTTCCCTATAGGAGTCGCATGTGATAAGGGTACTAGTCAAATTACAGCTACATTTTAACGAACTGAAACAGTGTTTTTTGTGAATTCAGGCACTTCCCATTAGCAGGTTCTAGTAATATGTGTACTTTTAAAGATTTATCAAAATTTCGTTAGCCGAATCTAAGTTACTTGGTGAATTCTGTTAGTTCCCAATAGGCCACAATACTAATAAGTGGACTGTTCGGGATATAGAAAAAATTTCACGAATCGAATCAAAATTTAAGGCGAATTCAGTGAATTTTCAATGGGACATGCTTGTATGAATGTGCTTTTCAAGATATAGCAACATTTTAACCTCGGAATCTAAGTATCATTGTGAATTCAGTAGGTTCCCAATAGGATTCGCATGTGATAAGGGTACTAGTCAAATTACAGCTACATTTTAACGAACTGAAACTCTGTTTTTTTGTGAATTCAGGCAGTTCCCATTAGCAGGCTCTAGTAATATGTGTACTTTTAAAGATTTATCAAAATTTCGTTTGCCGAATCTTAGCAACTTGGTGAATTCAGTTAGTTCCCACTAGGCCGCAATAGTAATAAGAGGACTTTCGGGCTATAGAAAAATTTTCACGAATGGAATCAAAATTTCTGAGCGAATCCAGTGAGTTCCCTACGGGACATCCTTTTATGATTGTACTTTTCAAGATATAGCAACATTTTATCAAATGGAATTTAAGTATCATGGTGAATTCAGTAGGTTCCCAATAGGATTCACATCTAAAAAGGGTACTATTCAAGATACAGCAACATTTTTAAGAACTGTAACACTGTTTCTATATGAACTCAGGTGTGGCCCATTAGCAGGCTCTAGTAATATGTGTACTTTTAGAGATTTATCAAAATTTCATGTGCCGAATCTAAGTAACTTGGTTAATTCAGTTATTTCCCAATAGGCCGCAATAGTAATAAGTGGACATTTCGGGTTATAGAAAAATTTTCACGAATGGAATCAAAATTTCTAGGCGAGATCAGTGGGTTCCCAATGGGACATGGTTGTATGAGAGTGCTTTTCAAGATATAGCAACATTTTAACGAGTGGAATCTAAGTATCATGGTGAATTCAGTAATTTCCGACTAGGATTCTCATGTAATACAAGATACAGCAACTTTTCAACGAACCGAAACACTGTTTCTTTGGAATTCAGGCAGTTCCCATTAGCAGGCTCTAGTAATATGTGTACTTTTAAAAATTTAACCAAATTTCCTTAGCCGAATCTCCGTAACTTCGTGAATTCAGTTAATTCCAAATAGGCCCTAAAAGTAATAAGTGGACTTTAGGGATATGGAAAAATTTTCACGAATGGAATAAAAATTTCTAGACGAATTCAGTGAGTTCCCTATGGGACATGCTTGTATGAGTGTATTTTTCTAGATATAGCAACAATTTAACAAACGGAATCTAAGTAACATGGTGAATTCAGTAAGTTTCCAATAGGATTGGCATGTAATAAGGCTACTATTCAAGATACAGCAACATTTTAACGAACTGAAACACTGTTTCTTTGTGAATTCCGGTAGTTCCCATTAACAGGGTCTAGTAATATGTGTACTTTTAAAGATTTATTAAAATGTCGTTAGCCGAATCTTAGTAAATTTGTGAATTCAGTTACTTCCCAATAGGCCGCAATAGTAATAAGTGGACTTTAAGGATATAGAAAAATTTTCACGAATGGAATCAAAATTTCTAGGCAAGATCAGTGAGTTCCCAATGGGACATGGTTGTATGAGTGTGCTTTTCAAGATATAGCAACATTTTAACGAGTGGAATCTAAGTATCATGGTGAATTCAGTAAGTTCCGACTAGGATTCTCATGTAATAAGGGTACTATACAAGATACAGCAACTTTTCAACGAACTGAAACACTGTTTCTTTGGAATTCAGGCAGTTCCCATTAGCAGACTCTAGTAATATGTGTACTTTTAAAAATTTATCCAAATTTCCTTAGCCGAATCTCCGTAACTTCGTGAATTCAGTTAATTCCAAATAGGCCCTAAAAGTAATAAGTGGACTTTAGGGATATAGAAAAATTTTCACGAATGGAATAAAAATTTCTAGGAAAATTCAGGTAGTTCCCTATGGTACATGCTTGTGTGAGTGTACTTTTAAAGATATAGCAACATTTTAACGAACGGAATCTAAGTATCATGGTGAATTCAGATTGTTCCCAATAGTATTCGCATGTAATAAGGGTACTATTCAAGAACAGAAAATTTAACGAACTGAAACACTGTATCTATGTGAATTCAGGCAGTTCCCGTTAGCAGGCTCTATTAATATGTGTAATTGTAAAGATTTATCAAAATTTCGTGGGCCGAATCTAAGAAACCTGGTGAATTCAGTTAGTTCTGAATAGGCCACAATAGTAATAAGTGTTCGGTTCAGAATATAGAAAAATATTCAAGAATGGTATCAAAATTTCTAGGCGAATTCAGTGAGTTTCCCATGGTACATGCTTCTATGAGTGTACTTTTCAAGATATAGCAACACCTTAACAAACGGAATCTAAGTATCCTGGTGTATTCAGTAGGTTGCCAGTAGAATTTGCATGTAATAAGGGTACTATTCAAGATACAGCAACATTTCAACGAACTGAAACACTGTTTTTTTTAATTCAGGCAGTTCCCATTAGCATGCTCTAGTAATATGTGTAATTTTAAAGATTTATCAAAATTTCGTGAGCCAAATCTAAGTAAATTGGTGAATTCATTTAGTTCCCAATTTGCCAGAATAGTAATAAGTGGACTGTTCGGGATAAAGAAAAATTTTCACGAATGGAATAAAAATGTCTAGGCGATTCAGTGAGTTACCAATGGGATATGCTTGTATGAGTGTGCTTTTATGGATATAGCAATATTTTAACGAGAGTAATCTAAGTATCCTGGTGAATTCAATAGGTTCCGTATAGAATTAGCATGTAATAAGGATACTGTTCAAAATACAGCAATATTTTAACGAACTGAAAAACTGTTTCTTTGTGAATTCAGTTAGTTCCCATTAGCAGGCTCAAGTAATATGTGTACTTTTAAAGATTTATCAAAATTTCCTGAGCCGAATCTAAGTAACTTGGTGAATTCAGTTAGTTCCCAATAGGCCGCAATAGTAATAAGTGGACTGTTCGGGATATAGTAAAATTATCGTGAATGGAATCAAAATTTCTAGGTGAATACAGTGAGGTCCCAATGGGGCATGCTTTTATGAGTCTACTTTTCAAGATATAGCAATATTTTAACAAACGGAATCTCAGTATCCTGTTGAATTCTGTAGGTTCCCTTTAGGATTCGCATGTAATAAGGATACTATACAAGATACAGCAACATTTTAATGAACTGAAACACTGCTTCTTTGTGAATTCATGCAGTTCCCATTAGCAGGCTCTAGTAATATGTGTAGTTTTAAAGATTTATCAAATTCGTGGGCTGAATCTTAGAAACCTGTCGAGTTCAGTTAGTTCGCGATAGGCCACAATAGTAATCAGTGGACCTTTCAGGATATAGAAATCTTTCACGAATGGTATCAAAAGTTCTAGGCGAATTGAGTGAGTTCCCTATGGGACATGCTTCTATGAGTGTACTTTTCAAGATATAGCAACATTTTAACAAAAGGAATCTAAGTATCCTGGTGAATTCAGTAGGTTCCCAATAGGATCCGCATGTAATAAGAGTACTCTTCAAGATACAGCCACATATTACCGAACAGAAATACTGTTTCTTTGTGTATTAATGCAGTTCCAATTAGCAGGCTCTAGTAATATGTGTACTTTTAACAATTTATCAAAATTTCGTTAGGAGAATCTAAGTATTTGCTTAATCCAGTTAGATCCCAATAGGCCGCAATAGTAATAAGTGGACTGTACGGGATATAGAAAATTTTTCACGAATGGAATCAAAATGTCTAGGCGATTTCAGTGAGTTCCCGATGGGTGTACTTTTCAATATATACCAACATTTTAACAAACGGAATCTAAGTATTGTGAATTCAGTAGGTTCCCAATAGAATTCGCATGTAATAATGGTACTATTCAAGATACAGCAACATTTTAACGAACTAAAACACTGTTGCTTGTGAATTCAGGCAGTTCCCATTTGCAGGCTCTAGTAATATGTGTACTTTAAAGGTTTATCAAAATTTCGTGAGACAAATATAAGTAACTTGGTGAATTCAGTTAGTTCCCAATATGCCGCAATAGTAATAAGTGGACTGTTCGGGATATAGAAATATTTTCACGAACGAAATTAAAATTTCTAGGCGAATTCAGTGTGTTCACAATGGGACATGCTTGTATGAGGGTGCTTTTCCAGATATATCAACATTTTAACAAATGTAGTCTAAGTATCATGGTGAATTCAGTACGTTGCAAATAGGATTCGCATGCATTAAGTGTACTATTCAAGATACAGCAACATTTTGACGAACTGAAACACTGTATCTTTTTGCATTCAGGCAGTTCCCATTAGCAGGCTCTCGTAATAAGAGTACTTTTCAAGAAGTATCAAAATTTTTTGAGCCGAATCTAAGTAAATGGGTGAATTCAGTTAGTTCCCAATAGGCCGCAATAGGAATAAGTGGACTGTTAGGGATATAAAAAATTTTCACGAATAGAATCAAAATTTCTAGGCGAATTCAGTGAGTTCCCAATGGGACATGGTTGTATGAGTGTGCTTTTCAAGGTATAGCAAAACTTTCAGGAACGGTATCTAAGTATCATTGTGAACTCAGTAGGTTCCCAATAGGATTCGTATGTAATAAGGGTACTATTCATGATACAGCAACATTTTAACGACCTGAAACACTGTTTCTTTTTGAATTCCGATCGTTCCCATTAGCAGGCTCTAGTAATATGTATACTTTTAAAGATTTATTAAAATTTCGTTAGCCGAATCTTCCTAACTTTTTGAATTCAGTTAGTTCCCAATAGGCCGCAATAGTAATAAGTGGACTTTAGTCATATTGAAAAATTTTAACGAACGGAATCAAAATTACTAAGCGAATTCAGAGAGTTCCCCATGGGACATGCTTATATGGGTGTACTTTGCAAGATATAGCAAAATTTTAACATCGGAATCTAAGTACCATTTTGAATTCAGTAGATTCCGAATAGGATTGGCATGTGATAAGGGTACTAGTCAAATTACAGCTACATTTTAACGAACTGAAACACTTTTTCTTTGGGAATTCCGGCAGTGCCCATTAGCAGGTTCTAGTAATATGTGTACTTTTAAAGATTTATAAAAATATCGTGAGCCGAATCTAGTAACTTGGTGAATTCAGGTAGTTCCCAATAGGCCGCAATACTAATAAGTGGACTGTTCGGTATATAGAAAAATTTTCATGAATGGAATCAAAATTTAAGGCAAATTCAGTGAGTTTTCAATGGGACATGCCTGTATGAGTGTGCTTTTCAAGATATAGCAACATTTTAACTTCGGAAACTAAGTATCATTGTGAATTCAGTAGGTTCCCAATATGATTCTCATGTAAAAAGGGTACTATTCAACATACAGCAACATTTTAACGACAGAAATACTGTTTCTTTGTGTATTATGGCAGTTCAATTTAGCAGCTTGTAGTAATATGTGTACTTTTAACGATTTATCGAAATTCCGTGAGCCGAATCTAAGGAACTTGGTGTATTCAGTTAGTTCCCAATAGGCCACAATAGTAATAAGTGGACTCTTCCGGATATAGAAAAATTGTCACGAGTGGAATCAAAATTTCTAGGCGAATTCAGTGAGTTCCCAATGGGACATGCTTGTATGAGTGTATATTTCAAGATATAGCAACATTTTAACAAAAGGAATCTAAGTTTCTTGGTGAATTCATTAGGTTACCAAAGGATTCGCATGTTAAAAGGTTATTATTCAAGATACAGCAACATTTTAACAACTGAAACACTGTTGCTTTGTGAATTCAGGCGGTTCCCATTAGCTGGCTCTAGTAATATGTGTACTATAAAGACTTATCAAAATATCGTGAGCCGAATGTAAGTAACTTGGTGAATTCAGTATGTTCACAAAAGGACGCCATAGTAATAAGTGGACTCTTCGATGTATAGAAAAATGTTCGCGGATGGAATTAAAATATCCAGGCGAATTCAATGAATTCCAAATGGGACATGCTTGTATGAGTGTACTTTTCAAGATATATCAACACTTAAAGAACGGAATCTGAGTATCATGGTGAATTCAGTAGGTTCCTAATAGAATTCACATGTAATATGAGTACTATTCAAGGTAGAGCAACGTTTTAACGAACTGAAACACTGTTTCTTTGTGAATTCAGTTAGTTCCCATTAGCAGGCTCTTGTAATATGTATACTTTTAAAGATTTCTCAAAATTTTGTGAGCCGAATCTCAGTAACTTGGTGAATTCAGTTATTTCCCAATAGGTCCAATAGTAATGAGTGGACTGTTCGGGATAGAGAAAATTGTCACGAATGGAATCAAAATTTCTAGGTGAATTCAGTGAGTTCCCAATGGGACATGCTTGTATGAGTGTGCTTTTCAAGATATACCAACATTTTAACGAACGGAATCTAAGTAACATGGTGAATTCAGTAGGTTCCCAATAGGATTCGCATGTAAAAAGATTACTATTCAAGATAGAGCAACGTTTTAACAAACTGGAACACTGTTTTTTTGTGAATTCAGTTATTTCCCATTAGCAGGCTCTTGTAATATGTATACTTTTAAAGATTTCTCAAAATTTTGTGAGCCGAATCTCAGTAACTTGGTGAATTCAGTTAGTTCCCAATAGGTCCAATAGTAATGAGTGGACTGTTCGGGATAGAGAAAATTCTCACGAATGGAATCAAAATTTCTAGGCTAATTCAGTGAGTTCCCAATGGGACATGCTTGTATGAGTGTGCTTTTCAAGATATAGCAATATTTTAACGAACGGAATCTAAGTAACATGGTGAATTCAGTAGGTTCCCCATAGGATTCGCATGTAAAAAGATTACTATTCAAGATAGAGCAACGTTTTAACAAAGTGGAACACTGTTTTTTTTTTTTTGTGAATTCAGTTAGTTCCCATTAGCAGGCTCTTGTAATATGTATACTTTTAAAGATTTATAAATATTCCGTGAGCCGAATCTCAGTAACTTGGTGAATTCAGTTAGTTCCCAATAGGCCCCAATAGTAATAAGTGGACTGTTCGGGATAGAGAAAATTCTCACGAATGGAATCAAAATTTCTAGGCTAATTCAGTGAGTTCCCAATGGGACATGCTTGTATGAGTGTGCTCTTCAAGATATAGCAACATTTGAACTAACGGAATCTAAGTTTCACGGTGAATTCAGTAGGTTCCCAAAGGAATTCGCATGTAATAAGCTTGTTATTCAAGATACGTTTTAACGAACTGAAAAACTGTTTCTCTGTGATTTCAGTTAGTTCCCACTAGCAGTCTCTTGTAATATGTGTACTTTTAAAGATTTATCAAAATTTGATGAGCCAAATCTCAGTAACTTGGTGAATTCAGTTAGAACCAAAAGACCACAATAGTAATAAATGGACTGTTCGGGATATAGGGAAATTTTCACAAATGGAATCAAAATTTCTAGGCGAATTCAGTGAGTTCCCAATGGGACATGCTTGTTTGAGTGTACTTTTCAAGATATAGCAATATTTTAACGAAAGGAATCTAAGTATCCTGATGAATTCAGTAGGTTCCCAATAGGATTCGCATGTAATAAGCTTGTTATTCAAGATAGAGCAATGTTTTAACGAACTGAAAAACTGTTTGTTTGTGAATTCAGTTAGTTCCTATTAGCAGGCTCTTTTAATATGTATACTGTTAAAGATTTATCAAAATTTCCTGAGCCGAATATCAGTAACTTGGTGAATTCAGTTAGTTTCCAATAAGCCCCAATGGTAATAAGTGGACTGTTCGGGATAGAGAAAATTCTCACGAATAGAATCAAATTTCTAGGCCAATTCATTGAGTTCCCAATGGGACATGCTTGTATGAGTGTGCTCTTGAAGATACAGCACCATTTTAACGAACGGAATCTAAGTATCATTGTGAATTCAGTAGGTTCCCAATAGGATTCGCATGTAATAAGCTTGTTATCCAAGATAGAGCAAATTTTCAACGAACTGAAACACTGTTTCTCTGTGATTTCAGTTAGTTCCCACTAGCAGTCTCTTGTAATATGTGTACTGTTAAAGATTTATCAAAATTTCATGAGCCAAATCTCAGTAACTTGGTGAATTCAGTTAGAACCAAAAGGCCACCATAGTAATAAGTGGACTGTTCGTGATATAGAGAAATTTTCATGAATGGAATCCAAATTTTGAGGCGAATTCAGTGAGTTCCCAATGGGACATGCTTGTTTGGGTGTGCTTTTCAAGATATAGCAACATTTTAACGAACGGAATCTAAGTATCATGGTGAATTAAGTAGGTTCCCAATAGGATTCGCATGTAATAAGCAAGTTATTCAAGACAGAACAATGTTTTAACGAACTGACACAGAGTTTCTTTGTGAGTTCAGTTAGTTCCCATTAGCAGGCTCTTGTAATATGTGAACTTTTAAAGATTTCTCAAAATTTCGTGAGCCGAATCTCAGTAACTTGGTGAATTCAGTTAGTTCCCTGTAGGCCCCAAAGTAATAAGTGGACTGTTCGGGATAGAGAAAATTCTCATGAATGGAATTAAATTTCTAGGCTAATTCAGTGAGTTCCCAATGGGACATGCTTGTATGAGTGTGCTCTTCAAGATATAGCAACATTTGAATGAACGGAATCTAAGTATCACTGTGAATTCAGTAGATTCCCAAAGGAATTCGCATGTAATAAGCTTGTTATTCAAGATAGGGCAACGTTTTAACGAACTGAAAAACTGTTTCTCTGTGATTTCAGTTAGTTCCCACTAGCAGTCTCTTGTAATATGTGAACTTTTAAAGATTTATCAAAATTTGATGAGCCAAATCTCAGTAACTTGGTGAATTCAGTTAGAACCAAAAGGCCACAATAGTAATAAGTGGACTGTTCGGGATATAGAGAAATTTTCACGAATGGAATCAAAATTTCTAAGCGAATTCAGTGAGTTCCCAAAGGGACATGTTTGTATGAGTGTCCTTTTCAAGATATAGCAACATTTTAACGAACGGAATCTAAGTATCATGGTGAATCCCTATGTTCCCAATAGGATTCGCATGAAATAAGGTTGTTAATCAAGATAGAGCAACGTTTTAACTTACTGAAAAATTGTTTCTTTGTTAAATCAGTTAGTTCCCATTAGCAGGCTCTTGTAATATGTATACTTTTAAAGATTTATCAAAATATCGTGAGCCGAATCTCAGTAACTTGGTGAATTCAGTTAGTTCCCAATAGGCCGCAATAGTAATAAGTGGACTTTTCGGGATAGAGAAAATTTCGCGAATGGAATCAAAATTTCTAGGCGAATTCAGTGAGTTACCAATGTGACATGCTTGTATGAGTGTGCTCTTCAAGATATAGCAACATTTTAACGAACGGAATCGAAGTATCATGGTGAATTCAGTAGGTTCCCAATAGGATTCACATGTAAGAAGGGTACTATTCAAGATAGAGCAACGTTTTAACGAACTGAAACTCTGTTTCTTTGTGAGGTCAGTCAGTTCCCACTTGCAGTCTCTTGTAATATGTGTACTTTTAAAGATTTATCAAAATTTCGTGAGCCGAAACTCAGTAACTTGGTTAATTCATTATGTTCCCACTAGGCCACAATAGTAATGAGTGGACTGTTCGGGATATAGAAAAATTTTCACGAATTGATTCAAAATTTCTATGCGAATTCAGTGAGTTCCCAATGGGACATGCTTGTATGAGTGTGCTTTTCAAGATATATCAACATTTTAACGAACGGAATCTAAGTGTCATTGTGAATTCAGTAGGTTCCCAATAGAATTCGCCTGTAATAAGCTTGTCATTCAAGATAGAGCAAAGTTTTAACGAACTGAAACACTGTTTCTTTGTGAATTCATTTAGTTCCCAATAGCAGGCTTTTGTAATATGTGTACTGTTAAAGATTTATCAAAATTTCGTGACCCGAATCTCAGTAACTTGGTGAATTCTGTTAGTTCCCAATAGGCCGCAATAGTAATATGTGGACTCCTCGGGATATAGAAAAATTTTCACGAATGGAATGAAAATTTCTAGGCGAATTCAGTGAGTTCCCAATGGGACATGCTTGCTTGGGTGTGCTTTTCAAGATATAGCAACATTTTAACGAACGGAATCTAAGTATCATGGTGAATTAAGTAGGTTCCCAATAGGATTCGCAGGTAATAAGCAAGTTATTCAAGACAGAACAATGTTTTAACGAACTGACACAGGGTTTCTTTGTGAGTTCAGTTAGTTCCCATTAGCAGGCTCTTGTAATATGTATACTTTTAAAGATTTCTCAAATTTTCGTGAGCCGAATCTCAGTAACTTGGTGAATTCAGTTAGTTCCCAATAGGCCCCAATAGTAATAAGTGGACTGTTCGGGATAGAGAAAATTCTCACGAATGGAATTAAATTTCTAGGCTAATTCAGTGAGTTCCCAATGGGACTTGCTTGTATGAGTGTGCTCTTCAAGATATAGCAACATTTGAATGAACGGAATCTAAGTATCACTGTGAATTCAGTAGATTCCCAAAGGAATTCGCATGTAATAAGCTTGTTATTCAAGATAGGGCAACGTTTTAACGAACTGAAAAACTGTTTCTCTGTGATTTCAGTTAGTTCCCACTAGCAGTCTCTTGTAATATGTGAACTTTTAAAGATTTATCAAAATTTGATGAGCCAAATCTCAGTAACTTGGTGAATTCAGTTAGAACCAAAAGGCCACAATAGTAATAAGTGGACTGTTCGGGATATAGAGAAATTTTCACGAATGGAATCAAAATTTCTAAGCGAATTCAGTGAGTTCCCAAAGGGACATGCTTGTATGAGTGTCCTTTTCAAGATATAGCAACATTTTAACGAACGGAATCGAAGTATCATTGTGAATTCAGTAGGTTCCCAGTAGGATTCGCATGTAAGAAGGGTACTATTCAAGATAGAGCAACGTTTTAACGAACTGAAACTCTGTTTCTTTGTGAGGTCAGTTAGTTCCCATTAGCAGGCTCTTGTAATATGTGTACTTTTAAAGATTTATCAAAACTTCGTGAGCAGAATCTCAGTAACTTGGTTAATTCATTATGTTCCCACTAGGCCACAATAGTAATGAGTGGACTGTTCAGGATATAGAAAAATTTTCACGAATTGATTCAAAATTTCTAGGCGAATTCAGTGAGTTCCCAATGGGACATGCTTGTATGAGTGTGCTTTTCAAGATATATCAACATTTTAACGAACGGAATCTAAGTATCATTGTGAATTCAGTAGGTTCACAATAGAATTTGCATGTAATAAGCTTGTCATTCAAGATAGATAAAGTTTTAATGAACTGGAACACTGTTTCTTTGTCAATTCAGTTAGTTCCCAGTAGCAGGCTCTTGTAATATGTGTACTTTTACAGATTTATCAAAATTTCGTGACCCGAATCTCAGTAACTTGGTGAATTCAGTTAGTTCCCAATAGGCCGCCATAGTAATATGTGGACTCCTCGGGATATAGAAAAATTTTCAGGAATGGAATGAAAATTTCTAGGCGAATTCAGTGTGTTCCCAAAGGGACATGCTTGTATGAGTGTGCTTTTCAAGATATCAACATTTTAAGAACGGAATCTAAGTATCATTGTGAATTCAATATGTTCCTAATAGGATTCGCATGTAATAAGAGTACTATTCGGCGGCGTCGCGTGTCCACGGCCTAGCTCGGCGCGCCCGCTCCGTCAGGCGGTCATGGGGCGGCCACCGAGAATCCCAGGCGTGGCAGGACGTAGGGCGCTGGGACCCGGCTAGCGGACCGAGGTACGGAGTCCTGCGGCGGGCAACTGATATGGAAGCAGCGGGTGCCGGGGTGGCGGCGGGGTAGCGGGAGCCACCTGGGATGTTCAGTCATGAAACGAGTGCGCAGGGAGCACGTTCAGGTGGCAGTGTCCTGCTACCTCAAACGCCTGCAGTATGTGGACTCAGAAGGCCCTTTGAAGCAAGGCCTGAGACTCTCACAGACCCCTGAGGAGATGGCGGCCAACCTCACAGTCCAATCAGAATCTGGTTGTGCCAATGCGGTGTCTGCAGCCCCTTGCCAGGCAGAACCCCAGCAATATGAAGTACAGTTTGGACGACTGAGGAACTTTCTCACTGATTCTGACTCCCAGTACAGCCATGAAGTTATGCCTCTCCTCTACCCTCTCTTTGTCTACCTCCACCTCAACCTGGTCTAGAGTGGCCCCAAGAGCACCGTGGAAAGCTTCTATAGCCGCTTCCATGGAATGTTCCTGCAGATTGCAAGTCAGAAGGACATCATCGAGCAACTGCAGACCACGCAGACCATCCAGGATATTCTGTCAAACTTCCGGCTTCGTGCATTCCTGGACAACAAGTATGTGGTCCGTCTCCAGGAAGATAGTTACAACTACCTTATCCGCTACCTCCAAAGTGACAACAACACTGCTCTGTGCAAGGTGCTCGCCGTGCACATTCACTTGGACGTGCAGCCTGCTAAGAGGACAGACTACCAGCTGTATGCCAGTGGTGGCTCCTCCCGCAGTGAAAGCAGCAGCCTGGAGCCACCAGATTTGCCCAACCCTATCCTGCAGAATGAGGCTGCCCTGGAGGTCTTGCAGGAGAGTATCAAGCGGGTCAAGGATGGACCTCCCTCCCTCACCACCATCTGCTTCTACGCCTTCTATAACACAGAGCAGCTGCTGAATACCGCAGAGATCTCCTCTGACAGCAAACTGCTGGCTCCTGGGTTTGACAACTCCTGGATAAAGCTCTGGAGCTTGCGGTCCAAAAAACTGAAGTCAGAGCCCCACCGTGTGGACACATCCCGTGTCCGGCTGGCTTGTGACACTCTGGAGGAAGAGGAGAGCGAAGACGATGACGTAGGCACGGAAATGAAGATTCTGCGGGGACACTGTGGCCCAGTGTATAGCACACGGTTCCTCGCGGACAGCTCAGGGCTGCTCTCTTGTTCTGAAGATATGTCCATCAGGTACTGGGACCTGGAGAGCTTCACCAACACTGTGCTGTATCAGGGACATGCCTACCCTGTGTGGGACGTGGACATCAGCCCCTACATCCTGTACTTTGCCAGTGGGTCCCATGACCGTACCGCCAGGCTGTGGTCTTTTGATCGGACGTACCCGCTGAGGATATATGCGGGGCACCTGGCAGATGTGGACTGTGTCAAATTCCACCCCAACTCAAACTACTTAGCTACCGGCTCCACTGACAAAACTGTTCGTCTATGGAGTGCCCAGCAGGGGAACTCAGTGCGGCTTTTTACAGGTCACCGAGGCCCCGTGCTCTCCCTCTCCTTTTCTCCCAATGGTAAGTACTTGGCATCTGCTGGTGAGGACCAGTGGTTAAAGTTGTGGGACTTGGCCTCTGGGACACTTTTAAAGAACTGAGAGGCCACACGGACAGCATCACCAGTCTGGCCTTTAGCCCGGACAGCGGTCTGATTGCTTCTGCCTCCATGGAGAACTCTGTATGCGTCTGGGACATCAGAAGCGCGTGCTGCAACACACCAACTGACGGCTCTTCTGGGGAGCTTGTGGGCGTGTACACTGGGCAGATGAGCAACGTCCTGAGTGTACAGTTCATGGCCTGCAACCTCCTCCTAGTGACTGGAATCACACAAGAGAATCAAGAACATTAAGTTTTTATCCAGGTGGCAGACTGGGTGGGGCTGGAAGAGTGGTCACAGTCCAGGACTTGCTAAAACTGAATCAGTGATTGAAAAAGAGCCTTCCCCTACCCCACATGCACTCCACACAGCCCTGGTGCATAAGACTCCAGTTGAGAGCTGGGAAGCTCCCCCCAGGCCTGAGGCCTCCTGCTTCATGCAGGCATCGTGCTTTTGCATCTGTCTCTTCCCAGTGGGTGTACTGGACAGCTGCAGAACTCTCCCTATAGCAGCTGTAGACAGTCTCTTCTGTGGCTGCCCCTTGAGGGAAGTGGGGAAAAACCAGGATTTTTATTATATAATTAATTTTATTATTGAGAAGAAGAAACCTAGCACTGGCAGCAAGTGACTCCTGGCACTGGCTATAATAATTGGAATTTTGAGGTTCAGGGAATTTAGACTCTGGTGGCCCAGTGTATCAGGAGAAAGGGGCACCATAACCATATGCTGTGCTTCTGTGGGCAGGCAGGCAGGTAGCGACTGAGCATGGGCTCCTGCAGTGATGGTGGCAGAGGTGGTTCTTCCATTGGCTGCACTTTTGTCAGCCTTTATACCCTGGGGAGAAGCACTGTGGTGGGCAGAGGGTGAGCCTCAGCGCTGCGCCATTCACCTAGGGTTCCAGCCCTACAGCATCAACAAATTATGATAAAGAGTAATTTTGAATAAGTCACAAGATAGACAAGAAATGCTGGATTTAAAGATAACTTTTTGTGGCTTGTTGGTCTTTTTTCTCCCTCAATGACCTGCTTCCACCTCACTGCAGTGTTGATAGTGAACGGGATGAATCATGAGTGCACACTCAAAAATATCGACCATGCTCTAAGGACAAAGCAAGTTCTGATGTCTGCTAAAGGATTAAATATTTCTGTTTTCTGAAAAGAGTTATTTTGTATTTTGTTTTCTATTAAAATGTATTTAGTTTCAAAAAAGAAAAAGAGAACTATTCAAGGAAGAGCAACGTTTAAACGAAGTGAAACACTGTTTTTTTGTGAATTCAGTTAGTTCCCATTAGCAGGCTCTTGTAATATGTATACTTTTAAAGATTTCTCAAAATTTCATGAGCCGAATCTCAGTAACTTGGTGAATTCAGTTAGTTCCCAATAGGCCCCAATAGTAATAAGTGGACTGTTCAGGATAGAGAAAATTGTCACGAATGGAATCAAAATTTCTAGGCGAATTCAGTGAGTTGCCAATGGGACATACTTGTATGAGTGTGCTCTTCAAGATATAGCAACATTTTAACAAACAGAATCTAAGTATCATTGTGAATTCAGTAGGTTCCCAATAGGATTCGCATGCAATAAGCTTGTTATTCAAGAGAGCAACGTTTTAACGAACTGAAAATCTGTTACTTTGTGAGTTCAGTTAGTTCCCATTAGCAGGCTCTTGTAATATGTATAATTTTAAAGATTTCTCAAAATTTCGTGAGCCGAATCTCAATAACTTGAGGAATTCAGTTAGTTCCCAATAGGCCCCAATAGTAATAAGTGGACTGTTCGGGATAGA
Organism: Rattus norvegicus; assembly: GCF_021556685.1. Lineage (NCBI taxonomy): Eukaryota > Metazoa > Chordata > Mammalia > Rodentia > Muridae > Rattus > Rattus norvegicus. The sequence continues at coordinate 42,224,545 of NC_141550.1, forward strand.
GAAAAATCTCAGGAATGGAATCAAAATTTCTAAGCGAATTCAGTGAGGTCCCAATGGGACATGCTTGTATGAGTGTGCTCTTCAAGGTATAGCAACATTTTAACGAACGGAATCTAAGTATGGTGAATTCAGGAGGTTCCCATTAGGATTCGCTTGTATAAGAGTACTATTCAAGATAGAGCAACGTTTTAACGAACTGAAACACTGTTCCTTTGTGAATTCAGTTAGTTCACATTAGCAGGCTCTTGTAATATGTGTACTTTTAAAGATTTATCAAAATTTCGTGTGCCAAATCTCAGTAACTTGGTGAATTCAGTTAATTCCCAATAGGCCACAGTAGTAATAAGTGGACTGTTTGGGATATAGAAAAATTGTCACGAATGGAATCAAAATTTCTAGGCGAATTCAGTGAGTTCCCAAAGGGACATGCTTATATGAGAGTGCTTTTCAAGATATTGCAACATTTTAAAAAACAGAATCTAAGTATCATGGGGAATTCAGGAGGTTTCCTTTAGGATTCGCTTGTAGTAAGAGTATTATTCAAGATAGAGCAACGTTTTAACGAACTGAAACACTTTTTCTTTGTGAACAGTTAGTTCCCATTAGCAGGCTCTTGTAATATGTGTACTTTTAAAGATTTCTCAAATTTTTTTGAGCCGAATCCCAGTAACTTGATGAATTCAGTTAATTCCCAATAGGCCACAATAGTAATGAGGGGATTGTTCGGGATATAGAAAATTCTCACGAATGGAATCAAAATTTCTAGGTGAATTCAATGTGTTCACAATGGGACATGCTTGTATGAGTGTGCTTTTCAAGATATAGCAACATTTTAACGGACAGAATCTCAGTTTCATGGTGAATTCAGCAGGTTCCCAATAGGATTCGCATGTAATAAGAGTACTATTCAAGATAGAAAAACGTTTTAACGAACTGAAACACTACTTCTTTGTGAATTCAGTTAGTTCCCATTAGCAGGCTATTGTAATATGTGTACTTTTACAGATTTATCACAATTTCCTCAGCCGAATCTCACTAACTTGGTGAATTCAGTTAGTTCCCAATGGGCCACAATAGTAAGAAGTGGAATTCTCGGGGTATAGAAAAATTTTCCGAATGGAATCAAAATTTCTAGGAGAATTCATTGTGTTCCCAATGGGACATGCTTGTATTAGTGTGCTTTTCAAGATATAGCATCATTTTAGCAAGTGGAATCTAAATATCATGTTGTATTCAGTAGGTTCCCAACGATTCGCATTTAATAAGACTACTATTCAACATAGAGCAACGTTTCAAAGTACTGAGACACTGTTTCTTTGTGAATTCAGTTACTTCCCATTAGCAGGCTCTTGTAATATGTGTACTTTTAAAGATTAATCAAAATTTCTTGAGTCGAATCTCAGTAACTTGGTGAATTCAGTTGGTTCGAATGGGCCACAATAGTAATAAGTGGACTGTTCAGGATATAGAAAAAATTTTACGAATGTAAAAAAAAATTTCTAGAGGGATTCATGAGTTCCCAATGGGATATGCCTGTATGACTGTACTTTCAAGATATAGCAACATTTTAACGAACGGTATCTAAGTATCATGGTGAATTCAGCAGGTTCCCACAAGGATTCGCATGTAATAAGCTTGTTATTAAAGATAGAGTAACGTTTTAACGAACTGAAACACTGTTTCTTTGTGAATTCAGTTTGTTCCCATTAGCAGGCTCTTGTAATATGTGTACTTTTACAGATTTATTAAAATTTCGTCAGCCGAATCTCAGTAACTTGGTGAATTCAGTTAGTTCCCAATAGGCCGCAATAGTAATAAGTGGACTGCTCGGGATATAGAAAAATTTTCACGAATGGAATCAAAATTTCTAGGCGAATTCAGTGAGTTCCCAATTTTACATGCTTGTATGAGTGTGCTTTTCAAGGTATAGTAACATTTTAACGAACGTAATCTAAGTATCATGGTGAATTCAGGAGGTTCACTTTAGGATTCGCTTGTAATTTGAGTACTATTCAAGATATAGCAACGTTGTAACGAACTGAAACACTGTGTCTTTGTGAATTCAGTTAATTCCCATTAGCAGGCTCTTGTAATATGGGTACTTTAAAGATTTCTAAAAATTTCCTGAGCCGAATGTCAGTAACTTGGTGAATTCAGTTAGTTCCAAATCTGCCGCAATAGTAATAAGTGGATTTCTCGGGGTTTAGAAAAATTATCACGAATGGAATGAAAATTTCTAGGCGAATACAGTGAGTTCACAGTGGGACATGGTTGTATGATTGTGCTTCTTACGATGTTGCAACATTTTACAGAACGGAATCTAAGTATCATGGTGAATTCAGCAGGTTCCCAATAAGATTCGCATGTAATATGAGTACTATTCAAGATAGAGCAAAGTTTTAACTTCTGAAACACTGTTTCTTTGTGAATTCAGTTAGTTCCCAATAGCATTCGCATGTAATAAGAGTACTATTCAATATAGAGCCACGTTTTAACGAACTGAAACACTGTTTCTTTGTGAATTTCGTTAGTTCCCATTGGCAGCCTCTTGTAATATGTGTACTTTTAAAGATTTATCAAAATTTCATGAGCCGAATCTCAGTAACTTGTTGAATTCAGTTAGTTCGCAATAGGCTGCAATAGCAATAAGTAGACTTTCGGGATATAGAAAAATTTTCACGAATGGAATCAAAATATCTAGGCAAATTCAGTGAGTTACCAATTTGACGTGCTAGTATGACTGTGCATACAACCAAGATATAGCAACATTTTAATGAACGAAATGTAAGTATCATGGTTAATTCTGTAGGTTCACAATAGGATTCGCATGTAATAAGCTTGTTATTTAAGATAGAGCAACGTTTTAACGAACTGAAACACTGTTTCTTTGTGAATTCAATTAGTTCCCATTAGCAGGCTCTTGTAATATATGTACTTTTGAAGTTTTCTCATAAATTCGTGAGCCGAATCTCAGTAACTTGGTGAATTCAGTTAGTTCCCAATAGGTCGCAATAGTAATAAGTGGACTGCTCGGGATATAGAAAAATTTTCACAAATGGAATCAAAATTTCTAGGCGAATTCAGTGAGTTCCCAATGGGACATGCTTGTATGACTGTGCCTTTTAGGATATTTCAACATTTTTACAAATGGATCTAAGTATCATGGTGAAATCAGTAGGTTCCCAATAGGATTCACATGTAATAATAGTACTATTCAAGATAGAGTAAAGTTTTAATGATGTGAAACACTGTTTCTTTGTGAACTCAGTTAGTTCCCATTAGCAGGCTCTTGTAATATGTGTACTTTTACAGATTTATCAAAATTTCGTCAGCCGAATCTCAGTAACTTGGTGAATTCAGTTAGTTCCAAATAGGCCGCAATAATAATAAGTGGACTGCTCGGGGTATAGAAAAATTTTCACGAATGACTCAAAATTTCTAGGGGAATTCAGTGAGTTCCCAATTCGACATGCTTGTATGAGTGTGCTTTTCAAGATATAGTAACATTTTAATGAACGGAATCTATGTATCATGGTGAATTCAGGAGGTTCCCAATACGATTCGCATTTAATAAGACTACTATTCAAGATAGAGCAACGTTTTAAAGAACTGAAACACTGTTTCTTTGTGAATTCAGTTAGTTCCCATTAGCAGGCTCTTGTAATATATGTACTTTTAAAGATTAATCAAAATTTCTTGACCCGAATCTCAGTAACTTGGTGAATACAGTTAGTTCGAATTGGCCGCAATAGTAATAAGTGGACTGTTCAGGATATAGAAAAATTTTTACGAATGTAAATAAAATTTCTAGGCGAATTCATCAGTTCCCAATGCGATATGCCTGTATGAGTGTACTTTCAAGATATAGCAACATTTTAACGAACGGTATCTAACTATCATGGTGAATTCAGTAGGTTACCACTAGGATTCGCATGTAATAAGCTTGTTATTCACGATAGAGTAACGTTTTCACGAACTGAAACACGGTTCCTTTGGGAATTCAGTTAGTTCCCATTAGCAGGCTCTTGTAATATGTGTACTTTTACAGATTTATCAAAATTTCGTAAGCCGAATCTCAGTAACTTGATGAATTCAGTTAGTTCCCAATAGAATTCGCATGTAATAAGAGTACTATTCAAGATAGAGCAACGTTTTAACGAACTGAAACACTGTTTCTTTGTGAACTTAGTTAGTTCCCATTAGCAGGCTCTTGTAATATGTGTACTTTTAAAGATTTATCAAAATTTCGTGAGCCGAATCTCACTAACTTGTTGAATTCAGTTAGTTCGCAATAAGCCGCAATAGCAATAAGTAGACTTTCGGGATATAGAAAAATTTTCACGAATGGAATCAAAATATCTAGGCGAATTCAGTGAGTTTCCAATTTGACATGCTAGTATGAGTGTGATTTTCAAGATATAGCAACATTTTAACGAACGGAATGTAAGTATCATGGTGAATTCTGTAGGTTCACAATAGGATTCGCATGTAAAAAGCTTGTTATTTCAGATAGAGCAACGTTTTAACGAACTGAAACACTGTTTCTTTGTGAATTCAGTTAGTTCCCATTAGCAGGCTCTTGTAATATGTGTACTTTTGAAGTTTTCCCATAAATTTGTGAGCCAAATCTCAGTAATTTGGTGAATTCACTTAGTTCTCAATAGGCCGCAATAGTAATAAGTGGACTGCTCGGCATATAGAAAAATTTTCACAAATGGAATCAAAATTTCTAGGCGAATTCAGTGAATACCCAATGGGACATGCTTGTATGAGTGTGCCTTTTAGGATATTTCAACATTTTTACAAAGGGATCTAAGTATCATGTTGAATAAAGCAGGTTCCCAAAAGGATTCACATGTAATAAGAGTACTATTCAAGATAGAGTAAAGTTTTAACGATCTGAAACACTGTTTCTTTGGGAACTCAGTTAGTTCCCATTAGCAGGCTCTTGTAATATGTGTACTTTTACAGATTTATCAAAATTTCGTCAGCCGAATCCCAGTGAATTGGTGAATTCAGGTAGTTCCCAATAGGCCGCAATAGTAATAAGTGGACAACTCGGGATATAGAAAAATTTTCACAAATGGAGTCACTATTTCTAGGCGAATTCAGTGAGTTTCCAATGGGACATGCTTGTTCGAGTGAGCTTTTCAAGATATAGCAACATTTTAACGAATGGAATCTAAGTATAATGGTGAATTCAGTAGGTTACCATAGGATTTGCATGTAATAAGCATTTTATTCAAGATAGAGCAACGTTTTAACGAACTGAAACACTGTTTCCTTGTGAATCTAGTTAGTTCCCATGAGCAGGCTCATGTAATTTGTGTACTTTTAAAGATTTATCAAAATATCGTGAGCCTAATCTCATTATATTCGTGAATTCAGTTAGTTCCCAATAGTCCTCAATAGTAATAACTGGACTGCTCGCGATATAGCAAAATTTACAGGAATGGAATCAAAAGTTCTAGGCGAATTCAGTAAGTTTCCAATTCGACATTCTTGTATGAGTCTGCCATTCAAGATATAGCAACATTTTAACGAATGGAATAGATTCATGGAATAGTATCATAGTGAATGCAGGAGGTTCACTTTAGGATTCGCTTGTAATAAGAGTACAATTCAAGATATAGCAACGTTTTAACGAACTGAAACAATGTTTCTTTGTGAATTCCGTTAGTTCCCATTAGAAGCCTCTTGTAATATGTGTACTTTTACAGAGTTATCAAAATTTCGTGAGCCAAATCTCAGTAACTTGATGAATTCAGTTAGTTCGCAATAGAATTCGCATCTAATAAGAGTACTATTCTAGATAGAGCAAAGTTTTAACGAACTGAAACACTGTTTCTTTGTGAATTTAGTTAGTTTCCATTAGCAGGCTCTTGTAATATGTGTACTTTTAAAGATTTATCAAAATTTCGTGAGCCGAATTTCAGTAACTTGTAGAATTCAGTTAGTTCACAATAGGCCGCAATAGCAATAAGTAGACTTTCGGGATATAGAAACATTTTCACGAATGGAATCAAAATATCTAGGCGAATTCAGTGAGTTACCAATTTGACATGCTAGTATGACTGTGCTTTTCAAGATATAGCAACATTTTAACGAACGGAATCTATGTAGCATGGTGAATTCGTAGGTTAACAATAGGATTCGCATGTATTAAGCTTGTTATTTAAGATAGACCAACAATTTAACGAACTGAAAAACTGTTTCTTTGTGAATTCAGTTAGTTCCCATTAGCAGGCTCTTGTAATATGTATACTTTTAAAGATTTCTCAAAATTTCGGGAGCTGAATCTCAGTAACTTGGTGAATTCAGATAGTTCCCAATGGGCCGCAATAGTAATAAGTGGACTGCTCGGGATATAGAAAAATTTTCAGGAATGGAATCAAAATTTCTAGGCGATTCACTGAGTTCCCAATGGGAGATGCTTTTATGAGTGTGCTTTTAAAGATATATCACCACTTTAACGAACAGTATCTAAGTATCATGGTGAATTCAGTAGGTTCCCCATAGGATTCGCATGTAATAAGAGTACTATTCAAGATAGAGCAAAGTTTTAACGACCTGAAACACCATTTCTTTGTGAATTCAGTTAGTTCCCATTAGCAGGCTATTGTAATATGTGTACTTTTAAAGATTTATCAAAATTTCGTGAGCAGAACCTCAGTGTCTTGGTGAATTCATTTAGTTCCTAATAGGCCACAATAGTAATAAGTGGACTGCTCGGGATAAAGAAAAATTTTCACAAATGGCATCAAAATTTCTGGGGAATTCAGTGAGTTCCCAATGGGACATGCTTGTATGAGTGTTCTTTTCAAGATCTAGCAACATTTTAACCAACGGAATCTTAGTATCTTGGTGCATTCAGCTGCTTCCCAATAGGATTAGCATGTAATAAGAGTACTATTCAAGATAGAGCGATGTTTTAACGAACTGAAACACTGTTTCTTTGTGAATTCAGTTAGTTCCCATTATCAGGCTCTTGTAATATGTGTACTTTTAAAGATTTCTCAAAATTTCGGGAGCCGGATCTCAGTAACTTGATGAATTCAGTTAGTTCCCAATAGGCCGCAATAGTAATAAGTGGACTGCTCGGAATATAGAAAAATTTTCACGAATGGAATCAAAATTTCTAGGCGAATTCACTGAGTTGCCAAAGGGAGATGCTTGTATGAGTGAGCTTTTCAAGATATATCACCATTTTAAAGAACGGAATCTAAGTATCATGGTGAATTCAGTACTTTCCCCATAGGATTCGCATGTAATAAGAGTACTATTCAAAATAGAGCAAAGTTTTAACGACCTGAAACACCGTTTCTTTGTGAATTCAGTTAGTTCCCATTAGCCGGCTCTCTTAATATGTGAACTTATAAAGATTTATCATAATTTCGTGAGCAGAATCTCAGTGTCTTGATGAATTCAGTTAGTTCCTACTAGGCCGCAATAGTAATAAGAGGACTGTTCGGGATATAGAAAAATTTTCAGTAATGGAATCCAAATTTCTAGGTGAATTCAGTGAGTGCCAATGGAACATGCTTGTATGAGTGTGCTTTTCAAGATATAGCAACATTTTAAGGAAGGGTATCTGAGTATCATGGTGAATTCAGCAGGTTGCCAATAGGATTCGCACGTAATAAGAGTACTATTCAAGATAGAGCAACGTTTTAACGAACCGAAACACTGTTTCTTTGTGAATTCAGTTAGTTCCCATTAGCAGCCTCTTGTAATATGTGTACTTTAAAGATTTATCACAATTTCCTGAGGCGAATCTCAATAACTTGTTTAATTCAGTTAGTTACCAATCGGCCGGAGTAGTAATAAATACAGTTTCGGGATATAGAAAAATTTGCACAAATGGAATCAAAATTTCTAAGGGAATTCAGTGAGGTCCCAATGGGAGATGCATGTATGATTGTGCTTTTCAAGATATATCAACATTTTAACGAACGGAATCTATGTAACATCGTGAATTCAGAAGGTTAACATTAGGATTCGCATGTAATAAGCATGTTATTTAAGATAGAGCAACAATTTAACGAACTGAAAACTGTTTCTTTGTGAATTCAGTTAGTTCCCATTAGCAGGCTCTTGTAATTTGTTTACTTTTAAAGATTTCTCAGAATTTCGTGAGCCGAATCTCATTAACTTGTTGAATTCACTTAGTTCCCAAGAGGCCGCAATAGTAATAAGTGGACTGCTCGGGATATAGAAAAATATTCACGAATGGAATCAACATTTCTGGGCGAATTCAGTGAATTCCCAAAGGGACAAGCTTGTATGAGTGTGCTTTTCAAGATATAGGAACATTTTATCAGACGTAATCTAAGTATTATGGTGAATTCAGCAGGTTCCCAATAGGATTCGCATGTAATACGGGTACTATTCAAGATAGAGCAACGTGTTAACTACCTGAACACCGTTTCATTGTGAATTCAGTTTGTTCCCATTAGCAGGCTCTTGTAATATGTATACTTTTAAAGATTTATCAAAATTTCGTGATCCGAATCTCAGTAACTTGGTGAATTCAGTTAGTTCGCCATAGGCCGCAATAGCAATAAGTAGACTTTCGGGATATAGAAAAATTTACATGAATGGAATCTAAATTTCTAGGCGAATTCAGTGAGTTCCCAATAGGACATGCTTGTATGAGTGTGCTTTTCAAGATATAGCAACATTTTAACGAACGGAATCTCAGTTTCATGGTGAATTCAGCAGGTTCCAAATAGGATTCGCATGCAATGAGTACTTCTCGAGATAGAGCAACGTTTGAACGAACTGAAACACTGTTTCTTTGTGAATTCAGTTAGTTCCCATTAGCAGGCTCTTGTAATATGTGTACTTTTCAAGATTTCTCAAAATTTCGTGAGCCGAATCTCAGTAACTTGATGAATTCAGTTAGTTCCCAATAGGCCGCAATAGTAATAAGTGGACTGATCGGGATATAGAAAAATTTTAACGAATGGACTCAAAATTTCTAGGCGAATTCACTGAGTTCCCAATGGGAGATGCTTGTATGAGTGTGCTTTTCAAGATATATAACCATTTTAACGAACGGAATCTAAGTATCATGGTGAATTCAGTAGGTTCCCCATAGGATTCGCATGTAATAAGGGTACTTTTCAAGATAAAGCAAAGTTTTAACGACCTGAAACACCGTTTCTTTGTGAATTCAGTTAGTTCCCATTAGCAGGCTATTGTAATGTGTGTACTTTTAAAGATTTATCAAAATTTCGTGAGCGGAATCTCAGTGTCTTTGTGAATTCTGTTAGTTCCTAATAGGCCACAATAGTAATAAGTTGACTGCTCGGGATATAGAAAAATTTTCATGAATGGAATCAAAATTTTTAGGCGAATTCATTGAGTTCCCAATGGGGCATGCTTGTATGAGTGTGCTTTTCAAGATATAGCAACATTTAAACGAAGGGAATCTGAGTATCATGGTGAATTTAGGAGGTTCCCAATAGGATTCGCATGTAATGAGTACTATTCAAGATAGAGCAACGTTTTAACGAACTGAAACACTGTTTCATTGTGAATTCAGTTAGTTCCCATTAGCAGGCTCTTGTAATATCTGTACTTTTATAGATTTATCAAAATTTTGTGAGCCGAATCTCAGTAACTTGGTGAATTCAGTTAGTTCCCCATAGGCCGCAATAGCAATAAGCAGACTTTCGGGATATAGAAAAATTTACATGGATGGAATCAAAATTTCTCGGCGAATTCAGTCAGTTCCCCATGGGACATGCTTGTATGAGTGCGTTTTTCAAGGTATAGCAACATTTTAACCAACGGAAGCTCAGTATCATGGTGAATTCAGCAGGATCCCAGTAGGATTCGCATGTAATATGAGTACTATTCAGGATAGACCAACGTTTAAACGAACTGAAACACTGTTTCTTTGTGAATTTAGTTAGTTCCCATTAGCAGGCTCTTGTTATATGTGTACTTTTGAAGATTTCTCATAATTTCTTGAGCCGAATCTCAGGAACTTGGTGAATTCAGTTAGTTCCCAATAGGCCGCAATAGTAATAAGTGGACTGTTCGGGATATTGCAAATTTTTCAGTAATGGAATCAAAATTTCTAGGCGAATTCAGTGAGTTCCCAATGGGACATGCTTGTATGAGTTTTCTTTTCAAGATAGAGCAAAATTTTAACGAACGGCATCTAAGTATCATGGTGAATTCAGCAGGTTGCCAATAGGATTCGCATGTAATAAGAATACTATTCAGGATAGAGCAACGTTTTAACGAACCGAAACACTGTTTGTTTGTGAATTCAGTCAGTTCCCATTAGCAGGCTCTTGTAATATGTGTACTTTAAAGACTTAGCACAATTTCTTGAGGCGAATCTCAATAACTTGTTTAATTCAGTTAGTTACCAATCGGCCGGAGTAGTAATAAATAGACTTTCGGGATATAGAAAAATTTGCACGAATGGAATAAAAATTTCTAGGTGAATTCAGTGAGTTCCCAATGGGAGATGCATGTATGATTGTGCTTTTCAAGATATAGCAACATTTTAACGAACGGAATCTATGTAACATCGTGAATTCAGAAGTTTAACAATAGGATTCGCATGTAATAAGCTTGTTTTTAAGATAGAGCAACAATTTAACGAACTGAAACACTGTTTCTTTGTGACTTCGGGTAGTTCCCATTAGCAGGCTCTTGTAATTTGTGTACTTTTAAAGATTTCTCAGAATTTCGTGAGCCGAATCTCAGGTGAATTCAGTTCGTTCCAAATAGGCTGCAACAGTAATAAGTGGACTGCTCAGGATATAGAAAAATTTTCACGAATGGAATCAACACTTCTGGGCTAATTCAGTGAATTCCCAAAGGGACCAGCATATATGAGTGTGCTTTTCAAGATATAGCAACATTTTATCGAACGGTATCTAAGTATTAAGGTGAATTCAGCAGGTTCCCAATAGGATTGGCATGTAATATGATTACTATTCAAGATATAGCAACGTTTAACTACCTGAAACACCGTTTCATTGTGAATTCAGTTTGTTACCTTTAGCAGGGTCTTGCAATATGTGTACTTTTAAGAATTTATCAAAATTTCGTGAGCCGAATCTCAGTAACATGGTGAATTCAGTTAGTTCCCAAGAGGCCACAATAGTAATAAGTGGACTGTTTGGGATATAGAAAAATTTTCACGAATGGAATCAAAATTACTAGGCGAAAGCAGTGAGTTCCCCATGGGACATGGTTGTTTGATTGTGCTTTTCAAGATATAGCAACATTTTAACGAATGGAATCTGAGTATCATGGTGAATACAGCAGGATCCCAATAGGAGTCGCATGTAATAAGAGTACTATTCAAGATATAGCAACGTTTTAACTACCTGAAACACTGTTTCTTTGTGAATTCAGTTAGTTCCCATTAGCAGGCTCTGGTAATATGTGTACTTTTAAAGATTTCTCAAAATTTCGGGAGCCAAATCTCAGTAAATTGGTGAATTCAGTTAGTTCCCAATAGGCCGGAATAGTAGAAAGTGGACTGCTCGGGATATAGAAAAATTTCACGAATGGAATCAAAATTTCTAGGCGAATTCACTGAGTTGCCAATGGGAAATGCTTGTATGAGTGTGCTTTTCAAGATATATCACCATTTTAACGAACGGAATCTAAGTATCAAGGTGAATTCAGTAGGTTCCCCATAGGATTCGCATGTAATAAGAGTTCTATTCAAGATAGAGCAACGATTTAACTAGCTGAAACACCGTTTCTTTGTGAATTCAGTTAGTTCCCAATAGCAGGCTCTGGTAATATGTGTACTTTTAAGAATTTATCAAAATTTCGTGAGCCGAATCTCAGTAACATGGGGAATTCAGTTAGTTCCCAAGAGGCCGCAATAATAATAAGTGGACTGCTCAGGATATAGAAAAATTTTCAGGAATGGAATCAAAATTTCTAGGCGAATTCACTGAGTTCCCAAAGGGAAATGCTTGTATGAGTGTGCTTTTCAAGATATTGTAACATTTTAAAAAACAGAATCTAAGTATCATGGGGAATTCAGGAGGTTCCCTTTAGGATTCGCTTGTAGTAAGAGTATTATTCAAGATAGAGCAACATTTTATCGAACGTTATCTAAGTATTATGGTGAATTCAGCAGGTTCCCAATAGGATTCGCATGTAATAAGAGTACTATTCAAGATAGAGCAACGTGTTAACTACCTGAAACACCGTTTCATTGTGAATTCAGTTTGTTCCCATTAGCATGCTCTTGTAATATGTAAACTTTTAAAGATTTATCAAAATTTCGTGAGCCGAATCTCAGTAACTTGGTGAATTCAGTTAGTTCGCCATAGGCCGCAATAGCAATAAGTAGACTTTCGGGATATAGAAAAATTTACATGAATGGAATCAAAATTTCTAGGCGAATTCAGTGAGTTCCCAATGGGACATGCTTGTATGAGTGTGCTTTTCAAAATATAGCAACATTTTAACGAACGGAATCTCAGTTTCATGGTGAATTCAGCAGGTTCCAAATAGGATTCGCATGTAATGAGTACTTCTCAAGATAGAGCAACGTTTTAACGAACTGAAACACTGTTTCTTTGTGAATTCAGTTAGTTCCCATTAGCAGGCTCTTGTAATATGTGTACTTTTCAAGATTTCTCAAAATTTCGTGAGCCGAATCTCAGTAACTTGATGAATTCAGTTAGTTCCCAATAGGCCGCAATAGTAATAAGTGGACTGCTCAGGATATAGAAAAATTTTCACGAATGGAATCAAAATTTCTAGGCGAATTCACTGAGTTCCCAATGGGAAATGCTTTTATGAGTGTGCTTTTCAAGATATATCACCATTTTAACGAACGGAATCTAAGTATCAAGGTGAATTCAGTAGGTTCCCCATAGGATTCGAATGTAATAAGAGTTCTATTCAAGATAGAGCAACGATTTAACGACCTGAAACACCGTTTCTTTGTGAATTCAGATAGTTCCCTATAGCAGACTATTGTAATATGAGTACTTTTAAAGATTTATCAAAATTTCGTGAGCGGAATCTCAGTAACTTAGTGAATTCAGTTAGTTCGCAATAGGCCGCAGTAGCATTAAGTAGACTTTCGGGATATAGAAAAATTTACACGAATGGAATCAAAATTTCTAGGTGAATTCAGGGAGGTCCCATTGGGACATGCTTGTATGAGTGTGCTTTTCAAGATATAGCAACATTTTAACGAGGGAATCTGAGTAACATGTTGAATTCAGGAGGTTCCCAATAGGATTCGCATGTAATGAGTACTGTTCAAGATAGAGCAACGTTTGAACGAACTGAAACACCGTTTCTTTGTGAATTCAGTTAGTTCCCATTAGCAGGCTCTTGTAATATCTGTACTTTTAAAGATTTATCAAAATTTCGTGAGCCGAATCTCAGTAACTTGGTGAATTCAGTTAGTTCGCCATAGGCCGCAGTAGCATTAAGTAGACTTTCGGGATATAGAAAAATTTACACGAATGGAATCAAAATTTCTAGGTGAATTCAGGGAGTTCCCAATGGGACATGCTTGTATGAGTGTGCTTTTCAAGATATAGCTGCATTTTAACGAAAGGAATCTCAGTATCATGTTGAAAACGTCAGGTTCCCAATAGGATTCGCATGTAATGAGTACTATTCAAGATAGAGCAACGTTTTAACGAACTGAAACACTGTTTCTTTGTGAATTTATTTAGTTCCCATTAGCAGGCTCTTGTAATATGTGTACTTTTATAGATTTATCAAAATTTCGTGAGCCGAATCTCTGTAACTTGGTGAATTCAGTTAGTTCCCAATAGGCCACAATAGTAATAAGTGGACTGTTCGGGATATTGCAAAATTTTCACGAATGGAATCAAAATTTCTAGGCGAATTCAGTGAGTTTCCAACGGGACATGCTTGTATGAGTGTTCTTTTCAAGATATAGCAACATTTTAATGAACGGAAAATAAGTATCATGGTGAATTCAGCAGGTTGCCAATAGGATTCGCATGTATTAAGAGTACTATTCAAGATAGAGCAACGTTTTAACGAACCGAAACACTGTTCCTTTGTGAATTCAGTTAGTTCCCATTAGCAGGCTGTTGTAATTTGTGTACTTTTAAAGATTTCTCAGAATTTCGTGAGCCGAATCTCAGTAACTTGGTGAATTCAGTTAGTTCCCAAAGGGCCGCAATATTAATAAGTGGACTGCTCGGGATACAGAAATATATTCAAGAATGGAATCAACATTTCTGGGTGAAATCCGTGAATTCCCAAACGGACAAGCTAGTATGAGTGTGCTTTTCAAGATATAGCAACATTTTATCGAACGGTATATAAGTATCATGGTGAATTCAGCAGGTTCCCAATAGGATTCTCATGTAATATAACTACTATTCAAGATATAGCAATGTTTTAACTACCTGAAATACCGTTTCATTGTGAATTCAGTTTGTTCCCATAAGCAGGCTCTTGTAATATGTGTACTTTTAAGAATTTATCTAAATTTCGTGAGCCGAATCTCAGTAACATGGTGAATTCAGTTAGTTCCCAAGAGGCCGTAATAGTAATATGTGGACTGTTCGCGATATAGAAAAATTTTCACGAAGGAATCAAAATTTCTAGGCGAATTCAGTGAGTTCCCCATGGGACATAGTTGCTTGGTTCTGCTTTTCAAGATATAGCAACATTTTAACGAACGGAATCTGAGTATCATGGTGAATTCAGGAGGTTCACATGTAATAAGAGTACTATTGAATATATTGCAACATTTTAACTACCTGAAACACTGTTTCTTTGTGAATTCAGTTAGTTCCCATTATCAGGCTCTTGTAATATGTGTACTTTTAAAGATTTCTCAAAATTTAGGGAGCCGAATATCAGTAACTTGGTGAATTCAGTTAGTTTGCAGTAGGCCGCAATAGTAATACGTGGACTGCTCGGGATATAGAAAAATTTTCACGAATGGAATCAAAATTTCTACGCGAATTCACTGAGTTCCCAATGGGAGATGCTTGTATGAGTGTGCTTTTCAAGATATATCACCATTTTAATAAAGGGAATCTGAGTATCATGGTGAATTCAGTAGGTTCCCCATAGGATTAGCATGTAATAAGAGTACTATTCAAGATACAGCAAAGTTTTAACGACCTGAAACACCATTTCTTTGTGCATTCAGTTAGTTCCCATTAGCAGGCTCTTGTAATATGTGTACTTTTACAGATTTATCAAAATTTCGTGAGCGGAATCTCAGTGTCTTTGTGAATTCAGGTAGTTCCTAATAGGCCACAATAGTAATTAGTGGATTGCTCGGGATATTGAAAAATTTTCACGAATGGAATCAAAATTTCTAGGCGAATTCATTGAGTTCCCAATGGGACATGCTTGTATGAGTGTGCTTTTCAAGATATAGCAACATTTTAACGAAGGGAATCTGAGTATCATGGTGAATTCAGGAGGTTCCCAATAGGATTCCCATGTAATGAGTACTATTCAAGATAGAGCAACGTTTTAACGAACTGAAACACTGTTTCTTTGTGTATTCAATTAGTTCTCATTAGCAGGCTCTTGTAATATGTGTACTTTTAAAGATTTATCAAAATTTCGTGAGCCGAATCTCAGGAACTTCGTGAATTCAGTTAGTTCGCCATAGGCCGTAATAGCAATAAGTAGACTTTCGGGATAGAGAAAAATTTTCATGAATGGAATCAAAATTTTTAGGCGAATTCAGTGAGTTCGCAATGGGACATGCTTGTATGAGTTTGCTTTTCAAGATATAGCAACATTTTAACGAACGGAATCTAAGTATCATTGTGAATTCAGCAGGTTCCCAATAGGATTCTCATGTAATAAGAGTACTATTGAAGATAGAGCAACGTTTTAACGAACTGAAACACTGTTTCTTTGTGAATTCAGTTAGTTCCCATTAGCAGGCTCTTGTAATATGTGTACTTTTGAAGATTTCTCATAATTTCTTGAGCCGAATCTCAGTAACTTGGTGAATTCATTTAGTTCCCAATAGGCCGCAAACTAATAAGTGGACTGTTCAGGAGATAGAAAAATTTTCACGTATGGAATCAAAATTTCTAGGCGAATTCAGTGAGTTCCCAATGGGACATGCCTGGTATGAGTGTGCTTTTCAATCTATAGGAACATTTTAACTTACAGAATCTAAGTATCATGTTGAATTCAGCAGGTTCCCAGTAGGATTAGCATGTAATAAGAGTACTATTCAAGATAGAGCAAAGTTTTAATGAACTGAAACTCTGTTTCTTTGTGAATTCAGTTAGTTCCCATTATCAGGCTCTTGTAATATGTGTACTTTTAAAGATTTCTCAAAATTTCGGGAGCCGAATCTCAGTAACTTGGTGAATTCAGTTAGTTCGCAATAGGCCGCCATAGTAATAAGTGGACTGCTCGGGATATAGAAAAGTTTTCACGAATGGAATCAAAATTTCTACGCGAATTCACTGAGTTCCCAATGGGAGATGCTTGTATGGGTGTGCTTTTCAAGATATATCACCATTTTAACAAAGGGAATCTGAGTATCATGGTGAATTCAGTAGGTTCCCCATAGGATTAGCATGTAATAAGAGTACTATTCAAGATACAGCAAAGTTTTAACGACCTGAAACACCGTTTCTTTGTGAATTCAGTTAGTTCCCATTAGCAGGCTCTTGTAATATGTTTACTTTTAAAGCTTGATCAAAATTTCCTGTGCTGAAACTCAGTAACTTGGTGAAATCAGTTAGATCCTAATAGGCCGCAATAGTAATAAGTGGACTGCTCGGGATATAGAAAAATTTTCACGAATGGAATCAAAATTTCTAGATGAATTCAGTGAGATCCCAATGGGACATGCTTGTATGAGGGTGCTTTCCAAGATATAGCACATTTTAACGAATGGAATCTAAGTATCATGGTGAATTCAGCAGGTTCCCAATAGGATTCGCATGTAATAAGAGTACTATACAAGACAGAGCAACGTTTTAACGAACTGAAACACTGTTTCTTTGTGAATTCAGTTAGTTCCCATTAGCAGGCTCTTGTAATATGTGTACTTTTCAAGATTTCTCATAATTTCGTGAGCCGATCCCAGTAACTTGGTGAATTCAGTTAGTTCCCAATAGCCCGCAATAGTAATAAGTGGAGTGTTCCTGAATTAGAAAAATTTTCAGAAATGGAATCAAAATTTCTAGGCGAATAGAGTGATTTTCCATTGGGACATGCTTGTATGAGTGTGCTGTTATGATATTTCAACATTTTTACAAACCGATCTAAGTATCATGGCGTATTCAGTAGGTTCCCAATAGGATTCGCATGTAATAAGAATACTATTCAAGATAGAGCAACGTTTTAAAGAACTGAAACACTGTTTCTTTGTGAATTCAGTTAGTTCCCAATAGCAGAACCTTGTAATATGTGTACTTTTCAAGATTTCTCATAATTTCGTGACCCGAATCTCAGTACCTTGGTGAAATCAGTTAGTTCCCAATAGGCCGCAATAGTAATCAGTGAACTGCTCGGGATATAGAAAAATTTTCGCGAATGGAATCAAAATTTCTTTGCGAATTCAGTGAGTTCCCAATGGGATATACTTGTATGAGTGTGCTTTTCAAGATATAGCAACATTTTAACGAACGGAATCTAAGTATAATGGTGAATTCAGCAGGTTCCCAGTAGGATTCGAATTTAATAAGACTACTATTCAAGATAGAGCAACGTTTTACCGAACTGAAACACTGTGTCATTGTGAATTCACTTAGTTCCCATTATTAGTCTCTTGTAATATGTTTACTTTTAAGAATTTATCAAAATTTCGTGAGTCGAATCTCAGTAACGTGTTGAATTCAGTTAGTTCCCAGTAGGCCGCAATAGTAATAAATAGACTTTCGGGATATAGAAAAATTTTCACGAATGGAATCAAAATTTCTAGTTGAATTCAATGAATTCCCAATGGGAGATCCTTGTACGAGTGTGCTTTTCAAGATATAGCAAAACTTTAACGAAGGGAATCTAAGTAATATGGTGAATTCAATAGGTTCCAATAGGATTCGCATGTAATAAGAGTACTATGCAAGATAGAGCAACGTTTTAACGAACTGAAACACTGTTTCTTTGTGAATTCAGTTAGTTCCCATTAGCAGGCTCTTGTAATATGTGTACTTTTAAAGCTTGATCAAAATTTCGTGAGCCGAATCTCAGTGACTTGGTGAAATCAGTTAGTTCCCAATATGCCGCAATAGTAATTAGTGAACTTCTCGGGATATAGAAAAATTTTCACGAATGGAATCAAAATTTCTAGATGAATTCAGTGAGTTCCCAATGGGATATACTTGTATGAGTGTGCTTTTCAAGATATAGCAACATTTTAACGAACGGAATCTAAGTATAATGGTGAATTCAGCAGGTTCCCAATAGGATTCGCATGTAATAAGAGTACTATTCAAGATAGAGCAACGTTTTAACGAACTGAAACACTTCTCTTTTTGAATTCAGTTAGTTCCCATTAGCAGGCTCTTGTAATATGTGTACTTTTCAAGATTTCTCATAATTTCGTTAGCCGATCTCAGTAACTTGGTGAATTCAGTTAGTTCCCAAATGCCCGTAATTGTAATAATGGAGTGTTTGGGAATTAGAAAAATTTTCACAAATGGAATCAAAATTTCTAGGCGAATCCAATGAGTTTCCATTGGGACACGCTTTTCAAGATAGAGGAACGTTTTAATGAACTGAAACACTGTTTCTTTGTGAATTCAGTTAGTGCCCATTAGCACCCTCTTGTAACGTGTGTAGTTTTAACGATTTCTCAAAATTACGAGAGCCGAATCTCAGTAATTTGTTGAAGTCAGTTAGTTCGCCACAGGCCGCGATACCAATAAGTAGACTTTCGGGATATAGAAAATTTTCATAAATGGAATCAAAATTTCTAGGCGAATTCAGTGAGTACTTTTCGTGAGCCGAATCTCAGTAACTTGTTGAATTCAGTTAGTTCCCAGTAGCCTGCAATAGTAATAAGTGGAGTATTCGGGAATTAGAAAAATTTTCTTTGTGAATTCAGTTAGTTCCCATTAGCAGGCTCTTGTAGTATGTGTAGTTTTCAAGATTTCTCCTAATTTCGTGAGCCGAATATCAGTAACTTGGTGAAATAAGTTAGTTCCCAATAGCCCACAATAGTAATAAGTGGAGTGTTCGGGAATTAGAAAAATTTTCACAAATGGAATCAAAATTTCTAGGCGAATACAGTGAGTTTCCATTGGGACATGCATGTATGAGTGTGCTTTTTACGATATTTCAACATTTTTACAAAGCGATCTAAGTATCATGGTGTATTCAGTAGATTCCCAATAGGATTCGCATGTAATAAGAGTACTATTCAAGATAGGGCAACGTTTTAACCAACTGAAACACTGTTTCTTTGTGAATTCAGTTAGTTCACATTAGCAGGCTCTTGTAATATGTGTACTTTTCAAGATTTCTCATAATATCATGACCCGAATCTCAGTAACTTGGTGAATTCAGTTAGTTCTCAATAGGCCGCAATAGTAACAAGTAGACCTCTCGGGATATAGAAAAATGTTCACAAGTGGAATCAAAATTTCTTTGCGAATACAGTGAGTTCCCAATGGGACATGCTTGTATGAGTGTGCTTTTCAAGGTAGAGCAACATTGTTACGAACAGGGTCTAAATATCATGGTGAATTCAGCAGGGTCCCAGTAGGATTCGCATTTAATAAGACTACTATTCAAGACAGAACAACGTTTTAACGAACTGAAACACTGTTTCTTTGTGAATTCAGTTAGTTCCCATCAGCAGGCTATTGTAATATGTATACTTTTAAAGCTTGATCAAAATTTCGTGAGTCGAATCTCAGTACCTTGGTGAAATCAGTTAGTTCCCAGTAGGCCGCAATAGTAATAAGTGGACTGCTAGGGATATAGAAAATTTAAACGAATGGAATCAAAATATCTGGACGAATTCAGTGAGTTCCCAATGGGACATGCTTGTATCAGTTTGCTTTTCAAGATATAGCAACATTTTAACGAACGGAATCTAAGTACCATGGTGAATTCAGCAGGTTCCCAATAGGATTCGCATGAAATAAGAGTACTATTCAAGATAGAGCAACGTTTTAACGAACTGAAACACTGTTTCTTTGTGAATTCAGTTAGTTCCCATTATAAGGCTTTCTTAATATGTGTAATTTTAAAGATTTATCACGATTTCTTGAGTTGATTCTCAATAATTTGTATAATTCAGTTTTTACCAATCTGCCGCAATAGTTATAAATAGAGTTTCTGGATATAGAAAAATTTGCACGAATGGAATCAAAATTTCTAGGCGAATTCAGTGAGTTCCCAATGGGAGATGCTGGTATGATTGTATTTTTCAAGATATATGAACATTTTAACGAATGGATTCTATGTAACATTGTGAATTCAGTAGGTTAACAATAGGATTCGCATGCATTAAGCTTGTTATTTAAGATAGAGCAACAATTTAACCAACTGAAACACTGTATTTGTGAATTCAGTTAGTTCCCATTAGCAGGCTTTTGTAATATGTGTAGTTTAAAGATTTCTCAGAATTTCGTGAGCCAAATCTCAGTAACTTGGTGAATTCAGTTAGTTCCCAATAGGCCACAATAGTAATGAGTGGAGTGTTCGGGAATTAGAAAAATTTTCACAAATGGAATCAAAATTTCTAGGCGAATACAGTGAGTTTCCATTGGGACATGCATGTATGAGTGTGCTTTTTACGATATTTCAACATTTTTACAAAGCGATCTAAGTATCATGGTGTATTCAGTAGATTCCCAATAGGATTCGCATGTAATAAGAGTACTATTCAAGATAGGGCAACGTTTTAACGAACTGAAACACTGTTTCTTTGTGAATTCAGTTAGTTCCCATTAGCAGGCTCTTGTAATATGTGTACTTTTGAAGATTTCTCATAATTTCTTGAGCCGAATCTCAGTAACTTGGTGAATTCATTTAGTTCCCAATAGGCCGCAAACTAATAAGTGGACTGTTCAGGAGATAGAAAAATTTTCACGTATGGAATCAAAATTTCTAGGCGAATTCAGTGAGTTCCCAATGGGACATGCCTGGTATGAGTGTGCTTTTCAATCTATAGGAACATTTTAACTTACAGAATCTAAGTATCATGTTGAATTCAGCAGGTTCCCAGTAGGATTAGCATGTAATAAGAGTACTATTCAAGATAGAGCAAAGTTTTAATGAACTGAAACTCTGTTTCTTTGTGAATTCAGTTAGTTCCCATTATCAGGCTCTTGTAATATGTGTACTTTTAAAGATTTCTCAAAATTTCGGGAGCCGAATCTCAGTAACTTGGTGAATTCAGTTAGTTCGCAATAGGCCGCCATAGTAATAAGTGGACTGCTCGGGATATAGAAAAGTTTTCACGAATGGAATCAAAATTTCTACGCGAATTCACTGAGTTCCCAATGGGAGATGCTTGTATGGGTGTGCTTTTCAAGATATATCACCATTTATATATCACCATTTCAAGATATATCACCATTTCAAGGGAATCTGAGTATCATGGTGAATTCAGTAGGTTCCCCATAGGATTAGCATGTAATAAGAGTACTATTCAAGATACAGCAAAGTTTTAACGACCTGAAACACCGTTTCTTTGTGAATTCAGTTAGTTCCCATTAGCAGGCTCTTGTAATATGTTTACTTTTAAAGCTTGATCAAAATTTCCTGTGCTGAAACTCAGTAACTTGGTGAAATCAGTTAGATCCTAATAGGCCGCAATAGTAATAAGTGGACTGCTCGGGATATAGAAAAATTTTCACGAATGGAATCAAAATTTCTAGATGAATTCAGTGAGATCCCAATGGGACATGCTTGTATGAGGGTGCTTTCCAAGATATAGCACATTTTAACGAATGGAATCTAAGTATCATGGTGAATTCAGCAGGTTCCCAATAGGATTCGCATGTAATAAGAGTACTATACAAGACAGAGCAACGTTTTAACGAACTGAAACACTGTTTCTTTGTGAATTCAGTCAGTTCCCATTAGCAGGCTCTTGTAATATGTGTACTTTTCAAGATTTCTCATAATTTCGTGAGCCGATCCCAGTAACTTGGTGAATTCAGTTAGTTCCCAATAGCCCGCAATAGTAATAAGTGGAGTGTTCCTGAATTAGAAAAATTTTCAGAAATGGAATCAAAATTTCTAGGCGAATAGAGTGATTTTCCATTGGGACATGCTTGTATGAGTGTGCTGTTATGATATTTCAACATTTTTACAAACCGATCTAAGTATCATGGCGTATTCAGTAGGTTCCCAATAGGATTCGCATGTAATAAGAATACTATTCAAGATAGAGCAACGTTTTAAAGAACTGAAACACTGTTTCTTTGTGAATTCAGTTAGTTCCCAATAGCAGAACCTTGTAATATGTGTACTTTTCAAGATTTCTCATAATTTCGTGACCCGAATCTCAGTACCTTGGTGAAATCAGTTAGTTCCCAATAGGCCGCAATAGTAATCAGTGAACTGCTCGGGATATAGAAAAATTTTCGCGAATGGAATCAAAATTTCTTTGCGAATTCAGTGAG
Source organism: Rattus norvegicus (assembly GCF_021556685.1). Classification (NCBI taxonomy): domain Eukaryota; kingdom Metazoa; phylum Chordata; class Mammalia; order Rodentia; family Muridae; genus Rattus; species Rattus norvegicus. The sequence goes on from NC_141550.1 coordinate 42,247,116, forward strand.
TTCCCAAAGGGATATGCTTGTATGAATGTGCTTTTCAAGATAGAGCAACATTTTAACGAACAGTGTCTAAATATCATGGAGAATTCAGCAAATTCCCAGTAGGATTCGAATTTAATAAGACTACTATTCAAGATAGAGCAACGTTTTACCGAACTGAAACACTGTGTCATTGTGAATTCACTTAGTTCCCATTATTAGTCTCTTGTAATATGTTTACTTTTAAGAATTTATCAAAATTTCGTGAGTCGAATCTCAGTAACGTGTTGAATTCAGTTAGTTCCCAGTAGGCCGCAATAGTAATAAATAGACTTTCGGGATATAGAAAAATTTTCACGAATGGAATCAAAATTTCTAGTTGAATTCAATGAATTCCCAATGGGAGATCCTTGTACGAGTGTGCTTTTCAAGATATAGCAAAACTTTAACGAAGGGAATCTAAGTAATATGGTGAATTCAATAGGTTCCAATAGGATTCGCATGTAATAAGAGTACTATGCAAGATAGAGCAACGTTTTAACGAACTGAAACACTGTTTCTTTGTGAATTCAGTTAGTTCCCATTAGCAGGCTCTTGTAATATGTGTACTTTTAAAGCTTGATCAAAATTTCGTGAGCCGAATCTCAGTGACTTGGTGAAATCAGTTAGTTCCCAATATGCCGCAATAGTAATTAGTGAACTTCTCGGGATATAGAAAAATTTTCACGAATGGAATCAAAATTTCTAGATGAATTCAGTGAGTTCCCAATGGGATATACTTGTATGAGTGTGCTTTTCAAGATATAGCAACATTTTAACGAACGGAATCTAAGTATAATGGTGAATTCAGCAGGTTCCCAATAGGATTCGCATGTAATAAGAGTACTATTCAAGATAGAGCAACGTTTTAACGAACTGAAACACTTCTCTTTTTGAATTCAGTTAGTTCCCATTAGCAGGCTCTTGTAATATGTGTACTTTTCAAGATTTCTCATAATTTCGTTAGCCGATCTCAGTAACTTGGTGAATTCAGTTAGTTCCCAAATGCCCGTAATTGTAATAATGGAGTGTTTGGGAATTAGAAAAATTTTCACAAATGGAATCAAAATTTCTAGGCGAATCCAATGAGTTTCCATTGGGACACGCTTTTCAAGATAGAGGAACGTTTTAATGAACTGAAACACTGTTTCTTTGTGAATTCAGTTAGTGCCCATTAGCACCCTCTTGTAACGTGTGTAGTTTTAACGATTTCTCAAAATTACGAGAGCCGAATCTCAGTAATTTGTTGAAGTCAGTTAGTTCGCCACAGGCCGCGATACCAATAAGTAGACTTTCGGGATATAGAAAATTTTCATAAATGGAATCAAAATTTCTAGGCGAATTCAGTGAGTACTTTTCGTGAGCCGAATCTCAGTAACTTGTTGAATTCAGTTAGTTCCCAGTAGCCTGCAATAGTAATAAGTGGAGTATTCGGGAATTAGAAAAATTTTCTTTGTGAATTCAGTTAGTTCCCATTAGCAGGCTCTTGTAGTATGTGTAGTTTTCAAGATTTCTCCTAATTTCGTGAGCCGAATATCAGTAACTTGGTGAAATAAGTTAGTTCCCAATAGCCCACAATAGTAATAAGTGGAGTGTTCGGGAATTAGAAAAATTTTCACAAATGGAATCAAAATTTCTAGGCGAATACAGTGAGTTTCCATTGGGACATGCATGTATGAGTGTGCTTTTTACGATATTTCAACATTTTTACAAAGCGATCTAAGTATCATGGTGTATTCAGTAGATTCCCAATAGGATTCGCATGTAATAAGAGTACTATTCAAGATAGGGCAACGTTTTAACCAACTGAAACACTGTTTCTTTGTGAATTCAGTTAGTTCACATTAGCAGGCTCTTGTAATATGTGTACTTTTCAAGATTTCTCATAATATCATGACCCGAATCTCAGTAACTTGGTGAATTCAGTTAGTTCTCAATAGGCCGCAATAGTAACAAGTAGACCTCTCGGGATATAGAAAAATGTTCACAAGTGGAATCAAAATTTCTTTGCGAATACAGTGAGTTCCCAATGGGACATGCTTGTATGAGTGTGCTTTTCAAGGTAGAGCAACATTGTTACGAACAGGGTCTAAATATCATGGTGAATTCAGCAGGGTCCCAGTAGGATTCGCATTTAATAAGACTACTATTCAAGACAGAACAACGTTTTAACGAACTGAAACACTGTTTCTTTGTGAATTCAGTTAGTTCCCATCAGCAGGCTATTGTAATATGTATACTTTTAAAGCTTGATCAAAATTTCGTGAGTCGAATCTCAGTACCTTGGTGAAATCAGTTAGTTCCCAGTAGGCCGCAATAGTAATAAGTGGACTGCTAGGGATATAGAAAATTTAAACGAATGGAATCAAAATATCTGGACGAATTCAGTGAGTTCCCAATGGGACATGCTTGTATCAGTTTGCTTTTCAAGATATAGCAACATTTTAACGAACGGAATCTAAGTACCATGGTGAATTCAGCAGGTTCCCAATAGGATTCGCATGAAATAAGAGTACTATTCAAGATAGAGCAACGTTTTAACGAACTGAAACACTGTTTCTTTGTGAATTCAGTTAGTTCCCATTATAAGGCTTTCTTAATATGTGTAATTTTAAAGATTTATCACGATTTCTTGAGTTGATTCTCAATAATTTGTATAATTCAGTTTTTACCAATCTGCCGCAATAGTTATAAATAGAGTTTCTGGATATAGAAAAATTTGCACGAATGGAATCAAAATTTCTAGGCGAATTCAGTGAGTTCCCAATGGGAGATGCTGGTATGATTGTATTTTTCAAGATATATGAACATTTTAACGAATGGATTCTATGTAACATTGTGAATTCAGTAGGTTAACAATAGGATTCGCATGCATTAAGCTTGTTATTTAAGATAGAGCAACAATTTAACCAACTGAAACACTGTATTTGTGAATTCAGTTAGTTCCCATTAGCAGGCTTTTGTAATATGTGTAGTTTAAAGATTTCTCAGAATTTCGTGAGCCAAATCTCAGTAACTTGGTGAATTCAGTTAGTTCCCAATAGGCCACAATAGTAATGAGTGGAGTGTTCGGGAATTAGAAAAATTTTCACAAATGGAATCAAAATTTCTAGGCGAATACAGTGAGTTTCCATTGGGACATGCATGTATGAGTGTGCTTTTTACGATATTTCAACATTTTTACAAAGCGATCTAAGTATCATGGTGTATTCAGTAGATTCCCAATAGGATTCGCATGTAATAAGAGTACTATTCAAGATAGGGCAACGTTTTAACGAACTGAAACACTGTTTCTTTGTGAATTCAGTTAGTTCCCATTAGCAGGCTCTTGTAATATGTGTACTTTTGAAGATTTCTCATAATTTCTTGAGCCGAATCTCAGTAACTTGGTGAATTCATTTAGTTCCCAATAGGCCGCAAACTAATAAGTGGACTGTTCAGGAGATAGAAAAATTTTCACGTATGGAATCAAAATTTCTAGGCGAATTCAGTGAGTTCCCAATGGGACATGCCTGGTATGAGTGTGCTTTTCAATCTATAGGAACATTTTAACTTACAGAATCTAAGTATCATGTTGAATTCAGCAGGTTCCCAGTAGGATTAGCATGTAATAAGAGTACTATTCAAGATAGAGCAAAGTTTTAATGAACTGAAACTCTGTTTCTTTGTGAATTCAGTTAGTTCCCATTATCAGGCTCTTGTAATATGTGTACTTTTAAAGATTTCTCAAAATTTCGGGAGCCGAATCTCAGTAACTTGGTGAATTCAGTTAGTTCGCAATAGGCCGCCATAGTAATAAGTGGACTGCTCGGGATATAGAAAAGTTTTCACGAATGGAATCAAAATTTCTACGCGAATTCACTGAGTTCCCAATGGGAGATGCTTGTATGGGTGTGCTTTTCAAGATATATCACCATTTTAACAAAGGGAATCTGAGTATCATGGTGAATTCAGTAGGTTCCCCATAGGATTAGCATGTAATAAGAGTACTATTCAAGATACAGCAAAGTTTTAACGACCTGAAACACCGTTTCTTTGTGAATTCAGTTAGTTCCCATTAGCAGGCTCTTGTAATATGTTTACTTTTAAAGCTTGATCAAAATTTCCTGTGCTGAAACTCAGTAACTTGGTGAAATCAGTTAGATCCTAATAGGCCGCAATAGTAATAAGTGGACTGCTCGGGATATAGAAAAATTTTCACGAATGGAATCAAAATTTCTAGATGAATTCAGTGAGATCCCAATGGGACATGCTTGTATGAGGGTGCTTTCCAAGATATAGCACATTTTAACGAATGGAATCTAAGTATCATGGTGAATTCAGCAGGTTCCCAATAGGATTCGCATGTAATAAGAGTACTATACAAGACAGAGCAACGTTTTAACGAACTGAAACACTGTTTCTTTGTGAATTCAGTTAGTTCCCATTAGCAGGCTCTTGTAATATGTGTACTTTTCAAGATTTCTCATAATTTCGTGAGCCGATCCCAGTAACTTGGTGAATTCAGTTAGTTCCCAATAGCCCGCAATAGTAATAAGTGGAGTGTTCCTGAATTAGAAAAATTTTCAGAAATGGAATCAAAATTTCTAGGCGAATAGAGTGATTTTCCATTGGGACATGCTTGTATGAGTGTGCTGTTATGATATTTCAACATTTTTACAAACCGATCTAAGTATCATGGCGTATTCAGTAGGTTCCCAATAGGATTCGCATGTAATAAGAATACTATTCAAGATAGAGCAACGTTTTAAAGAACTGAAACACTGTTTCTTTGTGAATTCAGTTAGTTCCCAATAGCAGAACCTTGTAATATGTGTACTTTTCAAGATTTCTCATAATTTCGTGACCCGAATCTCAGTACCTTGGTGAAATCAGTTAGTTCCCAATAGGCCGCAATAGTAATCAGTGAACTGCTCGGGATATAGAAAAATTTTCGCGAATGGAATCAAAATTTCTTTGCGAATTCAGTGAGTTCCCAAAGGGATATGCTTGTATGAATGTGCTTTTCAAGATAGAGCAACATTTTAACGAACAGTGTCTAAATATCATGGAGAATTCAGCAAATTCCCAGTAGGATTCGAATTTAATAAGACTACTATTCAAGATAGAGCAACGTTTTACCGAACTGAAACACTGTGTCATTGTGAATTCACTTAGTTCCCATTATTAGTCTCTTGTAATATGTTTACTTTTAAGAATTTATCAAAATTTCGTGAGTCGAATCTCAGTAACGTGTTGAATTCAGTTAGTTCCCAGTAGGCCGCAATAGTAATAAATAGACTTTCGGGATATAGAAAAATTTTCACGAATGGAATCAAAATTTCTAGTTGAATTCAATGAATTCCCAATGGGAGATCCTTGTACGAGTGTGCTTTTCAAGATATAGCAAAACTTTAACGAAGGGAATCTAAGTAATATGGTGAATTCAATAGGTTCCAATAGGATTCGCATGTAATAAGAGTACTATGCAAGATAGAGCAATGTTTTAACGAACTGAAACACTGTTTCTTTGTGAATTCAGTTAGTTCTCATTAGCAGGCTCTTGTAATATGTGTACTTTTAAAGCTTGATCAAAATTTCGTGAGCCGAATCTCAGTGACTTGGTGAAATCAGTTAGTTCCCAATATGCCGCAATAGTAATTAGTGAACTTCTCGGGATATAGAAAAATTTTCACGAATGGAATCAAAATTTCTAGATGAATTCAGTGAGTTCCCAATGGGATATACTTGTATGAGTGTGCTTTTCAAGATATAGCAACATTTTAACGAACGGAATCTAAGTATAATGGTGAATTCAGCAGGTTCCCAATAGGATTCGCATGTAATAAGAGTACTATTCAAGATAGAGCAACGTTTTAACGAACTGAAACACTTCTCTTTTTGAATTCAGTTAGTTCCCATTAGCAGGCTCTTGTAATATGTGTACTTTTCAAGATTTCTCATAATTTCGTTAGCCGATCTCAGTAACTTGGTGAATTCAGTTAGTTCCCAAATGCCCGTAATTGTAATAATGGAGTGTTTGGGAATTAGAAAAATTTTCACAAATGGAATCAAAATTTCTAGGCGAATCCAATGAGTTTCCATTGGGACACGCTTTTCAAGATAGAGGAACGTTTTAATGAACTGAAACACTGTTTCTTTGTGAATTCAGTTAGTGCCCATTAGCACCCTCTTGTAACGTGTGTAGTTTTAACGATTTCTCAAAATTACGAGAGCCGAATCTCAGTAATTTGTTGAAGTCAGTTAGTTCGCCACAGGCCGCGATACCAATAAGTAGACTTTCGGGATATAGAAAATTTTCATAAATGGAATCAAAATTTCTAGGCGAATTCAGTGAGTACTTTTCGTGAGCCGAATCTCAGTAACTTGTTGAATTCAGTTAGTTCCCAGTAGCCTGCAATAGTAATAAGTGGAGTATTCGGGAATTAGAAAAATTTTCTTTGTGAATTCAGTTAGTTCCCATTAGCAGGCTCTTGTAGTATGTGTAGTTTTCAAGATTTCTCCTAATTTCGTGAGCCGAATATCAGTAACTTGGTGAAATAAGTTAGTTCCCAATAGCCCACAATAGTAATAAGTGGAGTGTTCGGGAATTAGAAAAATTTTCACAAATGGAATCAAAATTTCTAGGCGAATACAGTGAGTTTCCATTGGGACATGCATGTATGAGTGTGCTTTTTACGATATTTCAACATTTTTACAAAGCGATCTAAGTATCATGGTGTATTCAGTAGATTCCCAATAGGATTCGCATGTAATAAGAGTACTATTCAAGATAGGGCAACGTTTTAACCAACTGAAACACTGTTTCTTTGTGAATTCAGTTAGTTCACATTAGCAGGCTCTTGTAATATGTGTACTTTTCAAGATTTCTCATAATATCATGACCCGAATCTCAGTAACTTGGTGAATTCAGTTAGTTCTCAATAGGCCGCAATAGTAACAAGTAGACCTCTCGGGATATAGAAAAATGTTCACAAGTGGAATCAAAATTTCTTTGCGAATACAGTGAGTTCCCAATGGGACATGCTTGTATGAGTGTGCTTTTCAAGGTAGAGCAACATTGTTACGAACAGGGTCTAAATATCATGGTGAATTCAGCAGGGTCCCAGTAGGATTCGCATTTAATAAGACTACTATTCAAGACAGAACAACGTTTTAACGAACTGAAACACTGTTTCTTTGTGAATTCAGTTAGTTCCCATCAGCAGGCTATTGTAATATGTATACTTTTAAAGCTTGATCAAAATTTCGTGAGTCGAATCTCAGTACCTTGGTGAAATCAGTTAGTTCCCAGTAGGCCGCAATAGTAATAAGTGGACTGCTAGGGATATAGAAAATTTAAACGAATGGAATCAAAATATCTGGACGAATTCAGTGAGTTCCCAATGGGACATGCTTGTATCAGTTTGCTTTTCAAGATATAGCAACATTTTAACGAACGGAATCTAAGTACCATGGTGAATTCAGCAGGTTCCCAATAGGATTCGCATGAAATAAGAGTACTATTCAAGATAGAGCAACGTTTTAACGAACTGAAACACTGTTTCTTTGTGAATTCAGTTAGTTCCCATTATAAGGCTTTCTTAATATGTGTAATTTTAAAGATTTATCACGATTTCTTGAGTTGATTCTCAATAATTTGTATAATTCAGTTTTTACCAATCTGCCGCAATAGTTATAAATAGAGTTTCTGGATATAGAAAAATTTGCACGAATGGAATCAAAATTTCTAGGCGAATTCAGTGAGTTCCCAATGGGAGATGCTGGTATGATTGTATTTTTCAAGATATATGAACATTTTAACGAATGGATTCTATGTAACATTGTGAATTCAGTAGGTTAACAATAGGATTCGCATGCATTAAGCTTGTTATTTAAGATAGAGCAACAATTTAACCAACTGAAACACTGTATTTGTGAATTCAGTTAGTTCCCATTAGCAGGCTTTTGTAATATGTGTAGTTTAAAGATTTCTCAGAATTTCGTGAGCCAAATCTCAGTAACTTGGTGAATTCAGTTAGTTCCCAATAGGCCGCAATAGTATTAAGTGGACTGCTCGGGATATAGAAAAATGTTCTCGAATGGAATCAAAATTTCTAGACGAATTCAGTGAGTTCCCAATAGGACATGCTTGTATGAGTGTGCTTTTCAAGATATAGCAACATTTTAATGAACGAAATCTAAGTATCTTGGTGAATTCAGTAGGTTCCCAGTAGGATTCTCATGTAATAAGAGTACTATTCAAGAGAGAGCAACGTTTTAACGAACTGAAACACTGTTTCTTTGTGAATTCAGTTAGTTCCCATTAGCAGGCTCTCTTAATATGTGTACTTTTAAAGATTTATCACAATTTCTTGAGTCAAATCTCAATAACTTGTTTAATTCAGTTATTTACCAATCGGCAGCAATAGTTAAAAATAGAGTTTCGGGATATAGAAAAATTTGCACGAATGGAATCAAAATTTCTAGGCGCATTCAGTGACTTCCCAATGGGAGATGCTGTTATGAATGTGCTTTTCAAAATATATGAACATTTTAACGAATGGAATCTATGTAACATGGTGAATTCCGTAGGTTAACAATAGGATTCGCATGTAATAAGCTTGTTATTTAAGATAGAGCAACAACTTAACGAAGTGAAACACTGTTTATTTGTGAATTCAGTTAGTTCCCATTAGCAGGCCTTTGTAATATGTGTAATTTTAAAGATTTCTCAGAATTTCGTGAGCCGAATCTCAGTAAATTGGTGAATTCAGCTAGTTCCCAATAGGCCGCAATAGTAATAAGTGGACTGCTTGGGATATAGAAAAATTTTCACGAATGGAATCAAAATTTCTGTGGAATTCTGAGTTCCCAATGGGACATGCTTGTATGAGTGTGCTTTCCAAGATAGAGCCACATTTTAACGAAAAATGTCTAAATATCATGGTGAATTCAGCAGGTTCTCAGTAGGATTCGCAATTAATAAGACTACTATTCAAGATAAAGCAACGGTTTAACGAACTGAAACACTGTTTCATTGTGAATTCAGTTAGTTCCCATTATTAGGCTCTTGTAATATGTGTACTTTTAAGATTTTATCAAATTTCGTGAGTCAAATCTCAGTAACTTGTCGTATTCAGTTACTTCCCAATAGGCCGCAATAGTAATAAATAGATTTCGGGATATAGAAAAATGTTCACAAACGGAATCAAAATTTCTAGGTGAATTTAGTGAATTGCCAATGGGAGATGCTTGTATGAGTGTGCTTTTCAAGATATAGCAACATTTTAACGAAGGGAGTCTAAGTAACATGGTGAATTCAGTTGGATCCAATTGGATTCGCAAGTAATAAGAGTACTATGCAAGATAGAGCAACGTTTTAACGAACAGAAACACTGTTTCTTTGTGAATTCAGTTAGTTCCCATTAGCAGGCTATTGTTATATGTGTACTTTTAAAGCTTGATCAAAATTTCGTGAGTCAAATCTCAGTACCTTGGCGAAATCAGTTAGTTCCCAATAGGCTGCAATAGTATTAAGTGGACTGCTCGGGATATAGAAAAGTTTTCACGAATGGAATCAAAATTTCTAGACTAATTAAGTGAGTTCCCAATGGGACATGCTTGTATGAGTGTGCTTTTCAAGATATAGCAACATTTTAATGAACGGAATCTAAGTATCATGGTGAATTCAGCAGGTTCCCAATAGGATTCGCATGTAATAAGAGTACTATTCAAGATAGAGCAACATTTTAACGAACTGAAACACTGTTTCTTTGTGAATTCAGTTAGTTCCCATTAGCAGGCTCACTTAATATGTGTACTTTTAAAGATTTATCACAATTTCTTGAGTCGAATCTCAATAACTTGTTTAATTCAGTCATTTACCAATCGGCCACAATAGTTATAAATAGAGTTTCGGGATATAGAAAAATTTGCACGAATGGAATCATAATTTCTAGGCGAATTCAGTGAGTTCCCAATGGGAGATGCTGGTATGATTGTGCTTTTCAAGATATATGAACATTTTAACGAATGGAATCTATGTAACATGGTGAATTCCGTAGGTTAACAATAGGATTCGCATGTAATAAGCTTGTTATTTAAGATAGAGCAACAATTTAACCAACTGAAACACTGTTTGTTTGTGAATTCAGTTAGTTCCCATTAGCAGGCTTTTGTAATATGTGTAGTTGTAAAGATTTCTCAGAATTTCGTGAGCCGAATCTCAGTAACTTGGTGAATTCAGTTAGTACACAATAGGCCGCAATAGTAATAAATGGACTGCTTGGGATATAGAAAAATTTTCACGAATGGAATCAAAATTTCTGTGGAATTCTGAGTTCCCAATGGGACATGCTTGTATGAGTGTGCTTTCCAAGATAGAGCAACATTTTAACGAATAATGTCTAAATATAATGGTGAATTCAGCAGGTTCTCAGTAGGATTCGCATTTAATAAGACTATTCATCAAGATTGAGCAACGGTTTAACGAACTGAAACACTGTTTCATTGTCAATTCAGTTAGTTCCCATTATTAGGCTCTTGTAAGATGTGTACTTTTAAGATTTTATCAAAATTTCTTGAGTCAAATCGCAGTAACTTGTTGTATTCAGTTACTTCCCAATAGGCCGCAATAATTATAAATAGACTTTCGGGATATAGAAAAATGTTCACGAACGGAATTAAAATTTCTAGGTGAATTTAGTGAATTTCCAATGGGAGATGCTTGTATGAGTGTGCTTTTCAAGATATAGCAACATTTTAACGAAGAGAATCTAAGTAACATGGTGAATTCCGTAGGATCCAATAGGATTCGCAAGTAATAAGAGTACTATGCAAGATAGAGCAACATTTTAACGAACTGAAACACTGTTTCTTTGTGAATTCAGTTAGTTCCCATTAGCAGGCTCTCTTAATATGTGTACTTTTAAAGATTTATCACAATTTCTTGAGTCGAATCTCAATAACTTGTTTAATTCAGTTATTTACCAATCGGCAGCAATAGTTATAAATAGATTTTCGGGATATAGAAAAATTTGCACGAATGGAATCAAAATTTCTAGGCGAATTCAGTGAGTTCTCAATGGGAGATGCTGGTATTATTGTGCTTTTCAAAATATATGAACATTTTCACGAATGGAATCTATGTAATATGGTGAATTCAGTAGGTTAACAATAGGATTCGCATGTAATAAGCTTGTTATTTAAGATAGAGCAACAATTTAACGAACTGAAACACTGTTTATTTGTGAATTCAGTTAGTTCCCATTAGCAGGCTTTTGTAATATGTGTAATTTTAAAGATTTCTCAGAATTTCGTGAGCCGAATCTCAGTAACTTGGTGAATTCAGTTAGTTCCCAATAGGCCGCAATAGTAATAAGTGGAGTGCTTGGGATATAGAAAAATTTTCACGAATGGAATCAAAATTTCTGTGGAATTCTGAGTTCCCATTGGGACATGCTTATATGAGTGTGCTTTCTAAGATAGAGCAACATTTTAACGAATAATTTCTAAATATCATGGTGAATTCAGCAGGTTCTCAGTAGGATTCGCATTTAATAAGACTACTATTCAAGATAGAGCAACGGTTTAACGAACTGAAACACTGTTTCATTGTGAATTCAGTTAGTTCCCTTTATTAGGCTCTTGTAAGATGTGTGCTTTTAAGATTTTATCAAAATTTCGTGAGTCAATTTTCAGTAACTAGTTCTATTCAGTTACTTCCCAATAGGCCGCAATTGTAAAAAATAATCTTTCGGGATATAGAGAATGTTCACGAACGGAATCAAAATTTCTAGGTGATTTTAGTGAATTCCCAATGGGAGATGCTTGTATGAGTGTGCTTTTTAAGATATAGCAACATTTTAACGAAGGGAATCTAAGTAATATGGTGAATTCAGTATGTTCCAATAGGATTCGCAAGTAATAAGAGTACTATGCCAGATAGAGCAACGTTTTAACGAAGAGAAATACTGTTTCTTTGTGAATTCAGTTAGTTCCCATTAGCAGGCTATTGTAATATGTGTATTTTAAAGATTTATCTCAATTTCTTGAGTCGAATCTCAATAACTTGTTTAATTCAATTAATTACCAATCGGCCACAATAGTTATAAATAGAGTTTCGGGATATAGAAATATTTGCAGGAATGGAATCAAAATTTCTAAGCGAATTCAGTGATTTCCCAATGGGAGGTGCTGGTATGATTGTGCTTTTCAAGATATATGAACATTTTAACGAATGGAATCTATGTAACATGGTGAATTCAGTTGGATAACAATAGGATTCGCATGTAATAAGCTTGTTATTCAAGATAGAGCAACAATTTAACCAACTGAAACACTGTTTATTTGTGAATTCAGTTAGTTCCCATTAGCAGGCTTTTATTATGTGTGTAGTTTTAAAGATTTCTCAGAATTTCGTGAGTCGAATCTCAGTAACTTGGTGTATTCAGTTAGTTCCCAATAGGCCGCAATTGTAATAAGTGGACTGCTTGGGATATAGAAAAATTTTCACGAATGGAATCAAAATTTCTGTGGAATTCTGAGTTCCCAATGGGACATGCTTGTATGAGGGTGCTTTCCAAGATAGAGCATCATTTTAATGAATAATGTCTAAATATCATGGTGAATTCAGCATGTTCCCAGTAGGTTTCGCATTTAATAACTCTACTATTCAAAAGAGAGCAACTGTTTAATGAACTCAAACACTGTCATTGTGAATTTTGTTAGTTCCCATTATTAGGCTCTTGTAATATGTGTACTTTTAAGATTTTATCAAAATTTCTTGAGTCAAATCTCAGTAACTTGTTGTATTCAGTTACTTCCCAGTAGACCCTAATAGTAATAAATAGACTTTCGGGATATAGGAAAATGTTCACGAACGGAATCAAAATTTCTAGGTGAATTTAGTGAATTCCCAATGGGAGGTGGTTGTATGAGTGTGCTTTTCATGATATAGCAACATTTTAACGAAGGGAATCTAAGTAACATGGTGAATTCAGTAGGTTCCAATAGGATTCGCAAGTAATAAGAGTAGTATGCAAGATAGAGCAACGTTTTAACGAACAGAAACACTGTTTCTTTGTGAATTCAGTTAGTTCCCATTAGCAGGCTATAGCAATATGTGTACTTTTAAAGTTGATCAATATTTCGTGAGTCGAAACTCAGTACCTTGGTGAAATCAGTTAGTTCCCAATAGGCCGCAATAGTAATAAGTGGACTGCTCGGGACATAGAAAAATTTTCACGAATGGAATCAAAATTTCTAGACGAATTCAGTGAGTTCCCAATGTGACATGCTTGTATGAGTGTGCTTTTTAAGATATATGAACATTTTAACGAACGGAAACTAAGTATCATGGTGAATTCAGCAGGTTCCCAATAGGATTCGCATGTAATAAGAGTACTATTCAAGAGAGAGCAACGTTTTAACGAACTGAAACACTGTTTCTTTGTGAATTCAGTTAGTTCCCATTAGCAGGCTCTCTTAATATGTGTACTTTTAAAGATTTATCACAATTTCTTGAGTCGAATCTCAATAACTTGTTTAATTCAGTTATTTACCAATCGGCAGCAATAGTTATAAATAGATTTTCGGGATATAGAAAAATTTGCACGAATGGAATCAAAATTTCTAGGCGAATTCAGTGAGTTCTCAATGGGAGATGCTGGTATTATTGTGCTTTTCAAAATATATGAACATTTTCACGAATGGAATCTATGTAATATGGTGAATTCAGTAGGTTAACAATAGGATTCGCATGTAATAAGCTTGTTATTTAAGATAGAGCAACAATTTAACGAACTGAAACACTGTTTATTTGTGAATTCAGTTAGTTCCCATTAGCAGGCTTTTGTAATATGTGTAATTTTAAAGATTTCTCAGAATTTCGTGAGCCGAATCTCAGTAACTTGGTGAATTCAGTTAGTTCCCAATAGGCCGCAATAGTAATAAGTGGACTGTTTGGGATATAGAAAAATTTTCACGAATGGAATCAAAATTTCTGTGGAATTCTGTGTTCCCATTGGGACATGCTTATATGAGTGTGCTTTCTAAGATAGAGCAACATTTTAACGAATAATTTCTAAATATCATGGTGAATTCAGCAGGTTCCTAGTAGGATTCGCATTTAATAAGACTACTATTCAAGATAGAGCAACGGTTTAACGAACTGAAACACTGTTTCATTGTGAATTCTGTTAGTTCCCTTTATTAGGCTCTTGTAAGATGTGTGCTTTTAAGATTTTATCAAAATTTCGTGAGTCAAATTTCAGTAACTAGTTCTATTCAGTTACTTCCCAATAGGCCGCAATTGTAAAAAATAAACTTTCGGGATATAGAGAATGTTCACGAACGGAATCAAAATTTCTAGGTGATTTTAGTGAATTCCCAATGGGAGATGCTTGTATGAGTGTGCTTTTTAAGATATAGCAACATTTTAACGAAGGGAATCTAAGTAATATGGTGAATTCAGTATGTTCCAATAGGATTCGCAAGTAATAAGAGTACTATGCCAGATAGAGCAACGTTTTAACGAAGAGAAATACTGTTTCTTTGTGAATTCAGTTAGTTCCCATTAGCAGGCTATTGTAATATGTGTATTTTAAAGATTTATCTCAATTTCTTGAGTCGAATCTCAATAACTTGTTTAATTCAATTAATTACCAATCGGCCACAATAGTTATAAATAGAGTTTCGGGATATAGAAATATTTGCAGGAATGGAATCAAAATTTCTAAGCGAATTCAGTGATTTCCCAATGGGAGGTGCTGGTATGATTGTGCTTTTCAAGATATATGAACATTTTAACGAATGGAATCTATGTAACATGGTGAATTCAGTTGGATAACAATAGGATTCGCATGTAATAAGCTTGTTATTCAAGATAGAGCAACAATTTAACGAACTGAAACACTGTTTATTTGTGAATTCACTTAGTTCCCATTAGCAGGCTTTTGTAATATGTGTAATTTTAAAGATTTCTCAGAATTTCGTGAGCCGAATCTCAGTAACTTGGTGAATTCAGTTAGTTCCCAATAGGCCGCAATAGTAATAAGTGGACTGTTTGGGATATAGAAAAATTTTCACGAATGGAATCAAAATTTCTGTGGAATTCTGAGTTCCCAATGGGACATGCTTGTATGAGGGTGCTTTCCAAGATAGAGCAACATATTAACGAATAATGTCTAAATATCATGGTGAATTCAGCAGGTTCTCAGTAGGATTCGCATTTAATAAGACTACTATTCAAGATAGAGCAACGGTTTAACGAACTGAAACACTGTTTCATTGTGAATTCAGTTAGTTCCCATTTTAGGCTCTTGTAAGATGTGTGCTTTTAAGATTTTATCAAAATTTCTTGAGTCAAATTTCAGTAACTTGTTCTATACAGTTACTTCCCAATAGGCCGCAATTGTAATAAATAATCTTTCGGGATATAGAGAATGTTCACGAACGGAATCAAAATTTCTAGGTGAATTTAGTGAATTCCCAATGGGAGATGCTTGTATGAGTGTGCTTTTCAAGATATAGCAACATTTTAACGAAGGGAATCTAAGTAATATGGTGAATTCAGTAGGTTCCAATAGGATTCGCAAGTAATAAGAGTACTATGCCAGATAGAGCAACGTTTTAACGAAGAGAAACACTGTTTCTTTGTGAATTCAGTTAGTTCCCATTAGCAGGCTATTGTAATATGTGTACTTTTAAAGGTTGATGAAAATTTCGGGAGTCGAATCTCAGTACCTTGGTGAAATCAGTTAGTTCCCAATAGGCCGCAATAGTAATAAGTGGACTGCTCGGGATATAGAAAAATTTTCACGAATGGATTCAATATTTCTAGACGAATGCAGTGAGTTCCCAATGGTACATGCTTGTATGAGTGTGCTTTTCAAGATATAGCAACATTTTAATGAACGGAATCTCAGTATCATGGTGAATTCAGTAGGTTCCCAGTAGGATTCGCATGTAATAAGAGTACTATTCAAGAGAGAGCAACGTTTTAACGAACTGATACACTGTTTCTTTGTGAGTTCAGTTAGTTCCCATTAGCAGGCTCTCTTAATATGAGTACTTTTAAAGATTTATCACAATTACTTGAGTCGAATCTCAATAAGTTGTTTAATTCAGTTATTTAACAATCGGCAGCAATAGTTATAAATAGAGTTTCGGGATATAGAAAAATTTGCACGAATGGAATCAAAATTTCTAAGCGAATTCATTGAGTTCCCAATGGGAGACGCTGGTATGATTGTGCTTTTCAAGATATATGAACATTTTAACAAATGGAATCTAAGTAACATGGTGAATTCAGTAGGTTAACAATAGGATTCGCATGTAATAAGCTTGTTATTTAAGATAGAGCAAGAATTTAACCAACTGAAACACTGTTTATTTGTAAATTCAGTTAGTTCCCATTAGCAGGCTTTTGTAATATGTGTAGTTTTAAAGATTTCTCAGAATTTCGTGAGCCGAATCTCAGTAACTTGGTGAATTCAGTTAGTTCCCAATAGGCCGCAATAGTAATAAGTGGACTGCTTGGGATATAGAAAAATTTTCACGAATGGAATCAAAATTTCTGTGGAATTCTGAGTTCCCATTGGGACATGCTTGTATGAGTGTGCTTTCCAAGATAGAGCAACATTTTAACGAATAATGTCTAAATATCATGGTGAATTCAGCAGGTTCTCAGTAGGATTCGCATTTAATAAGACTACTATTCAAGATAGGGCAATGGTTTAACGAACTGAAACACTGTTTCATTGTGAATTCAGTTAGTTCCCATTATTAGGCTCTTGTAATATGTGTACTTTTAAGATTTTATCAAATTTCGTGAGTCAAATCTCAGTAACTTGTTGTATTCAGTTACTTCCCAATAGGCCGCAATAGTAATAAATAGATTTCGGGATATAGAAAAATGTTCACGAACGGAATCAAAATTTCTAGGTGAATTTAGTGAATTCCCAATGGGAGATGCTTGTATGAGTGTGCTTTTCAAGATATAGCAACATTATAACGAAGGGAATCTAAGTAACATGGTGAATTCAGGAGGTTCACTTTAGGAATGACATGTAATGAGAGTACTATTCAAGACAGAGCAAAGTTTCAACGAACTGAAACACTGTTTCTTTGTGAATTCAGTTACTTCCCATTAGCACGCTCTTGTAATATGTGTACTTTTAAAGATTTATCAAAATTACGAGAGCGGAATCTCAGTAACTTGGTGAATTCAGTTAGTTCGCCATAGGGCACAATATGATAAGTAGACTTTCGGGAAACAGAAAAATTTTCATGAATGGAATCAAAATTTCTAGGCGAATTCAGTGAGTTCCCAATGGGACATGCTTGTATGTTGTGCTTTTCATAATATAGCAACATTTTAACGAACAGAATCTAAGTATATATTGGTGAATTCAGTAGCTTCCCAATAGGATTCGCATGTAATAAGAGTACTATTCAAGATAGAGCAACGTTTTAACGAATGAAACTCTGTTTCTTTAAGAATTCAGTTAGTTCCCATTAGCAGGCTCTTGTAATTTGTGTACTTTTCAAGATTTCTCATAATTTCGTGAGGCGAATCTCAGTAACTTGGTGAATTCAGTTAGTTCCCAATAGCCCGCAATAGTGATAAGTGGAGTGTTCGGGAATTAGAAAAATTTTCACAAATGGATTCATAATTTCTAGGCGAACACAGTGAGTTTCCATTGGGACATGGTTGTATGAGTGGGCTTTTTACGATATTTCAACATTTTTACAAACCAATCTAAGTATCTTGGTGCATTCAGTAGGTTCCCTATAGGATTCGCATGTAATAAGGGTACTATTCAAGATAGAGCAAAGTTTTACCGAACTGAAACACTGTTTATTTGTGAATTCATTTAGTTCCAATTAGCAGGCTATTGTAACATGTATACTTTTAAAGCTTGATCAAAATTAGGTGAGCTGAATCTCAGTAACATGGTGAATTTAGGTAGTTCCCAATAGGCCGCAATAGTAATAAGTGGACAGTTCGGGATATAGAAAAATTTGCACGAATGGAATCAAAATTTCTAGGCGAATTCAGTGACTTCCCAATGGGAGATGCTGGTATGATTGTGCTTTTCAAGATATATGAACATTTTAACGAATGGAATCTATTTAACATGGTGAATTGAGTAGGTTAACAATAGTATTCGCATGTAATAAGCTTGTTATTTAAGATAGAGCAACATTTAACGAACTGAAACACTGTTTATTTGTGAATTCACTTAGTTCCCATTAGCAGGCTTTTGTAATATGTGTAATTTTAAAGATTTCTCAGAATTTCGTGAGCCGAATCTCAGTAACTTGGTGAATTCAGTTAGTTCCCAATAGGCCGCAATAGTAATAAGTGGACTGCTTGGGATATAGAAAAATTTTCACGAATGGAATCAAAATTTCTGTGGAATTCTGAGTTCCCATTGGGACATGCTTGTATGAGTGTGCTTTCCAAGATAGAGCAACATTTTAACGAATAATGTCTAAATATCATGGTGAATTCAGCAGGTTCTCAGTAGGATTCGCATTTAATAAGACTACTATTCAAGATAGGGCAATGGTTTAACGAACTGAAACACTGTTTCATTGTGAATTCAGTTAGTTCCCATTATTAGGCTCTTGTAATATGTGTACTTTTAAGATTTTATCAAATTTCGTGAGTCAAATCTCAGTAACTTGTTGTATTCAGTTACTTCCCAATAGGCCGCAATAGTAATAAATAGATTTCGGGATATAGAAAAATGTTCACGAACGGAATCAAAATTTCTAGGTGAATTTAGTGAATTCCCAATGGGAGATGCTTGTATGAGTGTGCTTTTCAAGATATAGCAACATTATAACGAAGGGAATCTAAGTAACATGGTGAATTCAGGAGGTTCACTTTAGGAATGACATGTAATGAGAGTACTATTCAAGACAGAGCAAAGTTTCAACGAACTGAAACACTGTTTCTTTGTGAATTCAGTTACTTCCCATTAGCACGCTCTTGTAATATGTGTACTTTTAAAGATTTATCAAAATTACGAGAGCGGAATCTCAGTAACTTGGTGAATTCAGTTAGTTCGCCATAGGGCACAATATGATAAGTAGACTTTCGGGAAACAGAAAAATTTTCATGAATGGAATCAAAATTTCTAGGCGAATTCAGTGAGTTCCCAATGGGACATGCTTGTATGTTGTGCTTTTCATAATATAGCAACATTTTAACGAACAGAATCTAAGTATATATTGGTGAATTCAGTAGCTTCCCAATAGGATTCGCATGTAATAAGAGTACTATTCAAGATAGAGCAACGTTTTAACGAACTGCAACACTGTTTCTTTGTGAATTCAGTTAGTTCCCATTAGCAGGCTCTTGTAATATGTGTACTTTTCAAGATTTCTCATAATTTCGTGAGCCGTATCTCAGTAACTTGGTGAATTCAGTTAGTTCTCAATAGCCCGCAATAGTGATAAGTGGAGTGTTCGGGAATTAGAAAAATTTTCCCAAATAGAATCAAAATTTCTAGGCGAATACAGTGAGTTTCCATTGGGACATGCTTGTATGATTGTGCTTTTAAATATTTCAACATTTTTACACACCTATCTAAGTATCATGGTGTATTCAGTAGGTTCCCTACAGGATTCGCATATAATAAGAGTACTATTCAAGATAGAGCAACGTTTTAACGAACTGAAACACTGTTTCTTTTTGAATTCAGTTAGTTCCCATTAGCAGGATCTTGTAATACGTGTACTTTTCAAGATTTCTCATATTTTGGTGACCTGAATCTCAGTAACTTGGTGAATTTACTTAGTTCCCAGTAGGCCGCAATAGTAATAAGTGGACTGCTCGGGATATAGAAAAATTTTCACGAATGGAATCAAAATTTCCTTGCGAATTCAGTGAGATCCCAATGGGACATGCTTGTATGCGTGTGCTTTTCAAGATACGGCACCATTTAACGAACAGTTTCTAAATATTATGTTGAAATTAGCAGGTTCCCAGTAGGATTCGCATTTAATAAGACTACTATTCAAGATAGAGCAACGTTTTAACTAACTGAAACACTGTTTCATTGCGGACTCAGATAGTTCCCATTATTAGGCTCTTGTCATATGTGTACTTTTAAGAATTTATCACAATTTCGTGAGTCGAATCTCAGTAACTTGTTGAATTCAGTTAGTTCCCAATTGGGCGCAATAGTAATAAATAGACTCTCGGGATATAGAAAATTGTTCACGAACAGAATCAAAATTTCTAGGTGAATTCAGTGAATTCCCAATGGGAGATGCTTGTATGAGTGTGCTATTCAAGATATAGCAACATTTTAACGAAGGGAATCTAAGTAACATGGTGAATTCAGTAGGTTCCCAATAGGATTCGCATGTAAGAAGAGTACTATTCAAGATAGAGCAACGTTTTAACGAACTGAAACACTGTTTCTTTGTGAATTCAGTTAGTTCCCAGTAGCAGGCTATTGTAATATGTGTACTTTTAAAGCTTGATCAAAATTTCGTGAGCCGAATCTCTGTAACATGGTGAAATCAGTTAGTTCCCAATAGGCCACAATAGTAATACGTGCACTGCTTGGGATATAGAAACATTTTCACGAATGGAATCAAAATTTCTAGACGAATTCAGTGTGTTCCCAATGGGACATGCTTGTATGAGTGTGGTTTTCAAGATATAGCAACATTTTAAGGAACGGAATCTAAGTATCATGGTGAATTCAGCAGGTTCCCAATAGGATTCGCATGTAATAAGAGAACTATTCAAGATAGAGCAACGTATTAACGAACTGAAACACTGTTTCTTTGTGAATTCAGTTAGTTCCCATTAGCAGGCTCTTGTAATATGTGTACTTTTCAAGATTTCTAATAATTTCGTGAGCCGAATCTCAGAAAATTGGTGAATTCAGTTAGTTCCCAGTAGCCCGCAATAGTAATAAGTGGAGTGTTCGGGTATTAGAAAAATTTTCACAAATGGAATCAAAATATCTAGGCGATTTCAGTGAGTTACCAATGGGACATGCTTGTATGAGTGTGCATTTCAATATATAGCAACATTTTAAGGAACGGAATCTAAGTATCATGGTGAATTCAGCAGGTTCCCAATAGGATTCGCATGTAATAAGCTTTTTTTCAATATAGAGCCTCGTTTTAACGAATTTAAACACTGTTTCTTTGTGAATTCAGTTCGGACCCAGTATCAGGATCTTGTAATATGTGTACTTTTAAAGATTTATCACAATTTCTTGTGTCGAATCTCAATAATTTGTTTAATTCAGTTAATTCCCAATCGGCCGCAATAGTAATAAAGAGAGTTTAGGGATATAGAAAAATTTTCACGAAGGGAATCAAAATTTCTAGCTGAGATCCCAATGGGACATGCTTGTATGAGTGTGCTTTTCAACATATAGCAACATTTTAAGGAACGGAATCTAAGTAACACGTTGAAATCTGTAGGTTTCCAATAGCATTTGCATGTAATAAGCTTGTTATTCGATATAGAGCAACGTGTTAACAAACTGAAATACTGTTTCTTTGTGAATTCAGTTAGTTCCCAGGAACAAGCTCTTGTAGTACGTGTCCTTTTGAAGCTTGATCAAAATTTCGTGATCCGAATCTCAGTGAATTGGTGAATAGAGTTAATTCCTAGTAGGCCGCAGTAGTAATAAGTGGACTGTTCAGGATATAGAAAAATTTTCACGAATTGATTCAAAATTTCTAGGCGAATTCAGTGAGTTCCCAATGGGACATGCTTGTATGAGTGTGCGTTTCAATATGTGGCAACATTTAAGGAACGGAATCTCAGTATCGTGGTGAACTCAGTAGGTTCCCAATAGGATGCGCATGTAATAAGCTTGTATTCGAGATAGAGCTACGTTATAACGAACCGAAACACTGTTTTTTGTGAATTCAGTTAGTTACCAGTAGCAGGCTCTTGTAATATGTGTACTTATAAAGATTTATCAAAATTTGTTGAGCCCAGTCTCAGTAACTTGGTGAATTAAGTTAGTTCCTACTAGGCCGCAACAATAATAAGAGGACAGTTCCGATTATAGAAAAATTTTCACGAATGAATCATAATTTTTAGGCGAATTCAGTGAGTTCCCAATGGGACATGCTTGTATGAGTGTGCTTTTCAATATATAGCAACATTTTAAGGAACGGAATCTAAGTATCATGGTGAATACAGTAGTTTCCCAATAGGATTCGCATGTAATAAGCTTGTTATTCAAGATAGAGCAACGGTTTAACAAACTGAATCACTGTTTCTTTGTGAATTCAGTTAGTTCCCAGCAGCAGGCTATTGTAATATGTGTACTTTTAAAGATTTATCAAAATGTGTTGAGCTGAATATCAATAACTTGGTGAATTCTGTTAGTTCCCAATAGGCCGCAGTAGTAATCAGTGTACTGTTTGGGATATTGAAAAATTTTCACGAATTGAATCAAAATTTCTAGGCGAATTCAGTGAGTTTCCAATGGGACACGCTTGTATGAGTGTGCTTTTCAATACATAGCAACATTTTAATGAACGGAATCTAAGTATCATGGTGAATACAGTAGTTTCCCAACAGGATTCACATGTAATAAGCTTGTTATTCAAGATAGAGCAACGCTTTAACAAACTGAATCACTGTTTCTTTGTGAATTCAGTTAGTTCCCAGTAGCAGGCTCTTGTAATAAGTGTTTTTAAAGAATTATGAAAATATGGTGAGCCGAATCTCAGTAAATTGGTGAATTCAGTTAGTTCCCAATAGGCCGCAGTAGTATTAAGTGGACTGTTCCGGATATAGAAAAATTTTCACGAATGGAATCAAAATTTCTAGGCTAATTAATTGTGTTCCCAATGGGAAATGCTTGTATGAGTGTGCTTTTTAAGATATAGCAACATTTTACGGAACGGAATCTAAGTATCATGGTGATTTCAGGAGGTTCCCAATAGAATTCGCATGTAATAACCTTGTTATTCGAGATGGAGCTACCTTTTAACGAAGTGAAACACTGTTTCTTGGTGAATTCAGTTAGTGCCCAGTAGCAGGCTCTTGTAGTATGTGTACTTTTAAAGATTTATCAAATTTGGTGAGCCGAGTCTCAGTAACTTGGTGAATTAAGTTAGTTCCGACTAGGCCGCAACAATAATAAGTGGGCTCTTCGGGATATAGAACAATTTTCACAAATTGAATCAAAATTTCTAGGCGGATTCATTGAGTTCCCAATGGGACATGCTTGTATTAGTGTGCTTTTCAATATATAGCAACATTTTAAGACACGGAATCTAAGTATCATTGTGAATTCAGTAGGTTCCCAGTAGGATTCGCATGTAATAAGCTCGTTATCCAATATAGAGTAACGTTTTAACGAACTAAAACCCTGTATCTTTGTGAATTCATTACTTCCTAGTAGCAGGCTCTTGTAATATGTGTACTTTTAAAGATTTATCAAAATTTCGTGAGCCGAATCTCAGTAAATTGGTGAATAGAGTTAATTCCTAATAAGCCGCAATAGTAATAAGTTGACTGTTCGGGATATAGAAAAATTTTCACGAATTGATTCATAATTTCTGGGCGAATTCAGTGAGTTCCCAATGGGACATGCTTGTATGAGTGTGTTTTCAATATATAGCATCATTTTAAGGAACGGAATCAAAGTATCACGTTGAATTCAGTAGGTTCCCAATAGGATTCGCAAGTAATACGGTTGTTATTCAACATAGAGCAACGTTTTAACGAACTGAAACACTGTTTCTTTGTGAATTCAGTTAGTTCCCAGTAGCAGGCTCTTGTAATATGTATACTTTTAAAGATTTATCAAAATATGCTGAGCCGAATCTCAGTAACTTGGTGAATTCAGTTAGTTCCCAATAGGCCGCAGTAGTAATAAGTGGACTGTTCAGGATATAGAAAAATTTTCACGAATGGAATCAAAATTTCTCAGCTAATTAATTGTGTTCCCAATGGGAGATGCTTGTATGAGTGTGCTTTTTAATATATAGCAACATTTTAAGGAACGGAATCTAAGTATCATGGTGAATTCAGGAGGATCCCAATAGAATTCGCATGTAATAAGCTTGTTATTCAAGATAGAGCAACGTTTTAACGAACTGAAACACTGTTTCTTTTTGAATTCAGTTAGTTCCCAGTAGCAGGCTCTTGTAATATGTGTATTTTAAAGATTTATCAAAATTTTGTGAGACGAATCTCAGTTAATTGGTGAATGCAGTTAAATCCTAGTAGGCCGCAATAGTAATAAGTGGACTGTTCGGGATATAGAAAAATTTTCACGAATTGATTCATAATTTCTGGGCGAATTCAGTGAGTTCCCAATGGGACATGCTTGTATGAGTGTGCTTTTTAATATAAAGGAACACTTTAACTAACGGAATCTTAATATCATGGTGAATTCAGCAGGTTCCTAATAGGATTCACATGTAATAAGAGTAATATTCAAGAAGAGCAAGGTTTTTACGAACTGAAACACTGTTTCTTTGTTAATTCAGTTATTTCCCTTTACCAGGCTCTTGTAATATGTGTACTTTGATGATTTCTCATAATTTCTTGAGCCGAATCTCAGTAACTTGGTGAAATCAGTTAATTTCCAATAGACCGCAATAGGAATAAGTGGACTGTTCGGGATATAGAAAAATTTTCACGAATGGAATCAAAATTCCTAGGGGAATTCATTGAGTTCCCAAAGGGACATGCTTTTATGAGTGTGCTTTTCAACATATAGCAACATTTTATCGAACGGTATCTAAGTATCATGGTGAATTCAGCAGGTTCCCAATAGGATTCGCATGTAATAAGACTAATATTCAAGATAGAGCAAAGTTTTAATGAACTGAAACACTGTTTCTTTGTGAATTCAGTTAGTTCCCATCAGCAGGCTCTCCTAATATGTGTACTTTTAAAGATTTATCACAGTTTCTTGAGTCGAATCTCAATAACTTGTTTAATTCAGTTAGTTCCCAATCGACCACAATAGTGATAAATAGAGTTTAGGGATATAGAAAAATTTTCACGAATGGAATCAAAATTTTTATGTGAATTCAATGAGTTCCCAATGGGACATACTTGTATGAGTGTGCTTTTTAAGATATATCAAAATTTTAACGAACGGAATCTATGTAACATGGTGAATTCATTAGGTTAACGATAGGATTCGCTGGTAACAAGCTTGTTATTTAAGATAGAGCAACGATTTAACGAACTGAAACACTGTTTCTTTGTGAATTCAGTTAGTTCTCAGTAGCAGGCTCTTGTAATATGTGTCCTTTTAAACATTTCTCAGAATTTCGTGAGCCGAATCTCAGTAACTTGGTGAATTCAGTTCCCAATAGGCCGCAATAGTAATAAGTGGACTGCTCGGGATATACAAAAATTTTCACGAATGGAATCAAAATTTCTTGGTAATTCAGTGAGTTCCCAATGGGAGATGCTTGTATGAGTGTGCTCTTCAAGATATAGCAACATTTTAAGCAACGGAATCTAAGTATCATGGTGCATTCAGCAGGTTCCCAATAGGATTCGCATGTAATAAGAGTACTATTCAACATAGAGCAACGTTTCAACGAACTGAAACACTGTTTCTTTGTGAATTCAGATAGTTCCAATTATCAGGATCTTGTAATATGTGTACTTTTAAAGATTTATCACAATTTCCTGTGTCGAATCTCAATATTTTATTTAGTTAAGTTAGTTTCCAATAGGCCGCAATAATAATAAGGAGAGTTTAGGGATGTAGAAAAACATTAATGAATGGAATCAAAATTTCTAGGCGAGTTCCCATTGGCACATGCTTGTATGAGTGTGCTTTTCAAGATATAGCAACATTGTAACGAAGGGAATCTGAGTATCATGGTGAATTCAGGAGGTTCCCAATAGGATTCGCATGTAATGAGTACTATTCAAGATAGAGCAACGTTTTAACGAACTGAAACACTGTTTCTTTGTGAATTCAGTTAGTTCCCATTAGCAGGCTCTTGTAATAAGTGTACTTTTAAAGATTTCTCAGAATTTCGTGAGCAGAATCTCACTAACTTGGTGAATTCAGTTAGTTCGACATAGGCCGCAATAGCAATAAGTAGACTTTCAGGATATAGAAAAATTTTCACGAATGGAATCAAAATTTCTAGGTGAATTCAGTGAGTTCCCAATGGGACATCCTTGTATGAGTGTGCATTTCAAGATATAGCAAAATTTTAACTTACGGAATCTAAGTATCATGGTGAATTCGGCAGTTTCCCAATAGGATTCGCATGTAATAAGAGTACTATTCAAGGTTCGGGATTTAGCTCAGTGGTAGAGCGCTTGCCTAGCAAGTGCAAGCCCCTGGGTTAGGTCCCAAGCTCCGAAAAAGAGAAAAGAAAACAAAAACAAAAAGAAAAAAAAAACAAAAAAGAGTACTATTCAAGATAGACCAACGTTTTAACGAACTGAAAGACTATTTCTTTGTGAATTCAGTTAGTTCCCATTATCAGGCTCTTGCAATATGTGTACTTTTAAAGATTTCTCAAAATTTCGGGAGCCGAATCTCAGTAACTTGAATTAAGTTAGTTTCCAATAGGCCACAATAGTAATAATGGACTGCTCGGGATATAGAAAAATTTTCATGAATGGAATCAAAATTTCTAGGCGAATTCACTGAGTTCCCAAGGGGACATGCTTGTATGAGTGTGCTTTTCAAGATATATAACAATTTTAACGAAAGGAATCTAAGTATCATGGTGAATTCAGTAGGTTAAAAATAGGATTCACATGTAATAAGAGTACTTTCAATATAGAGGAATGTTTTAACGACCTGAAACACTGTTTAATGTGAATTCAGTTAGTTCCCATTAGCAGGCACTTGTAATATGTGTACTTTTAAAGATTTATCAAAATTACGTGAGCCGATTCTCAGTAACTTGGTGAATTCAGTTAGTTCGCCATAGACCGCAATACCAATAAGTAGACTTTCGGGATATAGAAAAATTTACATGAATGGAATCAAAATTTCGATGCGAATTCAGTGAGTTCCCAATGGGACATGCTTGTATGAGTTTGCTTTTCACGATATTTCAACATTTTTACAAACCGATCTAAGTATCATGGTGTATTCAGTAGGTTCCCAATAGGATTCGCATGTAATAAGAATACTATTCAAGATAGAGCAACGTTTTAACGAACTGAAACACTGTTTCTTTGTGAATTCAGTTAGTTCCCATTAGGAGGCTCTTGTAATATGTGTTCTTTTCAAGATTTCTCATATTTTCGTGAGCCGAATCTCAGTAAGTTGGTGAATTCAGTTAGTTCCCAATAGTCCGCAATAGTAATAAGTGGAGTGTTCGGGAATTAGAAAAATTTTCACGAATGAAATCAAAATTTCTAGGCGAATTCAGTGAGTTTCCACTGGGACATGCTTGTATGAGTTTGCTTTTTACGATATTTCAACATTTTTACAAAGCGATCTACGTATCATGGTGTAATCAGTAGGTTCGAAATAGTATTCGCATGTGATAAGAGTACTTTTGAAGATAGAGCAACGTTTTAACGAACTGAAACACTGTTTCTTTGTGAATTCAGTTAGTTCCCATTAGCAGGCTCTTGTAATATATGTACTTTTAAAGTATTATCAAAATTTCGTGACCCGAATCTCAGTAACTTGGTGAATTCAGTGAGTTCTCAATGGGACATGCTTGTATGAGTGTGCTTTTCAAGATATAGCTACATTTTAACTTACGGAATCTAAGTATCATGGTGAATTCAGCAGGTTCCCAATAGGATTCGCATGTAATAAGATTACTATTCAA
The DNA here is from genome assembly GCF_021556685.1 of Rattus norvegicus. Taxonomy (NCBI): domain Eukaryota; kingdom Metazoa; phylum Chordata; class Mammalia; order Rodentia; family Muridae; genus Rattus; species Rattus norvegicus. The sequence continues at coordinate 42,274,905 of NC_141550.1, forward strand.
GATAGAACAACGTTTTAATGAACTGAAACACTGTTTCTTTGTGAATTCAGTTAGTTCCCATTTGCAGGCTCTTGTAATATGTGTACTTTGAAAGATTTATCAAAATTTTTGGAGCCGAATCTCAGTGTCTTGGTGAATTCTCTTAGTTCCTAATAGGCCACAATAGTAATAAGTGGACTGCTCGGGATATAGAAAAATTTTCACGAATGTTATCTAAATTTCTAGGCGAATTCATTGAGTTCCCAATGGGAAATGGTTGTATGATTGTGCTTTTCAAGATATAGCAACATTTTAACGAAGGGAATCTGAGTATCATGTTGAATTCAGGAGGTTCCCAATAGGATACTCATGTAATGAGTACTATTCAAGATAGTACAACGTTGTAACGAACTGAAACACTGTTTCCTTGTGAATTCAGTTAGTTTCCATTAGCAGGCTCTTGTAATATGTGTACTTTTAAAGATTTATCAAAATTTGATGAGCCGAAAATCAGTAACTTGGTGAATTCAGTTACTTCGCCATAGGCCGCAATAGCAATAGGTAGACTTTCGTATAGAGAAAAATTTTCATGAATGGAATCAAAATTTCTAGGCGAATTCAGCGAGTTCCCAATGGAATATGCTTGTACGAGTGTCCTTTTCAAGATATAGCAACATTTTAACGAACGGAATCTAAGTATCATGGTGAATTCGGTAGGTTTCCAATATGATTCGCATGTAATAAGAGTAGTATTCACGATAGAGCAACGTTTTAAAGCACTGAAACACTGTTTCTTTGTGAATTCAGTTAGTTCCCATTAGGAGGCTCTTGTAATATGTGTACTTTTAAAGATTTATCACAATTTCTTGTGTCGTATCTCAATAACTTGTTTAATTCAGTTAGTTCCCAATCGGCCGCAATAGTAATAAATAGAGTTTAGGGATATAGAAAAATTTTCACGAATGGAATCAAAATTTCTAGGTGAATTCAGTGAGTTCCCAATGGGACATGTTTGTATGAGTGTGCTTTTCAAGATATATCAACATTTTAACGATAGGAATCTAAGTATCATGGTGAATTCAGTAGGTTCCCAATAGGATTCGCATGTCATAAGAGTACTATTCAAGAGAGAGCAACGATTTAACTAACTGAAACCCTGTTTCTTTGTGAATTCAGTTAGTTCCTATTAGCAGGCTATTGTAATATGTGTACTTTTAAAGATTTCTCAAAATTTCGTGAGCCGAATCTCAAAACTTGGTGAATTCAGTTAGTTCCCAATACGCCGCAATAGTAATAAGTGGACTGTTCGGGATATCGAAAAATTTTCAGTAATGGAATCCAAATTTCTAGGCGAATTCAGTGAGTGCCAATGGGACATGCTTGTATGAGTGTGCTTTTCAAGATATATCAACATTTTATCGAACGGAATCTATGTAACATGGTGAATTCAGTAGGTTAACAATAGGATTCGCATGTAATAAGCTTGTTATTTAAGATAGAGCAACAATTTAACGAACCCAAAAACTGTTTCTTTGTGAATTCAGTTAATTCCCATTAGCAGGCTCTTGTAATATGTGTCCTTTTAAAGATTTCTCAGAATTTTGTGAGCCGAATATAAGTAACTTGGTGAATTCAGTTAGCTCCCAAAGGCCGGAATAGTAAGAAGTGGACTGCTCGGGATATAGAAAAAATTTCACGAATGGAATCAAAATTTCTGGGTGAACTCAGTGAATTCTTAATGGGACATGCTTTTATGAGTGTGCTTTTCTAGATATAGCAACATTTTATCGAACAGTATCTAAGTATTATGGTGAATTCAGCAGGTTCCCAATAGGATTCGCATGTAATATGACTACTATTCAAGATATAGCAATGTTTTAACTACCTGAAACACCATTTCATTGTTCATTCAGTTTGTTCCCATTATTAGGCTCTTGTAATATGTGTACTTTAAGAATTTATCAAAATTTCGTGAGCCAAATCTCAGTAACATGGTGAATTCAGATAGTTCCCAAGAAGCCGCAATAGTAATAAGTGGACTGTTCGGGATATAGAAAAATTTTCACGAATGGAATCAAAATTTCTCGAGAATTCAGTGAGTTCCCAATGGGACATGGTTGTTTGATTGTGCTTTTCAAAATATAGCAACATTTTTAACGAACGGAATCTGAGTATCATGGTGAATTCAGGAGGTTCACTTTAGGAATCACATGTAAGAAGAGTACTATTCAAGATAGAGCAACGTTTTAACGAACTGAAACACTGTTTCTTTGTGAATTCAGTTAGTTCCCATTACCAGGTTCTTGTAATATGTGTACTTTTAAAGATTTATCAAAATTACGTGAGCCGAACCTCAGTAATTTGGTGAATTCAGTTAGTTCGCCATAGGCCGCAATACCAATAAGTAGACTTTCTGGATATAGAAAAATTTTCATGAATGGAACCAAAATTTCTAGGCGGATTCAGTGAGTTCCCATGGGAGATGCTTGTATGAGTGTGCTTTTCAAGATATACCAACATTTTAACGAACGGAATAAGTATCATAGTGAATTCAGCAGGTTCCCAATAGGATTCGCATGTAATGAGTTCTATTCAAGATAGAGCAACGTTTTAACGAACTGAAACACTGTTTCCTTGTGTATTCAGTTAGTTTCCATTAGCAGGCTCTTGTAATATGTGTACTTTTAAAGATTTATCAAAATTTCGTGAGCCGAATCTCAGTAACTTGGTGAATTCAGTTAGTTCGCCATAGGCCGCAATAGCAATAAGAGGACTTTCGGGACAGAGAAAGTTTTACATGAATGGAATCAAAATTTCTAGGCGAATTCAGCGAGTTCCCAATGGGACATGCTTGTATGAGTGTGCTTTTCAAGATATAGCAACCTTTTAACGAACGGAATCTGTCTTATGGTGAATTCAGCAGGTTTCCAATATGGTTCCCATGTAATAAGAGTACTATTCAAGAAGAGCAACGTTTTAAAGAACTGACACACTGTTTCTTTGTGAATTCAGTTAGTTACCATTAGCAGGCTCTTGTAATATGTTTACTTTTAAAGATTTTTCAAAATTATGGGAGCTGAATGTCAGTAACTTCATTAATTCAGTTAGTTCCCAATAGGCCACAATAGTAATAAGTGGACTGCCCGGGATATAGAAAAATTTTTAAGAATGGAATCAAAATTTCTAGGCGAATTCAGTGAGTTCCCAATGGGACATGCTTGTTGAGTGTGCTTTTCAAGATATAGCAACATTTTATTGAACGGTTTAAGTATCATCTTGAATTCAGCTGTTTCCCAATAGGATTCGCATGTAATAAGGGTACTATTCAAGATATAGCAAAGGTTTAATGAACTGAAACACTGTTTCGTTGTGAATTCAGTTAGTTTACATTAGCAGGCTCTTGTAATATGTGTACTTTTAAAGATTTATCACAATTTCTTGTGTCGAATCTCAATAACTTGTTTAATTCAGTTAGTTCCCAATCGGCTGCAATAGTAATAAATAGAGTTTAGGTTTATAGAAAAATTTTCACGAATGGAATCAAAATATCTAGGCGAATTCAGTGAGTTCACAATGGGACATGCTTGTAGGAGTGTGCTTTTCAAGATATAGCAACATTTTACCTTTTGGAATATAAGTATCATTGTGAATTCAGCAGGTTCCCAATAGGATTCCCATGTAATAAGAGTACTATTCAAGATAGAGCAAAGGTTTAATGAACTGAAACACTGTTTCTTTGTGTATTCAGTTAGTTCGTATTAGCAGACTCTTGTAATATGTGTACTTTTAAAGATTTATCACAATTTCTTGTGTCGAATCGCAATAACTTGTTTAATTCAGTTAGTTCCCAATTGGCCGCAATAGTAATAAATAGAGTTTAGGTATATAGAAAAATTTTCACGAATGGAATCAAAATTTCTAGGCAAATTCAGTGAGTTCACAATGGGGCATGCTTGTATGAGTGTGCTTTTCAAGATTTAGCAACACTTTATCGAACAGTATCTAAGTATCATGGTGAATTCAGCAGTTTCCCAATACGATTCGCATGTAATAAGAGTTCTATGCAAGATAGAGCAAAGTTTTAATGAACTGAAACACTGTTTCTTTGTGAATTCAGTTAGTTCCCATTTGCAGGCTCTTGTAATATGTGTACTTTTAAAGATTTATCAAAATTTTTGGAGCCGAATCTCAGTGTCTTTCTGAATTCTGTTAGTTCCTAATAGGCCACAATAGTAATAAGTGGACTGCTCGGGATATAGAAAAATTTTCACGAATGGAATCAAAATTTCTAGGCGAATTCAGTGAGTTTCCACTGGGACATGCTTGTATGAGTTTGCTTTTTACGATATTTCAACATTTTTACAAAGCGATCTACGTATCATGGTGTAATCAGTAGGTTCGAAATAGTATTCGCATGTGATAAGAGTACTATTCAAGATAGAGCAACGTTTTAACGAACTGAAACACTGTTTCTTTGTGTATTCACAGTTCCCATTAGCAGGGTATTGTAATATGTGTACTTTTAAAGATTTATCACAATTTCTTGAGTCGAATCTCAATAACTTGTTTAATTCAGTTAGTTCCCAATCGGCCGCAATAGTTATAAATAGAGTTTCAGGATATAGTAAAATTTGCACGAATGGAATCAAAATTTCTTGGCGAATTCCGTGAGTTCCCAATGGGAGATGCTTGTATGAGTGTGCTTTTCAAGATATAACAACATTTTAACGAATGGAATCTATGTAACATGGTGAATTCAGTAGGTTAACAGTAGGACTCGCATGTAATAAGCTTGTTATTTAAGAAAAAGCAACAATTTAAGGAATTGAAACACTGTTTCTTTGTGGGTTCAGTGAGTTCCCAATAGGCCGCAATAGTACTAAATAGACTCTCGGGATATAGAAAATTGTTCACGAACGGAATCAAAATTTCTAGGTGAATTCAGAGAATTCCCAATAGGAGAAGCTTGTATGAGTGTGCTTTTCATGATATAGCAACATTTTAACGAAGGGAATCTAAGTAACATGGTGAATTCAGTAGGTTCCAATAGGATTTGCATGTAATAAAAGTACTAAGCAAGATAGAGCAAAGTTTTAAAGAACTGAAACACTGTTTCTTTGTGAATTAAGTTAGTTCCCATTAGCAGGCTATTGTAATATGTGTACTTTTAAAGCTAGGTCAAAATTTCGTGGGACGAATATCAGTAACATGGTGAAATCAGTTAGTTCCAAATAGGTCGCAATAGTAGTAAGTGGACTGCTCGGGATATAGAAATATTGTCACGAATGGAATCAAGATTTCTAGATGAATCTCAGTGAGTTCCCAATGCGACATGCTTGTATGAGTGTGCTCTTCAATATATAGCCACATTTTAACAAACGGAATCTAAGTATCTTGGTGAATTCAGCAGGTTCCCAATAGGATTCGCATGTAATAAGAGTACTACTCAAGATAGAGCAACGTTTTAAAGAACTGAAACACTGTTTCTTTGTGAATTCAGTTAGTTCCCATTAGCAGGCTCTTGTAATATGTGTACTTCTAAAGCTTGATCAAAATTTCGTGAGCCGAATCTCAGTAACTTGGTGAAATCAGTTAGTTCCCAATAGGCAGCAATAGTAATAAGTGGACTGTTCGGGATATAGAAAAATTTTCACGAATGGAATTAAAATTTCTGGGGAATTCAGTGAGTTCCCAATGGGACATGCCTGTATGAATGTGCTTTTCAAGATATAGCAACATTTTATCGAACGGTATCTAAGTATCATGGTGAATTCAGCAGGTTCCCAATAGGATTCACATGTAATAAGAGTTCTATGCAAGAGAGAGCAACGTTTTAACGAACAGAAACACTGTTTCTTTGGGAATTCAGTTAGTTCCCATTAGCAGGCTCTTGTAATATGTGTACATTTCAACATTTCTCATAATTTCGTGACCCGAATCTCAGTAACTTGGTGCATTCAGTTAGTTCCCAATAGGCCGCAATAGTAATAAGTGGACAGTTCGGGATATAGAAAAATTTTCACGAATGGAGTCAAAATTTCTAGGCGATTTCAGTGAGTTCCCAATGGGAGTTGGTTGCATGATTGTGCTTTTCAAGACATAGCAACATTTTAACGAACGGAATCTGAGTATCATGGTGAATTCAGCAGGTTCAGTTTAGGAATCACATGTAATAAGAGTACTATTCAATATAGAGCAATGTTTTAACGAACTGAAACACTGTTTCTTTGTGAATTCAGTTAGTTTCCATTAGCTCGCTCTTGTAATATGTGTACTTTTTAAGATTTATTAAAATTACGTGAGCCGAATATCAGTAACTTGGTGAATTCAGTTAGTTCACCATAGGCCGCAATACCAATAAGTAGACTTTCGGGATATAGAAAAATTTTCATGAATGGAATTAAAATTTCTAGGCAAATTCAGTGAGTTGCCAATGGGACATGCTTGTATACTGTGCTTTTCAAGATATAGCAACATTTTAACGAACGGAATCTAAGTATATTGGTGAATTCAGTAGGTTCCCAATAGGATTCGCATGTAATAAGAGTACTATTCAAGATAGAGCAACGTTTTAAAGAACTGAAACACTGTTTCTTTGTGAATTCAGTTAGTTCACATTAGTATGCTCTTGTAATATGTGCATATTTCAACATTTTTCATAATTTCGTGACCCGAATCTCAGAGACATGGTGCATTTAGTTAGTTCCCAATAGGCCGCAATAGTAATAAGTGGACTGCTCGCTATATAGAAAATTTTCACGAATGGAATCAAAATTTCTTTGCGAATTCAGTGAGTTCCCAATGGGACATGCTTGTATGAGTGTGCTTTTCAATATAGAGCAACATTTTAACGAACGGAATCTAGTATCATTGTGAATTCAGCAGGTTCCCAATACGATTCGCATGTAATAAGAGTACAATTCAAGATAGAGCAAAGTTTTAACGAACTGAAACACTGTTTCTTTGTGAATTCAGTTAGTTCCCATTAGCAGGTTCTTGTAATATGTGTATTTTTCAAGATTTCTCATAATTTCGTGAGCCGAATCTCAGTAACTATGTGAATTCATTTAGTTCCAAATAGCCCGCAATAGTAATAAGTGGAGTGTTCGGGAATTAGAAAAATTTTCACAAATGGAATCAAAATTTCTAGGCGAATACAGGGAGTTTCCATTGGGACATGCTTGTATGAGTGTGCTTTTCAAGATATAGCAACATTTTAATGAACGAAATCTATGTAACATGGTGAATTCAGTAGGTTAACAAAAGGATTCGCATGTATAAGCTTGTTATTTAAGATAGAGCAACAATTTAACGAACTGATACACTGTTTCTTTGTGAATTCAGTTAGTTCCCATTAGCAGGCTCTTGTAATATGTGTACTGTTAAAGATTTCTCAGAATTTCCTGAGCCGAATCTCATTAACTTGGTGAATTCAGTTAGTTCCCAATAGGCCGCAATAGTAATAAGTGGACTGCTCGGGATATAGAAAAATTTTCACGAATGGAATCAAAATTTCTGGGGAATACAGTGAGTTCCCAATGGGACATGCTTGTATGAGTGTGCTTTTCAAGATATAGCAACATTTTATCGAACGCTATCTAAGTATCATGGTGAAATCAGCAGTTTCCCAATACCATTCGCTTGTAATAAGAGTTCTATTGAAGATAGAGCAACGTTTTAAAGAACTGAAACACTGTTTCTTTGTGAATTCAGTTAGTTCCCATTAGCAGGCTCTTGTAATATGTGTACTTTTAAAGAATTCTCAAAATTTCGTGAGCCCAATCTCATTAACTTGGTGAATTCAGTTAGTTCCCTGTAAGCCGCAATAGTAATAAGTGGACAGTTCGGGATATAGAAAAATTTTCACGAATGCAATCAAAATTTCTAGACGATTTCAGTGAGTTCCCAATGGGACATGGTTGTATGATTGTGCTTTTCATGATATAGCAACATTTTAATTAACGGAATCTGAGTATCATGGTGAATTCAGGAGGTTCACTTTAGGAATCACATGTAATAAGAGTACTATTCAATATAGAGCAACGTTTTACCGAAATGAAACACTGTTTCCTTCTGAATTCAGTTAGGTCCTATTAGCACGCTCTTGTAATATGTGTACTTTTAAAGATTTATCAAATTACGTGAGCTTAATCTCAGTAACATGGTGAATTCAGTTAGTTCGCCATAGGCCGCAATACCACTAAGTAGACTTTCAGGATATAGAAAAATTTTCAGGAATGGAATGAAAATTTCTAGACGAATTCAGTGATTTGCCAATGGGACATGCTTATATGTTGTGCTTTAAAAGATATAGCCACATTAAAGAACGGAATCTAAGTATATTGGTGAATTTGGTAGGATCCCAATAGGGTTCTCAAGTAATAAGAGTACTATTCAAGATAGAGAAACGTTTTAACGAACTGAAACACTGTTTCTTTGTGAATTCAGTTAGTTCCCATTAGCAGGCTCTGGTAATATGTGTACTTTTTAAGATTACTCATAATTTCGTGAGTCGAATCTCAGTAACTTGGTGAATTCAGTTAGTTGCCAATAGCCCGCAATAGTAATAAGTGGAGTGTTCGGGAATTAGAAAAATTTTAACAAATGGAATCAAAATACCTCGGCGAATTCAGTGAGTTGCCAATGGGACATGGTTGTTTGCTTGTGCTTTTCAAGATATAGCAACATTTTAACGAACGGAATCTGAGTATCATGGTAAATTTAGGAGGTACACTTTAGGAATCAAATGTAATAAGAGTACTATTCAAGATAGAGCAACGTATTAACGAACTGAAACACTGTTTCTTTGTGAATTCAGTTAATTCCCATTAGCAGGCTCTTGTAATAAGTGTACATTTCTACATTTCTCATAATTTCGTGACCCGAATCTCAGTAACTTGGTGCATTCAGTTAGTTCCCAATAGGCCGCAATAGTAATAAGTGGACTGCTCGGGAAATAGAAAAATTTTCACGAATGGAATCAAAATTTTTTTGCGAATTCAGTGAATTCCCAATGGGACATCCATGTATGAGTGTGCTTTTCAAGATATAGCAACATTTTAACCAACAGTGTCTAAATATCATGGTGAATTCAGCAGGTTCCCAGTAGTATTCGCATTTAATAAGACTACTATTCAAGATAGAGCAACTTTTTAACGAACTGAATGACTGTTTCATTGTGAATTCAGTTAGTTCCATTGTTAGGCTCTTGTAATATGTGTAGTTTTAAGAATTTATCAAAATTTCGTGAGTCGAACTTCAGTAACTTGTTGAATTCAGTTAGTTGCCCATAGGGCGCAATAGTAATAAATAGACTTTCGGGATATAGAAAAATGTTCATGAACGCAATCAATATTTCTAGGTGAATTCAGTGAATTCCCAATGGGACATGGTTGTATAATTGTGCTTTTCAAGATATAGCAACATTTTAACGAACAGAATCTGAGTATCATGGTGAATTCTGGAGGTTCACTTTAGGAATCACATGTAATAAGAGTACTATTCAATATAGAGCAACGTTTTACCGAACTGAAACACTGTTTCTTTGTGAATTCAGGTAGGTCCCATTAGCACGCTCTTGTAATATGTGTACTTTTAAAAATTTATCAAAATTATGTGAGCCGAATCTGAGTAACTTGCTGAATTTAGTTAGTTCGCCATAGGCCACAATACCACTAACTAGACTTTCAGGATATTGAAAAATTTTTATGAATGGAATCAAAATTTCTAGGCGAATTCAGTGAGTTGCCTATGGGACATGCTTGTATGTTGTGCTTTTCAAGATATAGCAACATTTTAAAGAACGGAATCTAAGTATATTGGTGAATTTGGTAGGATCCCAAGAGGATTCGCATGTAATAAGAGTACTATTCAAGATAGAGCAACGTTTTACCGAACTGAAACTCTGTTTCTTTGTGAATTCAGTTAGTTCCCATTAGCAGGCTCTCGTAATATGTGTACTTTACAAGATTTCTCAAAATTTCTTGAGCCGAATCTCAGTAACTTGGTGAATTCAGTTAGTTCCCAATAGGCCGCAATAGTAATAAGTGGACTGCTCGGGATATAGAAAAATTTTCACGAATGGAATCAAAATTTCTTTACGAATTCAGTGAGTTCCCAATGGGACATGCTTGTATGAGTGTGCTTTTCAAGATATACCAACATTTTAACTTATGGAATCTAAGTATCATTGTGAATTCAGCAGGTTCCCAATAGGATTCGCTTATAATAAGAGTACTATTCAAGATAGAGCAACGTATTAACGAACTGAAACACTGGTTCTTTGTGAATTCATTTAGTTCTCATTATTAGGCTCTTGTAATATGTGTACTTTTAAGAATTTATCAAAAATTCGTGAGTCGAAATTCAGTAACTTGTTGAATTCTGTTAGTTCCCAATAGTGCGCAATAGTAATAAATAGGCTTTTGGGATATAGAAAAATGTTCACGAACGGAATCAAAAATTCTATGTGAGTTCAGTGAATTCCCAATGGGAGATGCTTGTATGAGTGTGCTTTTCAAGATATAGCAACATTTTAACGAATGGAATCTAAGTAACATGGTGAATTCAGTAGGTTCCAATAGGATTCGCATGTAATAAGAGTACTATGCAAGATAGAGCAACGTTTTAACGAACTGAAACACTGTATCTTTGTGAATTCAGTTAGTTCCCATTAGCAGGCTCCTGTAATATGTGTACTTCTCAAGATTACTCATAATTTCGTGAGCCGAATCTCAGTAACTTGGTGAATTCAGTTAGTTCCCAATAGCTCGCAATAGTAATAAGTGGAGTTTTCGGGAACTAGAAAAATTTTCACAAATGGAATCAAAATTTCTTGGCGACTTCAGTGAGTTCCCAATGGGACATGGTTGTTTTTTTTGTGCTTTTCAAGATATAGCAACATTTTATCGAACGGAATCTGAGTATCATGGTGAATTTAGGAGGTTTGCTTTAGGAATCACATGTCAGAAGAGTACTATTCAAGATAGAGCAACGTTTTAACGAAATGAAACACTCTTTCTCTGTGAATTCAGTTAGGTCTCATTAGCAGGCCCTTGTAATATGTGTACATTTCAACATTTCTCATAATTGCTTGACCCGAATCTCAGTAACTTGGTGCATTCAGTTAGTTCCCAATAGGCCGCAATAGTAATAAGTGGACTGCTCGGGATATAGAAAAATTTTCACGAATGGAATCAAAATTTCTTTGCGAATTCAGTGAGTTCCCAATGGGACATGCTGGTATGAGTGTGTTTTTCAAGATATAGCAACATTTTAACGAACGGTATCTAAGTATCTTTGTGAATTCAGCAGTTTCCCAATACGATTCGCATGTAGTAAGAGTACTATTCAAGATAGAGCAACGTTTTAATGAATTAAAACACTGTTTCTTAGTGAATTCAGTTAGTTCCCATTAGCAGGCTCTCTCAATATGTGTACTTTTAAAGATTTATCACAATTTCTTGAGTCGAATCTCAATAACTTGTTTAATTCAGTTAGTTACCAATCGACCGCAATAGTTAGTAATAGAGTTTTGGGATATAGAAAAATTTGCACGAATGGAATCAAAATTTCTAGGCGAATTCAGTGAGTTCCCAATGGGAGATGCTTTTATGATTGTGCTTTTCAAGATATATCTACATTTTAACGAACGAAATCTATGTAACATGGTGAATTCAGTAGGTTAACAATAGGATTCGGACGTAATAAGCTTGTTATTTAAGATAGAGCAACAATTTGACGAACTGAAACACTGTTTCTTTGTGAATTCAGTTAGTTCCCATCAGAAGGCTCTTGTAATATGTGTACTGTTAAAGATTTCTCAGAATTTCGTGAGCCGAATCTCAGTAACTTGGTGAATTCAGTTAGTTCCCAATAGGCCGCAAGAGTAAATAGTGGACTGCTCGGGATATAGAAAAATTTTCACGAATGGAATCCAAATTTCTGGGGAATTCAGTGAGTTCGCAATGGTACATGCTTGTATGAGTGTGCTTTTCAAGATATAGCAACATAATATCGAACGGTATCTAAGTATCATGGTGAATTCAGCAGTTTCCCAATATGATTCGCATGTAATAAGAGTTCTATGCAAGATAGAGCGAGGTTTTAAAGAACTGAAACACTTTTTCTTTGTGAATTCACTTAGTTCCCATTATCAGGCTCTTGTAATATGTGTACTTTTAAAGATTTCTCAAAATTTCGTGAGCCGAATCTCAGTAACTTTGTGAATTCAGTTAGTTCCCAATAGGCCGCAATAGTAATTAGTGGACGGTTCAGGATATAGAAAAATTTTCACGAATGGAATCAAAATTTCTAGGCGATTTCAGTGAGTTCCCAATGGGACATGGTTGTATGATTGTGCTTCTCAAGATATAGCAACATTTTAACGAACCGAATCTGAGTATCATGGTGAATTCAGGAGGTTCACTTTAGGAATCACATGTAATAAGAGTACTATTCAATATAGAGCAACGTTTTACCGAACTCAAACACTGTTTCTTTGTGAATTCAGGTAGGTCCCATTAGCACGCTCTTGTAATATGTGTACTTTTAAAGATTTATCAAAATTACGTGAGCCGAATCTCAGTAAGTTGCTGAATTCAGTTAGTTCGCCATAGGCCGCAATACCGCTAAGTAGACTTTCAGCATATAGAAAAATTTTCATGCATGGAATCAAAATTTCTAGGCGAATTCAGTGATTTGCCAATGGGACATGCTTGTATGTTGTGCTTTTCAAGATATAGAAACATTTTAAAGAACGGAATCAAAGTATATTGGGGAATTCGGTAGGATCCCAATAGGATTCGCATGTAATAAGAGTACTATTGAAGATAGACCAACGTTTTAACGAACTGAAACACTGTTTGTGAATTCAGGTAGTTCCCATTAGCAGGCATGTGTAATATGTTTACTTTTCAAGATTACTCATAATTTCGTGAGCCGAATCTCAGTAACTTGGTGAATTCAGTTTGTTCCCAATAGAACGCAATAGTAATAAGTGGAGTGTTCGGGAATTAGAAAAATTTTCACAAATGGAATCAAAATTCCTCCGCCAATTCAGTGAGTTGCCAATGGGACATGGTTGTTTGCTTGTGCTTTTCAAGATATAGCAACATTTTAACAAACGGAATCTGAGTATCATGGTGAATTTAGGAGGTTCACTTTAGGAATCACATGTAAGAAGAGTACTAATCAAGATAGAGCAATGTTTTAACGAACTGAAACACTGTTTCTCTGTGAATTCAGTTAGTTCCCATTAGCAGGCTCTTGTAATATGTGTACATTTCAACATTTCTCATAATTTCGTGAGCCGAATCTCAGTAACTTGGTGCATTCAGTTAGTTCCCAATAGGCCGCAATAGTAATAAGTGGACTGCTCGGGATATAGAAAAATTTTCACGAATGGAATCAAAATTTCTTTGCGAATTCAGTGAGTTCCCAATGGGACATGCTTGTATGAGTGTGCTTTTCAAGATAGAACAACATTTTAACCAACAGTGTCTAAATATCATGGTGAGTTCAGCAGGTTCCCTGTAGGATTTGCATTTAATAAGACTACTATTCAAGATAGAGCAACGTTTTAACGAACTGAAACACTGTTTCATTGTGAATTCAGTTAGTTCCCATTATTAGACTCTTTTAATATGTGTACTTTTAAGAATTTATCAAAATTTCGTGAGTCGAATCTCAGTAACTTGTTGAATTCAGTTAGTTCCCAATAGACCACGATAATAATAAATAGACTTTTGGGATATAGAAAAATGTTCACGAACGGAATCAAAATTTCTATGTGAATTCAGTGAATTCCCAATGGGAGATGCTTGTATGAGTGTGCTCTTCAAGATGTAGCAACATTTTAACGAAGGGAATCTAAGTAACATGGTGAATTCAGTAGGATCCAATAGGATTCGCATGTAATAAGAGTACTATGCAAGATAGAGCAACGTATTAACGAACTGAAACACTGTTTCTTTGTGAATTCAGTTAGTTCCCATTAGCAGGCTCTTGTAATATGTGTACTTTTAAAGCTTGATCAAAATTTCGTGATCCGAATCTCAGTAACTTGGTGCATTCAGTTAGTTCCCAATAGGCCGCAATAGTAATAAGTGGACTGCTCGGGAAATAGAAAAATTTTCACGAATGGAATCAAAATTTTTTTGCGAATTCAGTGAATTCCCAATGGGACATCCATGTATGAGTGTGCTTTTCAAGATATAGCAACATTTTAACGAACGGAATCTAAGTATCATTGTGAATTCAACAGGTTCCCAATAGGATTCGCAGGTAATAAGAGTACTATTCAAGATAGAGCAACGTTTTAACGAACTGAAACACTGTTTCTTTGTGAATTCACTTAGTTCCCATTGGCAGGCTCTTGTAGTACGTTTACTTATCAAGATTTCTCATAATTTCGTGAGCAGAATCTCAGTAACTTGGTGAATTCATTTAGTTCCCAATAGGCCGCTATAGTAACAAGGTGAGTGTTCGGGAATGAGAAAAATTTTCACAAATGGAATCAAATTTCTAGGCGAATACAGTGAGTTTCCATTGGGACATGCTTGTATGAGTGTGCTTTTTACGATATTTCAACATTTTTACAAACCGATCTAAGTATCATGGTGTATTCAGTAGGTTCCCAGTAGGATTCGCATGTAATAAGAGTACTATTCAAGATAGAGCAACGTTTTAACGAACTGAAACACTGTTTCTTTGTGAATTCAGTTAGTTCCCATTAGCAGGCTCTTGTAATATGTGTACTTTTCAAGATTTCTCATAATTTCGTGACCCGAATCTCAGTAACTTGGTGCATTCAGTTAGTTCCAAATAGGCCGCAATATTAATAAGTGGACTGCTCGGGATATAGAAAAATTTTCACGAATGGAATCAAAGTTTCTTTGCGAATTAAGTGAGTTCCGAATGAGACATGCTTGTATGAGTGTGCTTTTCAAGATAGAGCAACATTTTACCGAACAGTGTCTAAATATCTTGGTGAATTCAGCAGGTTCCCAGTAGGATTCGCATTTAATAAGAATACTATTCAAGATAGAGCAACGTTTTAACGAACTGAAACACTCTTTCTTTGCGAATTCAGTTAGTTCCCATTAGCAGGCTATTGTAATATGTGTACTTTTAAAGCTTGATCAAAATTTCGTGAGCCGAATCTCAGTAACTTGGTGAAATCACTTAGTTCCCAATAGGCCGCAATAGTAATAAGTGGACAGCTCGGATTATAGAAAAATTTTCACGAATGGAATCAAAATTTCTAGAGGAATTCAGTGAGTTCCCAATGGGACATGCTTGTATGACTGTGCTTTTCAAGATATAGCAACATTTTAACGAACGGAATCTAAGTATCATTGTGAAATCAGCATATCCCAATAGGATTCGCATGTAATAACAGTACTATTCAAGATAGAGCAACGTTTTAATGAACTGAAACACTTTTCTTTGTGAATTCAGTTAGTTCCCATTAGCAGGCTTTCTTAATATGTGTACTTTTAAAGATTTATCACAATTTCTTGAGTCGAATCTCAATAACTTGTTCAATTCAGTTAGTTACCAATCGGCCGCAATAGTTAGTAATAGTGTTTTGGGATATAGAAAAATTTGCACGAATGGAATCAAAATTTCTAGGCGATTTCAGTGAGTTCCCAATGGGACATGGTTGTATGATTGTGCTTTACAAGATATCGCAACATTTTAACGAACCGAATCTGAGTATCATGGTGAATTCAGGAGGTTCACTTTAGAAATCACATGTAATAAGAGTACTATTCAAGATAGAGCAACGTTTTAACGAACTGAAACACTGTTTCTTTGTGAATTCAGTTAGTTCCCATTAGCACGCTCATGTAATATGTGTACTTTTAAAGATTTATCAAAATTTCTTGAGTCGAATCTCAATAACTTGTTTAATTCTGTTAGTTACCAATCGGATGCAATAGTTATTAATAGAATTTTGGGATATAGAAAAATTTGCACGAATGTAATCAAAATTTCTAGGCGAATTCAGTGAGTTCCCAATGGGAGATGCTTTTATGATTGTGCTTTTCAAGATATATCAACATTTAAACGAATGGAATCTATGTAACATGGTGAATTCAGTAGGTTAAAAATAGGATTCGAATGTAATAAGCTTGTTACTTAAGATAGAGCAACAATTTAATGAACCGAAACACTGTTTCTTTGTGAATTCAGTTAGTTCCCATTAGCAGGCTCTTGTAACATGTGTACTTTTAAAGATATCTCAGAATTTCCTGAGCCGAATCTCAGTAACTTGGTGAATTCAGTTAGTTCCCAATAGGCCGTAATAGTAATAAGTGGACTGCTCGGGATATAGAAAAATATTCACGAATGGAATCAAAATTTCTGGGGAATTCAGTGAGTTCCGAATGGGCCATGCTTGTATGAGTGTGCTTTTCAAGATTTAGCAACACTTTATCGAACGGTTTCTAAGTATCATGGTGAATTCAGCGGATTCCCAATAGGATTCGCATGTAATAAGAGTTCTATGCAAGATAGAGCAACGTTTTAAAGAACTGAAACACTGTTTCTTTGTGAATTCAGTTAGTTCCCATTAGCAGGCTATTGTAATATGTGTACTTTTAAAGATTTCTCAAAATTTCGTGAGCCGAATCTCAGTAACTTGGTGAATTCTCTTAGTTCCCAATAGGCCGCAATAGTAATAAGTGGACAGTTCGGGGTATAGAAAAATTTTCACGATTGGAATCAAAATGTCTAGGCGAATTCAGTGAGTTCCCAATGGGACATCCTTGTATGTTGTGCTTTTCAAGATATATCAACATTTTAACGAACGGAATATAAGTATAATGGTGAATTCGGTAGGATCCCAATAGGATTCACATGTAATAAGAGTACTATTCAAGATAGAGCCACGTTTTAAAGAACTGAAACACTGTTTCTTTGTGAATTCACTTAGTTCCCATTAGCAGGCTCTTGTTGTACGTGTACTTTTCAAGATTTCTCATATTTCGTGAGCCGAATCTCAGTAACTTGGTGAATTCTTTTAGTTCCCAATAGGCCGCAATAGTAATAAGTGGATTGTTCGGGAACTAGAAAAATTTTCACGAATGGAATCAAAATTTCTAGGCGAATACAGTGAGTTTCCATTGGGAAATGCTTGTATGAGTGTGCTTTTTACGATATTTCAACATTTTTACAAACCGATCTAAGTATCATGGTGCATTCAGTAGGTTCCCAGTAGGATTCGCATGTAATAAGAGTACTATTCAAGATAGAGCAACGTTTTAACGAACTGAAACACTGTTTCTTTGTGAATTCAGTTAGTTCCCATTAGCAGGCTCTTGTAATATGTGTACATTTCAACATTTCTCATAATTTCGTGAGCCGAATCTCAGTAACTTGGTGCATTCAGTTAGTTCCCAATAGGCCGCAATAGTAATAAGTGGACTGCTCGGGATATAGAAAAATTTTCACGAATGGAATCAAAATTTCTTTACGAATTCAGTGAGTTGCCAATGGGACATGCTTGTATGTTGTGCTTTTCAAGATATAGCAACATTTTAAAGAACGGAATCTAAGTATATTGGTGAATTTGGTAGGATCCCAAGAGGATTCGCATGTAATAAGAGTACTATTCAAGATAGAGCAACGTTTTACCGAACTGAAACTCTGTTTCTTTGTGAATTCAGTTAGTTCCCATTAGCAGGCTCTCGTAATATGTGTACTTTACAAGATTTCTCAAAATTTCTTGAGCCGAATCTCAGTAACTTGGTGAATTCAGTTAGTTCCCAATAGGCCGCAATAGTAATAAGTGGACTGCTCGGGATATAGAAAAATTTTCACGAATGGAATCAAAATTTCTTTACGAATTCAGTGAGTTCCCAATGGGACATGCTTGTATGAGTGTGCTTTTCAAGATATACCAACATTTTAACTTATGGAATCTAAGTATCATTGTGAATTCAGCAGGTTCCCAATAGGATTCGCTTATAATAAGAGTACTATTCAAGATAGAGCAACGTATTAACGAACTGAAACACTGTTTCATTGTGAATTCATTTAATTCTCATTATTAGGCTCTTGTAATATGTGTACTTTTAAGAATTTATCAAAAATTTGTGAGTCGAAATTCAGTAACTTGTTGAATTCTGTTAGTTCCCAATAGTGCGCAATAGTAATAAATAGACTTTTGGGATATAGAAAAATGTTCACGAACGGAATCAAAAATTCTATGTGAGTTCAGTGAATTCCCAATGGGAGATGCTTGTATGAGTGTGCTTTTCAAGATATAGCAACATTTTAACGAATGGAATCTAGGTAACATGGTGAATTCAATAGGTTCCAATAGGATTCGCATGTAATAAGAGTACTATGCAAGATAGAGCAACGTTTTAACGAACTGAAACCCTGTTTCTTTGTGAATTCAGTTAGTTCCCATTAGCAGGCTCTTGTAATATGTGTACTTCTCAAGATTACTCATAATTTCGTGAGCCGAATCTCAGTAACTTGGTGAATTCAGTTAGTTCCCAATAGCTCGCAATAGTAATAAGTGGAGTTTTCGGGAACTAGAAAAATTTTCACAAATGGAATCAAAATTTCTTGGCGAATTCAGTGAGTTCCCAATGGGACATGGTTGTTTTTTTTGTGCTTTTCAAGATATAGCAACATTTTAACGAACGGAATCTGAGTATCATGGTGAATTTAGGAGGTTCGCTTTAGGAATCACATGTCAGAAGAGTACTATTCAAGATAGAGCAACGTTTTAACGAAATGAAACACTGTTTCTCTGTGAATTCAGTTAGTTCCCATTAGCAGGCCCTTGTAATATGTGTACATTTCAACATTTCTCATAATTGCTTGACCCTAATCTCAGTAACTTGGTGCATTCAG
The DNA here is from genome assembly GCF_021556685.1 of Rattus norvegicus. Taxonomy (NCBI): domain Eukaryota; kingdom Metazoa; phylum Chordata; class Mammalia; order Rodentia; family Muridae; genus Rattus; species Rattus norvegicus. The sequence continues at coordinate 42,293,757 of NC_141550.1, forward strand.
TTAGTTCCCAATAGGCCGCAATAGTAATAAGTGGACTGCTCGGGATATAGAAAAATTTTCACGAATGGAATCAAAATTTCTTTGCGAATTCAGTGAGTTCCCAATGGGACATGCTGGTATGAGTGTGTTTTTCAAGATATAGCAACATTTTAACGAACGGTATCTAAGTATCTTTGTGAATTCAGCAGTTTTCCAATACGATTCGCATGTAGTAAGAGTACTATTCAAGATAGAGCAACGTTTTAATGAATTAAAACACTGTTTCTTAGTGAATTCAGTTAGTTCCCATTAGCAGGCTCTCTCAATATGTGTACTTTTAAAGATTTATCACAATTTCTTGAGTCGAATCTCAATAACTTGTTTAATTCAGTTAGTTACCAATCGACCGCAATAGTTAGTAATAGAGTTTTGGGATATAGAAAAATTTGCACGAATGGAATCAAAATTTCTAGGCGAATTCAGTGAGTTCCCAATGGGAGATGCTTTTATGATTGTGCTTTTCAAGATATATCTACATTTTAACGAACGAAATCTATGTAACATGGTGAATTCAGTAGGTTAACAATAGGATTCGGACGTAATAAGCTTGTTATTTAAGATAGAGCAACAATTTGACGAACTGAAACACTGTTTCTTTGTGAATTCAGTTACTTCCCATTAGCAGGCTCTTGTAATATGTGTACTGTTAAAGATTTCTCAGAATTTCGTGAGCCGAATCTCAGTAACTTGGTGAATTCAGTTAGTTCCCAATAGGCCGCAAGAGTAAATAGTGGACTGCTCGGGATATAGAAAAATTTTCACGAATGGAATCCAAAATTCTGGGGAATTCAGTGAGTTCCCATTGGGACATGCTTGTATGAGTGTGCTTTTCAAGATATAGCAACATTTTATCGAACAGTATCTAAGTATCATGGTGAATTCAGCAGTTTCCCAATACGATTCGCATGTAATAAGAGTTCTATGCAAGATAGAGCAACGTTTTAAAGAACTGAAACATTGTTTCTTTGTAAATTCAGTTAGTTCCCATTAGCAGGCTCTTGTAATATGTGTACTTTTAAAGATTTCTCAAAATTTCGTGAGCCGAATCTCATTAACTTGGTGAATTCAGTTAGTTCCCAATAGGCCGCAATAGTCATGAGTGGACTGATCGGGATATAGAAAAATTTTCACGAATGGAATCAAAATTTCTTTGCGAATTCAGTGAGTTCCCAATGGGACATGCTTGTATGAGTGTGCTTTTCAAGATATAGAAACATTTTATCAAACAGTGTCTAAGTATCATGGTGAATTCAGCACGTTCCCAATACGATTCGCATGTAATACGAGATCTATTGAAGATAGAGCAACGTTTTAAAGAACTGAAACACTGTTTCTTCGTGAAATCAGTTAGTTCCCATTAGCAGGCTCTTGTAATATTTGTACTTTTAAAGATTTCTCAAAATTTCGTGAGCCGAATCTCAGTAACTTGCTGAATTCAGTTAGTTCCAAATAGGCCGCAATAGTAATTAGTGGACAGTTCGGGATATAGAAAAATTTTCACGGATGGAATCAAAATTTCAAGGCGATTTCAGTGAGTTCACAATGGGACATGGCTGTATGATTGTGCTTTTCAAGATATAGCAACATTTTAACGAACGGAATCTGAGTATCATGGTGAATTCAGGAGGTTCACTTTAGGAATCACAAGTAATAAGAGTACTATTCAATATGGAGCAACGTTTTACCGAACTGAAACACTGTTTCTTTGTGAATTCAGTTAGTTTCCGTCAGCACGCTCTTGTAATATGTGTACTTTTAAAGGTTTATGAAAATTACGTGAGCCGAATCTCAGTAACTTTGTGAATTCAGTTAGTTCGCCCTAGGCCGCAATACCAACAAGTAGAATTTCGGGATATAGAAAAATTTTCATGAATGGAATCAAAATTTCTAGGCGAATTCATTGATTTGCCAATGGGACATGCTTGTATAATGTGCTTTTCAAGATATAGCAACATTTTAACGAACGGAATCTAAGTATATTGGTAAATTCGGTAGGATCCCAATAGGATTCGCATGTAATAAGAGTACTATTCAAGATAGAGCAACGTTTTAACGAACTGAAACACTGTTTCTTTGTGAATTCAGTTAGTTCCCATTAGCAGGCTCTTGTAATATGTGTACTTTTCAAGATTTCTCATAATTTCGTGTGCCGAATCTCAGTAACTTGGTGAATTCAGTTAATTCCCAATAGTCTGCAATAGTAATAAGTGGAGTGTTCGGGAATTAGAAAAATTTTCACAAATGGAATCAAAATTTCTCGGGAAATTCAGTGAGTTCCCAATGGGACATGGTTGTTTGATTGTGCTTTTCAAGATATAGCAACATTTTAACGAACGGAATCTGAGTATCATGGTGAATTCAGGAGGTTCACTTCAGGAATTAATGTAAGAAGAGTACTATTCAAGATAGAGATACGTCTTAACCAACTGAAACACTGTTTCTTTGTGAAATCAGTTAGTTCTCATTAGCAGGCTCTTGTAATATGTGTACTTTTCAACATTTCTCATAATTTCGTGACCCGACTCTCAGTAACTTGGTGCATTCAGTTAGTTCCCAATAGGCCGCAATAGTAATAAGTGGACTGCTCGGGATATAGAAAAATTTTCACGAATGGAATCAAAATTTCTTTGCGAATTCAGTGAGTTCCCAATGGGACATGCTTGTATGAGTGTGCTTTTCAAGATATAGCAACATTTTAACGAACGAAATGTAAGTATCATTGTCAATTCAGCAGGTTCCCAATAGGATTCGCATGGAATAAGAGTACTATTCAAGATACAGCAACCTTTTAATGACCAGAAACACTGTTTCTTTGTGAATTCAGTTAGTTCCCATTAGCAGGCTCTCTTAGTATGTGTACTTTTAAAGATTTATCACAATTTCTTGAGTCAAATCTCAATTACTAGTTTAATTCAGTATGTTACCAATCGGCTGCAATAGTTATTAATAGAGTTTTGGGATATAGAAAAACTTGCACGAATGGAATCAAAATTTCTAGGCGAAATCAGTGAGTTCCCAATGGGAGATGCTCTTATGATTGTGTTTTTCAAGATGTATCAACATTTTAAGGAATGGAATCTATGTAACATGGTGAATTCAAGGTTAACAATAGGTTTCACATGTAATAAGCTTGTTATTTAAGATAGAGCAACAATTTAACGAACTGAAACACTGTTTCTTTGTGAATTCAGTTAGTTCCTATTAGCAGGCTCTTGTAATATGTGTACTTTTCAACATTTCTCATAATTTCGTGAGCCCAATCTCAGTAACTTGGTGAATTCAGTTAGTTCGCCGTAGGCAGCAATACCAATAAGTAGACTTTCGGATATAGAAAAATTTTCATGAATGGAATCAAAATTCCTAGGCGAATTCAATGAGTTCCCAATGGGACATCCTTGTATGTTGTGCTTTTCAAGGTATAGCAACATTTTAACGAATGGAATTTAAGTATATTGGTGAATTCGGTAGGATCCCAATAGGATTCGCATGTAATAAGAGTACTATTCAAGATAGAGCAACGTTTTAACGAACTGAAACACTGTTTCTTTGTGAATTCACTTAGTTCCCATTGGCAGGCTCTTGTAGTACGTTTACTTATCAAGATTTCTCATAATTTCGTGAGCAGAATCTCAGTAACTTGGTGAATTCATTTAGTTCCCAATAGGCCGCTATAGTAACAAGGTGAGTGTTCGGGAATGAGAAAAATTTTCACAAATGGAATCAAATTTCTAGGCGAATACAGTGAGTTTCCATTGGGACATGCTTGTATGAGTGTGCTTTTTACGATATTTCAACATTTTTACAAACCGATCTAAGTATCATGGTGTATTCAGTAGGTTCCCAGTAGGATTCGCATGTAATAAGAGTACTATTCAAGATAGAGCAACGTTTTAACGAACTGAAACACTGTTTCTTTGTGAATTCAGTTAGTTCCCATTAGCAGGCTCTTGTAATATGTGTACTTTTCAAGATTTCTCATAATTTCGTGACCCGAATCTCAGTAACTTGGTGCATTCAGTTAGTTCCAAATAGGCCGCAATATTAATAAGTGGACTGCTCGGGATATAGAAAAATTTTCACGAATGGAATCAAAGTTTCTTTGCGAATTAAGTGAGTTCCGAATGAGACATGCTTGTATGAGTGTGCTTTTCAAGATAGAGCAACATTTTACCGAACAGTGTCTAAATATCTTGGTGAATTCAGCAGGTTCCCAGTAGGATTCGCATTTAATAAGAATACTATTCAAGATAGAGCAACGTTTTAACGAACTGAAACACTCTTTCTTTGCGAATTCAGTTAGTTCCCATTAGCAGGCTATTGTAATATGTGTACTTTTAAAGCTTGATCAAAATTTCGTGAGCCGAATCTCAGTAACTTGGTGAAATCACTTAGTTCCCAATAGGCCGCAATAGTAATAAGTGGACAGCTCGGATTATAGAAAAATTTTCACGAATGGAATCAAAATTTCTAGAGGAATTCAGTGAGTTCCCAATGGGACATGCTTGTATGACTGTGCTTTTCAAGATATAGCAACATTTTAACGAACGGAATCTAAGTATCATTGTGAAATCAGCATATCCCAATAGGATTCGCATGTAATAACAGTACTATTCAAGATAGAGCAACGTTTTAATGAACTGAAACACTTTTCTTTGTGAATTCAGTTAGTTCCCATTAGCAGGCTTTCTTAATATGTGTACTTTTAAAGATTTATCACAATTTCTTGAGTCGAATCTCAATAACTTGTTCAATTCAGTTAGTTACCAATCGGCCGCAATAGTTAGTAATAGTGTTTTGGGATATAGAAAAATTTGCACGAATGGAATCAAAATTTCTAGGCGATTTCAGTGAGTTCCCAATGGGACATGGTTGTATGATTGTGCTTTACAAGATATCGCAACATTTTAACGAACCGAATCTGAGTATCATGGTGAATTCAGGAGGTTCACTTTAGAAATCACATGTAATAAGAGTACTATTCAAGATAGAGCAACGTTTTAACGAACTGAAACACTGTTTCTTTGTGAATTCAGTTAGTTCCCATTAGCACGCTCATGTAATATGTGTACTTTTAAAGATTTATCAAAATTTCTTGAGTCGAATCTCAATAACTTGTTTAATTCTGTTAGTTACCAATCGGATGCAATAGTTATTAATAGAATTTTGGGATATAGAAAAATTTGCACGAATGTAATCAAAATTTCTAGGCGAATTCAGTGAGTTCCCAATGGGAGATGCTTTTATGATTGTGCTTTTCAAGATATATCAACATTTAAACGAATGGAATCTATGTAACATGGTGAATTCAGTAGGTTAAAAATAGGATTCGAATGTAATAAGCTTGTTACTTAAGATAGAGCAACAATTTAATGAACCGAAACACTGTTTCTTTGTGAATTCAGTTAGTTCCCATTAGCAGGCTCTTGTAACATGTGTACTTTTAAAGATATCTCAGAATTTCCTGAGCCGAATCTCAGTAACTTGGTGAATTCAGTTAGTTCCCAATAGGCCGTAATAGTAATAAGTGGACTGCTCGGGATATAGAAAAATATTCACGAATGGAATCAAAATTTCTGGGGAATTCAGTGAGTTCCGAATGGGCCATGCTTGTATGAGTGTGCTTTTCAAGATTTAGCAACACTTTATCGAACGGTTTCTAAGTATCATGGTGAATTCAGCGGATTCCCAATAGGATTCGCATGTAATAAGAGTTCTATGCAAGATAGAGCAACGTTTTAAAGAACTGAAACACTGTTTCTTTGTGAATTCAGTTAGTTCCCATTAGCAGGCTATTGTAATATGTGTACTTTTAAAGATTTCTCAAAATTTCGTGAGCCGAATCTCAGTAACTTGGTGAATTCTCTTAGTTCCCAATAGGCCGCAATAGTAATAAGTGGACAGTTCGGGGTATAGAAAAATTTTCACGATTGGAATCAAAATGTCTAGGCGAATTCAGTGAGTTCCCAATGGGACATCCTTGTATGTTGTGCTTTTCAAGATATATCAACATTTTAACGAACGGAATATAAGTATAATGGTGAATTCGGTAGGATCCCAATAGGATTCACATGTAATAAGAGTACTATTCAAGATAGAGCCACGTTTTAAAGAACTGAAACACTGTTTCTTTGTGAATTCACTTAGTTCCCATTAGCAGGCTCTTGTTGTACGTGTACTTTTCAAGATTTCTCATATTTCGTGAGCCGAATCTCAGTAACTTGGTGAATTCTTTTAGTTCCCAATAGGCCGCAATAGTAATAAGTGGATTGTTCGGGAACTAGAAAAATTTTCACGAATGGAATCAAAATTTCTAGGCGAATACAGTGAGTTTCCATTGGGAAATGCTTGTATGAGTGTGCTTTTTACGATATTTCAACATTTTTACAAACCGATCTAAGTATCATGGTGCATTCAGTAGGTTCCCAGTAGGATTCGCATGTAATAAGAGTACTATTCAAGATAGAGCAACGTTTTAACGAACTGAAACACTGTTTCTTTGTGAATTCAGTTAGTTCCCATTAGCAGGCTCTTGTAATATGTGTACATTTCAACATTTCTCATAATTTCGTGAGCCGAATCTCAGTAACTTGGTGCATTCAGTTAGTTCCCAATAGGCCGCAATAGTAATAAGTGGACTGCTCGGGATATAGAAAAATTTTCACGAATGGAATCAAAATTTCTTTACGAATTCAGTGAGTTGCCAATGGGACATGCTTGTATGTTGTGCTTTTCAAGATATAGCAACATTTTAAAGAACGGAATCTAAGTATATTGGTGAATTTGGTAGGATCCCAAGAGGATTCGCATGTAATAAGAGTACTATTCAAGATAGAGCAACGTTTTACCGAACTGAAACTCTGTTTCTTTGTGAATTCAGTTAGTTCCCATTAGCAGGCTCTCGTAATATGTGTACTTTACAAGATTTCTCAAAATTTCTTGAGCCGAATCTCAGTAACTTGGTGAATTCAGTTAGTTCCCAATAGGCCGCAATAGTAATAAGTGGACTGCTCGGGATATAGAAAAATTTTCACGAATGGAATCAAAATTTCTTTACGAATTCAGTGAGTTCCCAATGGGACATGCTTGTATGAGTGTGCTTTTCAAGATATACCAACATTTTAACTTATGGAATCTAAGTATCATTGTGAATTCAGCAGGTTCCCAATAGGATTCGCTTATAATAAGAGTACTATTCAAGATAGAGCAACGTATTAACGAACTGAAACACTGTTTCATTGTGAATTCATTTAGTTCTCATTATTAGGCTCTTGTAATATGTGTACTTTTAAGAATTTATCAAAAATTCGTGAGTCGAAATTCAGTAACTTGTTGAATTCTGTTAGTTCCCAATAGTGCGCAATAGTAATAAATAGACTTTTGGGATATAGAAAAATGTTCACGAACGGAATCAAAAATTCTATGTGAGTTCAGTGAATTCCCAATGGGAGATGCTTGTATGAGTGTGCTTTTCAAGATATAGCAACATTTTAACGAATGGAATCTAGGTAACATGGTGAATTCAATAGGTTCCAATAGGATTCGCATGTAATAAGAGTACTATGCAAGATAGAGCAACGTTTTAACGAACTGAAACCCTGTTTCTTTGTGAATTCAGTTAGTTCCCATTAGCAGGCTCTTGTAATATGTGTACTTCTCAAGATTACTCATAATTTCGTGAGCCGAATCTCAGTAACTTGGTGAATTCAGTTAGTTCCCAATAGCTCGCAATAGTAATAAGTGGAGTTTTCGGGAACTAGAAAAATTTTCACAAATGGAATCAAAATTTCTTGGCGAATTCAGTGAGTTCCCAATGGGACATGGTTGTTTTTTTTGTGCTTTTCAAGATATAGCAACATTTTAACGAACGGAATCTGAGTATCATGGTGAATTTAGGAGGTTCGCTTTAGGAATCACATGTCAGAAGAGTACTATTCAAGATAGAGCAACGTTTTAACGAAATGAAACACTGTTTCTCTGTGAATTCAGTTAGTTCCCATTAGCAGGCCCTTGTAATATGTGTACATTTCAACATTTCTCATAATTGCTTGACCCTAATCTCAGTAACTTGGTGCATTCAGTTAGTTCCCAATAGGCCGCAATAGTAATAAGTGGACTGCTCGGGATATAGAAAAATTTTCACGAATGGAATCAAAATTTCTTTGCGAATTCAGTGAGTTCCCAATGGGACATGCTGGTATGAGTGTGTTTTTCAAGATATAGCAACATTTTAACGAACGGTATCTAAGTATCTTTGTGAATTCAGCAGTTTCCCAATACGATTCGCATGTAGTAAGAGTACTATTCAAGATAGAGCAACGTTTTAATGAATTAAAACACTGTTTCTTAGTGAATTCAGTTAGTTCCCATTAGCAGGCTCTCTCAATATGTGTACTTTTAAAGATTTATCACAATTTCTTGAGTCGAATCTCAATAACTTGTTTAATTCAGTTAGTTACCAATCGACCGCAATAGTTAGTAATAGAGTTTTGGGATATAGAAAAATTTGCACGAATGGAATCAAAATTTCTAGGCGAATTCAGTGAGTTCCCAATGGGAGATGCTTTTATGATTGTGCTTTTCAAGATATATCTACATTTTAACGAACGAAATCTATGTAACATGGTGAATTCAGTAGGTTAACAATAGGATTCGGACGTAATAAGCTTGTTATTTAAGATAGAGCAACAATTTGACGAACTGAAACACTGTTTCTTTGTGAATTCAGTTACTTCCCATTAGCAGGCTCTTGTAATATGTGTACTGTTAAAGATTTCTCAGAATTTCGTGAGCCGAATCTCAGTAACTTGGTGAATTCAGTTAGTTCCCAATAGGCCGCAAGAGTAAATAGTGGACTGCTCGGGATATAGAAAAATTTTCACGAATGGAATCAAAATTTCTGGGGAATTCAGTGAGTTCGCAATGGGACATGCTTGTATGAGTGTGCTTTTCAAGATATAGCAACATAATATCGAACGGTATCTAAGTATCATGGTGAATTCAGCAGTTTCCCAATATGATTCGCATGTAATAAGAGTTCTATGCAAGATAGAGCGAGGTTTTAAAGAACTGAAACACTTTTTCTTTGTGAATTCACTTAGTTCCCATTATCAGGCTCTTGTAATATGTGTACTTTTAAAGATTTCTCAAAATTTCGTGAGCCGAATCTCAGTAACTTTGTGAATTCAGTTAGTTCCCAATAGGCCGCAATAGTAATTAGTGGACGGTTCAGGATATAGAAAAATTTTCACGAATGGAATCAAAATTTCTAGGCGATTTCAGTGAGTTCCCAATGGGACATGGTTGTATGATTGTGCTTCTCAAGATATAGCAACATTTTAACGAACCGAATCTGAGTATCATGGTGAATTCAGGAGGTTCACTTTAGGAATCACATGTAATAAGAGTACTATTCAATATAGAGCAACGTTTTACCGAACTCAAACACTGTTTCTTTGTGAATTCAGGTAGGTCCCATTAGCACGCTCTTGTAATATGTGTACTTTTAAAGATTTATCAAAATTACGTGAGCCGAATCTCAGTAAGTTGCTGAATTCAGTTAGTTCGCCATAGGCCGCAATACCGCTAAGTAGACTTTCAGCATATAGAAAAATTTTCATGCATGGAATCAAAATTTCTAGGCGAATTCAGTGATTTGCCAATGGGACATGCTTGTATGTTGTGCTTTTCAAGATATAGAAACATTTTAAAGAACGGAATCAAAGTATATTGGGGAATTCGGTAGGATCCCAATAGGATTCGCATGTAATAAGAGTACTATTGAAGATAGACCAACGTTTTAACGAACTGAAACACTGTTTCTTTTTGAATTCAGTTAATTCCCATTAGCAGGCACGTGTAATATGTTTACTTTTCAAGATTACTCATAATTTCGTGAGCCGAATCTCAGTAACTTGGTGAATTCAGTTAGTTCCCAATAGAACGCAATAGTAATAAGTGGAGTGTTCGGGAATTAGAAAAATTTTCACAAATGGAATCAAAATTCCTCCGCCAATTCAGTGAGTTGCCAATGGGACATGGTTGTTTGCTTGTGCTTTTCAAGATATAGCAACATTTTAACAAATGGAATCTGAGTATCATGGTGAATTTAGGAGGTTCACTTTAGGAATCACATGTAAGAAGAGTACTAATCAAGATAGAGCAATGTTTTAACGAACTGAAACACTGTTTCTCTGTGAATTCAGTTAGTTCCCATTAGCAGGCTCTTGTAATATGTGTACATTTCAACATTTCTCATAATTTCGTGAGCCGAATCTCAGTAACTTGGTGCATTCAGTTAGTTCCCAATAGGCCGCAATAGTAATAAGTGGACTGCTCGGGATATAGAAAAATTTTCACGAATGGAATCAAAATTTCTTTGCGAATTCAGTGAGTTCCCAATGGGACATGCTTGTATGAGTGTGCTTTTCAAGATAGAACAACATTTTAACCATCAGTGTCTAAATATCATCTTGAGTTCAGCAGGTTCCCTGTAGGATTTGCATTTAATAAGACTACTATTCAAGATAGAGCAACGTTTTAACGAACTGAAACACTGTTTCATTGTGAATTCAGTTAGTTCCCATTATTAGACTCTTTTAATATGTGTACTTTTAAGAATTTATCAAAATTTCGTGAGTCGAATCTCAGTAACTTGTTGAATTCAGTTAGTTCCCAATAGACCACGATAATAATAAATAGACTTTTGGGATATAGAAAAATGTTCACGAACGGAATCAAAATTTCTATGTGAATTCAGTGAATTCCCAATGGGAGATGCTTGTATGAGTGTGCTCTTCAAGATGTAGCAACATTTTAACGAAGGGAATCTAAGTAACATGGTGAATTCAGTAGGATCCAATAGGATTCGCATGTAATAAGAGTACTATGCAAGATAGAGCAACGTATTAACGAACTGAAACACGGTTTCTTTGTGAATTCAGTTAGTTCCCATTAACAGGCTCTTGTAATATGTGTACTTTTAAAGCTTGATCAAAATTTCGTGATCCGAATCTCAGTAACTTGGTGCATTCAGTTAGTTCCCAATAGGCCGCAATAGTAATAAGTGGACTGCTCGGGAAATAGAAAAATTTTCACGAATGGAATCAAAATTTTTTTGCGAATTCAGTGAATTCCCAATGGGACATCCATGTATGAGTGTGCTTTTCAAGATATAGCAACATTTTAACGACCGGAATCTAAGTATCATTGTGAATTCAGCAGGTTCCCAATAGGATTCGCAGGTAATAAAAGTACTATTCAAGATAGAGCAACGTTTTAATGAACTAAAACACTGTTTCCTTGTGAATTCAGTTAGTTCCCATTAGCATGCTCTCTTAATATGTGTACTTTTAAAGATTTATTACAGTTTCTTGAGTTGAATCTCAATAACTTGTTTAATTCAGTTAGTTACCAATCTACCACAATAGTTAGTAATAGAGTTTTGGGATATAGAAAAATTTGCACGAATGGAATCAAAATTTCTAGGTGAATTCAGTGAGTTCCCAATGGGAGATGCTTTTATGATTGTGCTTTTCAAGATATATCTACATTTTAACGAACGATATCGATGTAACATGGTGAATTCAGTAGGTTAACAATAGGATTCGGACGTAATAAGCTTGTTATTTAAGATAGAGCAACAATTTAACGAACTGAAACACTGTTTCTTTGTGAATTCAGTTACTTCCCATTAGCAGGCTCTTGTAATATGTGTACTGTTAAAGATTTCTCAGAATTTCGGGAGCCGAATCTCAGTAACTTTGTGAATTCAGTTAGTTCCCAATAGGCCGCAATAGTAATAAGTGGACTGCTCGGGATATAGAAAAATTTTCACGAATGGAATCCAAAATTCTGGGGAATTCAGTGAGTTCCCATTGGGACATGCTTGTATGAGTGTGCTTTTCAAGATATAGCAACATTTTATCGAACAGTATCTAAGTATCATGGTGAATTCAGCAGTTTCCCAATACGATTCGCATGTAATAAGAGTTCTATGCAAGATAGAGCAACGTTTTAAAGAACTGAAACATTGTTTCTTTGTAAATTCAGTTAGTTCCCATTAGCAGGCTCTTGTAATATGTGTACTTTTAAAGATTTCTCAAAATTTCGTGAGCCGAATCTCATTAACTTGGTGAATTCAGTTAGTTCCCAATAGGCCGCAATAGTCATGAGTGGACTGATCGGGATATAGAAAAATTTTCACGAATGGAATCAAAATTTCTTTGCGAATTCAGTGAGTTCCCAATGGGACATGCTTGTATGAGTGTGCTTTTCAAGATATAGAAACATTTTATCAAACAGTGTCTAAGTATCATGGTGAATTCAGCACCTTCCCAATACGATTCGCATGTAATACGAGATCTATTGAAGATAGAGCAACGTTTTAAAGAACTGAAACACTGTTTCTTCGTGAAATCAGTTAGTTCCCATTAGCAGGCTCTTGTAATATTTGTACTTTTAAAGATTTCTCAAAATTTCGTGAGCCGAATCTCAGTAACTTGCTGAATTCAGTTAGTTCCAAATAGGCCGCAATAGTAATTAGTGGACAGTTCGGGATATAGAAAAATTTTCACGGATGGAATCAAAATTTCAAGGCGATTTCAGTGAGTTCACAATGGGACATGGCTGTATGATTGTGCTTTTCAAGATATAGCAACATTTTAACGAACGGAATCTGAGTATCATGGTGAATTCAGGAGGTTCACTTTAGGAATCACAAGTAATAAGAGTACTATTCAATATGGAGCAACGTTTTACCGAACTGAAACACTGTTTCTTTGTGAATTCAGTTAGTTTCCGTCAGCACGCTCTTGTAATATGTGTACTTTTAAAGGTTTATGAAAATTACGTGAGCCGAATCTCAGTAACTTTGTGAATTCAGTTAGTTCGCCCTAGGCCTCAATACCAATAAGTAGAATTTCGGGATATAGAAAAATTTTCATGAATGGAATCAAAATTTCTAGGCGAATTCATTGATTTGCCAATGGGACATGCTTGTATAATGTGCTTTTCAAGATATAGCAACATTTTAACGAACGGAATCTAAGTATATTGGTAAATTCGGTAGGATCCCAATAGGATTCGCATGTAATAAGAGTACTATTCAAGATAGAGCAACGTTTTAACGAACTGAAACACTGTTTCTTTGTGAATTCAGTTAGTTCCCATTAGCAGGCTCTTGTAATATGTGTACTTTTCAAGATTTCTCATAATTTCGTGTGCCGAATCTCAGTAACTTGGTGAATTCAGTTAATTCCCAATAGTCTGCAATAGTAATAAGTGGAGTGTTCGGGAATTAGAAAAATTTTCACAAATGGAATCAAAATTTCTCGGGAAATTCAGTGAGTTCCCAATGGGACATGGTTGTTTGATTGTGCTTTTCAAGATATAGCAACATTTTAACGAACGGAATCTGAGTATCATGGTGAATTCAGGAGGTTCACTTCAGGAATTAATGTAAGAAGAGTACTATTCAAGATAGAGATACGTCTTAACCAACTGAAACACTGTTTCTTTGTGAAATCAGTTAGTTCTCATTAGCAGGCTCTTGTAATATGTGTACTTTTCAACATTTCTCATAATTTCGTGACCCGACTCTCAGTAACTTGGTGCATTCAGTTAGTTCCCAATAGGCCGCAATAGTAATAAGTGGACTGCTCGGGATATAGAAAAATTTTCACGAATGGAATCAAAATTTCTTTGCGAATTCAGTGAGTTCCCAATGGGACATGCTTGTATGAGTGTGCTTTTCAAGATATAGCAACATTTTAACGAACGAAATGTAAGTATCATTGTCAATTCAGCAGGTTCCCAATAGGATTCGCATGGAATAAGAGTACTATTCAAGATACAGCAACCTTTTAATGACCAGAAACACTGTTTCTTTGTGAATTCAGTTAGTTCCCATTAGCAGGCTCTCTTAGTATGTGTACTTTTAAAGATTTATCACAATTTCTTGAGTCGAATCTCAATTACTAGTTTAATTCAGTATGTTACCAATCGGCTGCAATAGTTATTAATAGAGTTTTGGGATATAGAAAAACTTGCACGAATGGAATCAAAATTTCTAGGCGAAATCAGTGAGTTCCCAATGGGAGATGCTTTTATGATTGTGCTTTTCAAGATATATCAACATTTAAACGAATGGAATCTATGTAACATGGTGAATTCAGTAGGTTAACAATAGGATTCGAATGTAATAAGCTTGTTACTTAAGATAGAGCAACAATTTAACGAACTGAAACACTGTTTCTTTGTGAATTCAGTTAGTTCCCATTAGCAGGCTCTTGTAACATGTGTACTTTTAAAGATATCTCAGAATTTCCTGAGCCGAATCTCAGTAACTTGGTGAATTCAGTTAGTTCCCAATAGGCCGTAATAGTAATAAGTGGACTGCTCGGGATATAGAAAAATTTTCACGAATGGAATCAAAATTTCTGGGGAATTCAGTGAGTTCCGAATGGGCCATGCTTGTATGAGTGTGCTTTTCAAGATTTAGCAACACTTTATCGAACGGTTTCTAAGTATCATGGTGAATTCAGCGGATTCCCAATAGGATTCGCATGTAATAAGAGTTCTATGCAAGATAGAGCAACGTTTTAAAGAACTGAAACACTGTTTCTTTGTGAATTCAGTTAGTTCCCATTAGCAGGCTATTGTAATATGTGTACTTTTAAAGATTTCTCAAAATTTCGTGAGCCGAATCTCAGTAACTTGGTGAATTCTGTTAGTTCCCAATAGGCCGCAATAGTAATAAGTGGACAGTTCGGGGTATAGAAAAATTTTCACGAATGGAATCAAAATTTCTAGGCGAATTCAGTGAGTTCCCAATGGGACATCCTTGTATGTTGTGCTTTTCAAGATATATCAACATTTTAACGAACGGAATATAAGTATAATGGTGAATTCGGTAGGATCCCAATAGGATTCACATGTAATAAGAGTACTATTCAAGATAGAGCTACGTTTTAAAGAACTGAAACACTGTTTCTTTGTGAATTCACTTAGTTCCCATTAGCAGGCTCTTGTTGTACGTGTACTTTTCAAGATTTCTCATATTTCGTGAGCCGAATCTCAGTAACTTGGTGAATTCTTTTAGTTCCCAATAGGCCGCAATAGTAATAAGTGGATTGTTCGGGAACTAGAAAAATTTTCACGAATGGAATCAAAATTTCTAGGCGAATACAGTGAGTTTCCATTGGGAAATGCTTGTATGAGTGTGCTTTTTACGATATTTCAACATTTTTACAAACCGATCTAAGTATCATGGTGCATTCAGTAGGTTCCCAGTAGGATTCGCATGTAATAAGAGTACTATTCAAGATAGAGCAACGTTTTAACGAACTGAAACACTGTTTCTTTGTGAATTCAGTTAGTTCCCATTAGCAGGCTCTTGTAATATGTGTACATTTCAATATTTCTCATAATTTCGTGAGCCGAATCTCAGTAACTTGGTGCATTCAGTTAGTCCCCAATAGGCCGCAATAGTAATAAGTGGACTGCTCGGGATATAGAAAAATTTTCACGAATGGAATCAAAATTTCCTTGCGAATTCAGTGAGTTCCGAATGAGACATGCTTGTATGAGTGTGCCTTTCAAGATAGAGCAACATTTTACCGAACAGTGTCTAAATATCTTGGTGAATTCAGCAGGTTCACAGTAGGATTCGCATTTAATAAGACTACTATTCAAGATAGAGCAACGTTTTAACGAACTGAAACACTGTTTCTTTGTGAATTCAGTTAGTTCCCATTAGCAGGCTATTGTAATATGTGTACTTTTAAAGCTTGATCAAAATTTCGTGAGCCGAATCTCAGTAACTTGGTGAAATCACTTAGTTCCCAATAGGCCGCAATAGTAATAAGTGGACAGCTCGGGTTATAGAAAAATTTTCACGAAAGAAATCAAAATTTCTAGAGGAATTCAGTGAGTTCCCAATGGTTGTATGATTGTGCTTTGCAAGATATAGCAACATTTTAACGAACCGAATCTGAGTATCATGGTGAATTCAGGAGGTTCACTTTAGAAATCACATGTAATAAGAGTACTATTCAAGATAGAGCAACGTTTTCACGAACTGAAACACTGTTTCTTTGTGAATTCAGTTAGTTCCCATTAGCACGCTCATGTAATATGTGTACCTTTAAAGATTTATCAAAATTTCTTGAGTCGAATCTCAATAACTTGTTTAATTCTGTTAGTTACCAATCGGACGCAATAGTTATTAATAGAATTTTGGGATATAGAAAAATTTGCACAAATGTAATCAAAATTTCTAGGCGAATTCAGTGAGTTCCCAATGGTAGATGCTTTTATGGTTGTGCTTTTCAAGATATATCAACATTTTAACGAATGGAATCTATGTAATTTGGTGAATTCAGTAGGTTAACAATAGGATTTGCATGTAATAATTTTGTTACTTAAGATAGAGCAACAATTTAACGAACTGAAACACTGTTTCTTTGTGAATTCAGTTAGTTCCCATTAGCAGGCTCTTGTAACATGTGTACTTTTAAAGATATCTCATAATTTCCTGAGCCGAATCTCAGTAACTTGGTGAATTCAGTTAGTTCCCAATAGGCCGTAATAGTAATTAGTGGACTGCTCGGGATATAGAAAAATTTTCACGAATGGAATCAAAATTTCTGGGGAATTCAGTGAGTTCCGAATGGGCCATGCTTGTATGAGTTTGCTTTTCAAGATTTAGCAACACTTTATCGAACGGTTTCTAAGTATCATGGTGAATTCAGCGGATTCCCAATAGGATTCGCATGTAATAAGAGTTCTATGCAAGATAGAGCAACGTTTTAAAGAACTGAAACACTGTTTCTTTGTGAATTCAGTTAGTTCCCATTAGCAGGCTATTGTAATATGTGTACTTTTAAAGATTTCTCAAAATTTCGTGAGCCGAATCTCAGTAACTTGGTGAATTCTGTTAGTTCCCAATAGGCCGCAATAGTAATAAGTGGACAGTTCGGGGTATAGAAAAATTTTCACGAATGGAATCAAAATTTCTAGGCGAATTCAGTGAGTTCCCAATGGGACATCCTTGTATGTTGTGCTTTTCAAGATATATCAACATTTTAACGAACGGAATATAAGTATAATGGTGAATTCGGTAGGATCCCAATAGGATTCACATGTAATAAGAGTACTATTCAAGATAGAGCCACGTTTTAAAGAACTGAAACACTGTTTCTTTGTGAATTCACTTAGTTCCCATTAGCAGGCTCTTGTTGTACGTGTACTTTTCAAGATTTCTCATAATTTCGTGAGCCGAATCTCAGTAACTTGGTGAATTCTTTTAGTTCACAATAGGCCGCAATAGTAATAAGTGGATTGTTCGGGAACTAGAAAAATTTTCACGAATGGAATCAAAATTTCTAGGCGAATACAGTGAGTTTCCATTGGGAAATGCTTGTATGAGTGTGCTTTTTACGATATTTCAACATTTTTACAAACCGATCTAAGTATCATGGTGCATTCAGTAGGTTCTCAGTAGGATTCGCATGTAATAAGAGTACTATTCAAGATAGAGCAACGTTTTAACGAACTGAAACACTGTTTCTTTGTGAATTCAGTTAGTTCCCATTAGCAGGCTCTTGTAATATGTGTACATTTCAACATTTCTCATAATTTCTCAGTAACTTGGTGCATTCAGTTAGTTCCCAATAGGCCGCAATAGTAATAAGTGGACTGCTCGGGATATAGAAAAATTTTCACGAATGGAATCAAAATTTCCTTGCGAATTCAGTGAGTTCCGAATGAGACATGCTTGTATGAGTGTGCCTTTCAAGATAGAGCAACATTTTAACGAACAGTGTCTAAATATCATGGTGAACACAGCAGGTTCCCAGTAGGATTCGCATTTAATAAGACTACTATTCAAGATAGAGCAACGTTTTAACGAACTGAAACACTGTTTCTTTGTGAATTCAGTTAGTTCCCATTAGCAGGCTATTGTAATATGTGTACTTTTAAAGCTTGATCAAAATTTCGTGAGCCGAATCTCAGTAACTTGGTGAAATCACTTAGTTCCCAATAGGCCGCAATAGTAATAAGTGGACAGCTCGGGTTATACAAAAATTTTCACGAATGGAATCAAAATTTCTAGAGAAATTCAGTGAGTTCCCAATGGGACATGCTTGTATGAGTGTGCTTTTCAAGATATAGCAACCTTTTAACGAACGGAATCTGTCTTATGGTGAATTCGACAGGTTCCCAATATGATTCGCATGTAATAAGAGTACTATTCAAGAAGAGCAACGTTTTAAAGAACTGACACACTGTTTCTTTGTGAATTCAGTTAGTTACCATTAGCAGGCTCTTGTAATATGTTTACTTTTAAAGATTTCTCAATATTTCGGGAGCCAAATGTCAGTAACTTCATTACTTCAGTTAGTTCCCTTAGGCCACAATAGTAATAAGTGGACTGCCTGGGATATAGAAAAATTTTCACAAATGGAATCAAAATTTCTAGGCGAATTCAGTGAGTTCCCAATGGGACATGCTTGTATGAGTGTGCTTTTCAAGATATAGCAACATTTTAATGGACCGAATTTGAGTATCATGGTGAATTCAGGAGGTTCACTTTAGGAATCACAGGTAACAAGAGTACTATTCAAGATAGAGCAACGTTTTAACGAACTGAAACACTTTTTCTTTGTGAATTCAGTTAGTTCCCATTAGCACGCTCATGTAATATGTGTACTTTTAAAGATTTATCAAAATTACGTGAGCTGAATCTCAATAACTTGGTGAATTCAGTTAGTTCGCCATAGGCAGCAATACCAATAAGTCGAATTTCAGGATATAGAAAAATTTTCATGAATGGAATCAAAATTTCTAGGCAAATTCAATGAGTTCCCAATGGGACATCGTTGTATGTGGTGGTTTTCAAGATATAGCAACATTTTAACGAACGGAATCTAAGTATATTGGTGAATTCGGTAGGATCCCAATAGGATTCGCATGTAATAAGAGTACTATTCAAGATAGAGCAACGTTTTAACGAACTGAAACACTGTTTTTTTGTGAATTCAGTTAGTTCCCATTAGCAGGCTCTTGTAGTAGGTGTACTTTTCAAGATTTCTCATAATTTCGTCAGCCGAATCTCAGTAACTTGGTGCATTCAGTTAGTTCCCAATAGCCCGCAATAGTAATAAGTGGAGTGTTCTGGAATTAGAAAAATTTTCACAAATGGAATCAAAATTTCTAGGCGAATACAGTGAGTTCCCATTGGGACATGCTTGTATGAGTGTGCTTTTTACGATATTTCAATATTTTTACAAACCGATGTAAGTATCATGGTGTATTCAGTAGGTTCCCAGTAAGATTCGCATGTAATAAGAGTACTATTCAAGATAGAGCAACGTTTTAACAAACTGAAACACTGTTTCTTTGTGAATTCAGTTAGTTCCCATTAGCAGGCTCTTGTAATATGTGTACTTTTCAAGATTTCTCATAATTTCGTGACCCGAATCTCAGTAACTTGGTGCATTCAGTTAGTTCCCAATAGGCCGTAATAGTAATAAGTGGACTGCTCGGGTTATAGAAAAATTTTCACGAATGGAATCAAAATTTCTGGGGAATTCAGTGAGTTCCCAATGGGACCTGCTTGTATGAGTGTGCTTTTCAAGATATTGCAACATTTTATCGAACGGTATCTAAGTATCATGGTGAATTCAGCAGGTTCCCAAGAGGATTCGCATGTAATAAGAGTTCTATGCAAGATAGAGCAACGTTTTAAAGAACTGAAACACTGTTTCTTTGTGAATTCAGTTAGTTCCCATTAGCAGGCTATTGTAATATGTGTACTTTTAAAGAATTCTCAAAATTTCGTGAGCCCAATTTCAGTAACCTGGTGAATTCAGTTAGTTCCCTGTAAGCCGCAATAGTCATGAGTGGACAGTTCGGGATATAGAAAAATTTTCACGAATACAATCAAAATTTCTAGGCGATTTCAGTGAGTTCCCAATGGGACATTCTTGTATGATTTGCTTTCAAGATATAGCAACATTTTAATGAATGGAATCTGAGTATCATGGTGAATTCAGCAGGTTCACTTTAGGAATCACATGTAATAAGAGTACTATTCAAGATAGAGCAACGTTTTAACGAACTGAAACACTGTTTCTTTGTGAATTCAGTTAGTTCCCATTAGCACGACTTGTAATATGTGTACCTTTAAAGATTTATTGTGAATTCAGTTAGTTCGCCATAGGCCGCAATACCAATAAGTAGACTTTCGGGATATATAAAAATTTTCATTAATGGAATCAAAATTTCTAGGCGAATTCAGTGATTTCCGAATGGGACATGCTTGTATGAGTGTGCTTTCAAGAAAGAGCAACATTTTAACGAACAGTGTCTAAATATCATGGTGAATTCAGCAGGTTCCCAGTAGGATTCGCATTTAATAAGAATACTATTCAAGATAGAGCAACGTTTTAACGAACTGAAACACTGTTTCTTTGTGAATACAGTTAGTTCTCATTAGCAGGCTATTGTAATATGTGTACTTTTAAAGCTTGATCAAAATTTCGTGAGACGAATCTCAGTAACTTGGTGAAATCAGTTAGTTCCCAATAGGCTGCAATAGTAATAAGTGGACAGCTCGGGTTATAGAAAAATTTTCACGAATGGAATCAAAATTTCTAGAGGAATTCAGTGAGTTCCCATTGGGATATGCTTGTATGAGTGTGCTTTTCAAGATATAGCAACATTTTTCGAACGGAATATAAGTATCATTGTGAATTCAGCAAGTTCCCAATAGTATTCGCATGTAGTAAGAGTACTATTCAAGATATAGCAACGTTTTAATGAACTGAAACACTGTTTCTTTGTGAATTCAGTTAGTTCCCATTAGCAGGCTCTTGTAATATGTGTACTTTTAAAGCTTTATCACAATTTCTTGGGTCAAATCTCAATAACTTTTTTAATTCAATTAGTTACCAATCGGTCGCAATAGTTATTAATAGATTTTCGGGATATAGAAAAATTTGCACGAATGGAATCAAAATTTCTAGGCGATTTCAGTGAGTTCCCAATGGGAGATGCTTTTATGATTGTGCTTTTCAAGATATATCAACATTTTAACGAATGGAATCTATGTAACATGATGAATTCAGTAGGTTAACAATAGGATTCGCATGTAATAAGCTTGTTACTTAAGATAGAGCAACAATTTAACGAACTAAAGCACTGAATCTTTGTGAATTCAGTTAGTTCCCATTAGCAGGCTCTTGTAATATGTGTATTTTAAAGATTTCTCAGAATTTCGTGAGCCGAATCTCAGTTACTTGATGAATTCAGTTAGTTCCCATTAGGCCGCAATAGTAATAAGTGGACTGCTCGGGATATAGAAAAATTTTCACTAATGGAATCAAAATTTCTGGGGAATTCAGTGAGTTCCCTATGGGATATGCTTGTATGAGTGTGCTTTTCAAGATATAGCAACATTTATTGAACGGTTTCTAAGTATCATTGTGAATTCAGCTGGTTCCCAATAGGATTCGCATGTAATAAGAGTTCTATGCAAGATAGAGCAACGTTTTAAAGAACTGAAACACTGTTTCTTTGTGAATTCAGTTAGTCCCCATCAGCAGGTTCTTGTAATATGTGTACTTTTAAAGATTTCTCAAATGTCGTGAGCCGAATCTCAGTAACTTGGTGAATTCTGTTAGTTCCCAATAGCCCGCTATAGTAATAAGTGGACTGTTCGGGATATTGAAAAATTTTCACGAATGGAATCAAAATTTCTAGTCGAATTCATTGAGTTCCCAATGGGAAATGCTTGTATGAGTGTGCTTTTCAGGATATATCAACATTTTTACGAACGGAATCTAAGTATCTTGGTGAATTAAGTAGGTTCCTAATAGGATTCGCATGTATTAAGCTTGTTATTCAAGATAGAACAACGTTTTAACGAACTGAAACACTGTTTCTTTGTGAATTCAGTTAGTTCCCATTAGCAGGCTCTTGTAATATGTGTACTTTTATAGATTTATCAAAATATGTTGAGCCGAATCTCAGTAACTTGGTGAATTCAATTTGTTCCCAATAGGCCGCAATAGTAATAAGTGTACTTTTCGGTATATAGATAAATTTTCACGATCTGAATCGAAATTTCTAGGCAAATTTCGTGAGTTCACAATAGGATATTCTTGTGTAACTGTACTCTTCAAGTTATAGCAACATTTTCACGAACAGAATCAAAGTATCATGGTGAAATCAGTACGATTGTGCTTTTTAGGATATATCAACATTTTAACGAATGGAATCTAAGTATCATTGTGAATTCAATAGGTTCCCATTTGGATTTGCATGGAATAAGATTCCCATTGAAGATAGAGCAACGTTTTAACGACTGAAACACTTTTTCTTTGTGAATACAGTTAGTTCCCATTAGCAGGATCTTGTAATATGTGTACTTTTAAAAAATTATAATAATTTCGTGAGCCGAATCCCAGTAACTTGTTGAATTCAGTTAGTTCCAAATAGGCCGCAATAGCAATAAGTAGACTTTCGGGAATATAGAAAAATTTTCACGAATGTAATCAATATTTCTAGGCGAATTCAGTGAGTTCCCAATGGGACATGCTTGTATGACTTTGCTTTTCAATAACGAGCAACATTTTAAGAAACGGAATCTAAGTATCATGGTGAATTGTGTAGGTTCCCAATAGGATTCGCATGTAATAAGCTTGTTATTCAAGATAGAGCACCGTTTTAACGAACTGAAACACTGTTTCTTTGTGAATTCAGTTAGTTCCCAATAGCAGGCTCTTGTAATATGTGAACTTTTAAAGATTTCTCAAAATTTCGTGAGCCGAATCTCAGTTACTTTTTTAATTCAGTTAGTTCGCAAAAGACCGAAATAGTAATAAGTGGACTGTTTGGGATATAGAAAAATTTTTACGAATGGAATCAAAATTTCTAGGCGAATTCAGTGAGTTCCCAATGGGACAGGCTTGTATGAGTGTGCTTTTCAAGATATAGGAACATTTTAACGAACGGAATCTAAGTATCATGGTGAATTCAGTAGGTTCCGAATAGGATTCAGATGCAATAAGGGTACTATTCAAGATAGAGGAACATTTTAACGAACTGAAACACTCTTTCTTTTTTAATTCAGTTAGATCCCATTAGCAGGCTCTAGTCATATGTGTACTTTTAAAGATTTATCAAAATTTGGGGATCCGAATTCGAGTAAATTGGTGAATTCAGTTAGTTCCCAATAGGCCCCAATAGTAATATGCGGACGGTTCGGGTTATCGAAAATTTTTCACGAATTGAATCAAAATATCTAGGAGAATTCAATGATTTCCCAATTGGGCATGCTTGTATGAGTGTGCTTTTCAAGATATAGCAACATTTCAACGAACGGAATCTAAGTATCATGGTGAATTCAATAAGTTTCCAATAGGATCCGCATGTTATAAGGGTACTCTTCAAGATATAGCAACATTTTAATACTGAAACACTGTTTCTTTGTGAATTCAATTAGTTCCCATTAGCAGGCCTAGTCATATGTGTACTTTTAACGATTTATTAAAATTTACTGAGCCGAATCTAAGTAAATTTGTAAATTCAGTTAGTTCCCAATAGGCCGTATTAGGAATAAGTGGACTGTTTGGGACATAGAAAAATTTTCATGAATGGAATCAATATTTCCTGGCGAACTCAGTGAGGTCCCAATGGGACATGCTTGTGTGAGTGTGCTTCAAGATATAGCAACATTTTAACGAACGGTATCTAAGTATCATGGTGAATTCAGTACGTTCCCAATAGGATTCACAACTAATAAGGGTACTATTCAAGATAGGTCAACATATTAACGAACTGAGACACTGTTTCTTTGTGAATTCAGTTAGTTCCCATTAGCTGGCTCTAGTAATATGTGTACCTTTACAGATTTATCAAAATTTCGTGAGTCGAATCTAAGTAACTTGGTGAATTCAGTTAGTTCCAAATAGGCCGCAAATGTAATAAGTGGACTGTTTGGGATATAGAAAAATTTTCACGAATGGAATCAAAATTTCTAGGCGAATTCAGTGAATTCCCAATGGGACATGCTTGTGTGAGTGTGCTTTTCAGGATATAGCAACATTTTAACGAATGGAATCTAAGTATCATGGTGAATTCAGTAGATTCCAAATAGGATTCGCATGTAAGAAGGTTACTACTCAAGATAGAGCAACATTTTAACGAACTAAAACACTGTTTCTTAGATAATTCAGTTAGTTCCCATTACTAGGCTCTAGTAATATGTGTACTTTTTAAGATTTATCGATTTTCATGAGCCAAATCTAAGTAACTTGGTGAATTCAGTTATTTCCCAATAGGCCGCAAAAGTAATATTGGACTGTTCAGGATATAGAAAAGTTTTCACGAATGGAATCAAAATTTGTAGGTGAATTAAGTTAGTTCCCAATGGGACATGCATGTATGAGTATGCTTTTCAAGATACACCAATATTTTAACGAAAGGAATCTAAGTATAATGGTGAATTCAGTAGGATCCCAATAGGATTCACATGTCATAAGGGTACTATTAAAGATAGAGCAACATTTTAAGGAACTGAAACACTGTTTCTTGGGGAATTCAGTCAGTTCCAATTAACAGGCCTAGTCATATGTGTACATTTAAGGATTTATCAGAATTTCGTAAGCCGAATCTAAGTAACTTGGTGAATTCAGTTAGTTCCCTATAGGCCGCCATAATAATAAGTGGACTCTTCGGGATATAGAAAAATTTTTACGAATGGAATCAAAATTTCTAGGCGAAATCAGTGAGTTCCCAATGGGACATGCTTGTATGAGTATGCTTTTCAAGATTTAGCAACATTTTAACGAACAGAATTTAAGTATTATGGTGAATTCATTATGTTCCCAATAGGAATCGCATGTAATAAGGGTACTATTCAAGATAGAGGAACATTATAACGAACTGAAAAACTGTTTCTTTGTGCATTCAGTTAGTTCCCATTAGCAGGCTCTAGTCATATGTGTACTTTTAAAGATTTATCAAAATTTCGTGAGTCGAATCTAAGT
This sequence comes from Rattus norvegicus, assembly GCF_021556685.1. Taxonomy (NCBI): domain Eukaryota; kingdom Metazoa; phylum Chordata; class Mammalia; order Rodentia; family Muridae; genus Rattus; species Rattus norvegicus. The sequence continues at coordinate 42,318,848 of NC_141550.1, forward strand.
AACTTGGTGAATTCAGTTAGTTCCCAATAGGCCGATATACTAATGAGTGGACTGTTTGGGATATAGAAAAATTTTCACGAATAGAATCAAAATATCTAGGCGAATTCATTGAGTTCGTAATAGGACATGTTTGTATGAATGTGCTTTTCAAGATATAGCAACATTTTACGAATGGAATCTAAGTATCATGGTGAATTCAGTAGGTTTCCAAAAGGATTCGCATGTAAGAAGGGTACTATTCAAGATAGAGCAACATTTAACGAACTGAAACCCTGTTCCTTTGTGAATTCAGGCAGTTTCCATTAGCAGGCTCTGGTAATACGTGTACTTTTAAGGATTTATCAAAATTTCTTGAGCTTAATCTAAGTAACTTGGTGAATTCAGTTAGTTCTCAATAGGCCTCAATAATAATAAGTGGACTGTTTCGGATATAGAAAAATTTTCATGAATGGATAAAAAATTCTAGGCGAATCCAGTGAGTTCCCAATGGGACATGCTTGATTGAGTGTGCTTTTCTAGCTATAGCAACATTTTAAGAAACGGAATCTTAAGTATCATGGTGAATTCCGTAGGTTCCCAATAGGATTTGCATGTAATAAGGGAACTATTCAAGATAGAGGAACATTTTAACGAACTGAAACACTGTTTCTTTGTGAACTCAGTTAGTTCCCATTAGCAGGCTCTTGTCATGTGTGTACTTTTAAAGATTTATCAAAATTTCATGAGCTGAATCCAAGTAACTTGGTGAATTCAGTTAGTTCCCAATTGGCCGAATAGGAATAAGTAGACTGTTCGGGATATAGAAAAATTTTCACGGATGGAATCAAAATTTCTAGGCGAATTCAGTGAGTTCCCAATGGGACACGCTTGTATGAGTGTGCTTTACAAGATATAGCAACATTTTAACGAACGGAGTCTAAGTATCATGGTGAATTCAGTAGTTTCCCAATAGGATTCGCATGTAATACGGGGACTATTCAAGATAGAGCAACATTTTAAGGAACTGAAACACTGACTCTTTTGAATTCAATTAGTTCCCATTAGCAGGCACTTGTAATACTTGTACTTTTAAAGATTTATCAAAATTTCGTGAGCCGTATCTCAGTAACTTGGTGAATTCAGTTAGTTCTTAATAGGCCGCAATAGTACTAAGCCGACTACTCGGGATATAGAAAATTTTTCACGAATGGAAACAAAATTTGTAGGCGAATTCAGTGAGTTCCCAATGGGACATGCTTGTATGAGTGTGTTTTTCAAGATATAGCAACACTTTAACGAACGGAATCTAAGTATCATGGGGAATTCAGTAGGTTCACAATAGGATTCGTATGTAAGAAACTTGTTATTCAAGATAGAGCTAGGTTTTAACGAACTGAAACACTGTTTCTTTGTGAATTCAGTTAGTTCCCATTAGCAGGCTCTTGTAATATGTGTACTTTTAAAGATTTATCAAAATTTCTTGAGCCGAATCTCAGTAACTTCGTGAATTCAGTTAGTTCCCAATAGGCCGCAATAGTAATAAGTGGACTGTTCGAGATATAGAAAAATTTTCACGAATGGAATCAAAATATCTAGGCGACTTCAGTGAGTTCCCAATGGGACATGCTTGTATGAGTGTGCTTTTAAAGATATGGCAATATTTTAACGACCAGAAATTAAGTAGCACGGTGAATTCTGTGCGTTCCCAATAGGATTCGCATGTAATAAGGGTACTATTCAAGAGAGAACAACATTTTTACGAACTGAAACACTGTTTCTTTGTGAATTCAGTTAGCTCCCATTAGCAGGCTCTAGCAATATGTGTACATTTAAAAATCTATTAAAATTTAGTGAGCCGAATCCAAGTAACGTGGTGAATTCATTTAGTTCCCAATAGGCCGCCATAATAGTAAGTGGACTGTTCAGGATACAGAAAAATTTTCACGAATGGAATCAAAATTTCTAGGCGAATTCAGTGAGTTCCCAATGGGACATGCTTGTCTGAGTGTGATTTTCAAGGTATAGCAACATTTTAACGAATGGAATCTAAGTATCATGGTGAATGCAGTAAGTTCCCAATAGCATCCGCATGTAATAAGGATAATATTCAAGTTTCAGCAACATTTTAACGAACTGAAACACTGTTTCTTTGTGAAATCAGTTAGTTCCCACTAGTAGGCTCTAGTCATATGTGTACTTTCAATGATTTATCAACATTTCGTGAGCCGAATCTAAGTAACTTGGTGAATTCAGTTAGTTCCCAATAGGCCACAAAATAATAAGTGGACTGTGCGGGATATTGAAAAATTTTCACGAATGGAATCAAAATTTCTAGGCGAATTAAGTGTGTTCCCAATAGGACATGCTTGTATGAGTGTGCTTTTCAAGATATAGCAATATTTTAACGAAAGGGATCTAAGTATCATGGTGAATTCAGTAGGTTCCCAATAGGATTCGCATGTAATAAGGGTACTATTCAAGATACAGCAACATTTTAACGAACTGACACACTGTTTCTTTGTGAATTCAGTCAGTTTCTATTAGAAGGCTCTAGTCATATCTGTACTTTTAAAGATTTATAAGAATTTCGTGAGTCGAATCTAAGGAATTGGTGAATTCAGGTAGTTCCCAATAGGCCCTCATAATAATAAGTGGACTGTTCGAGATTGAGAAAATTTTTACTAATGGAATCAAAATTTACAGGCGAATTCAGTGAGTTCCCAATGGGACATGCGTGTATGAGTGTGCTTTTCATGAATTAGGAATATTTTAACGAACGGAATCTAAGTATCATGGTGAATTCAGTAGGTTGCCAATAAGATTCGCATGTAATAAGGGTTCTATTCAAGATATAGCAATATTTTAACGAACTGAAAACTGTTTCTTTGTGCATCCCTTAGTTCCCATTAGAAGGCTCTAGTAATATTTGTACTTTTAAAGATTTATTAAAATTTCGTGAGCCGAATCTAAGTAACTTGGTGAATTCAGTTAGTTCCCAATAGGCCGCAATAGTTATAAGTGGATTGTTCGGGATATAGAAAAATTTTCACGAATGAAATCAATATGTCTAGGTGAATTCGGTGAGTTCCCAATGGGACATGCTTATATGAGTGTGCTTTTCAAGATATAGCTACATTTTTAGGGACCAAATCTAAGTATCTTGGTGAATTCAGTATGTTCCCAGTAGGATTCGCATGTAATAAGGGTACTATTCAAGATAGAGCAACATTTTATCGAAGTGAAACACTGGTTATTTGTGAATTCACGTAGTTCCCATTAGCAGGCTCTAGTAACATGTGTACTTTTACAGATATATCAAAATATCATGAGCCGAATCTAAGTAACATGGTGAATTCAGTTAGTTCCCAATAGGCCGCAATAGTAATAAGTGGACTATTCAGGATATAGAAAGTTTTTCATGAATGGGGTCAAAATTTCTAGGCAAATTCAGTGAGTTCCCAATGGGACATGCTTGTATGAGTGTGCTTTTCAAGATATAGCAACATTTTAACGAACGGAATCTATGTATCATGGAGAATTCAGTAGGTTCACAATAGGATTCGCATGAAATAAGGGTACTATTCAAGATAGAGCATCATTTTATCGAACTGAAACACTGTTTATTTGTGAATTCACATAGTTCCCATTAGCAGGCTCTAGTAATATGTGTACTTTTAAAGATTTATCAAATTTCATGAGCCGAATCTAAGTAACTTGGTGAATTCAGTTAGTTCCCAATAGGCCGAAATAGTAATAAGTGGACTATTCAAGATATAGAAAAATTTTCACGAATGGGGACAAAATTTCTAGGCAAATTCAGTGAGTACCCAATGGGACTTGCTTGTATAAGTGTAGTCTTCAAGATATAGCAACATTTTCTTGGACTGAATCCAAGTATCATGGTGAATTCAGTAGTTTCCCAATAGTATTCAAATGTAATAAGGGTACTATCAAGATACAGCAACAGTTTAATGAACTGAAACACTGTTCCTTTGTGAATTCTGTTAGTTCCCATTAGCAGGCTCTAGTTATATGCGTACTTTTAAAGATTTATTAAAATTTTGCGTGCCGAATCTAAGTAACTTCGTGAATTCATTAGTTCCCAATAGGCCGCAATAGTAATAAGTAGACTTATCGGGAAATAAAAAAAATTTCAAGATTTGAACCGAATTGTTAGGCGAGGTCCGTGAGTTCCCAATGGGATATGAATGTATGAGTGTACTTTTCAAGATATAGCAACATTTTCAAGAAAAGAAACCCATTTTCTCGGCAATTTCACTTATTTTCCAACAGTACGTGCTAGTGTCCACAGTACTTTTGAAGAGTCAGCAGTATTCTCAAGAACAGATTCCCAGGCTCATGGCGATTTCAATTAGTTCAAATAGGACACCCTTGTATCATACTTTTCAAGATATAGTGACATTTCCATGCATGGAATCCCACTTTTTTTGGCGAATTCCCTTAATTTTCAAAAGGTCAGGTTAGAATCAATCCTAATTTTCAAGATATAGCAACTTTTTAAAGAAATGAATACCAATTTCTTTGTAAATTGATTTAATTTCCATTAGGACATTATAGGATCAAGTATACCTTTCAAGATATAGCAATATTTTGAAGAAAAGAATCCCATTTTCTCGGCAATTTCACTTATTTTCCAAGATTATGTGGTAGTATCAACAGTACTTTTTAAGACACAGTAGCATTCTCATGAACAGATACCCAGGTTCATGTCGATTTCAATTAGTCCAAATACAACACCCTTGTATCAAGCATACTTTTCAAGATGTAGCGATATTGTCACGAACTGAATCCCAGTTTCTTGGCGAATTCAGTTAGTTCCCAATAGGAGGAATCTTAAAGAATCCACTTTTCAACATATAGTAACATTGTCACAAACGGAATCCCTTTTTCTTGGCGAATTCTATTAGTTCCCAAGTGAACACGAATGAAACAATCATACTTTTCAAAATATAGCAACACTTCCATGAAGAGAATCCAAATTATGGGGCCAAGTCAGTTAGTTCCCAAAAGTACGCCGTTAGATCAACCATTCTTTTCAACATATAGCAACATTTTCATGAAAGGAATCCCAGTCCCTTGGAGATATCCCTTAGTTTTCAATAGGTCAGGCTAGAATCAAGCCTAATTTTCAAGATATAGCAACATTTTAATGAAATAAATCCCAGTTTCTATGTAAATTCATTTAGTTCCCATTAGGACACAGTAGCAACAAGTATACTTTATAAGATATAGCAATATTTTGAAGAAAAGAATCCCATTTTCTCGGCAATTTCACTTATTTTCCAACAGTATGTGCTAGTATCAACAGTACTTATTAAGATACAGTAGCATTTTCATGAACGGATTCCCAGGTTCATGGCGATTTCAAGTAGTCCAAATAGGACACCCTTGTATCAAGCATACTTTTCTAGACGTAGCGATATTTTTACGAACTGAATCCCAGTTTCTTGGCGATTCGGTTAGTCCCCAAGTGGAGGAATTTTAACGAGTACATTTTTCAAAATATATTAATATTGTCACGAAGAAAATCCCTTTTTCTCTGCAAATTCTGTTAGTTCCCCATGGAACGCGCATTAAACAATCATACTTTTCAAAATATAGCAACACTTCCATGAACAGAATCCAAGGTACATGGCCAATTCATTAGTTCCCAAAAGGACGCCGTTAGATCAAACATTCTTTTCAACATGTAGCAACATTTTCACGAAAGGAATGCCAGTTTTGGTGATTTCACTTAGTTTTCAATAGTCAGAATAGAATCAAGCCTAATTTCAAGATAAAGCAACATTTTAATTAATTGAATCCCAGTTTCTTTGTAAAATCATTTAGTTCCCAATAGTACAGAATAGTATCAAGTATACTTTTCAAGATATAGCAATATTTTCAAGAAAAGATTCCATTTTCTGGGCAATTTCACCTATTGTCCAACAGTACGTGCTCGTGTCAACACTACTTTTTAAGATACAGCAGCATTTTCATGAACAGATTCCCAGGTTCATGGCGATTTCAATTAGTCCAAATAGGACCCCCTTGTATCAAGCATACTTTTCTTGATATAGTGACATTTCTACTAATGGAATCCCAGTCTCTTGGCGATTTCACTTAGGGTTCAATAGGTCAGGCTAGAATCAAGCCTAATTTTCAAGATATAGCAACATTTTAATGAAATGAATCCCAGTTACTTTGTAAATTCATTATGTTCCCTATATGACACAATAGGATCAAGTATACTTTACAAGATATAGCGATATTTTTAAGAAAAGAATCCCACTTTCGTGGCAATTTCTCTTATTTTCCAACAGTACATGATAGGATCAACGGTAATTTTTAAGATATAGCAGCATTCTCATGAACGGATTCCCAGGTTCATGGCGATTTCAAGTAGTCCAAATAGTACACCCTTGTATCAAGCATATTTTCAAGATGTAGCAATCTTTTCAAAAACAGAATCCTATTTTCTTGGCGAATTCAGTTAGTTCCCAGTAGGAGGAATTTTAACGAGTCCACTTTTCAAGATATACTAACATTGTCACAAACGGAATCCCTTTTTCATGGCAAATTCTGTTACTTCGCAAGTGAACGCGCATGAAACAATCATACTTTTCAAAATATAGCAACACTTACAAGAACAGAATCCAAGTTACACGGCCAATTCAGTTAGTTCCCAAAAGGACGCCGTTAGATCAACCATTCTTTTCAACATATAGCAACATTTTCACGAAAGGATACCAGTTTCTTGGCGATTTCACTTAGTTTTCAATAGGTCAGGCTAGAATCAATCATAATTTTCAACATATAACAACATTTTAATGAATTGAATCCCATTTTCTTTGTAAATTCATTAAGTTCCCAATAGGACACAATAGGATCAAGTTTACTTTTCTATATATAGCAATATTTCAAGAAAAGAATCCCATTTTCTGGGCAATTTCACTTATTTTCCAACAGTACATGCTAGTACGAACAATACTTTTTAAGACACATCAGCATTCTCAAGAACGGATTCCAAGGTGCATGGCGATTTCAATTAGTCCAAATAGGACAACCTCGTATCAAGCATATTTTTCAAGATGTAGCGATATTTTCACGAACGGAATCCTAGTTTCCTAGCGAATTCATTTAGTCCCCAATGGGAGGAATTTTAACCAGTCCACTTTTCAAGATATAGTAATATTGTTATGAACGGAATCCCTTTTTCTTGGCAAATTTTGTTAGGTCCCATGTGGACGAGCATGAAACAATCATACTTATTAAAATTTAGCAACACTTCCATGAACAGAATCCAAGTTACATGGCCAATTCCGTTAGTTCCCAAAAGGACGCATTCAGATCAACCATTCTTTTCAACATATAGCAACATTTTCAAGAAAGGAATCCCAGTGTTGGCGATTTCACTTAGTTTTCAATAGGACAGACTAGTATCAAGCCTATTTTACAAGATATAGCAATAGTATCAAGCCTATTTTAATGAAATGATTCCCAGTTTCTTTGTAAATTCATTTAGTTCCCATTAGGACACAATAGCATCAAGTATACTTTTCAAAATAAAGCAATATTTACAAGAAAAGAATTCCATTTTCTGGGCAATTTCACTTATTTTCCAACAGTACGTGGTAGTATAAACAGTACTTTTTAAGACACATCAGTATTCTCATGAACGGATTCCCAGGTTCATGGCGATTTCAATTAGTCCAAATAGGACAACCTTGTATCAAGCATACTTTTCAAGATATAGCGATATTTTCACAAATGGAATCCCAATTTCTTGGCGATTTCACTTAGTTTTCAATAGGTTAGGCTTGAATCAAGCCATATTTTCAAGATATAGCAACATTTTAATGAAATGAATCCCAGTTTCTCTGTAAATTCGTTTAGTTCCCAGTAGGACACAATAGGATTAAGTATACTTTTCAAGATATAGCAATATTTTCAAGGAAAGAATCAAATTTTCTCTGCAATTTCACTTATTTTCCAACAGCACGTGCTAGTGTAAACAGTACGTTTTAAGATGCAGCAGCATTCTCATGAACGGATTCCCAGGTTCATGGTGATTTCAATTAGTCCAAATAGGACACCCTTGTATCAAACATACTTTTCAAGATATAGTGACATTTCCACGAATGGAATCCCAGTTTCCTGGCGATTTCACTTAGTTTTCAATAGGTCAGGCTTGAATCAAGCCAAATTTTCAAGATATAGCAAGATTTTAATGAAATGAATCCCAGTTTCTTTGTAAATTCCTTTAGTTCCCAATAGGACACAATAGGATTAAGTATACTTTTCAAGATATAGCAATATTTTCTAGAAAAGAATCAAATTTTCTCAGCAATATCAATTATTTTCCAACAGTAAGTGCTAGTGTTTAAAGTACGTTTTAAGTTGCAGCAGCATTCTCATGAATGGATTCCCAGGTTCATGGCGATTTCAATTAGTCCAAATAGGTCACCCTTGTATCAAGCATACTTTTCAAGAAGCAGCGATATTAACACGAATGGATTCCCAATTTCATGGCGAATTCAGTTAGTTTCCAATGGGAGGAATTTTAAGCGAGTCCACTTTTCCAGATATAGCAACATTGTCACGAACGGAACCCCTTTTTTTTTGTCAAATTCTGTTAGTTCCCAAGTGAACGCGAGGAAACAGTCATACTTTTCAAAATATACCAAAACTTCCGTGAACAGAATCCAAGTTACATGTCCAATTCAGTTCCCAAAAAGACGCATCACGTCAACCATTCTTTTAAACATATAGTAATATTTTCACGAAAGGAAGCCCAGTTTCTTGGTGATTTCACTTTGTTTTCAGTAGGTCAGGCTAGAATCAAGCCTAATTTTCAAGATATAGCAACATTTTAGTGAAATGAATCCCAGTTTCTTTGTAAATTCATTTAGTTCCCATTGGGACACGGTAGCATCAAGTATACTTTTCAAAATATAGCAATATTTTTAAGAAAAGAATCCCATTTTCTGGGCAATTTCACTTATTTTCCAACAGTACGTGCAAGTATCAACAGGACTTTTTAAGTCACATCAGCATTCTCATGAACAGATTCCCAGGTACATGTCGATTTCAATTATTCCAAATAGGACAACCTTGTATCAAGCATATTTTTCAAGATGTAGTGATATTTTTCACAAACGAAATCCCAGTTTCTTGGCGAATTCATTTAGTTCCCAATGGGAGGAATTTTAACGAGTCCACTTTCCAAGATATAGTAACATTGTTACGAACGGAATCCTCTTTTCTTGGCGAATTCTGTTAGTTTCCATGTGGACGAGCATGAAACAATCATACTTATTAAAATTTAGCAACACTTCCATGAACAGAATCCAAGGTACATGGCCAATTCAGTTAGTTCCCAAAAGGACTCATTCAGATCAACCATTCTTTTCAACAAACAGCAACATTTTCACGAAAGGAATCCCAGTCTTGGCGATTTCACTTAGTTTTCAATAGGTCAGGCTAGAATCAAGCCTAATTTTCAAGATATAGCAACATTTTAATGAAATGAATCCCAGTTTCTTTGTAAATTCATTTAGTTAACAAGAGGGCACAATAGGATTAAGTATACTTTTCAAGTGTAGCAATATTTTCAAGAAACAAATACCATTGTCTGGGCAATTTCACTTATTTTCCAACAGTACGTGCTAGTATCATCAGTATGTTTTAAGATAAAGCAGCATTCTCATGAACGGATTCCCAGGTTCATGGCGATTTCAATTAGTCCAAATAGGACACCTTTGTATCAAGCATACTTTTCAAGATGCAGCAATATTTTCACGAACGGAATACCAGTTTCTCGGCGAATTCAGTTAGTTCCCAGTAGGAAGAATTTAAACGAGTCCAGTTTTCAAGATATAATATCATGGTCACAAACGCAATTTCTTTTTCTTGGAAAAGTCTGTTAGTTCCCACGTGAAACCGCATGAAACAATCATACTTTTCAAAAAATAGCAACACTTCCATAAAAAGAATCTAAGTTACATGGCAATTCAGTTAGTTCCCAAAAGGACGCATCAGATCAACCATTCTTTTCAACATTTAGCAACATTTTCACCAAAGGAATCCCAGTTTCTTGTCGATTTCAGTTAGTTTTCAATATTCAGACTAGAATCAAGGCTTATTTTCAAGATATAGAAACATTTTAATGAAATGAATCCCAGTTTCTTTGCAAATTCTTTTAGTTCCCAATAGGACACAATAGGATCAAGTATACTTTTCAAGATATAGCAATATTTTCAAGAAAAGAATCCCATTTCTTGGTAATTTCACTTATTTTCCAACACTACGTGCTAGTATCAACACTACTTTCTAAGATATAGAAGCATTCTCATGAACGGATTCCCAGGTTCATGTCGATTTCAAATATTCCATATAGGACACTCCTGTATCAAGCATACCTTTCAAGATATAGTGACATTTCCAGGAATGGAATCCCAGTTTCTTGGCGATTTCACTTTGTTTTCAATAGTTCAGTCTAGAATCAAGTTTACTTTTCAAGATATAGCAACATTTTAATTAAATCAATCCCAGTTTCTTTGTAAATGCATTTAGTTCCGAATAGACTCAATAGAATCAAGTATACTTTTCAAGATATAGCAATATTTTCAAGAAAAGAATCGCATTTTCTGGGCATTTTCATTTATTTTCAAACACTACGTGCTATTATCAGCAGTACTTTTTAAGATACAGAAGCATTTTCATGAACAGATTCCCAGGTTCATGGCGATTTCAATTAGTCCAAATAGGACACCCTTGCATCAAGCATACCTTTCAAGATATAGTGACATTTCCAGGAATGGAATCCCAGTTTCTTGGCGATTTTACTTTGTTTTCAATAGTTCAGGCTAGATTCAAGCCTAATTTTCAAGATATAGCAACATTTTAATTAAATGAATCCCAGTTTCTTTATAAATTCATTCAGTTCCGAATAGGACTCAATTGAATCAAGTATACATTTCAAGATATAGCAATATTTTCAGGAAAAGAATCTCATTATCTGGACATTTTCACTTATTTTCCAACAGTACGAGCTAGTATCAACAGTAGTTTTAAGATACAGTCGCATTCTCATGAACAGATTCCCAGGTTCATGGCGATTTCAATTAGTCCAAATAGGACACCATTGCATCAAGCATACCTTTCAAGATATAGTGACATTTCCAGGAATGGAATCCCAGTTTCTTGGCGATTTCACTTTGTTTTCAATAGTTCAGTCTAGAATCAAGTTTACTTTTCAAGATATAGCAACATTTTAATTAAATCAATCCCAGTTTCTTTGTAAATGCATTTAGTTCCGAATAGACTCAATAGAATCAAGTATACTTTTCAAGATATAGCAATATTTTCAAGAAAAGAATCCCATTATCTGGACATTTTAACTCATTTTCCAACAGTACGTGCTAGTATCAACAGAAATTTTTCAAATACAGTCGCATTTTCATGAAGGGATTCCCAGGTTCATGGTGATTTCAAATAGTCCAAATAGGACACCCTTGCATCAAGCATACTTTTCAAGGTGTAGTGATATTAACACGAATGGAATCCCAATTTCATGGAGAATTCAGTTAGTTTCCAATGGGAGGAATTTTAACGAGTCTACTTTCCCTGATATAATAACATTGTCACAAACGGAATTCCTTTTTCTTGTGAAATTCTGTTAGTACCAAAGTGAACTCGCATGAAACAATCATACTTTTCATAATATACCAACACTTCCATGAATAGAATCCAAGTTACATGGCCAAATCAGTTAGTTCCCAATAGGACGCATCAGGTCAACGATTATTTTACATCTATAGCAATATTTTCACGAAAGGAAGCCCAGTTTCTTGGCGATTTCACTTAGTTTTCAATATTCTGGCTAGAATCAAGCCTAATTTTCAAGATATAGCAACATTTTAATGAAGTGAATCCCGGTTTATTTGTAAATTCATTTAGTTCCCAATAGGACTCAATAGGATCAAATATACTTGTCAAGTTATAGCAATATTTTCAAGAAAAGAATCGCATTTTCTGGGCATTTTCATTTATTTTCAAACACTACGTGCTATTATCAGCAGTACTTTTTAAGATACAGAAGCATTTTCATGAACAGATTCCCAGGTTCATGGCGATTTCAAGTAGTCCAAATAGGACACCATTGTATCAAGCATACCTTTTAAGATATAGTGACATTTCCAGGAATGGAATCCCAGTTACTTGGCGATTTTACTTTGTTTTCAATAGTTCAGGCTAGATTCAAGCCTAATTTTCAAGATATAGCAACATTTTAATTAAATGAATCCCAGTTTCTTTATAAATTCATTCAGTTCCGAATAGGACTCAATTGAATCAAGTATACATTTCAAGATATAGCAATATTTTCAGGAAAAGAATCTCATTATCTGGACATTTTCACTTATTTTCCAACAGTACGAGCTAGTATCAACAGTAGTTTTAAGATACAGTCGCATTCTCATGAACAGATTCCCAGGTTCATGGTGATTTCAATTAGTCCAAATAGGACACCCTTGTATCAAGCATACTTTTCAAGATGAGGCGATATTTCCAGTCATGAAATCCCAGTTTTTTGGCGATTTCACTTTGTTTTCAATAGTTCAGGCTAGAATCAGGGTAATTTTCAAGATATAGCAATATTTTAATGAAATGAATCCCAGTTTCCTTGTAAATTCATTTAGTTCCCAATAGGACTGAATAGGATCAAGTATACTTTTCAAGATATAGCAATATTTTCAAGAAAAGAATCCCATTTTCTGGGCATTTTCACTTATTTTTCAACAGTACATGCTTGTATCAATAGTACTTTTTAAGATACAGCAGCATTCTCATGAACGGTTTCCCAGCTTCATGGCGATATCAATTAGTCCAAATAGGACACCCTTGTATCAAGCATACTTTTCAAGAAGCAGCGATATTAACACGAATGGAATCCCAATTTCATGGCGAATTCAGTTAGTTTCCGATGGGAGGAATTTAACGAGTCCACTTTTCCAGATATAGTAACATTGTCACGAATGGAATACCTTTTTCTTGTCAACTTCTGTTAGTTCCCTAGTGAACGCGCATGAAACAATCATACTTTTCAAAATATACCAACACTTCCATGAAGAGATTCCAAGTTACATGGCCAATTCACTTAGTTCCCAAAAGGACGAATCAGGTCAACCATTCTTTTAAACGTACAGCAATATTTTCACGAAAGGAAGCCCAGTTTCTTGGTGATTTCACTTAGTTTTCAATAAATCAGGCTAGAATCAAGCCTAATTTTCAAGATATAGCAAAATTTTAATGAAGTGAATCCCAGTTTCTTTGTAAATTCACTTAGTTCCCAATAGGACTCAAGAGGATCAAGTGTACATGTCAAGGTATAGCAATATTTTTCAAGAAAAGAATCCCATTTTCTGGGCATTTTCACTTATTTTCCAACAGTACGTGCTGGTATCAACAGTACTTTTCAAAATACAGCAGCATTCTCATGAACGGATTCCCAGGTTCATGGTCATTTCAATTAGTCCAAATAGGACACCCTTGTATCAAGCATACATTTCAAGATGTAGCTGTATTTACACGAATGGAATCCCAGTTTCTTGGAGAATTCAGTTAGTTCCCAATGGGAGAAATTTTAACGAGTCTACTTTTCAAGTAATAGTAACATTGTCACGAACGGAATCCTTTTCCTTTTCAAATTCTATTAGTTCCCAAGTGAACACGAATGAAACAATCATACTTTTCAAAATATAGCAACACTTCCATGAACAGAATCCAAGTTACGTGGCCAATTCAGTTAGTTCCCAAAATACGCCGTTAGATCTACCATTCTTTTCAACGTATAGCAACATTTTCACGAAAGGAATCCAAGTCTCTTGGAGATATCCCTTAGTTTTCAATAGGTCAGGCTAGGATCGAGCCTAATTTTCAAGATATAGCAACATTTTAATGAAATAAATCCCAGTTTCTATGTAAATTCATTTAGTTCCCATTAGGACACAGTAGCAACAAGTATACTTTATAAGATATAGCAATATTTTGAAGAACAGAATCCCATTTTCTCGGCAATTTCACTTATTTTCCAACAGTACGTGCTAGTATCAACAGTACTTATTAAGATACAGCAGCATTTTCACGAACGGATTCCCAGGTTTATGGCGATTTCAATTAGTCCAAATAGGACACCATTGTATCAAGCATACTTTTCAAGATGTAGCGACATTTTCATGAAAGGAAAACCAGTTTCTTGGCAAATTCAGTTAGTTCCCAATAGGAGGGATTTTAACGAGTCCACTTTTGAAGATATAGTAACATTGTAACTATCAGAATCCCTTTTTCTTGGCAACTTCTGTTAGTTCCCAAGTGAACGCGCATGAAACAATCATACTTTTCAAATATAGCAACACTTCCATGAACAGATCCAAGTTACATGGCCAATATAGTTAGTGACAAAAAGAACGACGTTAGATCGACCATTCTTTCCAACATATAGCAACATTTTCACGAAAGGAATCCCAGTTTCGTGGCGATTTCACTCAGTTTTCAATAGGTCAGGCTAGAATCAAGCCTAATGTTCAAGATATAGCAACCTTTTAATGAAAGGAATCCCAGTTACTTTGAAAATTCATTTAGTTACCAGTAGGACAAAATAGGATCAAGTATACTTTTCAAGATATAGCTATATTTTTAAGAAAAAAAAATGACATTTTCTGGGCAATTTCACATATTTTCCAACATTACGTGCTAGTATCAAAAGTATTTTTTAAGATACAGCAGCATTCTCTTGAACAGATTCCAAGGTACATGGCGATTTCAATTAGTCCAAATAGGACACCATTGTATCAAGCATACTTTTCAAGATATAGTGACATTTCCACGAATGGAATCCCAGTTTTTGGCGTTTTCACTTACTTTTCAATAGGTTAGGCTAGAATCATGCTTAATTTTCAAGATATAGAAACATTTTAATGAAATGAATCCCAGTTTCTTTGTAAATTCATTTAGTTCCCAATAGGACTGAATAGGATCGAGTATGCTTTTCAAGATATAGCAATATTTTCAAGAAAAGAACCCCATTGTGTGGTCAATTTCACTTATTTTCCAAAAGTACGTGCTAGTATCAACAGGACGTTTTAAGATAGAGCAGCATTGTCATGAGCGGATTCCCAGCTTCATGGCGATTTCAATTAGTCCAAATAGGACACCCTTGTATCAAGCATACTTTTAAAGATGTAGCGACATTTTCAGGAAAGGAATACCAGTTTCTTGGCAAATTCAGTTAGTTCCCAATACGAGGAATTTACCGAGTCCACTTTTCGAGATATAATAATATTGTCAGGAACGTAATCCCTTTTTCGTGGCGAATTCTGTTATTTACCAAGTGAACCCGCATGAAACAATCATACTTTTCAAAAAATAGCAACACTTCCATAAACAGTATCTAAGTTACATGGCCAATTCAGTTAGTTCCCAAAAGGACGCATCAGATCAACCATTCTTTTCAACATATAGCAAAATTTTCACCAAAGGAATCCCAGTTTCTTGGCTATTTCACTTAGTTTTCAATATTCAGGCTAGAATCAAGCCTAATTTTCAAGATATACCAACATTTTAATAGAATGAATCTGAGTTTCTTTGTAAATTCATTTAGTTCCCAATAGGACTCAGTAGGATCAAGTATACTCTTCAAGATATAGCAATATTTTCAAGAAAAGAATCCCATTTTCTGGGCAATTTCACTTATTTTCCAACAGTACGTGCTAGTATCAACAGTACCTTCTAAGATACAGCAGCATTCTCATGAGCGGATTCCCAGCTTCATGGCGATTTCAATTAGTTCAAATAGGACACCCTTGTATCAAGCATACATTTCAAGATGTAGCTATATTTACACGAATGGATTCCCAATATCTTGGCGAATTCAGTTAGTTCCCAATGGGAGAAATTTTAACGAGTCTACTTTTCAAGATATAGTAACATTGTCATGAACAGAATCCCTTTCCTTTTCAAATTCTGTTAGTTCCCAAGTGAACACGCATGAAACAATCATATTTCAAAATATAACAACACTTCCAGGAACAGAATCCAAATTACATGGCCAATTCAGTCAGTACCCAAAAGTACGCATCAGGTCAACCATTCTTTTTATCATATAGCAAAATTTTAACGAAAGGAATCCCAGTTTCTTGGCGATTTCACTTAGGTTTCAATAGGTCAGGCTAGAATCAAGTCTAATGTTCAAGATATAGCAACATTTTAATGAAATGAATCCAAGTTTTTCTGTAAATTAATTTAGTTCCCAATAGTACACAATAGGATCAAGTATACTTTTCAGGATATAGCAATGTTTTCAAGAAAAGAATACCATTGTCTGGTCAATTTCACTTATTTTCCAACAGAACGTGCTAGTATCAACAGTATGTTTTAATATACAGCAGAATTCTCATGATCAGATTCCCAGGTTCATGACGATTTCAATTAGTCCAAATAGGACACCCTTGTATCACGCATACTTTTCAAGATGTAGTGACATTTTCATGAACGAATCCCAGTTTCTTGGCGAATTCAGTGAGTTCCTATTAGGAGGAATTTAACAAGTCCACTTTTCGAAATATTATAAAATTGTCAGGAACGTAATCCCTTTTTCGTGGCGAATCCTGTTATTTACCCAGTGAATGCGCATGAAACAATCATACTTTTCAAAATATACCAACACTTCCATAAACACAATCTAAGTTACTTGGCCAATTCGGTTAGTTCCCAAAAGGACGCATCAGGTCAACCATTCTTTTCATTATATAGCAACATTTTCACGAAAGGAATCCCAGTTTCTTGGCGAGTTCAGTTAGTTCCCAATAGGAGGAATTTTAACGAGTCCACTTTGAAGATACAGTAACATTGTAACTAGCAGAATCCCTTTTTCTTGGCAACTTCTGTTAGTTCCCAAGTGAACGCGCATGAAACAATCATACTTTTCAAAATATAGCAACACTTCCATGATCGGTCCCAAGCTACATGGCCAATAAAGTTAGTTCCCAAAAGTACGCCGTTAGATCAATCATTCTTTTCAACATATAGCAACATTTTCACGAAAGGAATCCCAGTTTCTTGGCGATTTCACTTAGTTTTCAATATTCAGGCTAGAATCAAGGCTAATTTTCAAGATATAGCAACATTTTAATTAAATGAATCCCAGCTTCTTTGTAAATTCATTTAGTTCCCAAAGGACTCAATAGGATGAAGTAAACTTTTCAAGATATAGCAATATTTTCAAGAAAAGAGTCCCATTTTCAGGGCAATTTCACTTATTTTCCAACAGTACATGCTAGTATCAACACTACTTTCTAAGATACAGAAGCATTCTCCTGAACGGATTCCCAGGTTCATGGCGATTTCAATTAGTCCAAATAGGACACCCTTGTATCAAGCATACCTTTCAAGATATAGTGACATTTCCAGGAATGGAATCCCAGTTTCTTGGCGATTTCACTTTGTTTTCAATAGTTCAGGCTAGAATCAAGCCTAATTTTCAAGATATAGCAACATTTTTCTTGAATGATTCCCAGTTTCTTTGTAAATTCATTTAGTTCCAAATAGGACTCAATAGAATCAAGTATCCTTTCAAGATATAGCAATATTTTCAAGAAAAATCCCATTATCTGGGCATTTTCACTTATTTTCCAACAGTACGTCCTGGTATCAATAGTACTTTTTAAGATACAGCAGCATTCTCATGAACGGTTTCCCAGCTTCATGGCGATTTCAATTAGTCCAAATAGGACACCCTTGTATCAAGCATACTTTTCAAGATGCAGCGATATTAACACGAATGGAATCCCAATTTCATGGCGAATTCAGTTAGTTTCCGATGGGAGGAATTTTAACGGGTCTACTTTTCCAGATATAGTAACATTGTCATGAATGGAATACCTTTTCCTTGTCAACTTCTGTTAGTTCCCTAGTGAACACGCATGAAACAATCATACTTTTCAAAATATACCAACACTTCCATGAAGAGATTCCAAGTTACATGGCCAATTCAGTTAGTTCCCAAAAGGACGCATCAGGTCAACCATTCTTTTAAACGTACAGCAATATTTTCACGAAAGGAAGCCCAGTTTCTTGGTGATTTCACTTAGTTTTCAATAAATCAGGCTAGAATCAAGCCTAATTTTCAAGATATAGCAAAATTTTAATGAAGTGAATCCCAGTTTCTTTGTAAATTCACTTAGTTCCCAATAGGACTCAAGAGGATCAAGTATACTTGTCAAGGTATAGCAATATTTTCAAGAAAAGAATCCCATTTTCTGGGCATTTTCACTTATTTTCCAACAGTACGTGCTGGTATCAACAGTACTTTTCAAAATACAGCAGCATTCTCATGAACGGATTCCCAGCTTCATGGCGATTTCAATTAGTCCATATAAGACACCCTTGTTTCAAGCATACCTCTCTCGATATAGTGACATTTCAACGAATGGAATCCCAGTTTCTTGGCGATTTCACTTTGTTTTCAATAGTTCAGGCTAGAATCAAGCCTAATTTTCAAGATATAGCAATATTTTAATGAAGTGAATCTCATTTTCTTTGTAAATACATTTAGTTCCCAGTAGGACTCAATTGGATCAAGTATACTTTTCAAGATATAGCAATATTTTCAAAAAAGATCCCATTATCTGGACATTTTCACTTATTTTCCAACAGTACGTGCTGGTATCAATAGTACTTTTTAAGATACAGCAGCATTCTCATGAATGGATTCCCAGGTTCATGGCGATTTTAATTAGTTCAAATAGGACACCCTTGTATCAAGCATACATTTCAAGATATAGTGACATTTCCGGGAATGGAATCCCAGTTTCTTGGCCTTTTCACTTTGTTTTCAATAGTTCAGGCTACAATAAAGCCTATTTTTCAAGATATAGCAACATTTTAATGAAATGAATCCCAGTTCCTTTGTACATTCATTTAGTTCCCAATCGTACACCATAGGATCAAGTATACTTTTCAAGATATAGCAATATTTTCAAGAAAAGAATCCCATTTTCTAGGCAATTTCACTAATTTTCCAACAGTACGAGCTGGTATCAACAGTACGTTTTAAGATACAGCAACATTCACATGAAAGGAATGACAGGTTCAAGGCAATTTCAATTAGTCCAAATAGGACACACTTGAATCAAGAATACTTTTAAAGATGTAGCGACATTTTCATGAACGGAATCCCAGTTTCTTGGCGAATGCTGTTAGTTCCCAATAGGAGGAATTTTAAGGAGTCCCCTTTTTGAGATATAATAACATTGTCACGAACATAATCCCTTTTCGTGGCGAATTCTGTTATTTACCAGTGAACTCGCATGAAACAATCATTCTTTCAAAAATAGCAACACTTCCATAAACAGAATCCAAGTTACATGGCCAATTCAGTTACTTCCCAAAAGGAAGCATCAGATCAACCATTCTTTTCATTATATAGCAACATATTCACGAAAGGAATCCCAGTTTCTTGGCGAGTTCAGTTAGTTCCCAAAAGGAGGAATATTAACGAGTCCACTTTTCAATATATAGTAACATTGTCACAAACAGAATCCCTTTTCCTTGGCGAATTCTGTTAATTCTAAGGTGAATGCTCAGGGAGGAATCATACTTTTCAAAATATCGCAACACTGCCAGGAACAGAATCCAAGTTACATGGCCAATTCCGTTAGTTCCCAAAAGGACGCCATCAGGTCAACCATTCTTTTCAACAAATAGCAACATTTTCACGAAAGGAATCCCAGTTTCTCAGCAATTTCACTTAGTTTTCAATAGGTTAGGCCGCAATCAAGCCTAATTTTCAAGATATAGCAACATTTTAATGAAATGAATCCCAGTTTCGTTGTAAATTCATTTAATTCCCCGTAGGACACAATAGGATCAAGTATGCTTTTCAAAATATAGCAATATTTTCAAGAAAAGATTCCCATTTTCCTGGCAATTTCACGTATTTTCCAACAGTACATGCTAGTATCAACAGTACTTTTTAAGATACAGCAGCATTCTCATGAACGGATTCCCAGGTTCATAGCGATTTCAATTAGTCCAAATAGGAAACCCTTGAATCAAATATACTTTTCACGATGTAGCAATATTTTGACAAACGGATTCCCTATTTCTTTCCGTATTCGGTTAGTTCCTAATAGGAATTTTAACGAGTCCACTTTTCAAGATATAGTAACATTGTCACAAAGGAATCCCTTTTTCTTGGCGAATTCTGTTAATTCCCAAGTGGACGAGCATGGAGCAGGCATACTTTTCAAAATATCGCAACGCTTCCATGAACAGAATCCAAGTTACATGGCCAATTCAGAGAGGTCCCACAAGAACGCCATCAGATCAAACATTCTTTCCAACATATAGCAACATTTTCACGAAAGGAGCCCAGTTTCTTAGTGATTTCACTTAGTTTTCAATAGGTCAGGCTAGAATCAAGCCTAATTTTGAAGATATAGCAACATTTTAATGAAATGAATCCCATTTTCTTTGTAAATTCATTTAGTTCCCAATAGGACACAAAAGGATCAAGTATTGCTATATCTTGCTTTTCAAGATATAGCAATATTTTCAAGAAAAGAATCCAATTTTGTGGGCAATTTCACTTATTTTCCAACAGTACATGCTTATATCAACAGTACTTTTAAGATTCAGCAGCATTCTCATGAACGGATTCCCAGGTTCATGTCGACTTCAATTAGTTCAAAGGACACCGTTGTATCAAGCATACTTTTCAAGATGTAGCGATATTTTCACGAATGTTATGCCAGTCTCCTGGCAAATTCAGTTAATTCCCAATAGGAGGAATTTTAACGAGTCCATTTTTCAAGATATAGTAACACTGTCATGGACGGAATCCCTTTTTCTTGGTGAATTCTGTTACTTCCCAAGTGAATGCACATGGAACAATCATACTTTTCAAAATGTAGCAACACTTCCATGAACAGAATCCAAGTTACATGGCCAATTCAGAAAATTTCCAAAAGGACGCCGTCAGATCTACCATTCTTTTCAACATACAGCAACAAATTCACGAAAGGAATTCCAGTTTCTTGGCGATTTCACTAGTTTTCAATTGGTCAGGCAAGAATCAAGCCTAATTTTCAAGATATAGCAGCATTTAATGAACGGAATCCCAGTTTCTTTGTAAATTCATTTAGTTCTCCGTAGGACACAATAGGATCAAGTATACTTTTCAAGGTATAGCAATATTTTCAAGAAAAGAATCCCATTTTCTGTGCAATTTCACTTATTTTCCAACAGTACGTGCTACTATCAACAGTACATTTTAAGGTACAGTAGCATGTCATGAACGGATTCCCAGGTTCATGGCGATTTCAATTACTCCAATTAGGACACACTTGACTAAGGCATACTTTTCAAAATGTAGTGATATTTTCACAAATGGAATCCCATGTTCTTGGTGAATTCAGTTAGTTCCCAATAGGAGGAATTTTAATGAGTCCACTTTTCAAGATATAGTAACATTGTCATGAATGGAATCCCTTTTTCTTGGCGAATTATGTTACTTCCGAAGTGGACACGCATGGAACAATCATACTTTTCAAAATATAGCAAAACTGCCATGAATAGAACCAAGTTACATGGCCAATTCAGATAGTTCCCAAAAGGACGCCGTCAGATCAGCCATTCTTTTCAACATATGGCAATATTTTAACGAACAGAATCCAAGGTTCTTAGCGATTTCACTTAGTTTTCAATAGGTCAGGCTAGAATCAAGCCTAATTTTCAAGATATAGCAATATTTAATGAATTGAATCCCAGTTTCCTTGTAATTTCATTTAGTTCCCAGTAGACACAATAGCATCAAGTATACTTTTCAAGACATAGCAATGTTTTCAAGAAAAGAATCCCATTTTCTGTGTAAATTCACTTATTTTCCAACAGTACATGCTAGTATCAACAGTACTTTTTAAGGTACAGCAGCATTCTCATGAACGGATTCCCAGGTTCATGGTGATTTCAATTAGTCCAAAGGACACCCTTGTATCAAGCATACTTTTCAAGATGTAGCGATATTTTCACGAATGGAATACCAGTCGCTTGGCGAATTAAGTTAGTTCCCATTAGGAGGAATTTTAACGAGTCCACTTTACAAGATACAGTAACATTGTCACGAACGGAATCCCTTTTTCTTGGCGAATTCTGTTAATTCCCAAGTGGACGCGCATGTACCAACCATATATTTCAAAATATAGCAACACTTCCATGAACAGAATCCAAGTTACCTGGCCATCAGTTAGTTCCCCAAAGGACGCCGTGAGATCAACATTCTTTTCAACATATAGCAACATTTTCACGAAAGGAATCCCAGTTTCATGGCGATTTCACTTAGTTTTCAATAGGTCAGGCTAGAATCAAGCCTAATTTTCAAGATATAGCAACATTTTACTGAAATGAGTCCCAGTTTCTTTGTAAATGCATTTAGTTCCCAATAGGACACAATAGGATGAAGTATGCTTGTCAAGATATAGCAATATTTTCAAGAAAAGAATCCATTTTCTGGGCAATTTCACTTATTTTCCAACAGTACGTGCTACTGTAACCAGTAAGTTTTAAGAAACAACAGCATTCTCATGAACGGATTCCCAGGTTCATGGCGATTTCAATTAGTCCAAATAGGACACCCTTGAATCAAGCATACTTTTCAAGATGTAGCGGTATTTTCACGAACTGATTCCCTGTTTCTTTCCGTATTCGGTTAGTTCCCAATAGGAGGAATTTTAAGGAGTCCACTTTTCAAGATATAGTAACATTTTCACGAAAGGAATCCCTTTTTCTCGGTGAATTCTGTTAATTCCCAGCGGTCGCGCATGGAACAATAGTACTTTTCAAAATATAGCAACACTTCCATGAACAGAATCCAAGTTACATGGCCAATTCAGATAATTCCCAAAAGGACGCCGTCAGATCTACCATTCTTTTCAACATATAGCAACATTTTCACGAAAGGAATCCCAGTTTCTTGCCGATTTCACTTAGTTTTCAATAGGTTAGGCTAGAATCAAGCCTAATTTTCAAGATATAGCAACATTTTAATGAAATGAATCCCAGTTTCTTTGTAAATTCATGTAGTTCCCTGTAGGACACAATAGGATCAAGTATACTTTTGAAGATATAGCAATATTTTCAAGAAAAGAATCCAATTTTCTGCGTAATTTCACTTATTTACCAACAGTACATGCTAGTATCAACAGTACATTTTAAATACACCAGCATTCTCATGAACGGATTCCCAGGTTCATTAGCAATTTCAATTAGGCCAAAGGACACCTTTGTATCAAGCATACTTTTCAAGATGTAGTGATATTTTCATGAACAGAATCCCAGTGTCTAGGGGAATTCAGTTAGTTCCCAATAGGATGAATTTTATTGAGTCCACTTTTCAAGATATAGTAACATTGTCATGAACGGAATCCCTTTTTCTTGTTGAATTCTGTTAGTTCCCAAGTGAAAGCGCATGGAACAATTATATTTTTCAAAATATAGCAACACTCCATGAACAGAATCCAAGTTACATGTCCAATTCAGTTAGTTCCCAAAAGGACGCCATCAGATCAACCATTCTATTCAACATATAACAACATTTTCACGAAAGGAATCCCAGTTTCTTGGCGATTTCACTTAGTGTTCAGTAGGTCAGGCTAGAATCAATCCTAATTTTCAAGATATAGCAACATTTTAATGAAATGAATCCCAGTTTCTTTGTAAATTCATTTAGCTCTCAATAGGACACAATAGGATCTAGTATACTTTCCAAGATATAGGAATATTTTCAAGAAAAGTATCCCATATTCTGGGCAATTTCACTTATTTTCGAAAAGTACGTGCTACTACCAAAAGTACGTTTTAAGAAACAGCAGCATTCTCTTGAACGGATTCCCAGTTTCATGGCGATTTCAATTACTCCAGATAGGACACCCTTGTATCAAGCATACTTTTCAAGATGTAGCGATATTTTCACGAACGGAATACAGGTTTCTTGGTGAATTCAGTTAGTTCCCAAAAGGAGGAATTTTAACGAGTCCACTTTTGAAGATAGAGTAACATTGTCAGGAACGGAATCCCTTTTTCTTGGCGAATTCTGTTAATTCCCAAGCGGATCGGAATGGAACAATCATACTTTTCAAAATATAGCAACACGTCCATGAATAGAATCCAAATTACATGCACAATTCAGTTACTTCCCAAAAGGGTGCCATCAGATCAACCATTCTTTTCAACATATAGCAACATTTTCACGAAAGGAATCCCAGTTTCTTGCCGATTTCACTTAGTTTTCAGTAATTCAGGCTAGAATCAAGCCTAATTTTAAAGATATAGCAAAATTTTAATGAAATGAATCCCACTTTCTTTGCAAATTCATTTAGTTCCCATTAGGACACAATAGGATCAAGTATACTTTTCAAGATATAGCGATATTTTCAAGAAAAGAATCCCATTTTCTGGGTAAATTCACTTATTTTCCAACAGTACATGCTAGTATCAACAGTACTTTTTAAGATACAGCAGAATTCTCATGAACGGATTCCCAGGTTCATGGCGATTTAAATTAGTCCAAATAGGGCACCCGTGTATCAAGCATTCCTTTCAAGATGTAGCGATATTTTCAAAAGAGAATCCCAATTGCTTGGGGAATTCAGTTAGTTCTCAATAGGAGGAATGTTAACGAGTCCACTTTTCAAGATATAGTAACGTTGTCACGAACGGAATCCCTTTTTCTTGGCGAATTCTGTTAATTCCCAAGTGGACGTGCATGGAACAATCATACTCTTCAAAATATAGCAGCACTTACATGAACAGAAACCAAGTTACATGGCCAATTCAGTTAGTTCCCAAAAGGATGCCATCAGATCAACCATTCTTTTCAACTTATAGCAACATTTTCACGAAAGGAATCCCAGATTCTTGCCTATTTCACTTAGTTTTCTATAGGCCAGGCTAGAATCAAGCCTAATTTTCAAGATATAGCAACATTTTAATGAAAGAAATCCCAGTTTCTTTGTAATTCATTTAATTCTCAATAGGACACAATAGGATCTACTATACTCTCCAAGATATAGCAGTATTTTCAAGAAAAGAATTCCATTTTCTGGGCAATTTCACTTATTTTCCAACAGTACGTGCTACTATCAAGAGTACGTTTTAAGATATAGCAGCGTTCTCATGAACGGATTCCCTGGTTCATGGCGATTTCAATTAGTCCAAATAGGACACCCTTGATCAAGCATACTTTTCAAGATGTAGCGATATTTTCACGAACGGAATCCCAGTTGCTTGGCGAATTCAGTTAGTTCCCAATAGGAGGAATGTTAACGAGTCAACTTTTCAAGATATAGTAACATTGTAATGAACGGAATCCCTTTTTCTTGGTGAATTCTGTTACTTCCCAAGTGGACACGCATGGAACAATCATACTTTTCAAAATATAGCAACACTTCCATGAACAGAATCCAAGTTACTTGGCCAATTCATATTGGTCCCAAAAGCATGCCGTCAGATCAACCATTCTCTTCAACAAATAGCATCATTTTCACAAAAGGAATCCCAGTTTCTTAGCGATTTCACTAAGTTTTCAATTCGTTAGGCTAGATTCAAGCCTAATTTTCAAGATATAGCATCATTTTAATGAAATGAATCCCAGTCTTTGTAAATTCATTTAGTTCCCAGTAGACACAATAGGATCTGGTATACTTTTCAAGATATGGCAATATTATCAAGAAAAGAATCCCACTTTTTGGGCAATTTCACTTATTTTCCAACAGTCCGTGCTAGTATCAACAGTATGTTTTAAGATACAGCAGCAATCTCGTGAACGGATTCCCAGGTACATCGCGATTTCAATTAGTCCAAATAGGACACCCTTGAATCAAGCATACTTTTCAAGATGTAGCGATATTTTCACGAACGGAATCCCAGTTGCTTGGCGAATTTAGTTAGTTCCCAATAGGAGGAATTTTAACAAGTCCACTTTTCAAGATATAGTAACATTGTCACGAACGGAATCCCAGTTTCTTGGCGAATACAGTTAGTTCCCTGTAGGAGGAATTTTAACGAGTCCACTTTTGAAGATATCGTAACATTGTCACAAACGGTCCCTTTTTCTTGGCGAAATCTGTTAGCTCCCATGTGGAGGCGCATGAAACCATCATACTTTTCGAAATATAGCAACACTTCCATGAACAGAATCCAAGTTACATGGCCAATTCAGGTAGTTCCCAGAAGAACGCAGTCAGAGCAATCATTAATTTCAACATATAGCAACATTTTCACGAAAGGAATCCTAGTTTCTTGGCAATTTCACTCAGTTTTCAATAGGTGAGGCTAGAATCAAGCCTAATTTTCAAGATATAGCAACATTTTACTGAATTGAATCCCAGTTTCTTTGTAAATTCATTTAGTTCCCAATAGGACACAGTAGGATCAATTATACTTTTCAAGATATAGCGATATTTTCAAGAAAAGAATCCCATTTTCTGTGCAATTTCACTTACATTCCAACAGTACATGCTAGTTTCAACTTAGATTTTTAAGACACAGCAGCATTCTCATGAACGGATTCCCAGGTTCATGGCGATTTCAACTAATCCATATAGGACACCCTTGAATCAAGCATACTTTTCAAGATGTAGCGATATTTTCACGAACTGATTCCCACTTTCTTGGCGATTTCAGTCAGTTCGCCATACGAGGAATTTTAACGATTCCACTTTTCAAGATATAGTAACATTGTCACGAACGGATCCCTTTTTCTTGGCGAATTCTCTTAGTTCCCATGTGGACGCGCATGGAACAATCATACTTTTCAAAATAGCAACACTTTCATGAACAGAATCCAAGTTACATGTCTAATTCAGTTAGTTCCCAAAAGAACACCGTCAGATCAACCATTCTTTTCAACATATAGCAACATTTTCATGAAAAGAATCCCAGTTTCTTGGCTATTTCACTTAGTTTTGAATAGGTTTGGCTAGAATTAAGCCTAATTTTCAAGATATAGCAACATTTTAGTGAAATGAATCCCAGTTTCATTCTAAATTTATTTAGTTCCCAATAGGACAGAATAGGATCAAGTATACTTTTCAAGATATAGCGATATTTTCAAAAAAAGAATACCATTTTCTGGGCAATTTTACGTATTTTCCAACAGTACGTGCTAGTATCAACAGTAAGTTTTAAGATACAGCCGCATTCTCATGAACGGATTCCCAGCTTCATGGCGATTTCAATTACCCCAAATAGGACACCCTTGAATCAAGCATACTTTTCAAGATGTAGCGATGTTTTCACGAACGGAATCCCAGTTTTTTGTCGAATTCAGTTAGTTCCCAATAGGAGGAATTTTAACGAGTCCACTTTTCAAGATATAGTAACATTGTCACGAACAGAATCCCTTTTTCTTGCATATTCTCTTAGCTCCCATGTGAACGCCCATGAAACAATCATACTTTTCAAAATATAGCAACTCTTCCATGAACAGAATTCAAGTTACATGTCCAATTCACTTAGTTCCCAAATGGGAGCCATCAGATCAACCATTCTTTTCAACATATAGCAATATTTTCACGAAAGGAATCCCAGTTTCTTGGCGATTTCACTTAGTTTTCAATAGGTCAGGCTAGAATCAAGCCTAATTTTCAAGATGTAGCAACATTTTAATGAACTGTATCCCAGTTTCGTTATAAATTCATCTAGTGCCCAATATGATACAATAGGATCTAGTATATTTTTCAAGATATAGGAATATTTTCAAGAAAAGTGTCCCATGTTCTGGGCAATTTCACTTATTTTCCAACAGTACATGCTAGTATCTACAGTACTTTTAAAGATACAACAGCATGCTCATGAACAGATTCACATGTCCATAGCGATTTCAATTAATCCAAATGGGACATGGTTGTTTCAAGCCTACTTTTCAAGAGGTAGCGATATTTTCACGAATGGAATCCCAGTTTCTTGGCGAATTCAGTTACTTCCCAATAGGAGGAATTTTAACGAGTCCATTTTTCAAGATATAGTACCATTGTCACGAACCGAATCCCTTTTCCTTGGCGAATTCTCTTTGTTTCCAAGTGGACGCGCATGGAACAATCATACTTTTCAAAATATCGCAACACTTCCATGAACAGAATCCAAGTTACATGGCCAATTAAGTTAGTTCCCAAAAGGACGAGGTCAGATCAACCATTCTTTTCAACATATAGCAACATTTTCACGAACGGAATCCCAGTTTCTTGGCAATTTCACTTAGTTTTCTATAGGTCAGGCTAGAATATTTCCCTGCCCATATGTTGAGAATTATGGCATCTACAAAGGAGTCCTGCTTTGAAAAAAGAGAATTCAATTAGAAATAGCATCTCCTTTGGCAAAAATTTGCCCTTCCTATATCTTGAAAACTACTCCTGCTTCAAGTTAGTCCCATGTGGAACGAGGAGAATTCGTTTAGAAACTGCACCTCCTTTCGCGAAAATATTCCCTGTCTATATCTTCATAACTACGCCTCCTACAAAGTTGTTCCCATTTGGATCAAAGAGAATTTGCTTAGAAACTGCAGCTCCATTCATAAAAACTTGCCCTGCCTGTATCTTGAAAATGACGCCTTCTAGAAGTGAGTCCCGCTTGGAACGGAAAGAATTCGCTTAGAAACTGCAGCTCCATTTGTTGAAACTTGCCCTGCCTCTATCTTGCAAACTTCGCCTGCTACAAGTGGTTCCCATTGGAATGAGGAGAATACACTTAGAACCTGCAGCTCCATTGGTAAAATTTGCTCTGCCTATATCTTGACATCTACGACTACTACAAGAGAGTCCCGCTTGGAACCAAGAGAATTCGCTTAGAAACTGCATCTCCATCCGGGAAACCTTTCCCTGCCCATATGTTGGGAACTATGCCCCCTACAAGTGAGTCCTGCTTTGAAAACAGAGAATTTGATTTGAAATAGCATCTCAAACTGGCAGATCCCTGCCCGCAGCAGCTCTCTGCTCCCAAACCCTGTGGGAGAGAGCCCTCACCGCCTGGACAGGTGGGCACTCCTGAGACTGCAGAGCGGAAGAGACCACCAACAATGCCCACCCCTGCCCACATCCCTGGCCCAAGAGGAAACTGTATACAGCCTCTGGGTTCCCTTGGACAAGGGCACAGCAGCAGCGGGTCCCCTGTGTCTGAGACACCGCCAGAACCGAAAGGGACCGACTGGATAAACAGTTCTCTGCACCCAAATCCCGTGGGAGGGAGAGCTAAACCTTCAGAGAGGCAAACATGCCTGGGAAACCAGAAGAGACTGCACTCTGCACATATCTCTGACGCCAGAGGAAAACACCAAATGCCATCTGGAACCCTGGTGCACGGAAGCTCCCAGAAACGGCAGCGCAGATCTTCCTGGTTGCTGCCACTGCGCAGAGCTCGTAGGCAGCACCCCACGAGCAAACTTGAGCCTCGGAACCACAGGTAAGACCAACTTTTCTGATGCAAGTGACCTGCCTGGTGAACTCAAGACACAGGCCCACAGGAACAGCTGAAGACTTGTAGAGAGGAAAGACTACACGCCTGAAGGCAGAACACTCTGTCCCCGTAACTGGCTGAAAGAAAACAGGAAAACAGGTCTACAGCACTCCTGACACACAGGCTTATAGGACAGTCTAGCCACTGTCAGAAATAGCAGAACAAAGTAACACTAGAGATAATCTGATGGCGAGAGGCAAGCGCAGGGACCCAAGCAACAGAAACCAAGACTACATGGCATCAACAGAGCCCAATTCTCCCACCAAAGCAAACACGGAATATCCAAACACACCAGAAAAGCAAGATCTAGTTTCAAAATCATATTTGATTATGATGCTGGAGGAATTCAAGAAAGACATGAAGAACTCCCTTAGAGAAAAAGTAGAAGCCTACAAAGAGGAATCGCAAAAATCCCTGAAATAATTCCAGGAAAACATAAATAAACAAGTAGAAGCCGATAGAGAAGAGTCACAAAAATCCCTGAGAGAATTCCAGGAAAACACAATCAAACAGTAGAAGGAATTAAAAATGTAAATAGAAGCAATCAAGAAAGAACACATGGAAATAACCCTGGATATAGAAAACCAAAAGAAGAGACAAGGAGCTGTAGATATGAGCTTCACTGACAGAATACAAGAGATGGAAGAGAGAATCTCAGTAGCAGAAGATTCCATAGAAATCATTGACTCAACTGTCAAAGATAATGTAAAGCAGAAAAAGCTACTGATCCAAAACATACAGGAAATCCAGGACTCAATGAGAATACCAAACCTAAGGATAATAGGTATAGAAGAGAGTGAAGACTCCCAGCTCAAAGGACCAGTAAATATCTTCAACAAAATCATTGAAGAAAACTTCCCTTACCTAAAAAAGAGATACCCATAGGCATACAAGAAGCCTACAGAACTCTAAATAGCTTGGACCAGAAAAGAAACACCTCCCGTCACATAATAGTCAAAACATCAAACACACAAAATAAAGAAAGAATATTAAAAGTAGTAAGGGAAAAAGGTCAAGTAACATATAAAGGCAGACCTATCAGAATCACACCAGACTTTTCGCCAGAAACTATGAAAGCCAGAAGATCCTGGACAGATGTCATACAGACTCTAAGAGAACACAAATGCCAGCCCAGGTTACTGTATCCTGCAAAACTCTCAATTAACATAGATGGAGAAACCAAGATATTCCATGACAAAACCAAATTTACACAATATCTTTCTACAAATCCAGCACTACAAAGGATAATAAATGGTAAAGCCCAACATAAGGAGGCAATGTATACCCTAGAAGAAGCAAGAAACTAATCGTCTTGGCAATAAAACAACGAGTAGAAAAGCACAAAAACATAACCTCATATCCAAATATGAATATAACAGGAAGCAATAATCACTATTCCTTAATATCTCTCAACATCAATGGCCTCAACTCCCCAATAAAAAGACATAGATTAACAAACTGGATACGCAACGAGGACCCTACATTCTGCTGCCTACAGGAAACACACCTCAGAGACAAAGACAGACACTACCTCATAGTGAAAGGCAGGAAAACAAATTTCCAAGCAAATAGTCGGAAGAAGCAAGCTGGAGTAGCCATTCTAATGTCAAATAAAATCAATTTTCAACTAAAAGTCATCAAAAAAGATAAGGACGGACACTTCATATTCATCAAAGGAAAAATCCACCAAGATGAACTCTCAATCCTAAATATCTATGCCCCAAATACAAGGGCACCTACATACGTAAAAGAAACCTTACTAAAGCTCAAAACACACATTGCACCTCACACAATAATAGTAGGAGATTTCAATACCCCACTCTCATCAATGGACAGATCATGGAAACAGAAATTAAACAAAGACGTAGACAGACTAAGAGAAGTCATGAGCCAAATGGACTTAACAGATATTTATAGGAGATTCTGTCCTACACCAAAAGGATATACCTTCTTCTCAGCTCCTCGTGGTATTTTCTCCAAAATTGACCATACAATTGGTCAAAAAACGGGCCTCAACAGGTACAGAATGTTAGAAATAATCCCATGCGTGCTATCGGACCACCACAGCCTAAAACTGGTCTTCAATAATAATAAGGGAAGAACGTCCACATACACGTGGAAATTGAACAATGCTCTACTCAATGATAACCTGGTCAAGGAAGAAATAAAGAAAGAAATTAAAGACTTTTTAGAATTTAATGAAAATGAAGGTACAACATACCCAAATGTATGGGACACAATGAAAGCTGTGCTAAGAGGAAAACTCATAGCTCTGAGTGACTGCAGAAAGAAACAGGAAAGATCATATGTCAGCAGCTTGACAGCACACCTAAAAGCTCTAGAACAAAAAGAAGCAGATACACCCAGAAGGAGTAGAAGGCAGGAAATAATCAAACTCAGAGCTGAAATCAACCAAGTAGAAACAAAAGGGACCATAGAAAGATTCAACAGAACCAAAAGTTGGTTCTTTGAGAAAATCAACAAGATAGATAAACCCTTAGCCAGACTAATGAGAGGACACAGAGAGTGTGTCCAAATTAACAAAATCATAAATGAAAGGGAGACATAACTACAGATTCAGAGGAAACTCAAAGACTCATCAGATCATACTATGAAAGCCTATATTCAACAAAACTTGAAAATCTGCAGGAAATGGACAATTTCCTAGACAGATACAAGGTACCGAAGTTAAATCCGGAACAGATAAACCAGTTAAACAACCCCATAACTCCTAAGGAAATAGAAGCAGTCATTAAAGGTCTCCCAACCAAAAAGAGCCCAGGTCCAGACGGGTTTAGTGCAGAATTCTATCAGCCCTTCATAGAAGACCTCATACCAATATTATCCAAACTATTCCACAAAATTGAAACAGATGGAGCACTACCGAATTCCTTCTATGAAGCCACAATTATTCTTATACCTAAATCACACAAAGACCCAACAAAGAAAGAGAACTTCAGATCAATTTCCCTTATGAATATCGATGCAAAAATACTCAATAAAATTCTTGGAAACCGAATCCAAGAGCACATCAAAACAATCATCCACCATGATCAAGTAGGCTTCATCCCAAGCATGAAGGGATGGTTTAATATATGGAAAACCATCAATGTAATCCATTATATAAACAAACTGAAAGAACAAAACCACATGATTATTTCATTAGATGCTGAGAAAGCCTTTGACAAAATTCAACACCCCTTCATGATAAAAGTCCTGGAAAGAATTGGAATTCAAGGCCCATACCTAAACATAGTAAAAGCCATATACAGCAAACCAGTTGCTAACATTAAACTAAATGGAGAGAAACTTGAAGCAATCCCACTAAAATCAGGGACTAGACAAGGCTGCCCACTCTCTCCCTACTTATTCAATATAGTTCTTGAAGTTCTAGCCAGAGCAATCAGACAACAAAAGGAGGTCAAGTGGATACAGATCGGAAAAGAAGAAGTCAAAATATCACTATTTGCAGATGATATGATAGTATATTTAAGTGATCCCAAAAGCTCAACCAGAGAAATAATAAAGCTGATAAACAACTTCAGCAAAGTGGCTGGGTATAAAATTAACTCAAATAAATCAGTAGCCTTTCTCTACACAAAAGAGAAACAAACCAAGAAAGAAATTAGGGATACGACACCCTTCATAATAGACCCAAATAATATAAAGTGCCTCGGTGTGTGACTTTAACCTAGCAAGTAAAAGATTTGTACAATAAGAACTTCAAGGCTCTGAAGAAAGAAATTGAAGAAGACCTCAGAAGATGGAAAGATCTCCCATGCTCATGGATTGGCAGGATTCATATAGTAAAAATGGCCATTTTGCCAAAAAGGATCTACAGATTCAGTGCAATCCCCCATCAAAATACCAATCCAATTCTTCAAAGAGCTAGACATAACAATTTGCAAATTCATCTGGAATAACAAAAAACTATCTAAAACTAAAACTATCCTCAACAATAAAAGGACTTCTGGGGGAATCACTATCCCTGAACTCAAGCAGTATTACAGAGCAATAGTGATAAAAACTGCATACTATTGGTACAGAGACAGACAGATAAACCAATGGAACATAATAGAAGACCCAGAAATGAACCCACACACCTATGAGCACTTGATTTTTGACAAAGGAGCCAAAACCATCAAATGGAAAAATGATAGCATTTTCAGCAAATGGTGCTGGTTCAACTGGAGGTCAACATGTAGAAGAATGCAGATCGATCCATGCTTATCACCCTGTACAAAGCTTAAGTCCAAGTGGATCAAGGACCTCCACATCAAACCAGATACACTCAAACTAATAGAAGAAAAACTAGGGAAGCATCTGGAACACATGGGCACTGGAAAAAATTTCCTGAACAAAACACCAATGGCTTATGCTCTAAGATCAAGAATCGACAAATGGGATCTCATAAAACTGCAAAGCTTCTGTAAGGCAAAGGACACTGTGCTTTGGACAAAACGGCAACCAACAGATTGGGAAAAGATCTTTATCAATCCTACAACAGATAAAGGCCTTATATCCAAAATATACAAAGAACTCAAGAAGTTAGACCGCAGGGAGACAAATAACCCTATTATAAAATGGGGTTCAGAGCTAAACAAAGAATTCACAGCTGAGGAATGCCGAATGGCTGAGAAACACCTAAAGAAATGTTCAACATCTTTAGTCATAAGGGAAATGCAAATCAAAACAACCCTGAGATTTCACCTCACAACAGTGAGAATGGCTAAGATCAAAAACTCAGGTGACAGCAGATGCTGGCGCGGATGCGGAGAAAGAGGAACACTCCTCCATTGTTGGTGGGCTTGCAGACTGGTACAACCATTCTGGAAATCAGTCTGGAGGTTCCTCAGAAAATTGGACATTGAACTACCTGAGGACCCAGCTATACCTCTCTTGGGCATATACCCAAAAGATGCCCCAACATATAACAAAGACACGTGCTCCACTATGTTCATAGCAGCCTTATTTATAATAGCCAGAAGCTGAAAAGAACACAGATGCCCCTCAACAGAGGAATGGGTACAGAAAATGTGGTACATCTACACTATGAAATATTACTCAGCTATCCAAAACAATGACTTTATGAAATTCGTAGGCAAATGGTTGGAATTGGAAAATATCATCCTGAGTGAGGTAACCCAATCACAGAAAAACACACATGGTATGCACTCATTGATAAGTGGCTATTAGCTCGAATGCTTGAATTACCCTAGATGCCTAGAACACATGATACTCAAGACGGATGATCACAATGTGAATGCTTCACTCCTTCTTTAAAAGGGGAATAAGAATACCTGTGGCAGGAATAGAGAGGCAAAGATTAAAACAGAGACGGAAGGAACACCCATTCAGAGCCTGCCCCACATGTGGCCCACACATATACAGTCATCCAATTTGACAAGATAGATGAAGCAAAGAAGTGCAGGTTGACAGGAGCCCGATGTAGATTGCTCCTGAGAGACACAGCCAGAACACAGCAAATACAGAGGCGAATGCCAGCAGCAAACCACTGAACTGAGAATAGGACCCCCGTTGAAGGAATCAGAGAAAGAACTGGAAGAGCTTCAAGGGGCTCGAGACCCCATATGTAAAACAATGCCAAGCAACCCGAGCTTCCAGGGACTAAGCCACTACTTAAAGACTATACATGAACTCACCGTGGACTCTGACCTCATAGGTAGCAATGAATATCCTAGTAAGAGCACCAGTGGAAGGGGAAGCTCTGGGTCCTGCTAAGACTGAACCCCCAGTGAACTAGATTGTTGGGGGGAGGGCGGCAATGGGGGGAGGATTGGGAGGGGAACACCCATAAGGAAGGGGAGGGGGGATTAGGGGATGTTTGCCCGGAAACTGGGAAAGGGAATAACACTCGAAATGTATATAAGAAATACTCAAGTTAATTAAAAAAAAAAAGGAAAGAAATAGCATCTCCATTGGCAAAAATTTGCCCTTCCTATATCTTGAAAACTACACCTGCTACAAGTGAGTCCCATGTGGAACAAAGAAAATTTGCTTCGAAACTGCACCTCCTTTCTCGAAAACTTTCCCTGCCTATATCTTCAAAACTATGCCTCCTACAAAGTTGTTCCCACCTGGACCTAAGAAAATTTGCTTAGAAACTGCAGCTCCATTCGCATCAACTTGCCCTGCCTATATCTTGAAAACTACGCTTGCTACAAGAGAGTCCTGCTTGGAACCAAAGAATTCGCTTAGACACCGCAGGTCCATTCTCGAATATGTTCCCTTCCTATATCTTGAAAACTACGCCTGATACAAGGAGTCACTCGTGAAACAAAGAGAATTCGCTTAGAAACTGCAGCTCCATACGCGAAAATATTCCCTGTCTATATCTTCACAGCTACGCTTTTTACATGGGAGTTCAGATGGAACGGAGAAAATTTGCTTAGAAACTGCAGCTTCATAGGGGAAAACTTTCCCTGCCTATATTTTGAAAACTACGCCTGCTACAAGTGGTCCCACTTGGAACCAACAGAATTCACTTAGAAACTGCAGTTCTGTTCCTGAAAACTTTTCCTGCTTATATATTGAAAACCATGCCTGGTATAAAAGAGTTGCGCTTGGAACGAAGAGAATTCCTTAGAATCTGCAACTCCATACCTGAAAACTTCCCTGGGTATCTTTTGAAAACTACGCCTGATACAAGTGAGTCCCGCCTAGAACAAAGAGAATTCGCTTAAAAACTGCAGCTCCACACGCGAAAACGTTCCCTGTCTATATCTTGAAAACTATGCCTGCTACAAGTGGTTCCTACTTGGAACGAAGAGAATTCGCTTAGAAACTGCAGCTCTATTCACGGAAACTTGCCCTGCACATATCGTGAGAACTACGCCTGCTACACGTGAGTCCTGCTTTGAAAAACGAGAATTTGATTAGAAACTCCATCTCCACTGGCAAAAACTTGCCCTTCCTATATCTTGAAAACTACGCCTGCTACAAGTGGTTCCCACTTGGAACGAAGAGAATTTGCTTAGAAACTGCAGCTCCATTCGGGAAAACTTTCCCTCCCCATATGTTGAGGATTACGCCTGCTACAAGTGAGTCCTGCTCTGAAAAACGAGAATTCGATTAGAAACTCCATCTCCACTGGCAAAAACTTGCCTTTCCTATATCTTGAAAACTACGCCTGCTATAAGTGAGTCCCACTTGGAAAAAAGAGAATTCGCTTAGAAACTTCAGCACCATTTGGGAAAATTACCCTGCCTATATCTTTAAAACTAAGCTTGCTACATATTAGACCCACTTGGATCGAAGAGAATTTGCTTAGAAATTGCAACTCCATAAGCGAAAACATTCCCTGCCTATATTATGAATACTACGCCTGATACAAGTGAATCCCTTTTGGAACGCAGAGAATTTGCTTAGAAACTGCAGCTCCATACTCGAAAACTTTCCCTGTCTATATCTTGAAAACTACACCTGCTACAAGTGTTTCCCACTTGGAACAAAGAGAATTCACTTAGAAACTTCAGCTCCATTTGCGGAAACTTGCCCTGCCTCTATCTTGCGAACTTCGCCTGCTACAAGTGGT
The DNA here is from genome assembly GCF_021556685.1 of Rattus norvegicus. Classification (NCBI taxonomy): domain Eukaryota; kingdom Metazoa; phylum Chordata; class Mammalia; order Rodentia; family Muridae; genus Rattus; species Rattus norvegicus. The sequence continues at coordinate 42,355,947 of NC_141550.1, forward strand.
TCCCACTTGGAACGAGGAGAATACGCTTAGAACCTGCAGCTCCATTGGTAAAAATTTCTCTACCTATATCTTGACAACTACGCCTACTACAAGAGAGTCACGCTTGGAAAGAAGAGAATTCACTTAGAAACTGCATCTCCATTCGGGAAACCTTTCCCTGCCCATATGTTGAGAATTATGCCTGCTACAAGTGAGTTCTGCTTTGAAAAAAGAGAATTCGATTAGAAATAGCTTCTCCATTGGCAAAAATTTGCCCTTCCTATATCTTGAAAACTACGCCTGCTACAAGTGAGTCCCATGTGGAATGAAGAGAATTTGCTTAGAAACTGCACCTTCTTTCTCGAAAACGTTCCCTGCCTATATCTTCAAAACTATGCCTCCTACAAAGTTGTTCCCACCTGGACCAAAGAGAATTTGCTTAGAAACTGCAGCTCCATTCGCATCAACTTGCCCTGCCTATATCTTGAAAACTACGCTTGTTACAAGAGAGTCCTGCTTGGAAACAAAAGAATTCGCTTAGACACTGCAGGTCCATTCTCGAATACGTTCCCTTCCTATATCTTGAAAACTACGCCTGATACAAGGAGTCCCTCGTGAAACGAAGAGAATTCGCTTAGAAACTGCATCTCCATACGCGAAAATATTCCCTGCCTATATCTTCACAGCTACGCTTTTTACATGGGAGTTCCAATGGAACGGAGAAAATTTGCTTAGAAACTGCAGCTCCATTCGTAAAACTTGCCCTGCCTATATCTTGAAAAGTACGCCTGATACAAGAGAGTCCCGCTTGGAACGAAGAGAATTCGCTTAGAAAATGCAGCTCCATTCGCGAAAAATTTCCCTGTCCATATCATGAGAACTATGCATGCAACAAGTGAGTCCCACTTTGAACAAAGAGAATTCGATTAGAAACGTCAGCTCCATTCGTGAAAACTTTCCCTTCCTATATCTTGGAAACTACGCCTGATACAAGTGAGTCCTGCATGGAACCAAGAGAATTCGCCAAGAAACTGCAGCTGCATGCACGAAATCTTGCCCCGCCTATATCTTGAAAACCACACTTGCTACAAATGAGTCCAGCTTGGAAAGAAGAGAATTCACTTAGAAACTGCAGCTCCGTATGAGAAAACTTGCCCTGCCTATATCTTGAAAACTACGCCTATTACAAGAGAATCCCTCTTGGAAGGAAGAGAATTCGCTTAGAAACTGCAGCTCCATGCATGAAAATTTGCCCTGCTTATATCTTGAAAACTAGGCTTGCTACAAGTGAGCCCCGCTCGGAATGAAGAGAATTCACTTAGAAACTGCAGCTCCATTCGCAAAAACTTTCCTTGCCTATATTCTGAAAACTATGCCTGCTGCAAGTGGTTCCCAATTGTAACAAGGAGAATTCGCTTAGAAACTGCAGCTCCATTTGGGAAAACTTTCCCTGCCTATATCCTGAAAACTACGCCTGCTACAATTGGTTCCCACTTGGAATGAAGAGAATTCGATAGAAACTGCAGCTCCATTCGCGGAAACTTGCCCTGCCTGTATCTTGAAAACTACACATGCTACAAGAGAGTCCTGCTTGGAACGAAGAGAATTCGCTTAGAAAATGCAGCTCCATTCGTGAAAAATTTCCCTGCCCATATCATGAGAACCACGCCTGCAACAAGTGAGTCCCGCTTTGAACAAAGAGAATTCGATTAGAAACTGCATCTCAATTTGCAAAACTTGCCCATTCCTATATCTTGAAAACTACACCTGCTACAAGTGAGTCCTGCATGGAACGATGAGAATTCGCCAAGAAACTGCAGCTCTATGTGTGAAAATATTCCCTGCCTATATCTTCAAAACTATGCTTTCTACAAGGGAGTCCCGCTTGGAACCGAGAGAATTCGCATAGAAACTGCAGCTCCATTTGTGAAAACTTGCCCTGCCTATATCTTGAAAACCACGGTTGCTACAAGTGAGTCCAGCTTGGAAAGAAGAGAATTTGCTTAGAAACTGCAGCTCCATTCGCGAAAACTTGCCCTGCCTATATCTTGAAAACTATGCTTTCTACAAGTGAGTCCAGCTTGGAACGAAGAGAATTCGCTTAGAAAATGCAACTCCATTTGCGAAAACTTTCCCTTGCCTATATTGAAAACCACGCCTGCTACAAATGAGTCTAGCTTGGAACTAAGAGAATTCGCTTAGAAACTGCACTTCCACTGTTGATCTACTAGGCTATTCACTGCTACCTATGAGGTCGGAGCCCAGGGTCAGTCCATGTATAGTCTTTGGGTAATGGCTTAGTCCCTATAAGCTCTGGTTCTTTGACATTGTTGTTCATATGGGGTCTTGAGCCCCTTCAAGCTCTTCCAGTTCTTTCTCTGATTCCTTCAATGGGGATCCTGTTTTCAGTTTAGTGTTTTGCTGCTGGCATTCGCCTATGTATTTGCTGTATTCTGGCTGTGTCTCTCAGGAGAGATCTACATGAGTTTCCTGTCAGCCTGCACTTCTTTGCTTCATCCATCTCATCTAGTTTGGTGGCTGTATATGTGTGGGCCACATGTGGGGGAGACTCGGAATGGGTGTTCCTTCTGCCTCTATTCTAAACTTAGCCTCCCTATTGTCTGCCAAGGGTATTCTTGTTCCCCTTTTAAAGAAGGAGTGAAGCATTCACATTTTGATCATCCATCTTGAGTTTCATGTGTTCTGTGCATCTGGGGTAATTCAAGCATTTGGGCTAATATCCACTTATCAATGAGTGCATACCATGTGTGTTTTTCTGTGATTGGGTTACCTCACTCAGGATGATATTTTCCAGTTCCAACCATTTGCCTATGAATTTCATAAAGTCATTGTTTTGGATAGCTGAGTAATATTCCATTGTTTAGATGTACCACATTTTCTGTATCCATTCCTCTGTTGAGGGGCATCTGGGTTCTTTTCAGCTTCTGGCTATTATAAATAAGGCTGCTATGAACATAGTGGAGCACGTGTCTTTGTTATATGTTGAGGCATCTTTTGGGTATATGCCCAAGAGAGGTATAGCTGGGTCCTCAGGTAGTTCAATGTCCAATTTTCTGAGGAACCTCCAGACTGATTTCCAGAATGGTTGTACCAGTCTGCAATCCCACCAACAATGGAGGAGTTTTCCTCTTTCTCCACATCCTCGCCAGCATTTGCTCTCACCTGAGTTTTTGATCTTCGCCATTCTCACTGATGTGAGGTGAAATCTCAGGGTTGTTTTGATTTGCATTTCCCTTATGACTAAAGATGTTGAACATTTCTTTAGGTGCTTCCAGCCATATGACATTCCTCATCTGTGAATTCTTTGTTTAGCTCTGAGCCCCATTATTTTAATAGGATTATTTGTCTCCCTGAGGTCTAACTTCTTGAGTTCTTTGAATATTTTGGATATAAGCCCTCTTTCTGTTGTAGGATTGGTTAAGATCTTTTCCCAATCTGTTGGTTTCCATTTTGTCCTAACAACAGTGTCCTTTGCCTTACAGAACTTTGCAGTTTTATGAGATTCCATTTGTCGATTCTTGATCTTAGAGCATAAGCCATTGGTGTTTTATTTAGGAAATTTTCTCCAGTGCCCATGTGTTCAAGTTGCTTCCCCAAATTTTCTTCTATTATTTTGAGTGTATCTGGTTTGATGTGGAGTTCCTTGATCCACTTGGACTTAAGCTTTGTACAGGGCGAAAGCATGGATCGATCTGCATTCTTCTACATGTTGACCTCCAGTTGAACCAGCACCATTTGCTGAAAATGCTATCCTTACACCATTGGATGGTTTTGGTTCCTTTGTCAAAAATCAAGTGACCATGGGTGTGTGGGTTCATTTCTGGATCTTCAATTCTATTCCATCGTCTATCCGTCTGTCTCTGTACAAATACCATGCAGTATTTATCACTATTGCTCTGTAATACTGCTTGAGTTCCGGGATAGTGATTCCCCCTGAAGTCCTTTTATTGTTGCGGATAGTTTTATCTATCCTGGGTTTTTTGTTATTCCAGATGAATTTGCAAATTTTTCTGTCTAACTCTATGAAGAATTGGATTGGTATTTTGATGGGGATTGCATTGAATCTGTAGATCACTTTTGGTAAAATGGCCATTTTTACTATGTCAAACCTGCCAATCCACGGGCATGGGAGATCTTTCCATCTTCTGAGGTCATCTTCAATTTCTTTCTTCAGAGTCTTGAAGTTCTTATCATACAAATCTTTCAGTTGCTTGGTTAAAGTCACACCCACATATTTTATATTATTTGGGACTATTATGAGGTGTGTCGTTTCGCTGATTCCTTTCTTGGCTTGTTTCTTTTTTGTGTAGAGGAAGGCTACTGATTTATTTGAGTTAATTTTATACCCAGCCACTTTGCTGAAGTTGTTTATCAGCTTTAGTAGTTCTCTGGTGGCACTTTTGGGATCACTAAAATATACTATCATATCATTGGAAATAGTGATATTTTGACTTCTTCTTTTCCGATCTGTATCCCCTTGATCTCCTTTTGTTGTCTGATTGCTTTGGCTAGAACTTCAAGAAATATATTGAATAAGTAGGGAGAGAGTGGGCAGCCTTGTCTAGTCCCTGATTTTAGTGGGATTGCTTCAAGTTTCTCTCCATTTAGTTTAATGTTAGCTACTGCTTTGCTGTATATGGCTTTTACTGTGTTTATGTATGGGCCTTGAATTCCTATTCTGTCTAGGACTTTTATAATGAGGGGGTGTTGAATTTTGTCAAATGCTTTCTCAGCATCTAATGAAATGATCATGTGGTTTTGTTCTTTCAGTTTGTTTATATAATGGATCACGTTGATGGTTTTCTGTCCCTACATGCCTGGGATGAAGCCTACTTGATCATGGTGGATGATTGTTTTGATGTGCTCTTGGATTCGGTTTGCAAGAATTTTACTGTGTATTTTTGCGTCGATATTCATAAGGGAAATTGGTCTGAAGTTCTTGTTCTTTGTTGGGTCTTTGTGTGGTTTAGGTATAAGTGTAATTGTGGCTTCATAGAAGGAATTAGGTAGTGTTCCATCTGTTTCAATTTTGTGCAATAGTTTGGATAGTATTGGTATGAAGACTTCTGTGAAGGTCTGATAGAATTCTGCACTGAACCTGTTTGGACCTGGGCTCTTTTTGGATGGGAGACCTTAAATGACTGCTTCTATTTCGTTAGGAGTTATGGGGTTGTTTAACTGGTTTATCTGTTCCTGTTTTAAGTTCGGTACCTGGTATCTGTCTAGGAAATTGTCCATTTCCTGCAGATTTTCAAGTTTTGTTGAATATAGGCTTTTGTAGGAGGATCTGATGATTTTTTGAATTTCCTCTGATTCTGTAGTTATGTCTCCCTTTTCATTTCTGATTTTGTTAATTTGGACACACTCTATGTGTCCTCTCATTAGTCTGGCTAAGGGTTTATCTATCTTGTTGATTTTCTCAAAGAACCAACTTTTGGTTTTGTTGATCCTTTCTATGGTGCTTTTTGTTTCTATGTGATTGATTTCAGCACTGCGTTTGATTATTTCCTACCTTGTACTCCTCCAGGATATATTTGCTTCTTTTTGTTCTAGAACTGTTAGGTGTGCTGTCAAGCTGGTGACATATGCTCTCCCCTGTTTCTTTCTGCAGGCACTCAGCGCTATGAGTTTTCCTCTTAGCACAGCTTTCATTGTGTCCCATAAGTTTGGGTATGATGTACCTTCATTTTCATTAAATTCTAAGAAGTCTTTAATTTCTTTCTTTATTTCTTCCTTGACCAGGTTATCATTGAGTAGAGCATTGTTCAACTTCCATGTATATGTGGGCATTCTTCCCTTATTGTTAGTGAAGACCATCTTTAGCCTGTGGCGGTCTGATAGGATGCATGGGTTTATTTCTCTTTATGTATCTGTTGAGGCCTCTTTATGACCAATTATATGGTCAATTTAGAGAAAGTACCATGAGATGGTGAGAAGAAGGTATATCCTTTTGTTTCAGGATAGAATGTTCTATAAATATCTGTTAAGTCCATTTGGTTCATGATTTCTCTTAGTCTGTGTATGCCTCTGTTTAATTTCTGTTTCCATGATCTGTCCATTGATGAGAGTGGGGTGTTGAAATCTCCTACTATTATTGTGTGAGGTGCAATGTGTGCTTTGAGCTTCAATAAGGTTTCTTTTTTGTCTGTAGGTGCCCTTGTATTTGGAGCATAGATATTTAGGATTGAGAGTTCATCTTGGTGGATTTTTCCTTTGATGAATATGAAGTGTTCTTCCTTATCTTTTTTGATGACTTTTAGTTGAAAATTGATTTTATTTGATATTAGAATGGCTACTCCAGCTTGCTTCTTCCGACTATTTGCTTGGAAAGTTGTTTTCCAGCATTTCACTCTGAGGTAGTGTCTGTCTTTGTCTCTGAGGTGTGTTTCCTATAGGCAGCAGCATGCAGGGTCCTCGTTGCGTATCCAGTTTGTTAATCTATGCATTTTATTGGGGAGTTGAGACCATTGATGTTGAGGGATATTAAGGAATTGTGATTATTCCATCCTGTTATATTCATATTTGGATGTGAGGTTATGTTTTTGTGCTTTTCTTCTCTTTGTTTTTGTTGCGAAGATGATTAGTTTCTTGCTTTTCTAGGGTATAGCTTGCCTCCTTAAGTTGGGCTTTGCCATTTACTATCCTTTCTAGCGCTGGATTTGTAGAAAGATATTGTGTAAATTTGGTTTTGTCATGGAATATCTTGGTTTCTCCATCTATGTTAATTGAGAGTTTTGCTGGATACAGTAACCTGGGCTGGCATTTGTGTTCTCTCAGAGTCTATATGACAGCTGTCCAGGATCTTCTGGCTTTCATAGTCTCTGGTGAGAAGTCTGGTGTGATTCTAATAGGTGCCTTTAGATGTTACTTGACCTTTGTCCCTTACTGCTTTTAATATTCTTTGTTTATTTTATGCATTTGATGTTTTAACTATTATGTGATGGGAGTAGCTTCTTTTCTGGTCCAATCTATTTGGAGTTTCGTAGGCTTCTTGTATGCTTATGGGCATCTCTTTCTTTAGGTTAGGGAAGTTTTTTTCTATGATTTTGTTGAAGATATTTACTGGTCCTTTGAGCTGGGAGTCTTCACTCTCTTCTATACCCATTATCCTTAGGTTTGATCTTCTCATTGAGTCCTGGATTTCCTGTATGTTTTGGACCAGTAACTTTTTCCATTTTACATTATCTTTGACTGCTGTGATGATGATTTCTATGAAATCTTCTGCTCCTGAGATTCTCTCTTCTATCTCTTGTAATCTGTTGGTGATGCTTGTATCTGCGGCTCCTTGTCTCTTCCTTTGGTTTTCTATATCCAGGGTTGTTTCCCTTTGTGCTTTCTTTATTGCTTCTATTTCCATTTTTAATTCCTTCACTTGTTTGATTGTGTTTTCCAGGAATTCTTTCAGGGATTTCTGTGATTCCTCTCTACAGTCTTCTACTTGTTTATTTATGTTTTCCTGCATTTCTCTAAGGGAGTTCTTCATGTCTTTCTTGAAGTCTTCCATCATCGTGGTCGAATGTGATTTTAAATCTAGATCTTGTTTTTCTGGTGTGTTTGGATATTCAGTGTTTGCTTTGGTGGGAGAATTGGACTCCGATGATGCCATATATGTAGTCTTGGTTTCTGTTGTTTGGGTTCCTGCTCTAGCCTCTTGCCCTCAGGTTATCTCTGGTGTTACCTTGTTCTGCTATTTCTGACAGTGGCTAGACCATCCTATAGGCCTGTGTGTCAGGAGTGCTGTAGACCTGTTTTCCTATTTTCTTTCAGCCAGTTATGGGAACAGAATGTTCTGCTTTCGGGCGTGTAGTCTTTCCTGTCTACTGGTCTTCAGGTGTTCCTGTGGGTGTGTGTCCTGAGTCCACCAGGCAGGTCGCTTGAAGCAGAAAAGTTGGTATTACCTGTCGTCCCACGGCTCGAGTTGCTCCTGGGGGGCTGCTTTTTTTTTCTCTTCTTTCTTTATTAACTTGAGTATTTCTTATTTACATTTCGATTGTTATTCCCTTTCCTGGTTTCCAGGCCAACATCCCCATAATCCCTCCCCCTCCCCTTCTATATGGGTGTTCCCCTCCCCATCCTTGCCCCATTACCGCCCTCTCCCCAACAATCATGTTCACTGGGGGTTCAGTCTTAGCAGCACCAAGGGCTTCCCCTTCCACTGGTGCTCTTACTACGCTATTCATTGCTACTTATGAGGTTGGAGCCCAGGGTCAGTCCATGTATAGTCTTTGGGTAGTGGCTTAGTCCCTGGAAGCTCTGGTTCGTTGGAATTATTGTTCATACGGGGTCTCGAGCCCCTTCAAGCTCTTCCAGTCCTTTCTCTGATTCCTTCAATGGGGGTCCTATTCTCAGTTCAGTGGTTTGCTGCTGGCATTCGCCTATGTATTTGCTGTATTCTGGCTGTGTCTCTCAGGAGAGATCTACATCCGGTTTCTGTTGGCCTGCATTTCTTTGCTTCATCCATCTTGTCTAACTGGGTGGCTGTATATGTGTGGGCCATATGTGGGGCAGAGTCTGAATGGGTGTTCCTTCTGCCTCTGTTTTACTCTTTGCCTCCCTATTCCCTGCCAAGGGTATTCTTGTTCCCCTTTTAAAGAAGGAGTGAAGCATTCGCATTTTGATCATCCATCTTGAGTTTCATGTGTTCTGTGCATCTGGGGTAATTCAAGCATTTGGGCTAATATCCACTTATCAATGAGTGCATACCATGTGTGTTTTTCTGTGATTGGGTTACCTCACTCAGGATGATATTTTCCAGTTCCAACCATTTGCCTATGAATTTCATAAAGTCATTGTTTTGGATAGCTGAGTAATATTCCATTGTTTAGATGTACCACATTTTCTGTATCCATTCCTCTGTTGAGGGGCATCTGGGTTCTTTTCAGCTTCTGGCTATTATAAATAAGGCTGCTATGAACATAGTGGAGCATGTGTCTTTGTTATATGTTGGGGCATCTTTTGGGTATATGCCTAAGAGAGGTATAGATGGGTCCTCAGGTAGTTCAATGTCCAATTTTCTGAGGAACCTCCAGACTGATTTCCAGAATGGTTGTACCAGTCTGCAATCCCACCAACAATGGAGGAGTGTTCCTCTTTCTCCACATCCTCACCAGCATTTGCTGTCACTTGAGTTTTTGATCTTAGCCATTCTCACTGGTGTGAGGTGAAATCTCAGGGTTGTTTTGATTTGCATTTCCCTTATGAGTAAAGATGTTGAACATTTCTTTAGGTGTTTCTCAGCCATTTGGCATTCCTCGGCTGGTTGTCTCCCTGAGGTCTAACTTCTTGAGTTCTTTGTATGTTTTGGATATAAGCCCTCTATCTGTGGGTGGCTGCTTTTGAGTTCTTGGTGAGGGCAGCAACCAGGAAGGTCTGCGATGCTTTTTCCCAGAGCCACTGTGTGCCAGGGTCCCAGGTGGCGGTAGGTGTTTTCCTCTGATGACAGAAATGTGGGCAGAGTGTAGTCTCTTCTGGCTTCCCAGGCTTCTCTGCCCCTCTGAAGGTTTAGCTCTCCCTCCCACGGGTGTTGGGTGCAGAGAACTGTTGACCTGTTCCCTTCAGGTCTAGGCAGTGCCTGGACTGCGGGGATCTGCTGCTCCATTGCCCCTATCTTCCGGTTCCCAGAGGCTGTATACAGTTTCCTCTTGGGCCAGGGATGTGGGCAGTGGTGGGCAGTATTGGTGGTCTCTCCCACTTTGCAGTCTCAAGAGTGCCCACTCGTCGTGTGGTGAGCTCTCTCTCCCAAGGGGATTGGGAACAGTCTCTGGTATTCCTTTAAGGGAGTTATTCCTTCTCTCTGTAAGGTCCTTCATAATGGTCATGAAATAGGATTTTAGGCTGTAATTTTGCTTTTCATGTGTATTTGTGCATCTAGGGCTTGCCATGGTGGGAGAATTGCGTTCTGAAGGTACCAAGTGGCATCTATTTCTGTTGCATATTTTCTTATGCTTGCTTCTTGTCATATGGTAACTCTGGTGTTAACTGGCCATGTTGTCTCTGACTAGAGCCTACTTCTTCTTGTAAGCAGGTGGAGTTCTGTGATCTATATTAGAATAGGGTTCTGGAAGGCAAACAGTGCTGTTCATGGTTAGGGAGGCCTCATGTGTCCCTGGATAGGGCCAGCCCTCTCTGATTCTGATTATGGCAGATCTCCTGGGAGATATCTGTGTCTGGGTGTGGAAGAGAGGTTGAAATGACCAGTCTGCTCCCAGCAGGAGTCAGAGAACAGAAGGAAAATGTCTCTAGAGGAGGGTAGATATTTTGAAAGTCCACTGGCCTCCACTGGGTTCCCTCCTAGGGCAGGTATGGAGCCATCTCACCTGTGAGTCTAGTTATGATAGAACTTTTGGAAAATAGTCCATGTCTGCATGTGTGTGTGTGTGTGTGTGTGTGTGTATGTGTGTGTGTGTGTGTGTGTGTGTGTAGCATTTGATCTGTCCCTGGCAAAAAAGCCAAAAGGAAGGACACAATAGAAGATATTATGTACAATATTAGGAAATGCATTGCCATGCAGATGAATGGATTTCTTTTTTTTTTTTTTTTGGTTCTTTTTTTTCGGAGCTGGGGACCGAACCCAGGGCCTTGCGCTTCCTAGGTAAGCGCTCTACCACTGAGCTAAATCCCCAACCCGATGAATGGATTTCTTGCCACATACCTGTGATCTTGGCACTTGAGAAGCTGAGGAAAATGGACTATTTTTGCTACATAATTTAAGTACAATCATAGGAACATAGGTGAATAAGAAATGTAAATGTGAACTTATCAAGATAGTAATTTCTTGTTCCCAGAAGACAAAAAGATACCCATTTAAACAGGACTTACAGGGAAAAGTAGAGAGTCTATAAAATACCCAAACCAATTTTCATTTTGAGGATTCCCATCCTGAGGACCTATCACTGAAGAAATCTGGCAGTTATATTAGTTTTCCTTCTACCTTCATGGTTTATGTTCTAAAATCTTGAATTCTTTGTCCAAAAGGAACAAGCTTGAAAAAAAGCTTGAAAAACTGCCAGTAAACCAGTTACATAATGAGATCCTGACTCAAGTAGATGAAGAACAACACCAATATAACAATCTGGGCTACATAAAAGAGAACCCAATTCAGAAAATAAACAACAAAAGGAGAATGAAGCGGAAGAAATCACAGACAGGTAAATGGATGTAGCCTGCTACAAAAGGACAATGAGATTTCATTCCGTTACATGTTGTCTCATGAGAATGGAAAGTATAGAGACAGAAATCAGAGAAGAAAGGGTGGAAACTAGAGCAGAAGAGATTGGGATACTGTAGTTAGTTAGGAGATGCTTGGAATGAGGAAAATATTCTAGAAGTGAAGAGTGGTTTGTACAAAGTATTGAATTTTCTTAGCACCACTTGACAAATGTAAAATTCCAAATTGTTGAATAACCAGAAGGGCAAAGTTTGTATCATGTGTATAAAACTACAAAAAGAAAAAATCACTTTTAAAAAAGTGGTCTAAGAAAAGAGTCACCTATGTACAGGTGAGTTTTCAAACAAAGGGAAGAAATTATACTGAAATAAACAAGGGATTGAGTGTCCTGTAAGGAGGGATCTAGAAAGGTTGACAAGACTCTGTCTTTCCTCTAATCAAGCATGATCCAATTTGAAAGTTAAGGAGAGGGAATAGGGTATGTTGGAGAATTTGGAAGGTGCTGGGGAAGAGAGAAATGTAATTAAATTATAATTTCCAAGAGGAAATTAAAAAGTGACTCTCATTTCAAATAATTAATAATGTAATTTACTTTGAATACAGACCATCTGAAGGACAATATTCCAAATGTCAATGTAAATGACCTTGTCAAATATCCATCAGAGGAAACAAAATGTTGGAGTCAGACTTATAGTCAGGAAGAGCTGAGCTGTGGCACACAGAGAACACAGCTTTAGCATAAAGCCAATGTCTGGAGAGGCAGAAAGGACTCACTCCATTATTCCTCCAACTCCAAGTCACACAGATTAGGTAATGTAGAAAATAGGGAAGATTAGTAAAGATTACCTTTCAAACATTCCTTCAACTTGGAATATCATTTGATGTTTATAAAATTCAAATGACTTAGTCACAGCTGCTTCTGGGATCAAAATAGAACAGAGGGCAGGACAATAAAATTACTTGTATTGCAGTTTCTGTTTATCTACTTTGTAGTGATTGGTCACTTCTATACTGTATCTCTTCCAGATTAACTATCTGAATAGTCTGGATTCTATTGTCTGTTTTCATAGAAAAGTCTATTCAGGAGAACAAACAGATTGTCTGGAAACAGTGACAACTGACAAAAGTAAGGTGGAAGAACAGACAGATAAGTTTTCTGTGTCAGAAGCTGTCAACTTTATTACAAAGGCATATTGTCATTGGAACATAGAAATATGACTGTTGGTCTAGAAGAGATACAGTAATTCACTTGGAAAATATCATGACTCAATGAGTTTTGTTTTTTTTCCCTCTACAGGTAGCAGGTGGTCAGTCCCAAAGTTAGAGTTGAGGATCAAACTGAAGCTCTACATGGAGCACAACAGACCATCCTTTCAAAAAGGTACACCGAGGATCATAATAATACAAAGGTAAAATTTTAATTTTTCAGGTATCCCTATAACCATAAAGAGGACCCAGTGTCTTTGAATTCCATGTAAGCTAGTTTTCTTATTGCTCTAATCAAATACCTGATAGAAAGTATCTCAAGGCAGGAAGAGTTTATTTCTGTTCAAGGTCTGAAGGCACAGTCCATCATGGTGGTTAAGGCATAGTTACAGAAGTAAGGCAACTGCTCACATAGCATCCACGGTAAAGAAACAAAGTGAGATGGATGCTGGATGCTGCTGCAAAGCTTGTCCTCCCCACCCAGAACCCTAAGCAGTGGAGTAGTTTGATCAATACTTGAGGTGTGTCCTTGTACCTCACACGATGTAATCTAATACAGAAAAATGCAACACATATATGCCCACAGACAGGTCTTGTCGGTAATACTTGATCCCAACAATTTAATCCAAATAGTAAACACCAGTGTTATTTAACCTCAGGAATTTATAAAGACCTATGAGCAAATGAGTATTTTACCTCTTCTGGAAGAAAAATCAGTTGACATATATGGCCATGGAAAAAGCAATCACTATCTCAGTTAATAGAGGGAAAGAGAAAGATCCTTGAGAGTAGAAACAAGGGAGTAGAAAAGCCAATTGCCTTTTAGGAGCAAAGGAACTAGAGCCATAAATGGAAGCCAGTCTTGTAGATTGATTCTTATGTGTAGCTGAAAGAAATTTTCCTGATTAATATCAGGATTTTTATCTATAAAATCATTGATAACATAAGTTGCACTCAGTTATAGTTATATTTCCCAATTTTAATGGTTAAAGTTTAGGTCTCTGTGTGTGTGAGACACATGATCTAACTACTTTCATTTTTCTATTTATAATTTTATTTGGCTGTTCATAGTATCACTTGTATGATGCAGACAATGTGTGGGACACGCCTTCCCTTATAGCTGTACTTCAGTTCCTCCTTTCTCTAAGAGTAAAAAAGGTGCTGCTGTGAACAACAAGAATATATACCCTCTATTTCCAATGAAGCCTTGTGCCTAGAACGCAAGTGTCCAATAGCAGGCATGACTTAAGCTCAAGACCTTAATGCAATTAGCATATGGGAAAGTGCCAACATGGTTGATCAAATATGCACTTATTCTTCTAATTGGTATTTAAAGGAGTTGGTAGGCACAGCACTTGTGTTCAAGCAGATTTTTGCAGAATGATGTGACTTCAAACTCCTGACTTTGATGTGATGTTGATGTGTGGCATTGTCACCATTTTAACCAAAAGAAGTTCATTGGATTCTATTTTACCCATGTAATTAATGGTTTTACTCCTATCACATCTGTATGAAAATATTTCCTTTCTCCCAGTCCCAAAGTTTGTAAGCACCATTTATTTCCCCAGTATGTGTAGACACTTGGAGGGATGTATGTGTATGAATCACAGCAGAACCCTCTAAATGAGATACTGAATGAATTGTTTTTTAATTAAAAATCAAATCAAGGCTGAAGATAAAATGAATGTCTGATCACTTGGATGGTCCCTGTATGAACAAATTTGACTAATGATATACAAACATTACAAAACACTTGATTGAAACATAGGCTGCCATGAAGGTGACAAGCCCCAAGTAGTGACTATATTAAGATCAAGGAATAATCTGATGGTGGCTTCCTGGCAGTAGGAAGGTAAAATGGTTTGAAAATAATTTCCAACACTGGCCAAGGTGAAGTCAGATGAATTGTTGCTAAGGTGTCCTGAAAGACACTTTTGCAAATTTGATCTTGATTTTCCTCATCTTGGTCACCAAGTGTCTCGGTCTTAGATAAAATGCTGAATTTTAAGCAGTGGTTGTACAGGTAGGCCTAACATGGACTTGTAGGACTTGTAGGCAAATATATGTGATCTTCGTATGTAAGGGGGTAGTGAGTACTTGTGCATGCAGTAGCAAGAACTAAACCTAAAGTCTCAGCTATCATCTGCAATCTAAGCATTGCTATTTACTTTCAAAATGATCTCTAGAACTGACTTCAATTTTCCTGTTTTTCAATAATTTCAATAGATACATATTTGTATTGTAAATTCACACAGATACATGTACACTCACACACACACACACACGATGACATGTTATTTTGGGATACCTTTATGAGGTTGTTTATAAAATCTCTGGAATTATATCATAACATGTGTATGATGGATTAGGCTCTACATAAACAGTAGTGTTGATTACAGTCATGCCTATGAATAATTTTGCTAAATTCTTCATAGTTATAAAACAGTCACAGTATTCTGTTACACTAATGAAATTTTCTGTAACATTAACAATCAAAGAGTGAGAAGTTTGCTTGGAATATCTCCTAGGGCAGCCTTAGTGTACCTTAGTGAAACCCATTTAACATGTGCTGTGACTATGTTATTTCACTTCTATTACATATTTTATTAAGTAAATTTTTATAATAATTTTTCACAGACCAAGAAACAATGAAAGATCATCTTTATGCACAGACACATCCCCTTTAATTTTATATTTTTAAAATTCTTTGCAGAACTGAGCATCATCATGTTGTCTCTTCAGCAACCCTGTTGGTTACAGATGCCACAACAGGCTTTAGTCACTATGCACCAAGTTTAATTCTACTTTTATATTATTGATAATGATAACATAAATAATCATATGACATTTTATTCTAAAGAAAATACCATATATCTCAGGCTGGTCTCATTCTTGCTATGTAGTTGAGGATGACCTTGAATATATGATATCCTGACTTCACATGTGAAGTTATGAGATTATAGGCATTAATTACCATCTTATTGTATGTGCTGTTGGGGTCTATGATGCTTCTCACACACCTAGTGCTAGGCAATCACTGTACCAGCTGAATCACAGCCATGGTCACCTCATGATTTTCTAAAACTTAAATCTGTGTTGGAACGTATAAATGTGAAATAGCATGAAAGAAAACGAAGATTTAAAAGTCTTGAAGAATCTCACTCTTGAAACACATGAAAATATGGACAGTGGGATCCCTGTTCTTCACAAAGATGCCCTTCTTCTCAAACCTTCATCTTTACTGTGCTGGATGCCTGTATCCACACCTTCTTGGTTTCTACCTCTCCTTTACATTACACCTTAGTTCCAAGTCCACACTTACAACCAAAGAACTTTTTCATTCATTTATATTAAAGACATTTTCAACATTAATTTTTAAGTTATCAATGTCTTATCAGATGTTTTAATATTTTTAATTTACGTATTTATTCACTTTACATCCCAATATCAGTCCCTCTCTCCTCCCAGTTCTTCCTCACAAAGATCTTCCCCAGAATTCCCCCTCCTCTTCTCACACACTTCATTCCAACCCATTTCTCTGTGGCACATCAAGCCACTGCAGTAGTAGGTTCATATCTCCCTGTGAAGTCAGATAAGGTAGTACAATTGTGTTGAGTGCAGTTTTAAAATCACTCCCATCTTTGCTTGGGTTCAGACCATGCTCTGGCCTCTCCCGGTTTTCCTTATGTTATTCTCAGCCTAAGATCCTGGAGGTGAATTTCTGTGACCAGCTCACTCCAGAGTCCCTTGAATCCTTTGATAAAAGACACATATTCAGCTTGTCAATTCACAGCTTGACATCTGTGGTAGAATTCCTGAGCCCAGATAGGAGACTGCGTAAACAAGCCTTCCTTAACCAAATTACCTGTTTCTCACTTTCCCTAAACTCACTGGCTAGTCAAACCCAGGTCCCATCAAACACCAGTAGAGGCCACAGGCCATAGCTCTCTTCCTCTCCCATGAAGGCCTTCAGTGACTGCTCCCTTCTTCATCCGAAGCATGACAGAACAGCCCTCTCTCCTTGCCTGCCTCTCCTTTCTCCCTGAGACCGGGAAGTCCTGTCTGTACATTCTGCCCTGCAATTGACTCCCAGCCTTCTTTATTGAAAAACCAAGAACCAATTAGGGTACAAGGCTTTAACAACAGAACCTCCATTACACAGTTGGGGAATGGGATCTGCAGGTAGGAATGCAACAGTTTCAGAGACAGCAGCAGCCACAGTTCTTGGGATACCCACATGAATAGCAAGCTGCATATCTGTTTCTTATGGTTGGTAATTAAGTCTCCAGTAGTTCTCAAGGGTCCAGGTTACTTGATTCTGTTGGTCTTATTGTTGAAGCCCAGTCCTCCTGTGTCCCTCAATCCTTCCCTCAGTTCTTCTGCCAGACTTCTTGAGCTCCATCTGTTTGTCTGTGATTCTCTGCATCACTTTCCACTGGCAACTGACTAGAGGCCCTCAGAAGACAGGTTTTCTAGTCTCCTGTCTGAAAGCATAATACAGTATCATTAATACTGTCAAGGATTGCTTCTTGTTTTTTGCCCATGGGATAGGACTCAGTTTGGGGCAGTCATTGGTTGTCCATTCCCTCAGAAACTGCTCTTTGTCCCTGCATATCTTGTAGGCAAGACACCTTTTAGGTCAAATGTTTTGTAGGGGGTTGCTATCTTTATTCCTCCACTGGGAGTCATTCCTAGTTACATCCAAACGCCACTGCTATGTCCACATTACCTACTATTAAAAGTATTAATTAGTGTGCCCTCTGTAGGCCCCCAAGGGCCTCCTTTTATCATAGGTCGCTGACTTGTCCTAGCAGTTGCTCCCAACTCACTGCTTATTTCCATTCTGTCTGCCCTGCTCTCCCCACATTGGATTATCCTGCATCCTGCTCCTTTCCCTATCACCCCTACAACTCCCATCCCTCCCTCCATCCACCTCTTATATCTATTTTGTTTCCCCTTCTGAGGAAGATTCAGCCTTCCTTCCTTCGGCTTATTTGGGTCTTTTGATTATAGTATGGTTCTTTTGTATTTATGACTAATATCCACTTGTCCTACTCATGGATTGGCAAGATTAATATTGTAAAAATGGCCATTTTGCCAAAAGCAATCTATAGATTCAATGCAATCTCCATCAATATTCCTACTCAATTCTCTATAGAGATAAAAAGAGCAATTTGTAAAACCCAGGATAGCGAAAACTATACTGAACAACAAAAGAACTTCTGCGAGAATCACCTTCCCTGACTTCAAGCAGTATTACAGAGGAATAGTCATATAAACTGTATGGGATTGGTACAGAGACAGACAGATAGATCAATGGAATAGAATTGAAGACCCAGAAGTAAACCCACACACCTATAGTCACTTGGTCTTAGACAAAGGCGCTAAAACCATCCGATGGCAGAAAGATAGCATTTTCAACAAATGGTGCTGGTACACTTGGAGGTCAGCATGTAGAAGAATGCAAATCGATCCGTTCTGATAGACATGTACAAAGCGTAAATCCAGGTCGATCATCGACCTCCACATAAAACCAGATACACTCAAAGTAATAGAAGAAAAAGTGGTAAAGAACCTTGAACATATGGGCACTGGAGAAAATTTCCTGAACAAAACACCAATGGCTTATGCTCTAAGACCAAGATTCAACAAATGGGACCTCATATAATTGCAAAGCTTCTATAAGGCAAACAACACTGTCATTTGAAAAAATGGCAACCAACAGATTGGGGAAAGATCTTTACCAATCCTACATCTGATAGAGGGATATAAATATATCTATTCTAACTATTCGATATACATATATTGAATAGTTAGATTCCAGAGAATCAAATAACCCTATTTAAAAATGGGGTACAGAGCTGAACAAAGAATTCTCAGGTGAGTAATATCAAATGGCTGATAACTACCTAAAGAAATGTTCAACATCCTTAGTCATCAGCAAAATGCAAATGAAAACAACCCTGAGATTCCACCTGACACCAGTCATAATGGCTACGATCAAAAATATAGGTGACAAGAGTTGATGGCAAGGAAATAGAGAAAGAGGAACACTCTTCCATTGTTGGTCGGATGCAAATTGTACACTCACTCAGGAAATCAGTCTGGAAGTTCCTCAGAAAATTAGACATATTACTACCTGAGGACCCAGTTATACCTCTCTTGGGCATATACCCAAAAGATGTTCCAACGTATAACAAAGACACATGTTTCAGTGTGATCATAGCAGCCTTATTAACAATAGTCAGAAGCTGGAAAGAACCCAGATGTCCTTCAACAGAGGAATAAATACAGAAAATATGGTACATATATGCCCCGACCCGCAGGGCAGTCTACCAGGGTCTGGGTTCCACCTAGGAGAGAATGGGGGACAAGAGACGCAAAGAACGGACAGCAAGTCAAGAAGTCTGATCAAGCTGATAATTTTTAATTTTTCTCAGGCTGAAGTTATACTGGTAGAAGCAAAATGGGGTTGGGTGACCACAAAGAATGGGCCTGGCTTGATAACCAGGATATTGGCTGGGTAAATCGGCCAAGCGGGGGAACAGCAGGGTGGGTTGCTTAGTGACCTGACCATCAGTGCCTGACCACTGGTACTCAGTGATCTGACACCTAGATTTATGCTAACTATTGAATTTATGTAGAGCTGCAGGTGCTGCTTTGATCTAACCTAAGGCTATTGCTTTTTGTTCTATCATAAGGCTAAAATATAATTGCTTTTTAACCTGAAGAATATTGTTTATTATTCTAGCATAAGGCTAGAACACAATTGCTTTTTAACTTGAAGGCTGCTTTCTCCCTCTCGAGGCTGCTCCCAACATCTCCCCCTTTTTCTTTACTTAGAAGGACCATGGTGGTAACAAATTTTCTTTTTTCTTTCTTTTTGCTAAGGTAGGGATAGAGGCCTGACTTCTGGTATTTTGGGCTGGTGTTAACTCTCACGTATGTTGTCTGGATACAGAGGCCCATGAGGCAAACAACACTTAGCTCAGGCAAGGGAAGGCACAAGCAGGCAGGGTGGTCCCGGGCAGGACTTTAAGCCATGAGAGAGCCCCTCAGGAACTGTGCCTGTCTTAGGTTGGAGCAAACCATTCTTATGCCTCTAGGCCCGTCATTGGATAAGGCAGCAGTTTATGGCGGCCCTCCTGTCTTAGGCCTCAAATGGTCAGAGAATGTTGCTCTCTTACCCGTCATTGACTGTCCAGTTCAGCTCACAGGGGGAGGTGGTTGATAGCAAGGCACACACCTCGATCATTCATCTCATGGTGATGACAATGGACCTGCATACGCCTAGCTTGAGTGGTTTCGGGTTGTTGCTTACATGCCATGAGCGTGTTGAAAATCACGGGTCCCCGTAACCACAGGCAAAGTATTAATTAGGAATCTTATAAAGAGCATCAAAAGAGCCAGGCTTGTCTCTCAGGGGGCCCAGGAGCTTTGTACAAAGGCATCCCCTTGTAGTGTCTCATCTCGCCTCCCTTAGCAAAGGTAGAAGGAACTT
Source organism: Rattus norvegicus (assembly GCF_021556685.1). Lineage (NCBI taxonomy): Eukaryota > Metazoa > Chordata > Mammalia > Rodentia > Muridae > Rattus > Rattus norvegicus. The sequence goes on from NC_141550.1 coordinate 42,375,821, forward strand.
TGTCACCAAGAGGGGGAGGGACACTTCCCCTTATTAGGTCCTGGGGCAGAAATGCCCTTTCTTAGGTTGGGTGGAGATGGGAGTGGGAAGTGCCTGAGGTGGGATAATATTTTTGTTTTGTGTTTGCTGATCCTCCATAGCCAACCTATGATAATGAATCTGTATAGGTTTAGCCATTAAATCATCTATTTGTTGCTTTATAAAGCCTGTAAGTTTACTAAGAGTCCAAGGGCCAAACGAAATAAGCAAAATTAATCCCACCAGTGGTCCTAAAATGGAGGGCAGTAAGGTGGTAAGCCATGGGGAGGTTGAAAACCAGTTCTGATACCAGCTTTCATCCTTTTCTCTCTCTTTCTCTTTTCTAAGCCTTCTCTAACCTTTTTCATACTCTCTTTTACCATGCCTGTTTTGTCTACATAGAAGCAGCACTCTTCTCTGAGTGCTGCACAGAGTCCTCCTTGTTGTAAAAAGAGCAGATCAAGCCCTCTGCGATTCTGAAGGACCACTTCTGCGAGGGAAGACAGAGAGTCAGACAGGTCATCAACCCCTTGCTGGAGTCTTTGGACGTCAGCATCGATGGTAGCGCTGAGTTCTTGGTACCTGGATTTAGAGAGAACGAGTGAAGAGATACCTGTTCCTGCTCCCACGGCACCAAGGCCAAGGAGCACTGATATGGTGATGGCAGAAATAGGTTCTCGTCGCTGACGGACCAAAGTGGGGGATAGGTCAGAAGACTGACCCAGAGATGAAAAAATTCCTCTGAACGATAATAAATTAATCGAGGAACTAATTGTACAAGAACACAAAAATCTGACTTTATGGGGGAAAAGGTCTCAGTTGAAAGGCATGGAGTAAGGCCATCGAGGCAAACCCACCAGGCATCATTAGGGGGCAACAGGTATTGACTGTTTTTACCAGGGGCAAGGGTGAGATTACAAAGGTGGGCATACTGTAAGGGGGAGTTATAAGGGTAACACAAAGGCCCAATCCAGAGACCTGGGAGAGGGACAAACCATTCCATTCTCCAGGTTGCCAGCGGCAATGTCTAGAATCATTGGTGGGAAAAAACGTGCCAGAAATAGCAATTCCCTCATAAAAGGGTGGCTGAGAGTGATAACATAGCCAGCAATTGTCCACAAGATCGGGGGAAGTAGCATTAAGCGTAAGAAAGGTTTGATTTACTAGGGTAAGGACAAGGTTCTGGGGAGAAGTAACTAACAATGTGGGAACATGACTAGCAGAGGTAGGGGACTGTGGTTCTGAAGGAGATTGGAGTGGAGGTACTAAAATGGGATTAGGCCCAATTGGTATTGGCTTGGAAGCATGGACAGGTTCTTTGAGAAGTTTTATGGTGAAAGTGAGACCTGTGTCTGACCCAACCTGATATAGACGGAGGCCCCATGAGAAGCCATGTGCCCAATCCTTGCCCTTTGTGTGATTGGTAAATTTAATATCTAGGGGGAAGACACCAACCTTGGGTGGATGGTTCACTGCCCTTACAGAGGGGGTTTCGATGGAGATAATTAGAGGGGGGAGAAAAATTTCTAGATACTGTGATGTAATCCCAGGAAGAAGTTGGTTCCCAATAAGTTGTTCCAGTGGTCTCACATCCCCAGGAGGCACAATAGTGATCTGACTCACCACCACACTTATTGTGAAATGCACGACCTTTGTGATATCCAGGGCATACGTAAAAGTCAGTGGCCTGAAGCAAGGTGCGTCTGATTGCATTATCGCAGCCAGGCTTGGCAGATCTGTGTGTCGAAATTAACAAATTGTGGGTTTGATGGCTCTGAGTGTGGGGCATGTTATCCTCTGGGGCTACTTGTAACTCAAGCTGATGTTCAAGGCCCCAAGGGGCCCCAGCCCCAAGGGCTAATTTACAGAGGTCTGGGTGGAGTGAAGTAGGCCACCAGATAGCAGTAGAGATTTGTGAAATTGACCAAGCCACATCTTGTCTTTCTGTAAGAACTATCCAGGTGTAGTTCCAAGGCATATGTCTATTGTTAGAGTACTTGGGCTGTTGGCGACGAGGGATGGAGATCACCTCTGTCAGTAGCAGGATCAAAAGGATCTTTTTCCGGAGCAGCATCTGAAAGAGAAAAGGGATAAGTCTCAGGAGGAGACGATAGCTCCATTCTGGACATTGGTGGCATAACAGTTCTTATGAGTCTTTCTGGAAACCACCTTGGGCCAGCATTCACTTTGTCATATATATAAGCAGAACCTCGTCCCCAAATGGGAATGGGATCCGGTCTTTTCCAGTGTCCCGTGAGGGGATCTTTCCATCGTACTAAAATGGGAATCTTGTGACTTAGGGTGCCACAAACGGTCAGCATCTGACCTGACCTCAATATCAAGAGATAGGAAATTAAGTACGAAAAGGGCATGATAGAAAAATTTTCACAAATGGAATCAAAATTTCTAGGCGAATACAGTGAGTTTCCCTTGGGACATGCTTGTATGAGTGTGCTTTTAACGGTATTTCAACATTTTTACAAACCGATCTAAGTATCATGGTGTATTCAGTAGGTTCCCAATAGGATTCGTATGTAATAAGAGTACTATTCAAGATAGTGCAACGTTTTAAAGAACTGAAACAATGTTTCTTTGTGAATTCAGTTAGTTCCCATTAGCAGGCTCTTGTAATATGTGTACTTTTCAAGATTTCTCATAATATCGTGACCCGAATCTGAGTAACTTGGTGAATTCAGTTAGTTCCCAATAGGCCACAATAGTAATAAGTGGACTGCTCAGGATATAGAAAAATTTTCACGAATGGAATCAAAATTTCTTTGCGAATTCAGTGAGTTCCAAATGGGACATGCATGTATGAGTGTGCTTTTCAAGATAGAGCAACATTATAATGAACAGTGTCTAAATATCATGGAGAATTCATCAGGTTCCCAGTAGGATTCGCATTTAATAAGACTACTATTCATGATAGAGCAAAGTTTTAAGGAACTGAAACACTGTTTCATTGTGAATTCAGTTAGTTCCCATTATTAGGCTCTTGTAATATGTGTACATTTAGGAATTTATCAAAATTTCGTGAGTCGAATCTCAGTAACTTGTTGAATTCAGTTAGTTCCCAATAGGCCGCAATAGTAATAAATAGACTTTCGGGATATAGAAAAATGTTCACAAATGGAATCAAAATTTCTAGTTGAACTCAGTGAACTCCCAATGGGAGATGCTTGTACGAGTGTGCTCTTCAAGATATAGCAACATTTTAACGAAGGGAATCTAAGTAACATGGTGAAATCTGTAGGTTCCAATAGGATTCACATGTAATAAGAGTACTATGCAAGATAGACCAACGTTTTAACGAACTGAAACACCGTTTCTTTGTGAATTCAGTTAGTTCCAATTAGCAGGCTCTTGTAATATGTGTACTTTTCAAGATTTCTCATAATTTCATGACCCGAATCTCAGTAACTTGGTGAATTCAGTTAGTTCCCAGTAGCCCGCAATAGTAATAAGTGGTGTGTTCGGGAATTAGAAAAATTTTCACAAATGGAATCAAAATTTCTAGGCGAATACAGTGAATTTCCATTGAGACATGCTTGTATGAGTGTGCTTTTTCCGATATTTCAACATTTTTACAAACCGATCTAAGTATCATGGTGTATTCAGTAGGTTCCCAATAGGATTCGCACGTAATAAGAGTACTATTCAAGATAGAGCAACGTTTTAAAGAACTGAAACAATGTTTCTTTGTGAATTCAGTTAGTTCCCATTAGCAGGCTCTTGTAGGATGTGTGCATTTCAAGATTTCTCATAATATCGTGACCCGAATCTGAGTAACTTGGTGAATTCAGTTAGTTCCCAATAGGCCTCAATAGTAATAAGTGGACTGCTCGGGATATAGAAAAATTTTCACGAATGGAATCAAAATTTCTTTGCGAATAGAGTGAGTTCCAAATGGGACATGCATGTATGAGTGTGCTTTTCAAGATAGAGCAACATTATAACGAACAGTGTCTAAATATCATGGAGAATTCAGCAGGTTCCCAGTAGGATTCGCATTTAATAAGACTACTATTCATGATAGAGCAAAGTTTTAAGGAACTGAAACACTGTTTCATTGTGAATTCAGTTAGTTCCCATTATTAGGCTCTTGTAATATGTGTACATTTAGGAATTTATCAAAATTTCGTGAGTCGAATCTCAGTAACTTGTTGAATTCAGTTAGTTCCCAATAGGCCGCAGTAGTAATAAATACACTTTCGGGATATAGAAAAATGTTCACAAATGGAATCAAAATTTCTAGTTGAACTCAGTGAACTCCCAATGGGAGATGATTGTACGAGTGTGCTCTTCAAGATATAGCAACATTTTAACGAAGGGAATCTAAGTAACATGGTGAATTCTGTAGATTCCAATAGGATTCACATGTAATAAGAGTACTATGCAAGATAGACCAACGTTTTAACGAACTGAAACACCGTTTCTTTGTGAATTCAGTTAGTTCCAATTAGCAGGCTCTTGTAGTATGTGTACTTTTCAAGATTTCTCATAATTTCGTGACCCGAATCTCAGTAACTTGGTGAATACAGTTAGTTCCCAGTAGCCCGCAATAGTAATAAGTGGTGTGTTCGGGAATTAGAAAAATTTTCACAAATGGAATCAAAATTTCTAGGCGAATACAGTGAATTTCCATTGAGACATGCTTGTATGAGTGTGCTTTTTCCGATATTTCAACATTTTTACAAACCGATCTAAGTATCATGGTGTATTCAGTAGGTTCCCAATAGGATTCGCACGTAATAAGAGTACTATTCAAGATAGAGCAACGTTTTAAAGAACTGAAACAATGTTTCTTTGTGAATTCAGTTAGTTCCCATTAGCAGGCTCTTGTAGGATGTGTGCATTTCAAGATTTCTCATAATATCGTGACCCGAATCTGAGTAACTTGGTGAATTCAGTTAGTTCCCAATAGGCCGCAATAGTAATAAGTGGACTGCTCGGGGTATAGAAAAATTTTCACGAATGGAATTAAAATTTCTTTGCGAATTCAGTGAGTTCCCAATGGGACATGCTTGTATGAGTGTGCTTTTCAAGATATAGCAACATTTTAACTAAAGGAATCAATGTATCATGGTGAATTCAGCAGGTTCCCAATAGGATTCGCATGTAATAAGAGTACTATTCAAGATAGAGCAACGTTTTAACGAACTGAAACACTGTTTCTTTGTGAATTCAGTTAGTTCCCATTAGCAGGCTCTTGTGAATGTGGACTTTTCAAGATTTCTCATAATTTCGTGAGCCAAATCTCAGTAACTTGGTGAATTCAGTTAGTTCGCCATAGGCCGCAATACCAATAAGTAGACTTTCGGGATGTAGAAACATTTTGATGAATGGAATCAAAATTTCTAGACGAATTCATTGAGTTCCCAATGGGACATGCCTGTATGTTGTGCTTTTCAAGATATAGCAGCATTTTAACGAACGGAATCTAAGTATATTGCTGAATTAGGTAGTTTCCCAACAGGATTCGCATGTAATAAAGAGTACTATTCAAGACAGAGCTACGTTTTTATGAACTGAAACCCTTTTTCTCTGTGAATTCAGTTAGTTGTGAATCTCAGTAACTTGGTGAACTCAGTTAGTTCCCAATAGGCCGCAGTAGTATTAAGTGGAATGCTCGGGATATAGAAAAATTTTCACGAATGGCGTCAAAATTTTTAGGCGAATTCATTGAGTTCCCAATGGGACATGCTTGTATGAGTGTACTTTCCAAGATATAGCAACATATTAACGAACGGAATCTAAGTTCGTGGTGAATTCTGCAGGTTCCCAATAGGATTCGCATGTAATAAGCTTGTTATTCAAGATAGAGTAACGTTTAACGAACTGACACACTGTTTCTTTGTGAATTCAGTTAGTTCTCATTAGCAGGTTCTTGTAAAATATGTACTTTTCAAGATTTCTAAAAATTTCGTGAGCCATATCTCAGTAACTTGGTGAATTCAGTTAGTTCCCAATAGGCTGCAAGAGTAACAAGTGGACTGCTCGGGATATAGAAAAATTTTCACGAATAGAATCAAATTTTGTAGGCGAATTATTGAGTTCCCAATGGTACATGCTTGTATGAGTGTGATTTTCGAGATAGAGCAACATTATTCCAAACTGAATCTAAGTATCATTGTGAATTCAGCAGGTTCCCAATAGGATTCACATGTAATAAACTTGTTATTCAAATAGAGCAAAGTTTTAACTAATTGAAACACTGTTTCTTTTTGAATTCAGTTAGTTCCCATTAGCAGCCTCTTGTAATATGTGTACTTTTGAAGATTTATCACAATTTCTTGAGTAGAATCTCAGTAATTTGTTGAATTCAGTTAGTTCCCATAGGCCGCAATAGTTATAAATAGACTTTCGGGATATAGAAAAATTTTCAGGAATGGAATCAAAATTCGTAGGCGAATTCACTGAGTTCCCAATGGGACATGCTTGTCTGAGTGTGCTTTTCAAGATATAGCAACATTTTTACGAACGGAATCAAGGTATCATGGTGAATTCAGCAGGTTCCCAATAGGATTCGCATGTAATAAGAGTACTATTCAAGATAGAGCAACGTTTTAACGAACTGAAAAACAATTTCTTTGTGAATTCAGTTAGTTCCCATTATCACGCTCCTGTAATATGTGTACTTGTAAAGATTTAAAAAAAATTCGTGAGCCTAATCTCAGTAAATTGGTGAATTGATGTAATTCCCAAGGCCGCAATAGTAATAAGTGGTCTGTTCGGGGTATAGAAACATTTTCACGAATGGAATCAAAATTTCTAGTCGAATTCATTGAGTGCCCAATGGGACATGCTTGTATGAGTGTGCTTCTCAAGATATGGCAACATTTTAACGAACGGAATCAAAGTATCATGGTGAATTCAGGAGGTTGCAAATAGGATTCACATGTAGTAAGAGTACTATTCAAGATAGAGCAAGGTTTTAACGAACAGAAACACTGTTTCTTTGTGAATTCAGTTAGTTCCCATTATCAGGCTCTTGTAATATGTGTACTTTTAAAGATTTATCACAATTTCGTGAGCCGAATCTCAGTAACTTGGTGAAATCAGTTAGTTCCCAATAGGCCGCAATAGTAATAAGTGGACAGCTCGGGTTATAGAAAAATTTTCACGAATGGAATCAAAATTTCTAGAGGAATTCAGTGAGTTCCCAATGGGACATGCTTGTATGAGTGTGCTTTTCAAGATATAGCAACATTTTAACGAAAGGAATCTAAGTATCATGGTGAATTCAGTAGGTTCCAATACGAGTCGCAAATAATAAGCTTTTATTTAATATAGAGCAACGTTTTAAGGAACGGAAACACTGGTTCTTTGTGAATTCACTTAGTTCCCTTAATCAGGCTCTTGTAATATGTGTACTTTTAAAGATTTATCAAAATTTTTGAGCCGAATCTCAGTAACTTGGTGAATTCAGTTAATTCCCAATACGTCACAATAGTAATAAGTGGACTGCTCGGGGAATAGAAAAATTTTCACAAATGGAATCAAAATTTCTAGGCGAATTCAGTGAGTTCCCAATGGGACATGCTTGTATGAGTGTGCTTTTCAAGATATAGCAACATTTTAACGAACGGAATCAATGTATCATGGTGTATTCAGCAGGTTCCCAATAGGATTCGCATGTAATAAGAGTACTATTCAAGATAGAGCAACGTTTTAACGAACTGAAACACTGTTTCTTTGTGAATTCAGTTAGTTCCCATTAGCAGGCTCTTGTAATATGTGTACTTTTCAAGATTTCTCATAATTTCGTGAGCCAAATCTCAGTAACTTGGTGAATTCAGTTAGTTCGCCATAGGCCGCAATACCAATAAGTAGACTTTCGGGATATAGAAACATTTTCATGAATGGAAACAAAATTTCTAGACGACTTCAGTGAGTTCCCAATGGGACATGCCTGTAGGTTGTGCTTTTCAAGATATGGCAGCATTTTAACGAACGGAATCTAAGTATATTGCTGAATTCAGTAGTTTCCCAACAGGATTCGCATGTAATAAAGAGTACTATTCAAGACAGAGCTACGTTTTTATGAACTGAAACCCTTTATCTCTGTGAATTCAGTTAGTTGTGAATCTCAGTAACTTGGTGAACTCAGTTAGTTCCCAATAGGCCGCAGTAGTATTAAGTGGAATGCTCGGGATATAGAAAAATTTTCACGAATGGCATCAAAATTTTTAGGCGAATTCATTGAGTTCCCAATGGGACATGCTTGTATGAGTGTACTTTCCAATATATAGCAACATATTAACGAACGGAATCTAAGTTCGTGGTGAATTCTGCAGGTTCCCAATAGGATTCGCATGTAATAAGCTTGTTATTCAAGATAGAGTAACGTTTAACGAACTGACACACTGTTTCTTTGTGAATTCAGTTAGTTCTCATTAGCAGGTTCTTGTAAAATATGTACTTTTCAAGATTTCTAAAAATTTCGTGAGCCATATCTCAGTAACTTGGTGAATTCAGTTAGTTCCCAATAGGCTGCAAGAGTAACAAGTGGACTGCTCGGGATATAGAAAATTTTCACGAATAGAATCAAATTTTGTAGGCGAATTCAGTGAGTTCCCAATGGTACATGCTTGTATGAGTGTGGTTTTCGAGATAGAGCAACATTATTCCAAACTGAATCTAAGTATCCTTGTGAATTCAGCAGGTTCCCAATAGGATTCACATGTAATAAACTTGTTATTCAAATAGAGCAACGTTTTAACTAATTGAAACACTGTTTCTTTTTGAATTCAGTTAGTTCCCATTAGCAGCCTCTTGTAATATGTGTACTTTTGAAGATTTATCACAATTTCTTGAGTAGAATCTCAGTAACTTGTTGAATTCAGTTAGTTCCCAATAGGCCGCAATAGTTATAAGTAGACTTTCGGGATATAGAAAAATTTTCAGGAATGGAATCAAAATTCGTAGGCGAATTCACTGAGTTCCCAATGGGACATGCTTGGATGAGTGTGCTTTTCAAGATATAGCAACATTTTTACGAACGGAATCAAGGTATCATGGTGAATTCAGCAGGTTCCCAATAGGATTCGCATGTAATAAGAGTACTATTCATGATAGAGCAACGTTTTAACGAACTGAAAAACAATTTCTTTGTGAATTCAGTTAGTTCCCATTATCACGCTCCTGTAATATGTGTACTTGTAAAGATTTAAAAAAAATTCGTGAGCCTAATCTCAGTAATTTGGTGAATTGATGTAATTCCCAAGGCCGCAATAGTAATAAGTGGTCTGTTCGGGGTATAGAAACATTTTCACGAATGGAATCAAAATTTCTAGTCGAATTCATTGAGTTCCCAATGGGACATGCTTGTATGAGTGTGCTTCTCAAGATATGGCAACATTTTAACGAACGGAATCAAAGTATCATGGTGAATTCAGGAGGTTGCAAATAGGATTCACATGTAGTAAGAGTACTATTCAAGATAGAGCAAGGTTTTAACGAACAGAAACACTGTTTCTTTGTGAATTCAGTTAGTTCCCATTATCAGGCTCTTGTAATATGTGTACTTTTAAAGATTTATCACAATTTCGTGAGCCGAATCTCAGTAACTTGGTGAAATCAGTTAGTTCCCAATAGGCCGCAATAGTAATAAGTGGACAGCTCGGGTTATAGAAAAATTTTCACGAATGGAATCAAAATTTCTAGAGGAATTCAGTGAGTTCCCAATGGGACATGCTTGTATGAGTGTGCTTTTCAAGATATAGCAACATTTTAACGAAAGGAATCTAAGTATCATGGTGAATTCAGTAGGTTCCAATACGAGTCGCAAATAATAAGCTTTTATTTAATATAGAGCAACGTTTTAAGGAACGGAAACACTGGTTCTTTGTGAATTCACTTAGTTCCCTTAATCAGGCTCTTGTAATATGTGTACTTTTAAAGATTTATCAAAATTTTTGAGCCGAATCTCAGTAACTTGGTGAATTCAGTTAATTCCCAATACGTCACAATAGTAATAAGTGGACTGCTCGGGGAATAGAAAAATTTTCACAAATGGAATCAAAATTTCTAGGCGGATTCAGTGAGTTCCCAATGGGACATGCTTGTATGAGTGTGCTTTTCAAGATATAGCAACATTTTAACGAACGGAATCAATGTATCATGGTGTATTCAGCAGGTTCCCAATAGGATTCGCATGTAATAAGAGTACTATTCAAGATAGAGCAACGTTTTAACGAACTGAAACACTGTTTCTTTGTGAATTCAGTTAGTTCCCATTAGCAGGCTCTTGTAATATGTGTACTTTTCAAGATTTCTCATAATTTCGTGAGCCAAATCTCAGTAACTTGGTGAATTCAGTTAGTTCGCCATAGGCCGCAATACCAATAAGTAGACTTTCGGGATATAGAAACATTTTCATGAATGGAAACAAAATTTCTAGACGACTTCAGTGAGTTCCCAATGGGACATGCCTGTAGGTTGTGCTTTTCAAGATATGGCAGCATTTTAACGAACGGAATCTAAGTATATTGCTGAATTCAGTAGTTTCCCAACAGGATTCGCATGTAATAAAGAGTACTATTCAAGACAGAGCTACGTTTTTATGAACTGAAACCCTTTATCTCTGTGAATTCAGTTAGTTGTGAATCTCAGTAACTTGGTGAACTCAGTTAGTTCCCAATAGGCCGCAGTAGTATTAAGTGGAATGCTCGGGATATAGAAAAATTTTCACGAATGGCATCAAAATTTTTAGGCGAATTCATTGAGTTCCCAATGGGACATGCTTGTATGAGTGTACTTTCCAATATATAGCAACATATTAACGAACGGAATCTAAGTTCGTGGTGAATTCTGCAGGTTCCCAATAGGATTCGCATGTAATAAGCTTGTTATTCAAGATAGAGTAACGTTTAACGAACTGACACACTGTTTCTTTGTGAATTCAGTTAGTTCTCATTAGCAGGTTCTTGTAAAATATGTACTTTTCAAGATTTCTAAAAATTTCGTGAGCCATATCTCAGTAACTTGGTGAATTCAGTTAGTTCCCAATAGGCTGCAAGAGTAACAAGTGGACTGCTCGGGATATAGAAAATTTTCACGAATAGAATCAAATTTTGTAGGCGAATTCAGTGAGTTCCCAATGGTACATGCTTGTATGAGTGTGGTTTTCGAGATAGAGCAACATTATTCCAAACTGAATCTAAGTATCCTTGTGAATTCAGCAGGTTCCCAATAGGATTCACATGTAATAAACTTGTTATTCAAATAGAGCAACGTTTTAACTAATTGAAACACTGTTTCTTTTTGAATTCAGTTAGTTCCCATTAGCAGCCTCTTGTAATATGTGTACTTTTGAAGATTTATCACAATTTCTTGAGTAGAATCTCAGTAACTTGTTGAATTCAGTTAGTTCCCAATAGGCCGCAATAGTTATAAGTAGACTTTCGGGATATAGAAAAATTTTCAGGAATGGAATCAAAATTCGTAGGCGAATTCACTGAGTTCCAAATGGGACATGCTTGGATGAGTGTGCTTTTCAAGATATAGCAACATTTTTACGAACGGAATCAAGGTATCATGGTGAATTCAGCAGGTTCCCAATAGGATTCGCATGTAATAAGAGTACTATTCATGATAGAGCAACGTTTTAACGAACTGAAAAACAATTTCTTTGTGAATTCAGTTAGTTCCCATTATCACGCTCCTGTAATATGTGTACTTGTAAAGATTTAAAAAAAATTCGTGAGCCTAATCTCAGTAATTTGGTGAATTGATGTAATTCCCAAGGCCGCAATAGTAATAAGTGGTCTGTTCGGGGTATAGAAACATTTTCACGAATGGAATCAAAATTTCTAGTCGAATTCATTGAGTGCCCAATGGGACATGCTTGTATGAGTGTGCTTCTCAAGATATGGCAACATTTTAACGAACGGAATCAAAGTATCATGGTGAATTCAGGAGGTTGCAAATAGGATTCACATGTAGTAAGAGTACTATTCAAGATAGAGCAAGGTTTTAACGAACAGAAACACTGTTTCTTTGTGAATTCAGTTAGTTCCCATTATCAGGATCTTGTAATATGTGTACTTTTAAAGATTTATCACAATTTCGTGAGCCGAATCTCAGTAACTTGGTGAAATCAGTTAGTTCCCAATAGGCCGCAATAGTAATAAGTGGACAGCTCGGGTTATAGAAAAATTTTCACGAATGGAATCAAAATTTCTAGAGGAATTCAGTGAGTTCCCAATGGGACATGCTTGTATGAGTGTGCTTTTCAAGATATAGCAACATTTTAACGAAAGGAATCTAAGTATCATGGTGAATTCAGTAGGTTCCAATACGAGTCGCAAATAATAAGCTTTTATTTAATATAGAGCAACGTTTTAAGGAACGGAAACACTAGTTCTTTGTGAATTCACTTAGTTCCCTTAATCAGGCTCTTGTAATATGTGTACTTTTAAAGATTTATCAAAATTTTTGAGCCGAATCTCAGTAACTTGGTGAATTCAGTTAATTCCCAATACGTCACAATAGTAATAAGTGGACTGCTCGGGGAATAGAAAAATTTTCACAAATGGAATCAAAATTTCTAGGCGAATTCAGTGAGTTCCCAATGGGACATGCTTGTATGAGTGTGCTTTTCAAGATATAGCAACATTTTAACGAACGGAATCAATGTATCATGGTGTATTCAGCAGGTTCCCAATAGGATTCGCATGTAATAAGAGTACTATTCAAGATAGAGCAACGTTTTAACGAACTGAAACACTGTTTCTTTGTGAATTCAGTTATTTCCCATTAGCAGGCTCTTGTAATATGTGTACTTTTCAAGATTTCTCATAATTTCGTGAGCCAAATCTCAGTAACTTGGTGAATTCAGTTAGTTCGCCATAGGCCGCAATACCAATAAGTAGACTTTCGGGATATAGAAACATTTTCATGAATGGAAACAAAATTTTAGATGACTTCAGTGAGTTCCCAATGGGACATGCCTGTAGGTTGTGCTTTTCAAGATATGGCAGCATTTTAACGAACGGAATCTAAGTATATTGCTGAATTCAGTAGTTTCCCAACAGGATTCGCATGTAATAAAGAGTACTATTCAAGACAGAGCTACGTTTTTATGAACTGAAACCCTTTATCTCTGTGAATTCAGTTAGTTGTGAATCTCAGTAACTTGGTGAACTCAGTTAGTTCCCAATAGGCCGCAGTAGTATTAAGTGGAATGCTCGGGATATAGAAAAATTTTCACGAATGGCATCAAAATTTTTAGGCGAATTCATTGAGTTCCCAATGGGACATGCTTGTATGAGTGTACTTTCCAATATATAGCAACATATTAACGAACGGAATCTAAGTTCGTGGTGAATTCTGCAGGTTCCCAATAGGATTCGCATGTAATAAGCTTGTTATTCAAGATAGAGTAACGTTTAACGAACTGACACACTGTTTCTTTGTGAATTCAGTTAGTTCTCATTAGCAGGTTCTTGTAAAATATGTACTTTTCAAGATTTCTAAAAATTTCGTGAGCCATATCTCAGTAACTTGGTGAATTCAGTTAGTTCCCAATAGGCTGCAAGAGTAACAAGTGGACTGCTCGGGATATAGAAAATTTTCACGAATAGAATCAAATTTTGTAGGCGAATTCAGTGAGTTCCCAATGGTACATGCTTGTATGAGTGTGGTTTTCGAGATAGAGCAACATTATTCCAAACTGAATCTAAGTATCCTTGTGAATTCAGCAGGTTCCCAATAGGATTCACATGTAATAAACTTGTTATTCAAATAGAGCAACGTTTTAACTAATTGAAACACTGTTTCTTTTTGAATTCAGTTAGTTCCCATTAGCAGCCTCTTGTAATATGTGTACTTTTGAAGATTTATCACAATTTCTTGAGTAGAATCTCAGTAACTTGTTGAATTCAGTTAGTTCCCAATAGGCCGCAATAGTTATAAGTAGACTTTCGGGATATAGAAAAATTTTCAGGAATGGAATCAAAATTCGTAGGCGAATTCACTGAGTTCCCAATGGGACATGCTTGGATGAGTGTGCTTTTCAAGATATAGCAACATTTTTACGAACGGAATCAAGGTATCATGGTGAATTCAGCAGGTTCCCAATAGGATTCGCATGTAATAAGAGTAATATTCATGATAGAGCAACGTTTTAACGAACTGAAAAACAATTTCTTTGTGAATTCAGTTAGTTCCAATTAGCAGGCTCTTGTAGTATGTGTACTTTTCAAGATTTCTCATAATTTCGTGACCCGAATCTCAGTAACTTGGTGAATACAGTTAGTTCCCAGTAGCCCGCAATAGTAATAAGTGGTGTGTTCGGGAATTAGAAAAATTTTCACAAATGGAATCAAAATTTCTAGGCGAATACAGTGAATTTCCATTGAGACATGCTTGTATGAGTGTGCTTTTTCCGATATTTCAACATTTTTACAAACCGATCTAAGTATCATGGTGTATTCAGTAGGTTCCCAATAGGATTCGCACGTAATAAGAGTACTATTCAAGATAGAGCAACGTTTTAAAGAACTGAAACAATGTTTCTTTGTGAATTCAGTTAGTTCCCATTAGCAGGCTCTTGTAGGATGTGTGCATTTCAAGATTTCTCATAATATCGTGACCCGAATCTGAGTAACTTGGTGAATTCAGTTAGTTCCCAATAGGCCGCAATAGTAATAAGTGGACTGCTCGGGGTATAGAAAAATTTTCACGAATGGAATTAAAATTTCTTTGCGAATTCAGTGAGTTCCCAATGGGACATGCTTGTATGAGTGTGCTTTTCAAGATATAGCAACATTTTAACTAAAGGAATCAATGTATCATGGTGAATTCAGCAGGTTCCCAATAGGATTCGCATGTAATAAGAGTACTATTCAAGATAGAGCAACGTTTTAACGAACTGAAACACTGTTTCTTTGTGAATTCAGTTAGTTCCCATTAGCAGGCTCTTGTGAATGTGGACTTTTCAAGATTTCTCATAATTTCGTGAGCCAAATCTCAGTAACTTGGTGAATTCAGTTAGTTCGCCATAGGCCGCAATACCAATAAGTAGACTTTCGGGATGTAGAAACATTTTGATGAATGGAATCAAAATTTCTAGACGAATTCATTGAGTTCCCAATGGGACATGCCTGTATGTTGTGCTTTTCAAGATATAGCAGCATTTTAACGAACGGAATCTAAGTATATTGCTGAATTAGGTAGTTTACCAACAGGATTCGCATGTAATAAAGAGTACTATTCAAGACAGAGCTACGTTTTTATGAACTGAAACCCTTTTTCTCTGTGAATTCAGTTAGTTGTGAATCTCAGTAACTTGGTGAACTCAGTTAGTTCCCAATAGGCCGCAGTAGTATTAAGTGGAATGCTCGGGATATAGAAAAATTTTCACGAATGGCGTCAAAATTTTTAGGCGAATTCATTGAGTTCCCAATGGGACATGCTTGTATGAGTGTACTTTCCAAGATATAGCAACATATTAACGAACGGAATCTAAGTTCGTGGTGAATTCTGCAGGTTCCCAATAGGATTCGCATGTAATAAGCTTGTTATTCAAGATAGAGTAACGTTTAACGAACTGACACACTGTTTCTTTGTGAATTCAGTTAGTTCTCATTAGCAGGTTCTTGTAAAATATGTACTTTTCAAGATTTCTAAAAATTTCGTGAGCCATATCTCAGTAACTTGGTGAATTCAGTTAGTTCCCCATAGGCTGCAAGAGTAACAAGTGGACTGCTCGGGATATAGAAAAATTTTCACGAATAGAATCAAATTTTGTAGGCGAATTCAGTGAGTTCCCAATGGTACATGCTTGTATGAGTGTGATTTTCGAGATAGAGCAACATTATTCCAAACTGAATCTAAGTATCATTGTGAATTCAGCAGGTTCCCAATAGGATTCACATGTAATAAACTTGTTATTCAAATAGAGCAAAGTTTTAACTAATTGAAACACTGTTTCTTTTTGAATTCAGTTAGTTCCCATTAGCAGCCTCTTGTAATATGTGTACTTTTGAAGATTTATCACAATTTCTTGAGTAGAATCTCAGTAATTTGTTGAATTCAGTTAGTTCCCATAGGCCGCAATAGTTATAAATAGACTTTCGGGATATAGAAAAATTTTCAGGAATGGAATCAAAATTCGTAGGCGAATTCACTGAGTTCCCAATGGGACATGCTTGTCTGAGTGTGCTTTTCAAGATATAGCAACATTTTTACGAACGGAATCAAGGTATCATGGTGAATTCAGCAGGTTCCCAATAGGATTCGCATGTAATAAGAGTACTATTCAAGATAGAGCAACGTTTTAACGAACTGAAAAACAATTTCTTTGTGAATTCAGTTAGTTCCCATTATCACGCTCCTGTAATATGTGTACTTGTAAAGATTTAAAAAAAATTCGTGAGCCTAATCTCAGTAAATTGGTGAATTGATGTAATTCCCAAGGCCGCAATAGTAATAAGTGGTCTGTTCGGGGTATAGAAACATTTTCACGAATGGAATCAAAATTTCTAGTCGAATTCATTGAGTGCCCAATGGGACATGCTTGTATGAGTGTGCTTCTCAAGATATGGCAACATTTTAACGAACGGAATCAAAGTATCATGGTGAATTCAGGAGGTTGCAAATAGGATTCACATGTAGTAAGAGTACTATTCAAGATAGAGCAAGGTTTTAACGAACAGAAACACTGTTTCTTTGTGAATTCAGTTAGTTCCCATTATCAGGCTCTTGTAATATGTGTACTTTTAAAGATTTATCACAATTTCGTGAGCCGAATCTCAGTAACTTGGTGAAATCAGTTAGTTCCCAATAGGCCGCAATAGTAATAAGTGGACAGCTCGGGTTATAGAAAAATTTTCACGAATGGAATCAAAATTTCTAGAGGAATTCAGTGAGTTCCCAATGGGACATGCTTGTATGAGTGTGCTTTTCAAGATATAGCAACATTTTAACGAAAGGAATCTAAGTATCATGGTGAATTCAGTAGGTTCCAATACGAGTCGCAAATAATAAGCTTTTATTTAATATAGAGCAACGTTTTAAGGAACGGAAACACTGGTTCTTTGTGAATTCACTTAGTTCCCTTAATCAGGCTCTTGTAATATGTGTACTTTTAAAGATTTATCAAAATTTTTGAGCCGAATCTCAGTAACTTGGTGAATTCAGTTAATTCCCAATACGTCACAATAGTAATAAGTGGACTGCTCGGGGAATAGAAAAATTTTCACAAATGGAATCAAAATTTCTAGGCGAATTCAGTGAGTTCCCAATGGGACATGCTTGTATGAGTGTGCTTTTCAAGATATAGCAACATTTTAACGAACGGAATCAATGTATCATGGTGTATTCAGCAGGTTCCCAATAGGATTCGCATGTAATAAGAGTACTATTCAAGATAGAGCAACGTTTTAACGAACTGAAACACTGTTTCTTTGTGAATTCAGTTAGTTCCCATTAGCAGGCTCTTGTAATATGTGTACTTTTCAAGATTTCTCATAATTTCGTGAGCCAAATCTCAGTAACTTGGTGAATTCAGTTAGTTCGCCATAGGCCGCAATACCAATAAGTAGACTTTCGGGATATAGAAACATTTTCATGAATGGAAACAAAATTTCTAGACGACTTCAGTGAGTTCCCAATGGGACATGCCTGTAGGTTGTGCTTTTCAAGATATGGCAGCATTTTAACGAACGGAATCTAAGTATATTGCTGAATTCAGTAGTTTCCCAACAGGATTCGCATGTAATAAAGAGTACTATTCAAGACAGAGCTACGTTTTTATGAACTGAAACCCTTTATCTCTGTGAATTCAGTTAGTTGTGAATCTCAGTAACTTGGTGAACTCAGTTAGTTCCCAATAGGCCGCAGTAGTATTAAGTGGAATGCTCGGGATATAGAAAAATTTTCACGAATGGCATCAAAATTTTTAGGCGAATTCATTGAGTTCCCAATGGGACATGCTTGTATGAGTGTACTTTCCAATATATAGCAACATATTAACGAACGGAATCTAAGTTCGTGGTGAATTCTGCAGGTTCCCAATAGGATTCGCATGTAATAAGCTTGTTATTCAAGATAGAGTAACGTTTAACGAACTGACACACTGTTTCTTTGTGAATTCAGTTAGTTCTCATTAGCAGGTTCTTGTAAAATATGTACTTTTCAAGATTTCTAAAAATTTCGTGAGCCATATCTCAGTAACTTGGTGAATTCAGTTAGTTCCCAATAGGCTGCAAGAGTAACAAGTGGACTGCTCGGGATATAGAAAATTTTCACGAATAGAATCAAATTTTGTAGGCGAATTCAGTGAGTTCCCAATGGTACATGCTTGTATGAGTGTGGTTTTCGAGATAGAGCAACATTATTCCAAACTGAATCTAAGTATCCTTGTGAATTCAGCAGGTTCCCAATAGGATTCACATGTAATAAACTTGTTATTCAAATAGAGCAACGTTTTAACTAATTGAAACACTGTTTCTTTTTGAATTCAGTTAGTTCCCATTAGCAGCCTCTTGTAATATGTGTACTTTTGAAGATTTATCACAATTTCTTGAGTAGAATCTCAGTAACTTGTTGAATTCAGTTAGTTCCCAATAGGCCGCAATAGTTATAAGTAGACTTTCGGGATATAGAAAAATTTTCAGGAATGGAATCAAAATTCGTAGGCGAATTCACTGAGTTCCCAATGGGACATGCTTGGATGAGTGTGCTTTTCAAGATATAGCAACATTTTTACGAACGGAATCAAGGTATCATGGTGAATTCAGCAGGTTCCCAATAGGATTCGCATGTAATAAGAGTACTATTCATGATAGAGCAACGTTTTAACGAACTGAAAAACAATTTCTTTGTGAATTCAGTTAGTTCCCATTATCACGCTCCTGTAATATGTGTACTTGTAAAGATTTAAAAAAAATTCGTGAGCCTAATCTCAGTAATATGGTGAATTGATGTAATTCCCAAGGCCGCAATAGTAATAAGTGGTCTGTTCGGGGTATAGAAACATTTTCACGAATGGAATCAAAATTTCTAGTCGAATTCATTGAGTTCCCAATGGGACATGCTTGTATGAGTGTGCTTCTCAAGATATGGCAACATTTTAACGAACGGAATCAAAGTATCATGGTGAATTCAGGAGGTTGCAAATAGGATTCACATGTAGTAAGAGTACTATTCAAGATAGAGCAAGGTTTTAACGAACAGAAACACTGTTTCTTTGTGAATTCAGTTAGTTCCCATTATCAGGCTCTTGTAATATGTGTACTTTTAAAGATTTATCACAATTTCGTGAGCCGAATCTCAGTAACTTGGTGAAATCAGTTAGTTCCCAATAGGCCGCAATAGTAATAAGTGGACAGCTCGGGTTATAGAAAAATTTTCACGAATGGAATCAAAATTTCTAGAGGAATTCAGTGAGTTCCCAATGGGACATGCTTGTATGAGTGTGCTTTTCAAGATATAGCAACATTTTAACGAAAGGAATCTAAGTATCATGGTGAATTCAGTAGGTTCCAATACGAGTCGCAAATAATAAGCTTTTATTTAATATAGAGCAACGTTTTAAGGAACGGAAACACTGGTTCTTTGTGAATTCACTTAGTTCCCTTAATCAGGCTCTTGTAATATGTGTACTTTTAAAGATTTATCAAAATTTTTGAGCCGAATCTCAGTAACTTGGTGAATTCAGTTAATTCCCAATACGTCACAATAGTAATAAGTGGACTGCTCGGGGAATAGAAAAATTTTCACAAATGGAATCAAAATTTCTAGGCGGATTCAGTGAGTTCCCAATGGGACATGCTTGTATGAGTGTGCTTTTCAAGATATAGCAACATTTTAACGAACGGAATCAATGTATCATGGTGTATTCAGCAGGTTCCCAATAGGATTCGCATGTAATAAGAGTACTATTCAAGATAGAGCAACGTTTTAACGAACTGAAACACTGTTTCTTTGTGAATTCAGTTAGTTCCCATTAGCAGGCTCTTGTAATATGTGTACTTTTCAAGATTTCTCATAATTTCGTGAGCCAAATCTCAGTAACTTGGTGAATTCAGTTAGTTCGCCATAGGCCGCAATACCAATAAGTAGACTTTCGGGATATAGAAACATTTTCATGAATGGAAACAAAATTTCTAGACGACTTCAGTGAGTTCCCAATGGGACATGCCTGTAGGTTGTGCTTTTCAAGATATGGCAGCATTTTAACGAACGGAATCTAAGTATATTGCTGAATTCAGTAGTTTCCCAACAGGATTCGCATGTAATAAAGAGTACTATTCAAGACAGAGCTACGTTTTTATGAACTGAAACCCTTTATCTCTGTGAATTCAGTTAGTTGTGAATCTCAGTAACTTGGTGAACTCAGTTAGTTCCCAATAGGCCGCAGTAGTATTAAGTGGAATGCTCGGGATATAGAAAAATTTTCACGAATGGCATCAAAATTTTTAGGCGAATTCATTGAGTTCCCAATGGGACATGCTTGTATGAGTGTACTTTCCAATATATAGCAACATATTAACGAACGGAATCTAAGTTCGTGGTGAATTCTGCAGGTTCCCAATAGGATTCGCATGTAATAAGCTTGTTATTCAAGATAGAGTAACGTTTAACGAACTGACACACTGTTTCTTTGTGAATTCAGTTAGTTCTCATTAGCAGGTTCTTGTAAAATATGTACTTTTCAAGATTTCTAAAAATTTCGTGAGCCATATCTCAGTAACTTGGTGAATTCAGTTAGTTCCCAATAGGCTGCAAGAGTAACAAGTGGACTGCTCGGGATATAGAAAATTTTCACGAATAGAATCAAATTTTGTAGGCGAATTCAGTGAGTTCCCAATGGTACATGCTTGTATGAGTGTGGTTTTCGAGATAGAGCAACATTATTCCAAACTGAATCTAAGTATCCTTGTGAATTCAGCAGGTTCCCAATAGGATTCACATGTAATAAACTTGTTATTCAAATAGAGCAACGTTTTAACTAATTGAAACACTGTTTCTTTTTGAATTCAGTTAGTTCCCATTAGCAGCCTCTTGTAATATGTGTACTTTTGAAGATTTATCACAATTTCTTGAGTAGAATCTCAGTAACTTGTTGAATTCAGTTAGTTCCCAATAGGCCGCAATAGTTATAAGTAGACTTTCGGGATATAGAAAAATTTTCAGGAATGGAATCAAAATTCGTAGGCGAATTCACTGAGTTCCCAATGGGACATGCTTGGATGAGTGTGCTTTTCAAGATATAGCAACATTTTTACGAACGGAATCAAGGTATCATGGTGAATTCAGCAGGTTCCCAATAGGATTCGCATGTAATAAGAGTAATATTCATGATAGAGCAACGTTTTAACGAACTGAAAAACAATTTCTTTGTGAATTCAGTTAGTTCCCATTATCACGCTCCTGTAATATGTGTACTTGTAAAGATTTAAAAAAAATTCGTGAGCCTAATCTCAGTAATTTGGTGAATTGATGTAATTCCCAAGGCCGCAATAGTAATAAGTGGTCTGTTCGGGGTATAGAAACATTTTCACGAATGGAATCAAAATTTCTAGTCGAATTCATTGAGTGCCCAATGGGACATGCTTGTATGAGTGTGCTTCTCAAGATATGGCAACATTTTAACGAACGGAATCAAAGTATCATGGTGAATTCAGGAGGTTGCAAATAGGATTCACATGTAGTAAGAGTACTATTCAAGATAGAGCAAGGTTTTAACGAACAGAAACACTGTTTCTTTGTGAATTCAGTTAGTTCCCATTATCAGGATCTTGTAATATGTGTACTTTTAAAGATTTATCACAATTTCGTGAGCCGAATCTCAGTAACTTGGTGAAATCAGTTAGTTCCCAATAGGCCGCAATAGTAATAAGTGGACAGCTCGGGTTATAGAAAAATTTTCACGAATGGAATCAAAATTTCTAGAGGAATTCAGTGAGTTCCCAATGGGACATGCTTGTATGAGTGTGCTTTTCAAGATATAGCAACATTTTAACGAAAGGAATCTAAGTATCATGGTGAATTCAGTAGGTTCCAATACGAGTCGCAAATAATAAGCTTTTATTTAATATAGAGCAACGTTTTAAGGAACGGAAACACTAGTTCTTTGTGAATTCACTTAGTTCCCTTAATCAGGCTCTTGTAATATGTGTACTTTTAAAGATTTATCAAAATTTTTGAGCCGAATCTCAGTAACTTGGTGAATTCAGTTAATTCCCAATACGTCACAATAGTAATAAGTGGACTGCTCGGGGAATAGAAAAATTTTCACAAATGGAATCAAAATTTCTAGGCGAATTCAGTGAGTTCCCAATGGGACATGCTTGTATGAGTGTGCTTTTCAAGATATAGCAACATTTTAACGAACGGAATCAATGTATCATGGTGTATTCAGCAGGTTCCCAATAGGATTCGCATGTAATAAGAGTACTATTCAAGATAGAGCAACGTTTTAACGAACTGAAACACTGTTTCTTTGTGAATTCAGTTAGTTCCCATTAGCAGGCTCTTGTAATATGTGTACTTTTCAAGATTTCTCATAATTTCGTGAGCCAAATCTCAGTAACTTGGTGAATTCAGTTAGTTCGCCATAGGCCGCAATACCAATAAGTAGACTTTCGGGATATAGAAACATTTTCATGAATGGAAACAAAATTTTAGATGACTTCAGTGAGTTCCCAATGGGACATGCCTGTAGGTTGTGCTTTTCAAGATATGGCAGCATTTTAACGAACGGAATCTAAGTATATTGCTGAATTCAGTAGTTTCCCAACAGGATTCGCATGTAATAAAGAGTACTATTCAAGACAGAGCTACGTTTTTATGAACTGAAACCCTTTATCTCTGTGAATTCAGTTAGTTGTGAATCTCAGTAACTTGGTGAACTCAGTTAGTTCCCAATAGGCCGCAGTAGTATTAAGTGGAATGCTCGGGATATAGAAAAATTTTCACGAATGGCATCAAAATTTTTAGGCGAATTCATTGAGTTCCCAATGGGACATGCTTGTATGAGTGTACTTTCCAATATATAGCAACATATTAACGAACGGAATCTAAGTTCGTGGTGAATTCTGCAGGTTCCCAATAGGATTCGCATGTAATAAGCTTGTTATTCAAGATAGAGTAACGTTTAACGAACTGACACACTGTTTCTTTGTGAATTCAGTTAGTTCTCATTAGCAGGTTCTTGTAAAATATGTACTTTTCAAGATTTCTAAAAATTTCGTGAGCCATATCTCAGTAACTTGGTGAATTCAGTTAGTTCCCAATAGGCTGCAAGAGTAACAAGTGGACTGCTCGGGATATAGAAAATTTTCACGAATAGAATCAAATTTTGTAGGCGAATTCAGTGAGTTCCCAATGGTACATGCTTGTATGAGTGTGGTTTTCGAGATAGAGCAACATTATTCCAAACTGAATCTAAGTATCCTTGTGAATTCAGCAGGTTCCCAATAGGATTCACATGTAATAAACTTGTTATTCAAATAGAGCAACGTTTTAACTAATTGAAACACTGTTTCTTTTTGAATTCAGTTAGTTCCCATTAGCAGCCTCTTGTAATATGTGTACTTTTGAAGATTTATCACAATTTCTTGAGTAGAATCTCAGTAACTTGTTGAATTCAGTTAGTTCCCAATAGGCCGCAATAGTTATAAGTAGACTTTCGGGATATAGAAAAATTTTCAGGAATGGAATCAAAATTCGTAGGCGAATTCACTGAGTTCCCAATGGGACATGCTTGGATGAGTGTGCTTTTCAAGATATAGCAACATTTTTACGAACGGAATCAAGGTATCATGGTGAATTCAGCAGGTTCCCAATAGGATTCGCATGTAATAAGAGTAATATTCATGATAGAGCAACGTTTTAACGAACTGAAAAACAATTTCTTTGTGAATTCAGTTAGTTCCCATTATCACGCTCCTGTAATATGTGTACTTGTAAAGATTTAAAAAAAATTCGTGAGCCTAATCTCAGTAATTTGGTGAATTGATGTAATTCCCAAGGCCGCAATAGTAATAAGTGGTCTGTTCGGGGTATAGAAACATTTTCACGAATGGAATCAAAATTTCTAGTCGAATTCATTGAGTTCCCAATGGGACATGCTTGTATGAGTGTGCTTCTCAAGATATGGCAACATTTTAACGAACGGAATCAAAGTATCATGGTGAATTCAGGAGGTTGCAAATAGGATTCACATGTAGTAAGAGTACTATTCAAGATAGAGCAAGGTTTTAACGAACAGAAACACTGTTTCTTTGTGAATTCAGTTAGTTCCCATTATCAGGCTCTTGTAATATGTGTACTTTTAAAGATTTATCACAATTTCGTGAGCCGAATCTCAGTAACTTGGTGAAATCAGTTAGTTCCCAATAGGCCGCAATAGTAATAAGTGGACAGCTCGGGTTATAGAAAAATTTTCACGAATGGAATCAAAATTTCTAGAGGAATTCAGTGAGTTCCCAGTGGGACATGCTTGTATGAGTGTGCTTTTCAAGATATAGCAACATTTTAACGAAAGGAATCTAAGTATCATGGTGAATTCAGTAGGTTCCAATACGAGTCGCAAATAATAAGCTTTTATTTAATATAGAGCAACGTTTTAAGGAACGGAAACACTGGTTCTTTGTGAATTCACTTAGTTCCCTTAATCAGGCTCTTGTAATATGTGTACTTTTAAAGATTTATCAAAATTTTTGAGCCGAATCTCAGTAACTTGGTGAATTCAGTTAATTCCCAATACGTCACAATAGTAATAAGTGGACTGCTCGGGGAATAGAAAAATTTTCACAAATGGAATCAAAATTTCTAGGCGGATTCAGTGAGTTCCCAATGGGACATGCTTGTATGAGTGTGCTTTTCAAGATATAGCAACATTTTAACGAACGGAATCAATGTATCATGGTGTATTCAGCAGGTTCCCAATAGGATTCGCATGTAATAAGAGTACTATTCAAGATAGAGCAACGTTTTAACGAACTGAAACACTGTTTCTTTGTGAATTCAGTTAGTTCCCATTAGCAGGCTCTTGTAATATGTGTACTTTTCAAGATTTCTCATAATTTCGTGAGCCAAATCTCAGTAACTTGGTGAATTCAGTTAGTTCGCCATAGGCCGCAATACCAATAAGTAGACTTTCGGGATATAGAAACATTTTCATGAATGGAAACAAAATTTCTAGACGACTTCAGTGAGTTCCCAATGGGACATGCCTGTAGGTTGTGCTTTTCAAGATATGGCAGCATTTTAACGAACGGAATCTAAGTATATTGCTGAATTCAGTAGTTTCCCAACAGGATTCGCATGTAATAAAGAGTACTATTCAAGACAGAGCTACGTTTTTATGAACTGAAACCCTTTATCTCTGTGAATTCAGTTAGTTGTGAATCTCAGTAACTTGGTGAACTCAGTTAGTTCCCAATAGGCCGCAGTAGTATTAAGTGGAATGCTCGGGATATAGAAAAATTTTCACGAATGGCATCAAAATTTTTAGGCGAATTCATTGAGTTCCCAATGGGACATGCTTGTATGAGTGTACTTTCCAAGATATAGCAACATATTAACGAACGGAATCTAAGTTCGTGGTGAATTCTGCAGGTTCCCAATAGGATTCGCATGTAATAAGCTTGTTATTCAAGATAGAGTAACGTTTAACGAACTGACACACTGTTTCTTTGTGAATTCAGTTAGTTCTCATTAGCAGGTTCTTGTAAAATATGTACTTTTCAAGATTTCTAAAAATTTCGTGAGCCATATCTCAGTAACTTGGTGAATTCAGTTAGTTCCCAATAGGCTGCAAGAGTAACAAGTGGACTGCTCGGGATATAGAAAATTTTCACGAATAGAATCAAATTTTGTAGGCGAATTCAGTGAGTTCCCAATGGTACATGCTTGTATGAGTGTGGTTTTCGAGACAGAGCAACATTATTCCAAACTGAATCTAAGTATCCTTGTGAATTCAGCAGGTTCCCAATAGGATTCACATGTAATAAACTTGTTATTCAAATAGAGCAACGTTTTAACTAATTGAAACACTGTTTCTTTTTGAATTCAGTTAGTTCCCATTAGCAGCCTCTTGTAATATGTGTACTTTTGAAGATTTATCACAATTTCTTGAGTAGAATCTCAGTAACTTGTTGAATTCAGTTAGTTCCCAATAGGCCGCAATAGTTATAAGTAGACTTTCGGGATATAGAAAAATTTTCAGGAATGGAATCAAAATTCGTAGGCGAATTCA
Source organism: Rattus norvegicus (assembly GCF_021556685.1). NCBI lineage: Eukaryota > Metazoa > Chordata > Mammalia > Rodentia > Muridae > Rattus > Rattus norvegicus. The sequence goes on from NC_141550.1 coordinate 42,402,054, forward strand.
CTGAGTTCCCAATGGGACATGCTTGGATGAGTGTGCTTTTCAAGATATAGCAACATTTTTACGAACGGAATCAAGGTATCATGGTGAATTCAGCAGGTTCCCAATAGGATTCGCATGTAATAAGAGTACTATTCATGATAGAGCAACGTTTTAACGAACTGAAAAACAATTTCTTTGTGAATTCAGTTAGTTCCCATTATCACGCTCCTGTAATATGTGTACTTGTAAAGATTTAAAAAAAATTCGTGAGCCTAATCTCAGTAATTTGGTGAATTGATGTAATTCCCAAGGCCGCAATAGTAATAAGTGGTCTGTTCGGGGTATAGAAACATTTTCACGAATGGAATCAAAATTTCTAGTCGAATTCATTGAGTGCCCAATGGGACATGCTTGTATGAGTGTGCTTCTCAAGATATGGCAACATTTTAACGAACGGAATCAAAGTATCATGGTGAATTCAGGAGGTTGCAAATAGGATTCACATGTAGTAAGAGTACTATTCAAGATAGAGCAAGGTTTTAACGAACAGAAACACTGTTTCTTTGTGAATTCAGTTAGTTCCCATTATCAGGATCTTGTAATATGTGTACTTTTAAAGATTTATCACAATTTCGTGAGCCGAATCTCAGTAACTTGGTGAAATCAGTTAGTTCCCAATAGGCCGCAATAGTAATAAGTGGACAGCTCGGGTTATAGAAAAATTTTCACGAATGGAATCAAAATTTCTAGAGGAATTCAGTGAGTTCCCAATGGGACATGCTTGTATGAGTGTGCTTTTCAAGATATAGCAACATTTTAACGAAAGGAATCTAAGTATCATGGTGAATTCAGTAGGTTCCAATACGAGTCGCAAATAATAAGCTTTTATTTAATATAGAGCAACGTTTTAAGGAACGGAAACACTGGTTCTTTGTGAATTCACTTAGTTCCCTTAATCAGGCTCTTGTAATATGTGTACTTTTAAAGATTTATCAAAATTTTTGAGCCGAATCTCAGTAACTTGGTGAATTCAGTTAATTCCCAATACGTCACAATAGTAATAAGTGGACTGCTCGGGGAATAGAAAAATTTTCACAAATGGAATCAAAATTTCTAGGCGGATTCAGTGAGTTCCCAATGGGACATGCTTGTATGAGTGTGCTTTTCAAGATATAGCAACATTTTAACGAACGGAATCAATGTATCATGGTGTATTCAGCAGGTTCCCAATAGGATTCGCATGTAATAAGAGTACTATTCAAGATAGAGCAACGTTTTAACGAACTGAAACACTGTTTCTTTGTGAATTCAGTTAGTTCCCATTAGCAGGCTCTTGTAATATGTGTACTTTTCAAGATTTCTCATAATTTCGTGAGCCAAATCTCAGTAACTTGGTGAATTCAGTTAGTTCGCCATAGGCCGCAATACCAATAAGTAGACTTTCGGGATATAGAAACATTTTCATGAATGGAAACAAAATTTCTAGACGACTTCAGTGAGTTCCCAATGGGACATGCCTGTAGGTTGTGCTTTTCAAGATATGGCAGCATTTTAACGAACGGAATCTAAGTATATTGCTGAATTCAGTAGTTTCCCAACAGGATTCGCATGTAATAAAGAGTACTATTCAAGACAGAGCTACGTTTTTATGAACTGAAACCCTTTATCTCTGTGAATTCAGTTAGTTGTGAATCTCAGTAACTTGGTGAACTCAGTTAGTTCCCAATAGGCCGCAGTAGTATTAAGTGGAATGCTCGGGATATAGAAAAATTTTCACGAATGGCATCAAAATTTTTAGGCGAATTCATTGAGTTCCCAATGGGACATGCTTGTATGAGTGTACTTTCCAAGATATAGCAACATATTAACGAACGGAATCTAAGTTCGTGGTGAATTCTGCAGGTTCCCAATAGGATTCGCATGTAATAAGCTTGTTATTCAAGATAGAGTAACGTTTAACGAACTGACACACTGTTTCTTTGTGAATTCAGTTAGTTCTCATTAGCAGGTTCTTGTAAAATATGTACTTTTCAAGATTTCTAAAAATTTCGTGAGCCATATCTCAGTAACTTGGTGAATTCAGTTAGTTCCCAATAGGCTGCAAGAGTAACAAGTGGACTGCTCGGGATATAGAAAATTTTCACGAATAGAATCAAATTTTGTAGGCGAATTCAGTGAGTTCCCAATGGTACATGCTTGTATGAGTGTGGTTTTCGAGACAGAGCAACATTATTCCAAACTGAATCTAAGTATCCTTGTGAATTCAGCAGGTTCCCAATAGGATTCACATGTAATAAACTTGTTATTCAAATAGAGCAACGTTTTAACTAATTGAAACACTGTTTCTTTTTGAATTCAGTTAGTTCCCATTAGCAGCCTCTTGTAATATGTGTACTTTTGAAGATTTATCACAATTTCTTGAGTAGAATCTCAGTAACTTGTTGAATTCAGTTAGTTCCCAATAGGCCGCAATAGTTATAAGTAGACTTTCGGGATATAGAAAAATTTTCAGGAATGGAATCAAAATTCGTAGGCGAATTCACTGAGTTCCCAATGGGACATGCTTGGATGAGTGTGCTTTTCAAGATATAGCAACATTTTTACGAACGGAATCAAGGTATCATGGTGAATTCAGCAGGTTCCCAATAGGATTCGCATGTAATAAGAGTACTATTCATGATAGAGCAACGTTTTAACGAACTGAAAAACAATTTCTTTGTGAATTCAGTTAGTTCCCATTATCACGCTCCTGTAATATGTGTACTTGTAAAGATTTAAAAAAAATTCGTGAGCCTAATCTCAGTAATTTGGTGAATTGATGTAATTCCCAAGGCCGCAATAGTAATAAGTGGTCTGTTCGGGGTATAGAAACATTTTCACGAATGGAATCAAAATTTCTAGTCGAATTCATTGAGTGCCCAATGGGACATGCTTGTATGAGTGTGCTTCTCAAGATATGGCAACATTTTAACGAACGGAATCAAAGTATCATGGTGAATTCAGGAGGTTGCAAATAGGATTCACATGTAGTAAGAGTACTATTCAAGATAGAGCAAGGTTTTAACGAACAGAAACACTGTTTCTTTGTGAATTCAGTTAGTTCCCATTATCAGGATCTTGTAATATGTGTACTTTTAAAGATTTATCACAATTTCGTGAGCCGAATCTCAGTAACTTGGTGAAATCAGTTAGTTCCCAATAGGCCGCAATAGTAATAAGTGGACAGCTCGGGTTATAGAAAAATTTTCACGAATGGAATCAAAATTTCTAGAGGAATTCAGTGAGTTCCCAATGGGACATGCTTGTATGAGTGTGCTTTTCAAGATATAGCAACATTTTAACGAAAGGAATCTAAGTATCATGGTGAATTCAGTAGGTTCCAATACGAGTCGCAAATAATAAGCTTTTATTTAATATAGAGCAACGTTTTAAGGAACGGAAACACTGGTTCTTTGTGAATTCACTTAGTTCCCTTAATCAGGCTCTTGTAATATGTGTACTTTTAAAGATTTATCAAAATTTTTGAGCCGAATCTCAGTAACTTGGTGAATTCAGTTAATTCCCAATACGTCACAATAGTAATAAGTGGACTGCTCGGGGAATAGAAAAATTTTCACAAATGGAATCAAAATTTCTAGGCGGATTCAGTGAGTTCCCAATGGGACATGCTTGTATGAGTGTGCTTTTCAAGATATAGCAACATTTTAACGAACGGAATCAATGTATCATGGTGTATTCAGCAGGTTCCCAATAGGATTCGCATGTAATAAGAGTACTATTCAAGATAGAGCAACGTTTTAACGAACTGAAACACTGTTTCTTTGTGAATTCAGTTAGTTCCCATTAGCAGGCTCTTGTAATATGTGTACTTTTCAAGATTTCTCATAATTTCGTGAGCCAAATCTCAGTAACTTGGTGAATTCAGTTAGTTCGCCATAGGCCGCAATACCAATAAGTAGACTTTCGGGATATAGAAACATTTTCATGAATGGAAACAAAATTTCTAGACGACTTCAGTGAGTTCCCAATGGGACATGCCTGTAGGTTGTGCTTTTCAAGATATGGCAGCATTTTAACGAACGGAATCTAAGTATATTGCTGAATTCAGTAGTTTCCCAACAGGATTCGCATGTAATAAAGAGTACTATTCAAGACAGAGCTACGTTTTTATGAACTGAAACCCTTTATCTCTGTGAATTCAGTTAGTTGTGAATCTCAGTAACTTGGTGAACTCAGTTAGTTCCCAATAGGCCGCAGTAGTATTAAGTGGAATGCTCGGGATATAGAAAAATTTTCACGAATGGCATCAAAATTTTTAGGCGAATTCATTGAGTTCCCAATGGGACATGCTTGTATGAGTGTACTTTCCAAGATATAGCAACATATTAACGAACGGAATCTAAGTTCGTGGTGAATTCTGCAGGTTCCCAATAGGATTCGCATGTAATAAGCTTGTTATTCAAGATAGAGTAACGTTTAACGAACTGACACACTGTTTCTTTGTGAATTCAGTTAGTTCTCATTAGCAGGTTCTTGTAAAATATGTACTTTTCAAGATTTCTAAAAATTTCGTGAGCCATATCTCAGTAACTTGGTGAATTCAGTTAGTTCCCAATAGGCTGCAAGAGTAACAAGTGGACTGCTCGGGATATAGAAAATTTTCACGAATAGAATCAAATTTTGTAGGCGAATTCAGTGAGTTCCCAATGGTACATGCTTGTATGAGTGTGGTTTTCGAGACAGAGCAACATTATTCCAAACTGAATCTAAGTATCCTTGTGAATTCAGCAGGTTCCCAATAGGATTCACATGTAATAAACTTGTTATTCAAATAGAGCAACGTTTTAACTAATTGAAACACTGTTTCTTTTTGAATTCAGTTAGTTCCCATTAGCAGCCTCTTGTAATATGTGTACTTTTGAAGATTTATCACAATTTCTTGAGTAGAATCTCAGTAACTTGTTGAATTCAGTTAGTTCCCAATAGGCCGCAATAGTTATAAGTAGACTTTCGGGATATAGAAAAATTTTCAGGAATGGAATCAAAATTCGTAGGCGAATTCACTGAGTTCCCAATGGGACATGCTTGGATGAGTGTGCTTTTCAAGATATAGCAACATTTTTACGAACGGAATCAAGGTATCATGGTGAATTCAGCAGGTTCCCAATAGGATTCGCATGTAATAAGAGTACTATTCATGATAGAGCAACGTTTTAACGAACTGAAAAACAATTTCTTTGTGAATTCAGTTAGTTCCCATTATCACGCTCCTGTAATATGTGTACTTGTAAAGATTTAAAAAAAATTCGTGAGCCTAATCTCAGTAATTTGGTGAATTGATGTAATTCCCAAGGCCGCAATAGTAATAAGTGGTCTGTTCGGGGTATAGAAACATTTTCACGAATGGAATCAAAATTTCTAGTCGAATTCATTGAGTGCCCAATGGGACATGCTTGTATGAGTGTGCTTCTCAAGATATGGCAACATTTTAACGAACGGAATCAAAGTATCATGGTGAATTCAGGAGGTTGCAAATAGGATTCACATGTAGTAAGAGTACTATTCAAGATAGAGCAAGGTTTTAACGAACAGAAACACTGTTTCTTTGTGAATTCAGTTAGTTCCCATTATCAGGATCTTGTAATATGTGTACTTTTAAAGATTTATCACAATTTCGTGAGCCGAATCTCAGTAACTTGGTGAAATCAGTTAGTTCCCAATAGGCCGCAATAGTAATAAGTGGACAGCTCGGGTTATAGAAAAATTTTCACGAATGGAATCAAAATTTCTAGAGGAATTCAGTGAGTTCCCAATGGGACATGCTTGTATGAGTGTGCTTTTCAAGATATAGCAACATTTTAACGAAAGGAATCTAAGTATCATGGTGAATTCAGTAGGTTCCAATACGAGTCGCAAATAATAAGCTTTTATTTAATATAGAGCAACGTTTTAAGGAACGGAAACACTGGTTCTTTGTGAATTCACTTAGTTCCCTTAATCAGGCTCTTGTAATATGTGTACTTTTAAAGATTTATCAAAATTTTTGAGCCGAATCTCAGTAACTTGGTGAATTCAGTTAATTCCCAATACGTCACAATAGTAATAAGTGGACTGCTCGGGGAATAGAAAAATTTTCACAAATGGAATCAAAATTTCTAGGCGGATTCAGTGAGTTCCCAATGGGACATGCTTGTATGAGTGTGCTTTTCAAGATATAGCAACATTTTAACGAACGGAATCAATGTATCATGGTGTATTCAGCAGGTTCCCAATAGGATTCGCATGTAATAAGAGTACTATTCAAGATAGAGCAACGTTTTAACGAACTGAAACACTGTTTCTTTGTGAATTCAGTTAGTTCCCATTAGCAGGCTCTTGTAATATGTGTACTTTTCAAGATTTCTCATAATTTCGTGAGCCAAATCTCAGTAACTTGGTGAATTCAGTTAGTTCGCCATAGGCCGCAATACCAATAAGTAGACTTTCGGGATATAGAAACATTTTCATGAATGGAAACAAAATTTCTAGACGACTTCAGTGAGTTCCCAATGGGACATGCCTGTAGGTTGTGCTTTTCAAGATATGGCAGCATTTTAACGAACGGAATCTAAGTATATTGCTGAATTCAGTAGTTTCCCAACAGGATTCGCATGTAATAAAGAGTACTATTCAAGACAGAGCTACGTTTTTATGAACTGAAACCCTTTATCTCTGTGAATTCAGTTAGTTGTGAATCTCAGTAACTTGGTGAACTCAGTTAGTTCCCAATAGGCCGCAGTAGTATTAAGTGGAATGCTCGGGATATAGAAAAATTTTCACGAATGGCATCAAAATTTTTAGGCGAATTCATTGAGTTCCCAATGGGACATGCTTGTATGAGTGTACTTTCCAAGATATAGCAACATATTAACGAACGGAATCTAAGTTCGTGGTGAATTCTGCAGGTTCCCAATAGGATTCGCATGTAATAAGCTTGTTATTCAAGATAGAGTAACGTTTAACGAACTGACACACTGTTTCTTTGTGAATTCAGTTAGTTCTCATTAGCAGGTTCTTGTAAAATATGTACTTTTCAAGATTTCTAAAAATTTCGTGAGCCATATCTCAGTAACTTGGTGAATTCAGTTAGTTCCCAATAGGCTGCAAGAGTAACAAGTGGACTGCTCGGGATATAGAAAATTTTCACGAATAGAATCAAATTTTGTAGGCGAATTCAGTGAGTTCCCAATGGTACATGCTTGTATGAGTGTGGTTTTCGAGACAGAGCAACATTATTCCAAACTGAATCTAAGTATCCTTGTGAATTCAGCAGGTTCCCAATAGGATTCACATGTAATAAACTTGTTATTCAAATAGAGCAACGTTTTAACTAATTGAAACACTGTTTCTTTTTGAATTCAGTTAGTTCCCATTAGCAGCCTCTTGTAATATGTGTACTTTTGAAGATTTATCACAATTTCTTGAGTAGAATCTCAGTAACTTGTTGAATTCAGTTAGTTCCCAATAGGCCGCAATAGTTATAAGTAGACTTTCGGGATATAGAAAAATTTTCAGGAATGGAATCAAAATTCGTAGGCGAATTCACTGAGTTCCCAATGGGACATGCTTGGATGAGTGTGCTTTTCAAGATATAGCAACATTTTTACGAACGGAATCAAGGTATCATGGTGAATTCAGCAGGTTCCCAATAGGATTCGCATGTAATAAGAGTACTATTCATGATAGAGCAACGTTTTAACGAACTGAAAAACAATTTCTTTGTGAATTCAGTTAGTTCCCATTATCACGCTCCTGTAATATGTGTACTTGTAAAGATTTAAAAAAAATTCGTGAGCCTAATCTCAGTAATTTGGTGAATTGATGTAATTCCCAAGGCCGCAATAGTAATAAGTGGTCTGTTCGGGGTATAGAAACATTTTCACGAATGGAATCAAAATTTCTAGTCGAATTCATTGAGTGCCCAATGGGACATGCTTGTATGAGTGTGCTTCTCAAGATATGGCAACATTTTAACGAACGGAATCAAAGTATCATGGTGAATTCAGGAGGTTGCAAATAGGATTCACATGTAGTAAGAGTACTATTCAAGATAGAGCAAGGTTTTAACGAACAGAAACACTGTTTCTTTGTGAATTCAGTTAGTTCCCATTATCAGGATCTTGTAATATGTGTACTTTTAAAGATTTATCACAATTTCGTGAGCCGAATCTCAGTAACTTGGTGAAATCAGTTAGTTCCCAATAGGCCGCAATAGTAATAAGTGGACAGCTCGGGTTATAGAAAAATTTTCACGAATGGAATCAAAATTTCTAGAGGAATTCAGTGAGTTCCCAATGGGACATGCTTGTATGAGTGTGCTTTTCAAGATATAGCAACATTTTAACGAAAGGAATCTAAGTATCATGGTGAATTCAGTAGGTTCCAATACGAGTCGCAAATAATAAGCTTTTATTTAATATAGAGCAACGTTTTAAGGAACGGAAACACTGGTTCTTTGTGAATTCACTTAGTTCCCTTAATCAGGCTCTTGTAATATGTGTACTTTTAAAGATTTATCAAAATTTTTGAGCCGAATCTCAGTAACTTGGTGAATTCAGTTAATTCCCAATACGTCACAATAGTAATAAGTGGACTGCTCGGGGAATAGAAAAATTTTCACAAATGGAATCAAAATTTCTAGGCGGATTCAGTGAGTTCCCAATGGGACATGCTTGTATGAGTGTGCTTTTCAAGATATAGCAACATTTTAACGAACGGAATCAATGTATCATGGTGTATTCAGCAGGTTCCCAATAGGATTCGCATGTAATAAGAGTACTATTCAAGATAGAGCAACGTTTTAACGAACTGAAACACTGTTTCTTTGTGAATTCAGTTAGTTCCCATTAGCAGGCTCTTGTAATATGTGTACTTTTCAAGATTTCTCATAATTTCGTGAGCCAAATCTCAGTAACTTGTTGAATTCAGTTAGTTCGCCATAGGCCGCAATACCAATTAGTAGACTTTCGGGATATAGAAACATTTTCATGAATGGAAACAAAATTTCTAGACGACTTCAGTGAGTTCCCAATGGGACATGCCTGTAGGTTGTGCTTTTCAAGATATGGCAGCATTTTAACGAACGGAATCTAAGTATATTGCTGAATTCAGTAGTTTCCCAACAGGATTCGCATGTAATAAAGAGTACTATTCAAGACAGAGCTACGTTTTTATGAACTGAAACCCTTTATCTCTGTGAATTCAGTTAGTTGTGAATCTCAGTAACTTGGTGAACTCAGTTAGTTCCCAATAGGCCGCAGTAGTATTAAGTGGAATGCTCGGGATATAGAAAAATTTTCACGAATGGCATCAAAATTTTTAGGCGAATTCATTGAGTTCCCAATGGGACATGCTTGTATGAGTGTACTTTCCAAGATATAGCAACATATTAACGAACGGAATCTAAGTTCGTGGTGAATTCTGCAGGTTCCCAATAGGATTCGCATGTAATAAGCTTGTTATTCAAGATAGAGTAACGTTTAACGAACTGACACACTGTTTCTTTGTGAATTCAGTTAGTTCTCATTAGCAGGTTCTTGTAAAATATGTACTTTTCAAGATTTCTAAAAATTTCGTGAGCCATATCTCAGTAACTTGGTGAATTCAGTTAGTTCCCAATAGGCTGCAAGAGTAACAAGTGGACTGCTCGGGATATAGAAAATTTTCACGAATAGAATCAAATTTTGTAGGCGAATTCAGTGAGTTCCCAATGGTACATGCTTGTATGAGTGTGGTTTTCGAGATAGAGCAACATTATTCCAAACTGAATCTAAGTATCCTTGTGAATTCAGCAGGTTCCCAATAGGATTCACATGTAATAAACTTGTTATTCAAATAGAGCAACGTTTTAACTAATTGAAACACTGTTTCTTTTTGAATTCAGTTAGTTCCCATTAGCAGCCTCTTGTAATATGTGTACTTTTGAAGATTTATCACAATTTCTTGAGTAGAATCTCAGTAACTTGTTGAATTCAGTTAGTTCCCAATAGGCCGCAATAGTTATAAGTAGACTTTCGGGATATAGAAAAATTTTCAGGAATGGAATCAAAATTCGTAGGCGAATTCACTGAGTTCCCAATAGGACATGCTTGGATGAGTGTGCTTTTCAAGATATAGCAACATTTTTACGAACGGAATCAAGGTATCATGGTGAATTCAGCAGGTTCCCAATAGGATTCGCATGTAATAAGAGTACTATTCATGATAGAGCAACGTTTTAACGAACTGAAAAACAATTTCTTTGTGAATTCAGTTAGTTCCCATTATCACGCTCCTGTAATATGTGTACTTGTAAAGATTTAAAAAAAATTCGTGAGCCTAATCTCAGTAATTTGGTGAATTGATGTAATTCCCAAGGCCGCAATAGTAATAAGTGGTCTGTTCGGGGTATAGAAACATTTTCACGAATGGAATCAAAATTTCTAGTCGAATTCATTGAGTGCCCAATGGGACATGCTTGTATGAGTGTGCTTCTCAAGATATGGCAACATTTTAACGAACGGAATCAAAGTATCATGGTGAATTCAGGAGGTTGCAAATAGGATTCACATGTAGTAAGAGTACTATTCAAGATAGAGCAAGGTTTTAACGAACAGAAACACTGTTTCTTTGTGAATTCAGTTAGTTCCCATTATCAGGCTCTTGTAATATGTGTACTTTTAAAGATTTATCACAATTTCGTGAGCCGAATCTCAGTAACTTGGTGAAATCAGTTAGTTCCCAATAGGCCGCAATAGTAATAAGTGGACAGCTCGGGTTATAGAAAAATTTTCACGAATGGAATCAAAATTTCTAGAGGAATTCAGTGAGTTCCCAATGGGACATGCTTGTATGAGTGTGCTTTTCAAGATATAGCAACATTTTAACGAAAGGAATCTAAGTATCATGGTGAATTCAGTAGGTTCCAATACGAGTCGCAAATAATAAGCTTTTATTTAATATAGAGCAACGTTTTAAGGAACGGAAACACTGGTTCTTTGTGAATTCACTTAGTTCCCTTAATCAGGCTCTTGTAATATGTGTACTTTTAAAGATTTATCAAAATTTTTGAGCCGAATCTCAGTAACTTGGTGAATTCAGTTAATTCCCAATACGTCACAATAGTAATAAGTGGACTGCTCGGGGAATAGAAAAATTTTCACAAATGGAATCAAAATTTCTAGGCGGATTCAGTGAGTTCCCAATGGGACATGCTTGTATGAGTGTGCTTTTCAAGATATAGCAACATTTTAACGAACGGAATCAATGTATCATGGTGTATTCAGCAGGTTCCCAATAGGATTCGCATGTAATAAGAGTACTATTCAAGATAGAGCAACGTTTTAACGAACTGAAACACTGTTTCTTTGTGAATTCAGTTAGTTCCCATTAGCAGGCTCTTGTAATATGTGTACTTTTCAAGATTTCTCATAATTTCGTGAGCCAAATCTCAGTAACTTGGTGAATTCAGTTAGTTCGCCATAGGCCGCAATACCAATAAGTAGACTTTCGGGATATAGAAACATTTTCATGAATGGAAACAAAATTTCTAGACGACTTCAGTGAGTTCCCAATGGGACATGCCTGTAGGTTGTGCTTTTCAAGATATGGCAGCATTTTAACGAACGGAATCTAAGTATATTGCTGAATTCAGTAGTTTCCCAACAGGATTCGCATGTAATAAAGAGTACTATTCAAGACAGAGCTACGTTTTTATGAACTGAAACCCTTTATCTCTGTGAATTCAGTTAGTTGTGAATCTCAGTAACTTGGTGAACTCAGTTAGTTCCCAATAGGCCGCAGTAGTATTAAGTGGAATGCTCGGGATATAGAAAAATTTTCACGAATGGCATCAAAATTTTTAGGCGAATTCATTGAGTTCCCAATGGGACATGCTTGTATGAGTGTACTTTCCAAGATATAGCAACATATTAACGAACGGAATCTAAGTTCGTGGTGAATTCTGCAGGTTCCCAATAGGATTCGCATGTAATAAGCTTGTTATTCAAGATAGAGTAACGTTTAACGAACTGACACACTGTTTCTTTGTGAATTCAGTTAGTTCTCATTAGCAGGTTCTTGTAAAATATGTACTTTTCAAGATTTCTAAAAATTTCGTGAGCCATATCTCAGTAACTTGGTGAATTCAGTTAGTTCCCAATAGGCTGCAAGAGTAACAAGTGGACTGCTCGGGATATAGAAAATTTTCACGAATAGAATCAAATTTTGTAGGCGAATTCAGTGAGTTCCCAATGGTACATGCTTGTATGAGTGTGGTTTTCGAGATAGAGCAACATTATTCCAAACTGAATCTAAGTATCCTTGTGAATTCAGCAGGTTCCCAATAGGATTCACATGTAATAAACTTGTTATTCAAATAGAGCAACGTTTTAACTAATTGAAACACTGTTTCTTTTTGAATTCAGTTAGTTCCCATTAGCAGCCTCTTGTAATATGTGTACTTTTGAAGATTTATCACAATTTCTTGAGTAGAATCTCAGTAACTTGTTGAATTCAGTTAGTTCCCAATAGGCCGCAATAGTTATAAGTAGACTTTCGGGATATAGAAAAATTTTCAGGAATGGAATCAAAATTCGTAGGCGAATTCACTGAGTTCCCAATGGGACATGCTTGGATGAGTGTGCTTTTCAAGATATAGCAACATTTTTACGAACGGAATCAAGGTATCATGGTGAATTCAGCAGGTTCCCAATAGGATTCGCATGTAATAAGAGTACTATTCATGATAGAGCAACGTTTTAACGAACTGAAAAACAATTTCTTTGTGAATTCAGTTAGTTCCCATTATCACGCTCCTGTAATATGTGTACTTGTAAAGATTTAAAAAAAATTCGTGAGCCTAATCTCAGTAATTTGGTGAATTGATGTAATTCCCAAGGCCGCAATAGTAATAAGTGGTCTGTTCGGGGTATAGAAACATTTTCACGAATGGAATCAAAATTTCTAGTCGAATTCATTGAGTGCCCAATGGGACATGCTTGTATGAGTGTGCTTCTCAAGATATGGCAACATTTTAACGAACGGAATCAAAGTATCATGGTGAATTCAGGAGGTTGCAAATAGGATTCACATGTAGTAAGAGTACTATTCAAGATAGAGCAAGGTTTTAACGAACAGAAACACTGTTTCTTTGTGAATTCAGTTAGTTCCCATTATCAGGATCTTGTAATATGTGTACTTTTAAAGATTTATCACAATTTCGTGAGCCGAATCTCAGTAACTTGGTGAAATCAGTTAGTTCCCAATAGGCCGCAATAGTAATAAGTGGACAGCTCGGGTTATAGAAAAATTTTCACGAATGGAATCAAAATTTCTAGAGGAATTCAGTGAGTTCCCAATGGGACATGCTTGTATGAGTGTGCTTTTCAAGATATAGCAACATTTTAACGAAAGGAATCTAAGTATCATGGTGAATTCAGTAGGTTCCAAT